>NC_081323.1:21302552-21927552 GCF_026419965.1 Kogia breviceps
TGACTGAACTGGGCCACGGCACCACTTTGCTGGGTGTCGCCCAGATCAAAATACTCCTTGAAGCTGAGAGTGCACCCATGCTGTAGCTTGTTCCAGTTCTTGAAGGGGAAAAAAAAAATCAAATGAAACCATTTGCATTCTAACAGTCTTTGGCACCAGGGAAAACTGTCAACTGTGTCACATGTAAATAGAAATCTGCTTCCCGTTTTTGGTGCATTTTTTTCATAATTTCCCTTGCCACTCTAATTATCAAAGATATTTTTGTTTTTAAACAAAAATTGTCTCCCACGCAGGCCCCATCTCCTTTCTGCGGTGAAGTGGAAACGATGAATTAGAATATTCTAATCACTTCTCCAGCAACCACCGCTGAGGTTATAAACTCAAGCTTATCCTGAGTAAAGAAAACTTAAATTGTTCGGGCACAAAACAGGCTAGAAAATGTGTCAAAGTGCCCCCTCCACCTGTCTCCCTTGCCTCCTTAGCATATGTCTGTTAAACCCAAGGAAGAAAGCAAAAGTGGCTTCACCGAAGTAAAACCCAAATCCCCTGATGGCATAGGCTTTTTAGATTAACAAAATTAAAAACCAGAATTTAGCTCTGTTTAGCAAGCATTTACATTCCTATCTGATGCCCAGCAGTACGGGAGAGGCTCCTAGGAATGGCCATCAAAAATAAAATGTGATCCATCAAATAGATTCTATCCGCTGTTAGTTGGTAGACAGGGATCGCATGTGGGAGGCCCTGTGTAGGGCTGGATCTGTGTTTTCTCATTTAACCCCAGCAGAACCCTGGGTGAAGTACATCCCCAGTTTTAGAAATGAGGAAACTGAGACGGAGGCAAGCCATACAGCTAGTGACATCTGTAACGTGACTCCTGTTAGTAACATACTTGGTCCTTCCTTGGTAGTGAGCAGTTGACCTCTCCTTTAGATCATTTTACAGAATATAACTATTTCAAAGAGGGATGCCATCTGAAGTCATTAGTGTGCAGCATAATAAGTCCTTTATTAATCATGAAACCTGTTCGAAAGTACTGGTTGAGTGCTAACCATGTGCCGTGCTAAGTGCCTGAGATACAGCAGTGAACCAAACAGACATGGTCCCTGCCCTCAGGGGCTTGTGCTGTGAAGAAGGGAGATGGGAGATGGTCAATAAACAGGCAATTGATAAACGCTGGGGAGGGTGTCCTGAGAGAGAAAAATAAGGGGCAACCACCTAGGCGACATGGTCAGGAAGGCCACCCTCTCTGCACGGGTGATACGTGAGCTGAGATGGGCAGGGTGGCTGAGAGAGAGCCGCCCAGCTAAGGGAGGGCCTCATCCTTCCAGAGACTGAAAAACCAGACTCCAGATCGCTGAGTCAGCCAGATATAGGAAGTCTACACTTGGATTACCCGGCACAGTGGCCTGGGCATCGTTCAGAAATGGGATGTGAGCAGATACGAGGCAAAGGGTCGTGACCCCACGGTTCAGACCAACATAAAGAACCTCACCCGTGGTGGGTGTCTGGTGCCGCGTGGCCCCGGCCCTTCAGCTGTGTTTGTGTCGTGTATAGGGCACCGGTGCTCTGCCTCTGCTAAAGGTCCCAGAGCCAGGCTCAGCTGACCCTGCCATGGGAGAATAACTGCATCTGATCCCTCTATGGGATCCAGACCACCGAGAATCCATGGCTCTCAGGGGCCAGAAATGGGCCAACTACTGAGTTCAGCGGCGTGCTGGAGGGTCAGAGATAAGAACCTGAGACTCAGGAGTTAAGGGTTTGCCCAGGCTCCCCAAGCAGGAGAGGGAGTCCCTGCACTGGGGCTGGTCCTGTGAGCCAAGTGGACTCTGTAATAAGGGGTGGGCCCTATCCATTTTCTTCCTTCTGAGAACTGTTTTATAGCCCAGAATTTAGCCGGTTTCTTTGCCAAGAGCTTGTTTGATGTCAATATTGTTCTGCTCAGACTGACTACTTTCCTTTTCTCTGTGTCAACGGATATAAAGCTCTTTGCCTCTCCTTCTGTTAGGCTTTGGGACCATCCTAATGGCCCTGTATTAGGCACGAAAGTGGGCTTTGTTCTGCGCTGCAGAGTGATGCGATTATCATTTTTTTCTCCAAGAGCCCGCTAAGCAGCCTCGGGTAGGGCCCCCCGGCAGCCCTCCCTCGCGCCCTCGCTCTCCTTCTCCCTCTCTCCACAGCCTTTTCCTCCACCTGATGAAGGTAGACCCGGACTCCACCTGGCTCCTCCTGAATGAACTTTACTGCCCGCGGGAGTTCACACCTCCCCACCCCAGCCTCCACCCGGTGCAGCTGCGGGGGGCCACTGGGCAGCAGAGCCCATATGCAGCCAACGTGCTCCGCCTGCTCCAGGAGCTGCAGTGACCCCGCCCCTCCCCCCAGAGGAGGTCCCCCCCGCGGAGCTTGCCGAGGGTGTGGGGCCCACCCCACCCTGGCCGAGGGCGGTGGCATCGGCCTCAGAGAAGACTTCTTGCCAAGGTGGATTAGACAGCCAGTCGATTTATAAGTTGATCAATCACACTGCTTAGAAATTGGATTGAAGGAAAGCAGCTGACTGTTACTTCTATTTCATACCTGGTATTTTCAAATGACATTGTCTGGCAGCTCTAAGGGCTTAACTCCTTAGCTTACCATCTCTGCGGCCCTAGCTGCCTCACAGGCCGCCCCACGCACCCACCCACACCCAAGAGCTTGAGGACACGTGGGGCGGAGGCCTGTACTACCCATCGTGTGTGACCTCGGCGCCTGAGGACCACGTGGAAGTATGACACATTGGAGAGTTTTCAGATCACCGGCCTGCAGCGTGGACTCACACACCTCCCCCTCCTCAAGGAACGAGATAAGAACCTAACCTGTTCTTTGGAAGAAAATGAAAAAAAGGCACTTCTTGGATGAAAAGTACGATCAAGAACTCACTCTGATCAAGAACTCACTTTGAAGTTTGTTATTTAAATTGGGTGATTTTTTAAAAATGAGTTTATGGTGAATTCCCTGGTGGTCCAGTGGTTAAGACTCTGCGCTGTCACTGCTGAGAGCCTGGGTCTGATCCCTGGTCAGGGAACTAAGATCCCGCGTGCCGCAAGGGAAGGCCAAAAAAAAAAAAAAACAAACTGAGTTTATGTTCATGAGTGGGTAATACAAAGTCATGGTATACAATCCAAGCAGTACAAAATAATGAAAAGTCAGTCTCCCCATCCTCGTTTCCCAGACATCTAGTTTCCCTCTCCAAAGGCAAACACTCATGACAGTTTTTTTGGATACCTTTTAAGTATTTTCTAACTTTCCATCAGGGATAATGGTACTCTGAAGCCCCATGTGCCCATAAGCCAGCTGCACCCAGTCACCAGCACGTGGCCAGCCCTGCTTCATCCTGTGCCTTCCCAGTTACCTCCACACCACACCCGGGCCCTGGATGATTTTTAAGCAAACTCCAGCTGTCATATCCAGACTTCTTTTTTTTTTTTTTTTTTTAAGTAAAGTACAGCCAGAATAGCATTATCACACCTAAAAAATTTAACAGTGGTCCTGTGTGTTTGAGTCAGGATGCAAATAAGGTATGTACATTGCCCTTATCGATATGTCCCTTAATAAATCTCTTTTACTTTCTAGATTCTCCCTCCACCTCTCTTTTCTTTTCCCGGGAAGTTTTTTGTTGAGGAAACAAGGTCATTTATCCTGCAGCATTTCCCACAGGCTGGCTTTACTGATTGCATCCCCGTGGGGGGTCATTTCATGGGCTGCTCCTGTCACCTGTGTTACCTATAAATGAGGAGGCAGAGCAAGAGGCTTGATCGGGTTTGATTTTTTTGTTTTTGCTTTTTGGCTGCACTCCTCCATGGGTGGTATTATTTACTTCCGTCAGGAGGTGCATGATGTCTGATCTCTTCTTGTGAAGTTGGCAGCCATTGGTGAGCCTCACCTGGACCCTCCCGTTCATTAGGGATTGCAGAGCAGCGCTGTTCCAGCCCCGCCTTGCAGGCTTGCTTGTAGCTAGAGCCTTTGTGCCTTCATCAACCGGGTGGTAACCTTGAGGGAGTTTGTGTAGAAAAGGCAGGATAAACACTTGATTTTTCTAGCTGGGAGACTTAAAACCCACAGATTATGTAAATTCAGGTACTCAGCCACGTGCACACACTCACCCATGCTGAAAGATGCACATTCGAGAATGATGAATGCTGCCTCCCTAGATGCATGGTGAGGCACTATCTATATAACTCCTCCAGTGACACAGATAATCCCCAAGCTCTAAAAAAAAAAAAAAACAAACAAACAAAAAAACAAGATGGTTGGCATGGGGACTTATTGGAGCCAAGGGTCCCCAGCCAGTTCCAGAGAGGCCCCACTCCTTTCCTTTTAGGACCTTCCCTGCAATGGGATGTCCAGCTGGCTTCTGGTCTGGCTCTGTCAGTGAGCCATCACCACCCACCTTTGGCCTTCAGTTCTCCCACCTGTAAAGTGGAGGGAATGGGCCAGAGAGAGAGTTCTTAAGCTTTGAGGATTCTGCACTCTTCCGGGAATCGGATGAGATCTGAGGACCCACTCCCCCGAAACATTCCTCCTCCCCTGTCACTCCCAGAAGGGCGCTGCATCCTCCAAGCCTACCGTCATGCACCATCCCCACCTCCCGCTGGGTCTGCTTAGCTGACCTCCCAAAATTCTGGGTACAATTTCAGAGACTTCACCTATGACCCCAGAGGAGCTCCAAGTTAAGAAGTCCTGAGAGAGAGAATCACTCAACTCTCTTCCAGTTTTAAAAGTCTGGGATGATTTCCTTTGGGAAAGGGAGGAAATGCCCTCTAGTTGAGGGGATTGTAGGAGGATTCACAGAGCATTGTTCCTAATTCCACTGGGGACACAAAATGATAGACTAATTCAATCTCTAGGTCCTGACAAATGAAAAAACAGGTCAGAGAGATGGCGTGACTTGTCGAGCGTGACCTAGCTCCCAGGGAGATTAAAGCAGCCTGCCTTCCTTCCCCCGGTGCCTGGGTGTGGCAGGCCGTGATGGTGTGCTGAGAAGTGGGGGCGGGGGGGGGAATGCACACCCACCCTGTGCTGTAACAAAACTCTCGCTCTGGGGAAGCCCTCCAGGAGATCATCTGCATGGGAGGACTTGCCGTGATGTTCCAAGAACTCACCCCTTCCTCAAAGAGTTAAGACATCTCGAGTCGAGTCGCTCTCAGATTCCTGCAGGCAGATTGTTGCACTTGATTAAAAAAAAAAAAAAAAAGAAAACTAATTAGAGTGCCTCTCTGGTTATTATTATATTCAGGCAACTTTAATATTGAAGCCGTCCAGCTGACTCAATCTAGTCTTTGTTAATATAGGCTTTGCAAAGTGATCGTTTCCCCTGTTAAAACTTGCTGGTGCAGTGAGGGTTTTTTCTCTCATTCGGGGTGCACCCTGTGTACTCAGTATCAGTGTGGCTGGAGACGGGTCGGGGAGGGATTAACCAGCAGATACTGAAAGGCCTTGCATTTCGGGTTGAGATGTTTGAGGTCTGATCTGCAGGCAGTGGAGGCTCCTGGAGGATTCAGGGAAGTGTAGAGCTGGATGTGGCCCTCAGGGGGCACCATACTGTGGAGAGAACATGGATGTAGAGTTCATCAGAGCTGGGGTTGATTTCTGTCTCTTCCTCTTAGTAACTGTGTGACCTCGGTGAGTCACTTCACTTCATTTTCCCATCTCTAAAATGGAGCTGCTGCCTCCCCCTCTTTTGACGGCTGCTTCAGGGGGAATAAGTGCTGTAGTGTTTATGGTGTTTAGCTAGTGCCCGGGGGCTCGACAACATGCTTTCCTTCCCCCATCACCACCCCATTGCTCGTGGCTCTGTTAGGGATGTAATACCTACTCTTCCAAGACAATTATAGCTGAGGAAGTAGATGGTTATGTCTCAGAACAACTACCCAGTAACTACAGAGGACCACAGCCGCGGGGGGTGGGGGCGGGGACGTGGAGGGGAGGGCCGGGCGGGGGATAAAATGCTGGCAAGAGGGCTTCCCTGGTGGCGCAGTGGTTAAGAATCCTCCTGCCAATGCAGGGGACACGGGTTCAAGCCCTGGTCCGGGAAGATCCCACATGCCCCAGAGCAACAAAGCTACTGAGCCTGCGCTCTAGAACCTGTGAGCCACAACTACTGAGCCCACGTGCCACAACTACTGAAACCCACGCACCTAGAGCCCGTGCTCCACAACAAGAGAACCCACCACAATGAGAAGCCCATGCACCGCAACGAAGAGTAGCCCGCGCTCACTGCAACCAGAGAAAAGCCTGCGCGCAGCAACGAAGACTCAAGGCAGCCAAAAATAAAATAAAATAAATAAACTAAAAAAAAAAAAAAGATCCTGGCAAGACAAGCAGACTTTCTGGCAGGCAAAGAGGATAAAGGGCATTCCAGACAAGGTAATAACATGCCCAAATGCATCGGCCATACCCGCCAGTATCTGTACTCATCATAACTCCTTCCCTTGCAACTGACAGGAGACCCAACTCAGACTGGCTCGAGTTGAAAGAAATGTCTGGGCTCGCACGACCAACCGGCCCAGCTGGCTCCAGGTCCCACAGCCAGTCTGTCTTTTGATTCTGCTTCCCCCAGTGTTGCCTTCCTTCTCCAGCAGCCTCTTTCTGTAAAGTGTCGAAGATGGCCACCAGGAGTTCCAGACTTACGTTCTTTCTGCTGAACAAAGGAGAGTGGGCACGTCCCTCTGACGGCTCCAGCTCAAGTCCTAGGACTTGCTCTCCTGAGCTCAACCCCTCCGTCACCCAGCCCCAAACCAAGCATTGTGCATTCAAGCAGGTGTCGGCAAACTTTCTCTGTAAAGGGCCAGATGGCAAATATTTTAGGTTTTGTGGGCATAGGTTCTCTATGGCATCTTTGATTTTTTTTACAACCTTTTACAAATGTAAAAATTATTAGCTCAGGAGTCTTTCAAAAGACACTGGGGGCCATTTTTTTTTTTTTTTTTTTTTTTTTTTTTGGCTCTGGGACCTTAGTTTGCCAAGCCTGCATCTACATTCTCATGAGCAGGCCTGGAGGCAGGTGAGGTCAGCTCACCCAAACCATATGGAGAGGGAACTGGGGTGCGGTGCTTTCCCCCAAAAGGAAGCCCTGCATTCGGTTACCAGGAGAAGAGTTGCAGGGTGCAGAGGGGCCAAAATGACAGGCGCTCACCACCCCATATTTGTGGCGGGTGACAAGGGTGGCTTGGTGGTCTAGGGATGGTGGGTGTGAGAAGGTTGTGGTCGCTGAGGCCACATGTACGAAGGGCCTTGACTGTCAACCTGGGGTTCCCAGACTTAAGAGATCAAGAGGGGAGGTCTTGGACAGTTCTTGAATGGGTGAGTAATGCACTGAAAGCGTTTTCGGAATATGCATCTCGTGGCAGCATACAAGAGAAATTGGAAGGGAGAGAGCCTGGTGATGAAACTGTGTTTCTGAAAGTCCCAGGACTAGAAAATGTACCTCTTCCATCAACCCCAAACTGTTTGACACACCATGGTTCATGGGCAACTTGAGGCGCATAAATATGTGCTTTAAAGTTTAAAAGTAAGAAGTGAGATGAATGGAACCTCTGATGAGGCTTCCTTCAGCTCGTTCGGAAGAGTTGAGAAGCCCTGGAAATGATTTTCTGCAGCTCCAGCTGTGATGAACAGGGCAGGGTTCCTCTCCCTTTGTGTGACTTACCCCAGCCTCTGTGTCGGGCTTGATTGGAAGCAAAGTGCCCGTGTTGCCTTTCCTCCAGAGTAAGGAAGAGAGGCCACATTTCAGAAAATAATTCTGAGTGGTGGCTGCCTCTGTCGAAGCATTGATTGCTTTATAAATGGCATTCTTCCCTCTCCCCCCCCTGCCTCCACCCACCACAATGAAGTTTGGAGGCAGCGACTTTTCAAATTACACTTGAAAAGCAGCCTGATTTCCCAGAGGAATCATCTCCTAGATTAGGAGCTGTTCTACCTTTTCTGACACTTCTACCCAGAGTACAAAGCCGGCCTGCAAAGGGCGAGGAGGGAGTGGTGCCCCCCACCCTTCAAAGCCTTAGGCACAAGCCATTTGTGAAAGCGTGTCTCTCGCTGCAGCCATCTCCCTGCATCTGGGGCTGCCCGCTTTTGCAGCAGGAAAGGGTTAAAAAGCACTGATGAATGGCTGCTTCCACCACCCCCTTCCGTTTTCCCTCCTTATATAATTTTCCATTCTTTTCGCACAATGGCTCCTGGGTCTCAACCTGCTCTCTCAGTCAGTACCCTCACGTCCTCAGCTTCCTCCCACACAGGCAGGCTCTGAAGTAAGGAAAAACTGCTTTCAGAATCTCTGAGGCTGTTTCCAAGGGAAAAGATGCTGGGGGATAGGGTGGGAGTGGAGATAGGGAGAAGTAACGGAGAAGAGTCAGAAGTTTCTTCAAGAAATAAAACATGGGACTTCCCTGGTGGTCCAGTGGTTAAGACTCCGCGCTTCCACCGCAGGGGGCACGGGTTCGATCCGGGGTCAGGGAACTAAGATCCCGCATGCCTCACGGCGCAGCCAAAAAATAATAATAATAAAATAACAAGAAATAAAACATGTTACATTTCCCAAGGCAAAGGTGTGCAGTGGACCCAGACCTTGGTGCACCCCACCTCCCCTCCACCCCATTTTCACATCCTTTCTTACCTCATGGACCCCACCTGGTGCTCTCACACATTCCACCCTAGACACTGCTCAGTCCCCTAGAAGAGGATGGAGAGGCCAGAAATGGGAATCTTACTGTGCCACCGTTCACAGGTGACCTTGGGCAGTCCGTCCCCCTCCCCAGGGCCTCAGTTTCCCTGTCTGCTAGGGTCTGAAACTGTTGGGCTCCAAAATTGCTCCACCTCCTAAACTGCGATTGAATAATAAAGTGTTGGCAAAGTATTGGGGGAAACGGGTATGTAAGTTGGCACAAGCTCCCTGGAGGTCAGTTTGACCATATCTCCTAAATTTAAACGTACACCCCTTTTGACCAGCAATTCTGCCTCTAAGAATTTAATACTCACACGTGCACAAAGGAGTACATGCACAGGCAAGTCACCGCGAGGTTGTTCCTGATTTACAGAAACTCACAAATACTAAATGCCTCGTATGTATCAGGCATTATGCCTAATGCTTTACATGAATATCTCAAGAGACTGGAAGCAAAAGATAGGAAGTAACCTAATCATAGGACTTAAACATCCATCCAAAAGAGACTGAAACACCCACTTGCTCCCCCCCCCAAAAGAGAAATTCTAGTGAACAATACTGAACAAATGGTACATCAAAAGTCATGAAATGTTATCTATTTCCTAAAAGTAAATATGGAATTAAAAAGAAAGCAGGAGAATGGGTTGGGGAGGGATGGGGGGAGGGAGGGATGGACTGGTTAAAAAAACTATATGGTCCATCCATATAATAAAATGAATAAACCAACAATGGCTATCAGAATTTTAAATGCACGTACTCTTTGACTCGGCAGTCCCGCTTTTAGGAATTTCCTTGTCCACATGCAAAGAGTTCATCGAAGCAGTGTTTGCATTAATCAAAGTTTGGAAACAACCTAGAAGTCCATCCAGAGAGTCTTGGCTAAATAAGTGTCTTACTAACGTGTAATGTGCCAAGTAGCCTTTAAAAAGAAAGAGCTGGTTCTCTGTGTATATCTCCAAGCTATATTATTAAAGAAGAAGGCAAGCAGAACAATGATACTATTTATGAGGGACAGGGGTACTTTATGTGTGGAATTTTCTTAAAGAACACTCAAGTGACAGCCTCTAGGAAGGGTAGCAGGATTAGTGATGAGAAATATTTTCACATTGTACCCTTTATACTCTTCACTTTTTTTTTTTTTTTTTTTTTGGGGCCATGCCACATGGCTTGTGGGATCTTAGTTCCCCAACCAGGGATCAAACCCAGGCCCTCAGCAGTGAAAGTGCTGAGTCCCAACCACTGGACCACCAGGGAATTCCCTTTACTCTTCACATTTTTAAATCATA
The DNA here is from genome assembly GCF_026419965.1 of Kogia breviceps. Taxonomy (NCBI): domain Eukaryota; kingdom Metazoa; phylum Chordata; class Mammalia; order Artiodactyla; family Physeteridae; genus Kogia; species Kogia breviceps. Next base: position 21,312,531 of record NC_081323.1, read on the forward strand.
TACATGTGTAACTTATTCACTCACAAAAAAGTTATTATTAAAATATAAGACATTTGTGAGTCTATAACTCTATCGTAAACTCCCATTTTGGTGATAGGAGTCTAACATCATCTGGGCTCCCTCTCCTGTGCTGTGCATTTCTCAAGGGGAAACAGGCTGGGGGGAGAGGAGGTATTGCTTAAGCCAAATAAGAAAAGTGATCTTAGAGAGGATCCCTTCAGGGGATGGGTTGTGTGCTGTACAGACAGCCACCCCACAGCCCCTTGTGCATGCAGAAAAGCCATCTCCCATCCGTGCCCCAGCTCATCTGAGCCCTCAGAACCCCAAGAGAAGCAGGTCGAGCCTCAGAGGCTCTCCTGACTGCCCAGACAGAATTTAGGGCTCACACTCACTGCTCTCAGGGCATTGCACAGTGCCCTCTGCCCCAGCCCTCAGTGAGACTCTGTCCAGCTTGCAGCCTTTTCCCTCGTGGAGGGGTTGCATCCGTGACTGCATCTTCAGCACCTTGGACAAGGCTGTGGCTTGTGCCTTCCTCTCAGCTGCCCAGTGACGGGCCCAAAGGCACCAAATAAAGGACAAAGATAGGATTCAAACCTGAGGCTGCCAACATCAAATGATGAGTTACATGATCAGTTACATCAGGTTTATGCAACAGAATTCAGAATCTTCAGGTTGGAAACTTCATTTCAGTTCAACAAGCATTTTCCGAGGCTTTTTATGTGCCAGGCCCAGTGACAAAAAGACATAAATTCTGTCTCCTAGGGGCCAGGCTCAGGGGAGAGCTAAACAAAACAATCATCATGAGAAGGCAGCAATAAAGTTTGGATTGGGAGGAGGTTGGGAGCAGCAGTTAAGAGCATGGCCTCTGGACACAGACAGCCTGGGTTTCACTTCTGACCCTGCTGCCTTGGGCAAGTCTCCTCATTGCTCCGAGCTTTGACAAAATGGGAATAAAAATAATACCTCCCTGAGAGCGTGGTGAGAATAAAGTGCTAGACTCAGGGCCTAGCCCCTGGGCAGTGCTCTGTAGGAGTTGGTCATCATGGTGAGGATGATACCTTAGAGGTATGAGTGGCGGCCCAGAGGTAGAACTGAAAGGAAACTGGGAGGCTTCATGGAAGAGAGGCTGTCCAAACTGGCTTTGCAGTATTTGCCCCTCGGACGCAAAGGGAAGGATCCCCTCTGGGAAAGAGGCAACAGCACGTATGGTGTTTGACTCCATGTGAATGGGAGGTGGGAACAGTAAACAATAAGGCTGAACAAAAGGATGAAACTTCGGGAAGGGAGGCTGATCTGTTCGATACCCAAAGGCAGACACAACTCTACTACCAGTGGGCACTCAGTAGGCGCCTAAGGAATGGGGTGATAGCATTGCACCAGGGAAGTTATTCTCTGTGACTTTTCTGCGGGGCTCTGACTAAATGGAGGGCTGAGCTCGCCCTTGCCAGGCTACCCCCAAGCCCTCCTCTCCACCGTTCCTGAGGCCTGTTGCGAGGGCAGAACAGTCCTCTGTGGGGTGAAGTGCACGGGCTCCGAAGGCAGCCTGCCTTGGCCATTTATGTACTTTCCAGCCCTGTGACCTCTGACACGTCCGTTTCCTCATCTGTAAATTGGGGGTAATAATAGTAGCTCAGCCTGTAGAATTTTGGTGAGGACTCAGTGATTTAATGCAGGAAAAGCAGCACTGAGGCTCGTATGTAGTTAATGCCCGGACCCAGGGAGATGTTCCATTTCTGCAGAGCATCAGGTCCTTGGGAACAGGAGGATGAGTAGGACCCAGGACCAGCAGACACACCTGATGAAGAACAGACTGGGGGGAGCCCAGTCTACCTTGAGGCAGAGGCGTCTTCCTGGAGGAGACAGCCCGGCATGGGGAGGAGAAAAGTCCACGTGCCAGCGCCTCTGCTCTGCAAGCCTCAGTTTTCACATCTGCAAATGCAGCTAATAATGGATTTGCTGTGCGAACTAAATGAGCTCATTCAAGGCCAGGGTGAGCACATCATGGCCTGTGAGCCTCTAAGCTGGGCTGCTTAGGAGGCGAGAGGAGCCTGGTTGTTAACTAGAAGGAAAGAGTTCAGGACAGTCGGGTAGCTATGTTCTCAAAATAGACCCTCTACCGGCCATCAGGGAGGATAACACCAAGGTGTGAGCCGACGCTCCTGGCGCCACAGCTCCCTCTAATCTTCACAATTAGCCATGAGATACAATGTGCCCATTGTACAGGGGCAGAAACTGAGCTCAGAGGGCTGGAGAAGCAGGTTCCTAAGGTCCCACCGTGAAGGAGGACTCAAGTCCTCTCCCAGGGTAATTACTGCTCGCCAGCACCTGCTTTCCTGACTTCTGTGAAGTCTATACAAAGTCCGGGGCGGGGGCGCGGGGGGGTGGTGGGGGGGAACGGGGTGCAGCCCTAGAATTTACCCTCTAGTGTGGGAGGCCAGACTTCCCTGAGAAACGTTTTCAGTTACTAATGGCTTTAATGAGTGCAGAACTTCCTGTTTTAAACAAACAAGTGATTAGCATTGACTACAGAAGTGAGAACAGATCCTAATGAATTGCTAATTAGCCTCTTCCTCTTCCTGGGGTCTTAAGCTAGTAAATTCTCTCTGGATACTGGGAGTTCTAGTCATTCGGACTGGAATTCAGTCATTCATTCACTCATTTTTCATTCGTTCACCCCACATATATTCTTGAGGACCTACTATGTGTCACTGTGAATAAGACAAGCAAGATCCCCTCATTACAGTCTGATTGGAAGACAGTGGTAATCAACTAACCTCGCGAATATATAATGACGCACTTACAGGACAGGCAGCTGGGATGGTGTGCAACAGGACTTGTTCTTGTCCTGGGGTGGGGGTGGGGTGTCCCTCAGAGAAGGCTACCTAGAGAAAGGGACATCTGAGCCAAGATCTGAAGAATAAGTAGGCTTTTTTTTTTTTTTTTTTTCGTAAAAACACCAAATGGCAGATGATGACGGTGTTGCGGAGGCCCCGAGGGCCCTGGCATGGGAGGCCGTGGTGGCTTCCGCGGAGGCTTCGGCAGCGGCGTCCGGGGCCGGGGCTGGGGCTGGGGCCGAGGCCACGGAGCTCGCGGAGGCAAGGCCGAGGACAAGGAGTGGCTCCCCGTCACCAAGCTGGGCCTCTTGGTCAAGGACATGAAGATCAAGTCCCTGGAGGAGATCTATCTCTTTTCTTTGCCCATCAAGGAATCTGAGATCATTGACTTTTTCTTGGGGGCATCTCTCAAGGACGAGGTTTTGAAGATCAGACCTGTGCAAAAGCAGACCCGTGCTGGCCAGCGGACCAGGTTCAAGGCGGGGATTACAACAGACATGTTGGTTTGGGTGTGAAGTGCTCTAAGGAGGTAGCCACTGCCATCCGTGGGGCCATCATTCTGGCCAAGCTCTCCATCGTCCCCGTGCGACGAGGCTACTGGGGGAACAAGATCGGCAAGCCCCATACCATCCCTTGCAAGGTGACTGGCCGCTGTGGCTCTGTGCTGGTGCGCCTCATCCCTGCCCCCAGGAGCACTGGCATCATCTCAGCCCCTGTGCCCGAGAAGCTACTGATGATGGCTGGAATCGATGACTGCTACACCTCTGCCAGGGGCTGCACTGCCACGCTGGGCAACTTCGCCAAGGCCACTTTTGATGCCATTTCCAAGACCTACAGTTATCTCACTCCTGATCTCTGGAAAGAGACAGTGTTCACCAAGTCTCCGTATCAGGAATTCACTGACCATCTTGTAAAGACCCACACCAGAGTTTCCGTGCAGAGGACCCGGGCTCCAGCTGTAGCCACCACATAGTTTTCTGTAAGAAAAACAAAGTGAATGAAGCTAAAAAAAAAAAAAAGAATAAGTAGGACTTGACTAGATGAAAAGGGATGGGAAAGAGTCGAAGAGTGCTTCAGACATTCCCAGAGCGGCATATGCAAAGGTCCTGTGGTGGGAGGGAGCAGGGTGAGTCTGAGGAAAAGGAAAAGGCCAGCATGATGAGAGATACACAAGGAGTGTGTGTGTGTGTGTGTATGTGTGTGTGTGTGTGTGTGTGTGAGAGAGAGAGAGAGAGAGAGAGAGAGAGAGAGAGAGAGAGAGAGAGAGAGAGAGAGATGAGGCTGGGGGTTAAGGATGTTGGTCTTTTCCAGGTGCCCAGCCCATATCCTTCAGGTCTTACTGCCTCAGTCTGCTCCAGCCAACTTCCAGCTGTCCCATGTTTGCATCTCTTTGCCTGAGGACTTTCCACAGGTAAGGAAGGCCTTCTGTCTCCATACTTAGCAGACCAGAAGTCTTAGCAAATTAACACCCTGGGAGCAGCCTTCAGCCAATGACTAGTAGAAGTTAATGTATAAAAAAACCACAGCTCCCCAAGCCCTTGGGATGACTTTGAAGTACGTGCTCTACACTGGCTCCCAGAGCTCCCTGGTAGGATGGAGCCCCGCTTGCTCACAGTGGATGCTTGCCTGACCACTCACACTTTCCCTGTCTCATTTCCTCACACCCCTTCTGGTACTTTCTGGAATCACCTCCCCAGAAAATTACTTGCCATTAAACCTTTGTCCCAGCATCTGCTTCTGGAGGAACCCATACTAAAACATCCTTTAAACAAGACACAGATACGTTTCCAGCCCCCTCTGCACCCTTGCCTGGACACCTTCCTCTCTCTAATTTGCTTCCCTCACAGAGCGTGGGGCCCATGGACCATGGTGGCCCAGCTTGGGTCTGCCTGGCACAGTGTAGATCAGACCCATCACCTGCCTCTTTCTTAGTACTTTGCCTCTATAATTCCACCTGAGATGTCTCTCCTCTGGGGCAGCACTGTCCAATAGAACTTTCTTCAGGGATGGAAGTGTTTTATGTCTGCGCTATCCATTATGGTGGCCACTAGCCACCGGTGTCTACTAAACACTTGAAATGTGGCTGGTACAACTGGGAAACTGAATATTTTATTTTATTAGTTTAGATTGAGATAAATACATGGGGCTAATGGCTACTGTATTGGACACACAGCTCTGGGATATACCCTACCCTCTGTAGGCTGCTAAGTTTCCTGGACACCAAGCCTGATGGACCACGGTAAGGGCAGCTGAGTGGACCCAGCTCTCTGCATCCAGCTCAGCCATTGGGCCCGTCAGAGCTTCCTCAGGTAGGTCACCAGAAGGCAGACACTTGGGTCCCAGGGTGGCCAACAGTGTGGGCCTGTCTACAGATTCCATTATTAACTCCCCCTTCTCTGAATGCACCCTCCTTCAACTGCTCCCTACCCACCCCCTGTAGCTGGATCAGAAAACCTTGATGGAGAAGCCACAGTGGCTGGTCTGGTGGCAGGGGATGAGGCCTGGAAGCACTGACTGAGACACCTCCTTACCCACCAGTGTGGCATCCTTTTGTGTAGTGAATCAAAAAGTTCTCCCTGGAGTTGAGGAATAAACATATTTTTTGACTAATACAGTATATTGAACTAGTGCCTAGCATTCAGGACAAAGGCAGGCTCAGGGTAGGCCCTGCTAGAAGTCATCAGTACCTAACCTCCTCTTCTCCTAAGTAAAAGAACCGCTATTTATCTAGGCACACAGCTGGTCGGAATAAAGGTCACACTTTCCCATCTCCCTTGCCACGTGGCCATATGGCTTAAGTTCTGGCCCATGATAGATAAGCAGAAATGATCTTCAACTTCAAGCAAGTATCCTCAAAGAGAGGGTGTGTGCGCTTCTCTCCCTTTTCCTCCTTCCCCCTGGCTGCAATGCAGACGCAGTGCTGGAGGGTAGAGTGATCATCTCGGGCTTTGAAGAGAAGCCTGGCTAAAGGGATGGTAGATCTCATAGAAATGGGGTAGAAATGCCAACTAGTTCAAAACAAGGGTCTTGTGAAATTTAGGGAAGGGGAAAACAGGGCTCCAAAAAACTTCCTTTGCTCAAATAGGATGCAGTAGGTCCAAACTTTGACCCAAACTTTAAAAGCTGGTAATGTCTGTCAGGGACAAATCTTTATTCATTGATTCAGTTATTGAGTGCATGCCATGAGCCAAGACCTGTGCGAGGCATTGGGGACTCAGCAGTACACAGGGCACTAAAAGTTTGTGCCCTCACAGAGCCTTCATTGCCATTCCTGACATTTTATAGCTCAGTGTACCTTCTAAAGTGTTTTTACAGTCACCTCCAGTGAATATGGCATTGAGCTCATACTTTAAAAATAACCTGCTCCTCAACCAGAACTCTCATACATGCAGATGGGAATGCAAAATGGTGTAGCCACTTTGAAAAACAGTTTGGAAGTTCCTTATAAAGTTGAACATACATTTACCATACTGCCCAGAAATCCTGCTCTTAGATATTTACCCAAGAGAAATGAAAACATGTCCACACAAAGATTTGTGTATGAATGTTCATGGCAGAGTTACACATAATAGCCCTAACTAGAAACGACCCCAATGTCCATCAGTAGAAGGATGGATAAACAAATTGTGATATATCCATACAACAGAATACTACTCAACAGTACAAATGAATGAAGTACTGGTATACGCAACATGGATAAATCTCAAAATCACTACACTTGGTGAGAGAAACCAACCACAAAAGAGTATACACTGTCTGATTCAATTTATATGAAATTCTAGGAAGGCAAAACTAATCTATAAAAGTGGATCACTGGTTACCTGGAGCTGGAGTTTGGGGAAGGGAATTGATAGCAAAGGGGTACAGAGGAAGTTTGGGGGTTGATGAAAGTGTTCTTTTCTTGATTGTAATGTGATTATATGACTGCATATGTTTATCACATAATGGTGATTGTATGTCTATATCAAGTTATCCACTTTAAGTGGATGCTTTTATTGTGTATTAATTATATATACCTCATAAAAATGATGTAAGAAAACTTAACCACACCATCCATGAACTAGTGAGGAAAAATAACCTCCGTTTATACACTGCAACAATAGATAAATTGTTTTTTTCCATCAAAAAAATTTTTTAATACATCTTGATTGGAGTATAATTACTTCACAGTACTGTGTTAGTTTCTGTTGGACAAGAAAGCAAATCAGCCATATGCATACACATGTACCCATATCCCCTCCCTCTTGAGCCTCCCTCCCATCCTCCCTATCCCTCCAGGTTATCACAAAGCACTGAGCCAATCTCCCTGCTATGCTGCTGCTTCCCACCAGCCGACTATTTTACATTCGGTAGTGTATGTATGTCGATGCTACTCTCCCTTCGCCCCAGCTTCGCCCTCCCACCCCAGATCCTCAAGTCCATTTTCTGTCTATCTCTTTCTTTTTTAGCTTGAAATATTTTTATTCAATAATTTTTCAAGTATTTTTAAAAATTTATGTCTATCTCTTTATTCCTGCCCTGCAACTAAGTTCATCGGTATCATTTTTTTTTTTTAGATTCCATATATATGTGTTAGCATACGGTATTTATTTTTTTCTTTCTGACTTACTTCACTCTGTATGACAGACTCTAAGTCCATCCACCTCACTACAAATAACTCAATTTTGTTTCTTTTTATGGCTGAGTAATACTCCATTGTATATATGTGCCACATCTTCTTTACCCATTCATCTGTTGTTGGACATTTAGGTTGGTTCCATGTCCTGGCTATTGTAAATAGTGCTGCAATGAACATTGTGGTACATGTCTCGGTTTGAATTATGGTTTTCTCAGGGTATATGCCCAGTAGTGGGATAGCTGGGTCATATGGCAATTCTATTTTTAGTTTTTTAAGGAACCTCTATACTGTTTTCCATAGTGCTTGTATCAATTTACATTCCCACCAACAGTGCAAGAGGGTTCCCTTTTCTCCACATCCTCTCCAGCATTTGTTGTTTGTAGATTTTCTGATGATGCCCATTCTAACTGGTGTGAGGTGATACCTCATTGTAGTTTTGATTTGCATTTCTCTAATAATTAGTGATGTTGACCATCTTTTCATGTGCCTCTTGGCTATCTGTATGTCTTCCTTGGTGAAATGTCTATTTAGGTTGTCCACCCATTTTTTAACTGGATTTTTTGTTTTTTTGATATTGAGCTCCATGAGCTGTTTGTATATTTTGGAGATTAATCCTTTGTCTGTTGTTTTATTGGCAGTTACTTTCTCCCATTCTGAGGGTTATCTTTTTGTCTTGTTTATAGTTTCCTTTGCTGTGCAAAAGCTTTTAAGTTTAATTAAGTCCCATTTGTTTATTTTTCTTGTTATTTCCGTTACTCTAGGAGGTGGGTCAAAAAAGATCTTGCTGTGGTTTATGTCAAAGGGGGGTTTTCATATGTTTTCCTCTAAGAGTTTTATAGTGTCTGGTCTTACATTTAGGTCTCAAGTCCATTTTGAGTTTATTTTTGTGTATGGTGTTAGGTAGTGTTCTAATTTCATTCTTTTACATGTAGCTGTCCAGTTTTCCCAGCACCAATTATTGAAGAGGCTGTCTTCTCTCCATCGTATATTCTTGCCTCCTTTGTCATAAATTAGGTGCCCATATGTGCATGGGTTTATCTCTGGGCATTCTATCTCATACCATTGATCTATATTTCTGTTTTTGTGCCAGTACCATACTGTCTTGATTACTGCAACTTTGTGGTATAGTTTGAAGTTGGGGAGCCTGATTCCTCCAACTCCATTTTTCTTTCTCAAGATTGCTTTGGCTATTTGGGGTCTTTTGCATTTCCATACGAATTGTAAAATTTTTTGTTCTAATTCTGTGAAGAATGCCATAGGTAGTTTGATAGGGATTGCATTGAATCTTTAGATTGCTTTGAGCAGTATAGTCATTTTTCACAATATTGATTCTTCCAGTCCAAGAACATGGTATATTTCTCCATCTGTTTATGTCATCTTTGATTTCTTTCATCAGTGTTTTATAGTTTTCTGAGTACAAGTCTTTTGCCTCCTTAGGCAGGTTTATTCCTAGGTATTTTATTCTTTTTGTTGCAATGGTAAATGGGAGTGTTTCCTTAATTTCTCTTTCTGATTTTTCATTGGTGGTGTGTAGGAATGCCAGAGATTTCTGTGCATTAATTTTGTGTCCTGCAACCTTACCAAATTCATTAATTCTAGTAGTTTTCTGGTAGCATCTTCAGGATTTTCTATGTATAGTATCATGTCATCAGAAAACAGTGACAGTTTTACTTCTTCTTTTCCAATTTTTATTCCTTTCATTTCTTTTTGTTCTCTGATTGCCGTGGCTAGGACTTCCAAAACTGTGTTGAATAAGAGTGGTGAGAGTGGACATCCTTGTCTTGTTCCTGATCTTAGTGGAAATGCTTTCAGTTTTTCACCATTAAGTATGATGCTTGCTGTGGGTTTGTCATATATGGCCATTATTATGTTGAGGTAGATTCCCTCTATGCCTATTTTCTAGAGAGTTTTTATCATAGATTGGTGTTGAATTTTGTCAAAAGCTTTTTCTGCACCTATTGAGATGATCATATGGTTTTTATTCCTTAATTTGTTACTGTGGTGTATCACATTGATTGATTTGCATATATTGAAGAATCCTTGCATCCCTGAGATAAATCCCACTTGATCATGGTGTATGATCCTTTTAAGGTGCTGTTGGATTCTGTTTGCTAGTATTTTGTTCAGGATTTTTGCATCTATGTTCATCAGTGATACTGGTCTATAATTTTCCTTTTTTGTGATACCTTTTTCTGGTTTTGGTATCAGGGTGATGGTGACTTCATAGAATGAATTTAGGAGTGTTTCTCCCTCTGCAATTTTTTGGAAGAGTTTGAGAAGGATTGGTGTTAGCTCTTCTCTAAATGTTTGATAGAATTTGCCTGTGAAACCATCTGGTCCTGGACTTTTGTTTGTTGGAAGATTTTCAATTATGGTTTCAATTTCATTACTTGTGATAGGTCTGTTTATATTTTCTAATTCTTCCTGGTTCAGTCTTGGAAAATTGTACCTTTCCAAGAATTTGTCCATTTCTCATGGCTGTCCATTTTATTGGCATATAATTGTTTGTAGTAGTCTCATAATCCTTTGTATTTCTGCAGTGTCAGATGTGATTTCTCCTTTTTCATTTCTAATTTTATTGATTTGCATCCTTTTTTTCTTGATGAGCCTGGCTAAGGGTTTATCATTTTTGTTTACCTTCTCAAAGAACCAGATTTTAGTTTTATTGATCTTTGCTATTGTTTTCATTTCTATTTCATTTATTTCTGCTCTGATCTTTATGATTTCTTTTCTTCTACTGACTTTGGGTTTTCTTTGTTCTTCTTTCTCTAGTTGTTTTAAGTGTAGGGTTAGATTGTTTATTTGAGATTTTTCTTGTTTCTTGAGGTGAGATTGTATTGCTGTAAACTTCCCTCTTAGAACTGCTTTTGCTGCATCCTATAGTTTTTGGGTCATCATGTTTTCATTGTCTTTTTTTTTTTTTTTTTTTTTTTTTTTTTTTTTTTTTTTTTTTTTTTTTTCGGTATGCGGGCCTCTCACTGTTGTGGCCTCTCCCGTTGCGGAGCACAGGCTCCGGACGCACAGGCTCAGCGGCCATGGCTCATGGGCCTAGTTGCTCCGCGGCATGTGGGATCTTCCCGGACCAGGGCACGAACCCGTGTCTCCTGCATCGGCAGGCGGACTCTCAACCACTGCGCCACCAGGGAAGCCCATTGTCATTTTTTTCTATGTATTTTTTTATTTCTTCTTTGATTTCTTCAGTGATCTCTTGATTATTTAGTAGCTCACTGTTTAGCCTCCATGTATTTGTGTTTTTAACAGTTTTTTTCCTGTAATTGATTTCCAGTCTCATAGTGTTGTGGTCAGAAAAGATGCTTGATACAATTTCAATTTTCTTAAATTTTCCGAGGCTTGATTTGTGACCCAAGATGTGATCTATCCTGGAGAATGTTCCTTGCGCACTTGAGAAGAAAGTGTATTCTGCCACTTTTTGGGTGGAATGTTCTATAAATATCAATTAGATCTATCTGGTCCTTTGTGTCATTTAAAGTTTGTGTTTCCTTATTTATTTTCTGTTTGGATGATCTGTCCATTGGTGTAAGTGGGGTGTTAAAGTCCCCTACTATTCTTGTGTTACTGTCGATTTCTCCTTTCATGGTTAGCATTTGCCTTATGTACTGAGGTGCTCCTATGTTGGGTACATAAACATTTAGAATTGTTATATCTTCTTCTTGGATTGATCCTTTGATCATTATGTAGTGTCCCTCCTTCTCTTGTAACAGACTTTATTTTAAAGTCTATTTTATCTGAGAATATTTTATTGCTACTCCAGCTTTCTTTTGATTTCCATTTGCATGTAATATCTTTTTCCATCCCCTCACTTTCAGTCTGTATGTGTCCCTAGGTCTGAAGTGAGTCTCTTGTAGCCAGCATATATATGGGTCTTATTTTTGTATGCATTCAGCCCATCTGTGTCTTTTGGTTGGGGCATTTAATCCATTTACATTCAGGGTTATTATCGATATGTATGTTCCTATTACTATTTTCTTAATTGTTTTGGGTTTGTTTTTGTGGGTCTTTTTCTTCTCTTGTGTTTCCCGCTTAGAGAAGTTTCTTTAGCATTTGTTGTAAAGCTGGTTTGGTGGTGCTGAATTCTCTTAGCTTTTGCTTGTCTGAAAAGCTTTGGACTTGTCCATCGAATCTGAATGAGATCCTTGCTGGGTAATCTTGGTTGTAGGTTTTTCTCTTTCATCACTTTAATTATATCCTGCCACTCCCTTCTGGCCTGCAGAGTTTCCACTGAAAAATCGCTGATAACCTTATAGGTATTCCTTTGTATGTTACTTTTTGTTTTTCCCTTGCTGCTTTTAATATTTTTTCTTTGAATTTAATTTTTGTTAGTTTGATTAATATGTGTCTTGGTGTGTTTTTCCTAGGGTTTATCCTTTATGGGACTCTCTGTGCTTCCTGGAATTGGGTTACTATTTCCTTTCCCATGTTAGGGACGTTTTCAACTATAATCTCTTCAAATAATTTCTCAGACCCTTTCTTTTCCTCTTCTTCTTCTGGGACCCCTATAATTCGAATGTTGGTGCGTTTAGTGTTGTCCCAAATTAAAGTGAAAACACTAAAAGAAATGTGATACACAGCTTTTAAATCAGTGGGGAGGAAAAAGGATGGGGTGCTAAAGAATGCTATCCATCAAAAGTTAAAAAAGAAGAAAAAAAATAACCATATGTGCTCCCCCCAAAAAACAAATCTCATGATAATAGAAAACACACAGAAACTTACACTCAAAATAAGATGGTAGAAAATAAGTCCAAAAAAATCAATGATCACAAGAAATGTAAGTGGGTTAAACCTACCTATTAAAGACAGACTATAAGATAAGATTTTTTAAAAATCAAAATTCAGCATAAGCTGTGTATAAGAGATATACCTAAGACAATGACACAGAAATGTTAAAAATAGAAAAAGATATACCAGGCAAATACTAACCAAAGAAAACTCATCTAACGATGTTAATATTGGGCAAAGCAGAATATAAAACAAAAAGGACTACTAGGGATAAACTGAGTCATGATATTTATGATGAAACCAAGAATCCCATCAAGAAGGTGAAAACTCATGAACCTAAAGCTTTTCCTAGATTTCAAGGGAGTCCTTTTGCCACTACACTTATTCAAGGATTGATCGTTCATTAAACTGAATCTTCATACAGGCCTAAGTCCCTTAATGTAAAAAAGGGTGAGGCATGAGGACAAAGGGAGATTAAAAAATAAGGTTGTCTACTAAATTATTAACTATAAAGCTCTGGACTAAATCAACATAACGGCAACTAGAACAATAAAGGCCCAGCACATCCTAAATAACTTGTGGTACATTTGCACATTAAATTGGAACATTTATGTAGCTGTAGCCTAGAAAATAGCCTTTATTAAAATGTGCCCACAGTTAACACTTTCAGAGGCTAAACTCATATGGCTCTAAATGCAACTCAGCAAACTTAACCTCCTTCTCTTCAGGGCAGCAGTGAGGGCAGTGTAAGGGCTGAGTTGTGGGTGAAGGAGATACTCAAGAAACCTGGGGCATTTGACAGAAATCACATTAGATGACCTTGTAGACAAGAAAGAGAAATGAGCTAGATGAGGCACAATTAGGTAAATTTGTCTTGGGCCCCAAAGGGCAGCTGATTAATTGATGCTGTGAAGACGGAGGAGAGTTCTTAATTGTAGAGTTCTATAACCCAGGCTCAAATCCTGGGTCCCTCATTTATTTACCTGGGAATTGTTTTTCTTTATTTCTCTGGGCATCAGCCTCCCCCAGAGAAATAGCTGCCCTTTTCAAGGGTTGTCGTGAGAATTAAATGTGATAATTCCTTAAAGCGCTTGGCACACAATAGGCACTCAACAAAGAACAAGGAGAGAGTTTGGGAGCCAGATGTGTGATACAGGTTTCAGAGTCTTGGTGACATAGAGTTCAACAGTATGAAAAAGCAGAATGTAATTTGGGCTGCAATAATAAGAGCATGCTATTGGTATTGAGGGAGGTAATAGTTCTGCTCTGCTTAGCACTAGCCAGACCCCCGCCTTGAGTAGTGGTTTCATTTTTGAAAACCACATTTTTATACGGACCTAGACCAGTGGTTCTCAAACTGTGGTCCCCAAGTGCAGCAGCATCAACATCTGGGAATTTGTTAGAAAATGCAAATTATTGGGATCCACTCCAGCCCCAATAAATCTGAAACTCCAGGAGTGGGACCTAGAAATTTGTGTTTTAACAACTTAATGCTGGGGTTTCCCTGGTGGCACAGTGGTTAAGAATCCACCTGCAAGCCCTGGTCCGGGAAGATCCCACATGCCACGGAGCAACTAAGCCCGTGCGCCACAACTACTGAGCCTGCGCTCTAGAGCCCGCGAGCCACAACTACTGAAGCTCGCGTGCCTAGAGCCCGTGCTCCTCAACAAGAGAAGTCACCACAATGAGAAACCCACACACCGCAACGAAGAGTAACCCCCGCTCGCCGCAACTAGAGAAAGACCGCGTGCAGCAACAAAGACCCAACGCAGCCAAAAATAAATTTAAAAATAAAATAAATAAATTTATTTTAAAAACCACCTATGCTAACAAACATTAGCATGATTCTGATGCATGCTAAAGCTTGAGAACCAGTGATCTGGATAGACATATGTGTTAGTGGTAGCAAAAGGTCTCAAAACCATTTCACATGAGTCCAGTTGAAGGACCTGAATATGTTCAGCCTCGAGGAAAGAAGAGCTGACCAGTCATAAGACTCAGATGGAACAAGGAGCTGACTTCTTTTCCATGTCACCCCACTGATTGTTAGGACCAAGTGTGGAAAACATGGGGGAACAAAAATAGCATGGTGGATTAGAGAAAGTGCTCTTGTCTGCAAGTAAAAGAAAACTGACCCAACGGCCTAAATCTTAAGGAATTTATTGATTGATAACAGGAGTCTAGACATAGGGAGGTTCCTATCTGGCTAATTCACCAGATCAGCCACATCCTCAAAAACCCAGGCTTCTCCCATCAGTCTTTTCTGCATCTCAAGTGGATCAGCTGCTCTTCACATGGCTGCCCAATGGTGGAAGAAATTCCCAGCTCACATGCTCAGACACTAAGAAGCAGAGGAAGAAAGTATGACTTCCTTGTGTCTCCTCTTAAGAAACCTTTCCCAAGAGGGACTCCACTCTCCCTCCAACAGATGTCCCGTTGCATCTCATTGTGAATGTGACACACTAGGTCACATGACACTTCCTAAGTAGTCTCCAGCTTGGATAATGGAATTGCCAGCATTGGTTTAGACCAGGGTTTATTCACCTTTTCTGTGCCATGGGCCCCTTTGGCAGTCTGGTGAAACCTAGGGACCCCTTCCCAGAATACTCTATTTAATTGCATAGAATAAAATGACCGGATTACAAAAGAAACCAACTATATCAAAAAAAATATTTTTTAAGCGATATAGGAATAAACTTGCTTCTTTATTAGTGCACTAAATAACAAAATCTACCGGCAGATCTAATAGCAACCATAATTTTTAAGTAGTAATAAAGGTAAACAATGTTCTGAGATACCTGTAATAACTGTTTTGTGATATGAAAATATTTGTGATTTCCATTGGTGACAAAGTCACAAGTTACTGCTAATGATACTGTGGTTTGTTGCTTACATTCATAATAGAAGGAAATGATAAATTTCAGTTGGCGCTTAATGAAAAGAAAGACATAGTTGTTGTTTTTTTTCTTTTTTCCCAATGCGAGATTGTGAATCCCATGCATTCCATCCACAGACCCTTGGTAGGGGTGGTCTTAGCATAGATTAATTGAGATTCACATACTGAGTCTGGGAGTGGGCAGGTCTTTACTGAGACAAGTGGCTTCAAAGGAGTGTGGATATCTAAGCTAAATCAGGACTAACTCAAGCAAAAAAAGAAGTAAGAGTGTGAAGAGGGTGGGAGAGTACGGTAGAGGAGGAGTGGGGTGAACTTGACTCCAGGGTCTGCTCCCTGTAGGGTCAGCAAGGGCTTCCTTCAGAGGGAGAACACTTCTCATCACTGGAGGAAGAGACCTTGTCAAGGGGACTCAGACATACTAGGATTCCTGCCAACCTTGGCATCTTACATACTGCCCCCACCCCCGTTTTATTTACTTTTGTTTCTTGGTTGGTTTTCTTTAAACATTTGTATGCATTTCAAGGTACAGATGTAAAACTTGCCCTTTACAAATATTCAGACTACTGGAATATATCCCTTCTATCCCACTCCGTAGAAGTGACCACAGCTCTCAGCTTAATGGATGTCTTTTCAGACTACTTGCTATGCACATGTGATATCCTACCAGCTTACAAACTTTCTTGTGTTAGCAATGCAGAGTCCCAGGCCCTGGCCCCCCCCACGCTGGTGAATGAGAACAGCCTCAGTGTGCTAGATGCTGATTTCACAGTGTCCCCTTCAATTCCCCAAAGACACTTGAGGTTCAGGGAAGGGAGGTGGCCCTCACACCACATAACTCAGAAGTGGCAGAGCTGAGATTTGAACCCGTGTCTATCAGACCCCAAAGTCCACCCTCTAAATGCCATACCCGTTGGTTTGCAGAGCTGCACCTGATGGTCCAGTCATTTTTTCCCTTTTTTTTTTTAAGGAGTGGGGTGGGCATATTCCTGGAACCTGGCTTGAATGGTGCCAGCTTGAAATGGGCATTCACATTGAAGTGTTTGGGTGTCTCATCAATAAGACTTGAGTCTCCTAAATCATTCACAGGAGACTCCAGATGTATTTTCAAAAGGCAGCATTGGAAACATGAGAAGCATTCACATTAAAGCTAAAAAGCGAGGCAAAGATGTCCTCTATGAGTTCCGTAATTTAACATTATCTTGGAGGAACTGGCCAATGCTGTTAGACAAGAGAAAGAAAAATAAAGCTTATATAGATCGGAAAGAAATGAGAAAGATAATCTTACTTGGGGAGATCATTAATCAGATGAAAAACTATTATAAGCAATAAAAATTCAATAAGGTGGCTGGATACAAAAGTTAAAATACAGAAACTAATAGCACTCATGTTTATGCAAGCTGCATCTAGTTAGAAGACATACAGAAGAAAAGATTACATCACAATAGCAGCAACACAAGTGTTTTGGAATTAATTTTTTAAAATGCAAAGTCTATAGGAAGGAAACATCTAAATTCTCTCTTCTCCCTCAACATCTTATTATAAAAATTTTAAAACATATATAAAAGTTTAAATAATTATACGGAGAACACCCATATATCCACCACCTAGATTCTCCAATTAACATCTTTTGTATTTCACATGTATTACACATATCAGTCCATATATAATCCTTCTATTCATTCAAAAATCCGTTATATTTTAAGTACTCTTTTTAGAAGCACACAAAATAAGTCTCAGACAAAATGAGAGGGCATTATCAGAGAGGGGAGTGTTGAGTTACAATAGGAAGGCATTGTCATAAAATGTAAGTTCTGGCTATGTTAATTTATGAGTTTTACTGATCCCAACTACAATAACAATCAAATTCTTTTTAACTAGAGAAGTTGATTCTAAAGTTCACATGGAAAAGCAAAGAAGAATCCAGGCAAGTTCTAGAAACAAAAATTAAACAGAAAGGGAAGTAGAAAACAGCCTTAGAATATGCTGAAATATGTTATAAAGCCATAACAATTGAAACAGTATAGTACTGACCCATGAATTGGGGGGGTAGAAAAGAAAGTTGAGAAGTGGTCCATATATATGTGGAAGTTTGCAATATGATAATGATGACATTTCAAATCAGTGGAGGAAAAATAATGTTGAGATAAGCAATAGCCATCTAGAAAAAAATAAAATGGGAACCTTATCTCATACTTTGAAGCAATTTAAATCCCTGAAGGGTAAAATTTACATTTATAGAAATGAAACATAATACAGAAATGATAAAATAACAGATTAATAGATATAAAATACTTAACAATTTTTAAAAATTTACTTGGGAGAAAAAAAACACCAAAAACAAAGCCAAATGACAAACAAAAGACTGAGAAAAATATTTCAATTCATCTCACAAAGAGCTCCTACAAATCAATAAGATGACAACCAATAAACCAATAGAAAAATGGGCAAAGATTATGAGCTGTCAGTTCACAGAAAAGGGAGTACACATAGTTCTTTTTCTTGTTTTATTTTGTTTTGTTTGTTTATTTATTTAGGCTGCATTTGGTCTTTGTTGCTGCATGTGGGCTTTCTCTAGTTGCAGCGAGCGGGGACTACTCTTCATTTGGCGGTGCACGGGCTTCTCACTGTGGTGGCTTCTCTTGTGGAGCTTGGGCTCTAGGCAAATGGGCTTCAGTAGTTGTGGTGTGCAGGTTTCAGTCGTTGTGGCTCACAGGCTCTAGAGAGCACAGGCTCAGTAGTTGTGCATGGGCTTAGTTGCTCCGTGGCATGTGGGATCTTTCCGGATCAGGGTTCGAACCCGTGTCCCCTGCATTGGCAGGCGGATGCTCGACCACTGCGCCACCAGGGAAGTCCCCATAGTTCTTAAATAAGCAAAACGATGCTCAGTGTCACTCATAAGAAAAGTGCAAATTGAAACCACCATGAGATCCCATTTTAGCCAACAGATTGACCAGGATCAAAACATGAGAGTGGGGGAATCAGGAAACAGGTCGCTCTCTCACAAACACAGCTTGCAGGAGTGTAAGTTGGTCCAACTTCTGTGGAGATCAATTTCGCAATATTTACCCAAATTAAAAATGCACAAACTCTTTGACTCAGCAATTCTAACTGCTAAATATTTATCCTACAGACATATTTGCACATGTATGCGCAGACTTATACTCTAGGAAATTCACAATAAACATTGTTTATGATAGCACAAGATTGAAAACAACCTCAGTGTTCATCACTAGGGGACTGGCTACATAAATCATGGTTCATCCATATAACGGGCTATTCTACAGCCAATAAAAATGTGGAACCATCGCCAAGGTAGATTGTTAGGTGGAAAAAGCAAGATGCAGAACTGTGTATATCACCCTATCATCTGGGTATTTAAACACATACAAACACACACACACACACACACACACACACACACACACACACACACACACACACACAAACGGGAAGGAGAGTTAAGAACTTCCTAATGGTAATTGTCTCCTGGAAGAATTGGGAAATGGTGGATGGGTGGGAACAGAATTTAATTCTCTATAAATACTCTTTTGAACTTTTAACATTAACTTATTCGAAAAAAAATTTTTTTAAGATAGTGAAAGTTGCTTGAGGAGAGCAATTTGATAGAATATCTGGTGCTAGCAATTCCACGTTTAAGGATTTCCCACACACTCTGAAATACCCCAAGAGTGCCAAGCTGTTCATAGAACCATACTCAGATAATCATTACCTGTAATAGCAAATCATTAGAAATAACTTAAATGTCCATCAGAAGGCAAGTGGGGAGGGTAATTGTGGTGCATCCTCTGCTGAAATGCTCTCCAGTTAGCAGCAAAAATGAGATAGGTCTATATGTGGCATGTGGTTAAGTGAAAAAAAAACCACCCACTTTTATAAAAGGTATTATTATTATTATTATTATTTTTTGCGGTACGCGGGCCTCTCACTGTTGTGGCCATTCAATTCACCCATGTAAAATGTACTATATTAACACTACATTGGTTTTTTTGTTTATTTATAGGTTGTGTAAATCAATTTTAGAACACCCCTGATCCATTTTAGAACATTTCCATCACCCCGAAAAGAACCCCATACCCGCTAGTAGTCAATCCCCATTTTCCTTTCCCCCAGCCCTGGCAACCACCAGTCTGCTTTCTTTTTTTTAAAGGGGGCGGGGTCTTTTTAAAATTTTTTATTTATTTTTGGCTGCTACTCTTCGTTGTGGTGCACGGTCTTCTCATTGCGGTGGCTTCTCTTGTTGCAGAGCACAGGCTCTAGGCATGCGGGCTTCAGTAGTTGTGGCACGTGGGCTCAGTAGTTGTGGTGCACAGGCTTAGTTGCTCCGTGGCATGTGGGATCTTCCCGGACCAGGGCTCGAACCCACGTCCCCTGCATTGGCAGGCAGATTCTTAACCACTGCACCACCAGGGAAATCCCATGCTTTCTGTTTCTATAGATTTTTTTTCTCCTCTAGACATTTCATATAAATGGAATCCTACAATACATAACCTTTTGCATCTGGCTTCTTTCACTTAGAATAATGTTTTGATTATCACTTAGAATAATGCACGGTATAGCATGTTATCAGTACTTCATTCTTTTTTATTGTCAAATAATATTCCACTGTCTGGACACACCACATTTTATTCATCCATTCATCAGTTGATGGATATTTGGGTTGTTTCCACTTTGGGGCTGTTATTTATGAATAACACTGCTATGAGTGAGTATTCATGTACAAGTTTTTGTGTGGACATATGTTTTCAGTTCTCTTGGGTATATACCTAGGGGCAGAATTGCTGGGTCATATGGTGACTCTGTTTAACATTCTGAGAAACTTCCAGACTGTTTTCCCAAGAAGCTGCATCACTTTATAATCCTACCAGCAGTGTATGAGGGTTCCAATTTCTCCACATCTTTGCCAACACTTGTTATTCTCTGTCTTTTTGATTCTTGCCATCTGAGTGTGTGCAAAATAGTATTTCTTTATGATTTTGATTTGCATTTCCCTGGGAGCATTCCCATTTTACAGAAAAGGAAACTGAGGCTCAGAGAGGTGAAGAGCTTTGCCCGGGGTCCTGAAACAAGGGTGTGCAGAGGCAGGATTCTAACCCAGACGCTGTTCTTTTCCCTGAGCTGCATTCCCAATAGGGCAAGAAAAATCCCTCCAAGGAGGTGGGGACCCCTCTAAAGGGGGAGGGGACTGGAGATGAGACACGAGCCCTTGGGAGGGTGAAATGAGATCCTGTGGATCCTCAGGATTTCCTGTGGAAAGTCTTTCACTAGTTCATAGGAGGTGCTCAAGACCTGTAAGTATTATTATCACTCTAGCATGAGCCTGTACCCACCAGACCTTCCCAGAGGGACCTGGGCTTTTCAGGATCTGCCTTGCACTTGGGCATTTCTAGAAGGGACCATGTTCATGGAATTAAGACTGGCTGCTGGCCTGAAAGTACCACAGGTCATAGACCATCCAGCCCAAGGATACTGCAACTGGCCCAGAGCCCTGCCTGCTTCATAGCCTGGTTTATCCATGTCCTCATCCAGCCAGCCAGCCAGCCTCCAACCCACTCTTCTCTGAGCTTGTTTCCTCATCTCAAAACTGAGGATACATGCCTCCCTTTGGGGCTGCTGTGGCGGTCAGCACAGTGCCTGGGGCACACTTAGTGCTCAGCCAATGTCAGTCATCATTTCAACAGTTCCCGGTCCCTGCCCTTGAGGGAGGCTCGCTCAGTCTGGCTGGCAGGGGAGCTCAGGGACAGGCAGATGCCCCAGGCTCAGTGTGGGTGATGCTCGTGATTTCTGTAGATGCACAAAGGAGGTGCCAGCTAGCCATAGTGGCTACCAAGGCTTGACTGACAAGCCCTCAGGCAGATTCTCAGCAGGACCATGGCAGGTGGGACTCTAGGCTGGGATGAGCCAGGGGAAGTCCAGAGCCCAGGGCATGATGGGAGCAGCAGAGCAGGGTTCGATAGCTGTGTGACCTTGGGTGAGCCACTTAACCTCTCTGAGCGCATTTCTTCAACTGTAGTGTGGGGATGGTGATACCTGGGGAGAAAACGAGACCCCTAAAGTGCAGTGCCTAAACCTCCAACTTAGCCAGTCCACCCTCGTGCTCAAATGCTTGGGGCAGTGCTGTTAATTATCGTGCACCCAGATGGGACCACAAATTTTTGTCAACAGTATAATGGATAAATAAGTTGATAAGTTGTAGACAGTCATGCAGTAATAAAAATGGACAAATTACAGACACATGAAACAACATGGATGAACCTCACAAATAGAGCAGTGCGTTAAGGAATAGGTATGGTGTGATTCCATGCATATAAAGTTCAAAAAATGTAGACAAAACTCAACTATATTAAGATGATATACATACAGGTAGTAAACGTGTACAAAGAACATTGAGAATGGGATGACCTTAAAAATCAGGGTGGTGGTGACCTCTAAGAGGGAGGAGGGGGCTGATCTGGAAGACATGGGCTGGGCAGAGGGTTCAGTTATGGGGTGCTGCTTGATAAGCTTGTAGCTCACCCCTACTTGCTTTATAATTTATTTATTCACAGAACAGTGTGCACATATTTTATGCTCTCTTCTGTATGTGTAGTTATCTCAAAATCGGAGAATAATTCAAGTGCCTGGTAATTGGATTGGCGCTGGACAAAGGCTGGTTTTCCTTTGACTTCGTGTGACCCCTCCAGTGCTTCTTCTGTGCTTGGGGGGCACAGAGCAGGAGCGAGAAGATGCTGGGTGAGGCATCTTCCCACCTGCCCCTCTCCAGTGGCACTGCTGCCAGATACAAATGCCCCAGAAAGACACTGCCCAGAGGCTTTTTTAAACCGCTTTATTCAGGTTGGCTGGTAGTCACGGACTGGATCATGTGTACAGGGTAACCCACACACCCCTAGGCAAAGCCTCTCCCACGTCCCCCGACTCCATCGCTGAGGTGCGGCCAGAGGTTTGAGCCAGTTCTGAAGGGATGTTGGGCCCAATAGAAATATTTACAAATCACCAGGGGGTGGGTGCCCCCTGATCAGGGATTGTGAGGGGATTGGTATTGGGGGGCCCTCGGCTCCCAACAGCCCCAGGCCCTTGGGTGGGTTCGGCATGGGCTCTGGGAGGCGGCTGGGACATTAGGAGCTGGAAGAGGGGGGCTCCTGGAGAGCCTCGAAGCCCCTCGAAGGGGTCCTGCTGGTGCAGAACTCTGCATGAGGCCGTGGGGTCAGAGAGGAAAGGCCCTCCTTCCGACTTGCCATGTGAAGGGGCAGATTCCTGCCCCGGGGCAGGCAGGGAGCTGTTTCTTGGTATAAGGAGGCTGAACATGAAGGACCCACTTGGAGACAGTGGGGTCTCCCTCTCCTCCCAGGGCCCCTGTGAGCCACCTGCCAACTGGCCACAGCTCTCCTGGGGTCTCTGCTCCCAGTTCTTTGCCAGAGGAGAGGCCCCAGTTCTGCTCAGAAGATTCAAGTCCAAATTTGGGGAGGGGTCACTGTCCACACCTCCAGGTCCAAGCAGGGGATGGTCAGAAGGAGGCGGGGAGTGAGGCTCGGGGGAGTGAGGCTCGGAGGCCCCGGCTTGGGACGGGATGGCGGACAAGCAAGCAAAGCGAAACACTGGAATCTACTGAAGCTGGTGACGGAAGGGGGCAGCTCGGCCCCGGCCTGGTGCCCCACCCCAGCGTTCTGGGGCGGCTGTCCCCTCGGTGCCCCGGGCCACCGTCTCTGAGCCAGGTCACGGGGAGGGTCTGAAGGGGAAGGGTCGGGCGGGCCTTACATGCTGAGCCAAGGGGTGGTGGGAGGAGGGCCGACGTGGGGGCCACGGGCGGTCTCGGGATGGGGAGGGCAGCTGGACCCGGGCAGTCCCATCCCCAGCGGTCCAGCGGCTCCTCATGCACTCGGTACAGCCGTAGGGGCGCAGGGCGGGCCGGCGGCGGGCTGGGCATCAGTCTAGAGGCTGCAGGCCTCCTCATCCACCGAGCGCTTCCGCAGTTCCTTGCCGGGCTTGGGGGGCGGCGGGGCGGGCGCTGCGGGCGGGGCCTCGGGCAGGTGCAGGACGGAGTTCTCTCCCGGCTGCACCCGCAGGTAGGCCTTGACCTTGTGGTGCCGGGCCTTGCCGTCGCTGAAGTCAATGACACGGCACTCGTAGATGCCTTCGTCCGTGGGCTTCACCCGCGACAGGCGCAGCTTGTGGGAGATGTTGCTGCCCACCACCTTGACCACCTGGGGGCGACAGAGAGACGGTGACCTGGCTACGGGAGCCCACTCCGTGGATGGGGCCCCAGAGACACTCCCACGAGGGCACGCGGAGTTAACAGCAAAAGAGTAGAAGCAACCTCAATGGCCATCAACAGATCAGATAAATAGGCAGTAGTCAGTTCACTCAGTGGACTATTGCACAGCAGTTCAAAAGAATGAGCTAGAACTAGGCGCGTTAGAGCTCAGGGACACGCAGGAAGTGACAAGATCTCATTGCAAAACTCCTATATACAGTGTGATGCCATTTCTGGAAAGAAACACGGGAAAATACCCTACACCGGTTTTGGTGACTTGTGTGTGTGCAAGTTTGAAAACAGATGGGAGGGAACACAGTGGCCTCACAGCCATGGTTGTTTCTGGAGTGGAGCCCAGGGAAGGGCCGAGGACCTGGGGTAGACTGCAAAGTGAATTCTTAGCTTTGTTTCTCAAACAAACAAACAAACAAATAAATAAATGCTGATCACAGATATATCAGGATGCTGACAACTGTTCAGTTGGAGGGGAGCAAGAGTGTGACATCTGTCTTTGTACTTTGGCTTTTTGCTTGTTTATCTATTTGATATAGTTTTAAACTTTTTACTTAAAATTAAAATATAATTTATATAGAGTAAGGCACACACAGCTTAATGAAATTTTACTCGCATGTACACCGGTGTGACCACCATCCAGAGCAAGGCATGGGACACTTAGAACCCTCTGGAGCGCACCCTTGTGGCCCCTCCTTGTCAATACTCACCCCCGAGGGGTTACCCACTAGTCTGATTTCTATCACCATAGATTAGTTTTCCCTGTTCTTGAACTCCTCCGTGTGTGGCTTCTTTCACACAACATAACATCAGTCAGATTCCTTCACGTTGCATGGCTCAGTTTGTTCTTTTTTATTGCAGTGCAGTATTCTATCATACGGATATACCACAATCTGTTTATCCAGTCACCTGTTGATGGACATTTGGGTAGTTTTCAGATTACAGCTCTTACGAATAAATCTGCCATAAACATAAAGCTAGTGTGAGTTTTTTTCAATTAAGAAAGAAAAGGACAGTCATGTAAGATAAATCATTGGGGAAGCTGGGTGAAGGAGACAGGGGACTCTGTGATCTCTTTTTGCAACTTTCTATGAGTCTGCAATTCAAAATAAAAAGCTGGAAAAAAAGAGAGCAGTCGGGCCTATAGAGTGGGGGGGTGGTAATGGGAGGGGGCTTCCATCCTTCCTTGTCCCCTTATTTCTTACAACCAAAAGGAGCCTTGCCCCACCTCCTGTAGCCCCTGCCCCACCTACACAGAACAGGGGAGAAAAGTCCCCAGCCGCCAGCCACGGCCCCCGTGCCCAATGATCTCACCACCAGTTGGCACTGCAGGCTCGCCAGGGCCAGGATGGAGCTGAGTGGGATTCAGACCTGTGGCCCCAGTTCTGAGCCCATCTGGTCCCTCTCCCCTTGGCGGGGGGGGCAATGGGGACAGACAACCAGCCTGCCTGTTCTTGCCACACGCCAAATTCTGGAGGAGGACACCCCTGCCGATCACCCTTGCAGTGAGGAGGCCAGGGTGAGGAAGACGACGCTCTCTGAGGGAGTGCATTCACTGTGCAGCCGGGCACTCACACACATGACTGCTAATCACCCCACTAATCTGCTCTGGCTTCCCTGGCCCCTTCCTCCCAGATGCCAAGCTCCTTCTGGCCTCACAGCCTTCTGGTCTCCCTGCCTGGGTGCTGTCTCCTTGACTCCCATTCATTTTCAAACATCACCTCCTCCAAAAAGCCTTCGATCACATCTCCCTGTCTGTTTCTTTCCTAACAGCCATCACAATTTGAGAACCATTTTGTTTACTTGATTTTTGTTTCTCTCTCTGGCTAAACTATCAACTCCACGAGGGCAGGGGTGATACCTATTTTGTTCATCTCAGTGATCATCGCAGAGCCTGGTACCCTGCCAATAATAATGATAAAAACATTTGTTAAATGAATGGCCTCACTCTAGCTCCTTCTTTCTCCAAGTGAAGTGGTACCCAGATATTACGCGTTTTGATTTTAGGTCGTGTATATATGCTCCTACCCACTTTACAGCTGGTGAAGCTACGGCTCTGAAAGAAGTGACTTTCCCATGGGCACTGAGTCAGTGAACGGCGGAGCGGGGAACCGACCCGCGGCCTGAGTCCATGCACTCTAACCCTCCAAAGGCATGACAGAGGCCCACAGAGGGTCACGCAGAGCTGGCAGGGCCAAGGGGGGTTTCCCAGGCTCCAGAAGGATAGAGAGCAGTGGGCAGCCACAAGGAGCCTGGCCCGTCCTCCCTTATTCTGAGCCTTCCTGCCTTTCCCCCACCAAGCAGGAAAGCGTGGGCTTACAGCACAGCAGGAGGCAAGAGGTGGGACAGAGGCAGAACTTCCCACCTTCCCCAAGCGGCAGGAGACTCTTCCAGCTGCCCCCCTGGGCAGGGGACCCCTCCTTTCCGGGTACCGGGGCTGGGCCCAGCTGGAGGCCATCAGCCCTGCTGATTCCATCACCTCTGGCCAAGGGCACGGAGAGGTCCTGAGGCCCTGCCAAGCTCTCAGGAGAGTCAGGAGACACTGCTGCAAATGCGCAGCGGGGAGCGAATTACCTCAACATCTGTTTCCCTCACGGATATTAATTATCCTTCATTTGTCAACCCTACAAGGCGCTAATGGAGTAATAATGTGAAGGCTGGGAGCAGCGCTAGGGAGGGAGCACCGAGCCCAGCCCACCCCTCCGCCCAGCCCCGGCCCAGAGGCCAAGGCCTGGGCACCAGCTCTCTCCTGCCCTGTCGCCCCTGTGTGGCCTCCCCCCTCAGGGAGGAGGAGGGAGACAGGGAGCACAGCAGACGGTGCTGGGAGGCTGACTCTGACCCTGACAAGTCACCAGCACCCTGGCCTCGGTTTTCTTGGGCTAGATCCATCCAGCCATCCAGCTGACGATTAGCGAGCGCCCACTCCGAGCTGGGCGCTGGGGATACAGCTATGAATCAGCCAGACCCCAGCCACATCCACGCGGGCTCCAGGTCTAACGGAAAACCCAGACCTCACACCCGCAACCGAGCACCCCAGGGAGCTGGTTTCCAACAGGACGAAGGGAGAGGCCACACATCAGAGGCTGCTCCCTCCCAGCCCCAGGGGTCTGTGTCTTTAAGCACCATCCGGAGAAGGCAAATGCTAAAAAACGGTAACAACAGTAACGGTATTGCTGGTAGCTAGTGTTTATGGAGCGCTTGATCCCTGTGAAATGATGCAGTAAATAGTCTCAACCTTATTTAAACCTCATAATAACCCCGTGATGTAGGCGCTGCTGGGATACCCACTGTACTGGTCAGAAAACGGAGGCTCGGAGAGGTGAAGTGATTCGCCCAAGGCCACCCAGCTGGTGACAGAGACCAGGCCTTAACCACATCTCTGGGGAGCCTCCCGGAACCAGTAAACCACAGGTCTTTCTACCCCCTCCCCCGTCATTTCCATAGGCCCCCAGCCCTCCATGTCTTGGGGGAGCCCAGTCCCTCCTCAGAAGCATCTCCTGCGGGAGGGGGCCCATCATCCTACCCAGGCTTCTTGTGGGTGGTGGAGTAGCCTGTGGGATTTCAACATTCACAGACTGGGCAGAAGAATCCCGCAGCCCAGGCCTCCAACACAGCCGGAGAGGCTACGAGGGGAAGAGACCCCCCAGGCGGCAGCCTGGCTGTAAATCATAATCACCTGGGCACAGGCATCGACAGGCATTAGCAGTGCAATTAAGTACCTAATTATGCTGAAAGAGGCAAGGCCAGCCCACACCAGGACCAAGCTCAGCCTCCTCCCTGCTTGCCCATGGCCCAGGCCCTTCTGGACGCGGCAGGAGCCCACACACCATCAGGTGGGCAGGCTGGGATCTTTCTCCCGAGCCGAGCCAGGAAGAATGGGTGATGCTAATTTGCATCCATGGTGCCAGCCCTTTCCTCCACGAGGCCTCAGCCTAAGAGGGACATGGTGGCCCCGGGAAGGTGCTGGGTGGAGAAGAGGGGTCAGTGGGTCCCTGCCCCAGGCCAGGGCTTGCCCTAGGCTCTGCTACTCCCGTGCCTCCATCAGCAACACCTGGCCACCAGCCCCTCGGCATGTCCAGAACCCAACCCAGAGTCTCCCCAAATCTGGGCCCCGGAAGCCTTCACCCATTCCAGCTAGACCCTCCCAAGTCATCATCCACACTGCTCCTTTCTCACTCTGGCACAATCCATCTCTGAATGCCACTGATCTTCCCTCGAAACATCACTGGGCCCCCTCCCCTTCTCTCCAGAATCCAGATCCCCGGGCACTGGCCAGGACATTGCAGGGTCTCCTGCAGGGTCTCCCCAGAGCCACTCTGGCTCCTTTCAATCCGTCCTCCCATGACAGCCAGACAGATCTTCCCAAAACGCCCCCAACTTAGAACGCTTCCTTTGATGGCTCCCAGCAGTGGCTGCTGGGGGTACCTTTGGGGTCTGATCCCCACCTTCCCCTCAGCCACAACAGCCTCCTGCAGTTCCTCCAACACACACAGCCAGAGAAGTTCCCCCTACTCCTAGTCAACCTCTCTACACTTCAGTGCTCACTTCACCTCACTCCACCTCCTCCAGGAAGCCCTCCAGACCCACCAGACTAGGTCAGGTCCTCTGTTACTGGCTGCGCTCCTTCTCATTTTGATGGTCACAGTTGTAATTTTACTTTTTATCACGAGGGATTATTGGATTAACATCCATCCCCCACACTGCCTGGGAGTACCGTGAGAGCAGGGACTGGGAGTGTGTGACCACGGCCTTCACAGAGTAATCTCTTCAGTCCCAGCCAAAGGCAGGCTGCTCTATGGATGTCTCAAGGGATTTCCAAGATGGATGGAGTGATTTTTTTTTTTTTTTTTGGTATGCGGGCCTCTCACTGCTGCGGCCCGCCGTGGAGCACAGGCTCCGGACGCGCAGGCTCAGCGGCCATGGCTCACGGGCCCAGCCGCCCCGCGGCATGTGGGGTCTTCCCGGACCGGGGCACGAACCCGCGTCCCCTGCATCGGCAGGCGGACTCTCAACCACTGCCCCGCCAGGGAAGCCCGGATGGAGTGATTTTTGACTCCACATGAATCTTGCCTCCGTTTCAGACTTCAGAGTTCCATGCCCTTTGTATATTGTGGATCACGGCAGGAATTTCAAGAAAATATAGAAACGTCTACTGCAGAAAACAAAGTCATAATACACCATGACCCGCCGCTTGGCCTGTTAATCCTTAGTGAAGGATACAGACCTCATGTGCTGCTCCAGTGGTCACAGCGCCCATCCCCCACACCAGAAAAGATGCGGTATCCATATGTGTATCATACCTGTGGGGCAGCCAAGCGGGGTAAACGGGGGCTTGACCTATAGGGCCACTTGGTGGATCTGACCAATGAAGCTGCCTTTTAACCATTTATGGAGATTTGGGGACAGGGGGCTGCAGTATGCTTCCTGAGGCCACTTTGGATGTACCTGGCTTTTAGGGCTTAGCTGGAGAGGAGGCGGGGCTTAGGATAAGTGGGCTGGAGCACGAGGCCACACGTATATGGGGACCCAGGCTGCCCACGGCTATTTTGGACTGAAACAGGTTACATGAACTGAATCTACAGCACAAATGACTTTGGTTAGACCAAAGGAGGAACTAACAGTAATGAAGGCAGGTAAGCCCCCTGGGAAAGAAGGTGTGTGGAGAATTTCACCTTATTTTGCAATTAGGAAGTCGGGGGCCATCTCAACTTGCAAAACTGGTTAAGGGGAAATTAACCTAAATTCCAAAAGACAGAACTTCAGTTAGGTCAAAAGAAAAGTTTCCAGAACTTGAAAATGGACATAGCAGAATTTACCTGAGCCACAGGAATAAGGCCCTGATGGTAGAACCCTCAGCATATACAAGCTCCCAAGGGAGATATTTTTAAGGCCAGGGGGTCCTTTCCCAGGTCCCAAGTTAAATGAGATAATTCATGTAAAGTACTCATGGTTCCTGACATATGGCGGGCACTCAATAAATGTTAGCTGCTTTATTATTACTATTATTATGGTCATCATCATCATCATC
Source organism: Kogia breviceps (assembly GCF_026419965.1). Classification (NCBI taxonomy): domain Eukaryota; kingdom Metazoa; phylum Chordata; class Mammalia; order Artiodactyla; family Physeteridae; genus Kogia; species Kogia breviceps. The sequence goes on from NC_081323.1 coordinate 21,341,925, forward strand.
ACAGATGCCTGTCCTCTCATATAAATGATCTCCCTATGAGATTCTGAGCTCTTTTCATTCCCTCCCATTTCCTGTAGCGAAGCTGGGCCTCCTTTCCCCGCTCCACACATGCTAGGAATAGGAGTCACGTGATTCGAATACTCATATTAAGTTTCCACTCTAGTAACTACGGTCATTCACACGACCAAATCCAGAGGACCGTACAGTTGCCAAAGTGTTTTCATATATTCATTAGACAGCAGTGAAAGGGGGGAAAGAGAGGCCCAGGGAGCTGGCAGAGCTGGACCAGGACTCAGGTCCTGTGACCTTCAGGGCTGGCTCCACTGTGTCCTCACTGTACCACCCCCGCACTCAGCACTGCCATATCTCAACCTTCCCAGGGCCACCATGGCGGCCCCGATGGGTTACAGAGCCCATCACGGAGCCCTGCCGCCACCAAACTCCCAGAAACTCACTGTACTTCCCTCCTCTGAACCCGAGGCCCCTCAGGTGCTGATGCTACCGGTGGGGAGACTGAGCTGTTTGGCTTTCACAGTTTTTCAAAAATCAAATTAGAAAAAAAAAAAAAAAAATCAAATTAGGTCCCAACAGTTAAAAATTGGGAGATTATTCCATGGAACTCGGGATTTTTAGGTGACATGAGACTATGGGGCCGGAATTCCTGCCTGGCTCATCTAGCTCCTACAGATACAGGGCCTGCGGTCCCCAGGTCCCATAGTTTCACACAAGCGCCTTCACAGCTGCACGTCCCCTGTACACATCCATGCACAGGCATGAGGCACATCGTGTTGGCACGTCTGTTTATCAAAATCTGTGTCTGGCTTTACACTGCCATTGGCCTGGGGGTGTGGGGGTATGTGTGACAGTCACTTGATAAATATTTATTGAGCACTAACTACCTGCCAGGCACTGTGTCAGGCTCTGGAAAGGTAACAGTCTATCAGGCAAGCGCAGTCCCAGCCCCACTGTCTCCGGGTAAGACAGGCCTGAAACAAATGCTCACAAGCATGGATGGATAAGTGCAGACAGAAATGCAGCCAGCAGGGAGAAGGGAGGGGTGCCGGCTGAGTTCCAGGGTCCAGGGAGGCTTGCTGAGCTGAGCTCTGAAGGAAGAGAGAGGAACAGTTTGCTGGGCAGAGGGACTGGCCTGTGCAAAGGCCCAGAGGTGGAAGGAATGGGAGGCTGGAAGGCAGCGGGTGGAAGAGGGCGGTGTGAGCGGGTCAAGCAAGATGAGAGAGCCCAGAGGGTGAGCAGAGCAAATTGTGCAGAACCTCGAAGCCTGCAGAGAAAAGTCTGAGCCTTCTCCTAAGCTGCAGGAAACCGGGGTGTGCCTCCGCTTACAGGTGTCCACTAACTGCGCACCTGTGTATTTAAGAACGGTCACGTGCAAGATGCTGTCTGCACAAGGAACTGGGTCTGTGCTTGTCTGTGGGTTTCCTAACCAGAGTCCCAGAGCCCCAGCTGGTGCAAGAACCGCCGGGGCTAGGATGGGGTGGGGGGCATTGCACAATCATGCTGAGCACATTTATTTTATTTAACTAGTTAGCACCTTCACATTCCCCTCACGTGGGGCCCAACAGCCTTGAATTCTAATCCTCTAAGTCAGATGATTCTCTCTTTTGCCTGAGATGCTCCTTAAACCCCAAACAAAATCATCGGCGAGAGAGTTGCCGTGAATGGGGTATATTGATACACACACAGATTTCTACCTTCCTGGGCTTAACTGATGGGTGTTTGGGCAAGAAATAGGGTATTACGTATGGGTGTGCCCTTGGCAGAGGGTGAGGGTTAGGGTGTGGGGCTACGGATTTAGAGAGGGTTGGACCAGCAGCTGCTCTGAGCTGGAAATGGCTCAAAGTTCCAGATCGCAGCTCAGAAAGGCCCCGGGGCAGACTGCACAAATGATGCTTGAAGGCCCTTGTCTGTCATCTGCCTACCTCCTGCTTGAGCTTCTGTGGGAGCCTCCCTCCTGGACTCCCTGCCTCCGTTCTGCCACCTCCAGTGCCTGGCACAGCACCTCATGCCTCCCAATGCACTCTTTACACTGTGACTTCTGCTCAGGGAGCTCCTCTGCATCTAACTGGCCTTGGGGTCCCGAGCTCCCTCGCAGGTCCTTGAAGGACTTCAGAAGGAGCAACAGAAAAGAGTGATTTTGGAGGTCACTCCCACACATGCACATTCATACCCCGGCGGGCACCTGCATCTTCTGAGTATGTGTCCAGTGGACTTCTAACCTCCTGCCAGGGGCTTCCCTGGTGGCGCAGTGGTTGAGAATCCACCTGCCAATGCAGGGGACACAGGTTCAAGCCCTGGTCCGGGAAGATCCCACATGCCACGGAGCAACTAAGCCCATGCGCCACAACTACTGAGCCTGCGCTCTAGAGCCCACGAGCCATGACTACTGAGTTCGCGTGCCACAACTACTGAAGCCCGCACGCCCAGAGCCCATGCTCCGCAACAAGAGAAGCCACCGTAATGAGAAGCCCACACCCGCTCACGGCAACTAGAGAAAGCCCGCGTGCAGCAACTAAGACCCAACGCAGCCAAAAATAAATAAATTAAATAAATAAATAACCTCCTGCCAGGCTGACCACATGCCCCGTGCACAAACCCAACCTGGTCCCATGGCCACATGTGTCACCAGGCCGGTCCCCTCTACACAGTCTCTTTTCTCAATCCTGCCTGCCTCCTCCAGGCCCTGCTTTGGGTACCCTCCTCTACAAAAACTGTCAATCCCTGAGTGCCCCACCTCACTGGGCTCCAGCATAGCCTGGAGACAAAAAGCTGGAGGCAGCTCAGCCAAGTCACAACCTCCAGCAAGGCTTTGACCCCTCTAAGCCTCAACTGCCCCACCTGTAAAATGGGTGAAAGCTTGCCTTTCCCCACAGAGATGGAGCAACAATAAAATGAGTCAATGCATTAGAAGGCCCAGCCAGTCTTGAAATCCTTCAGCTGTAGTTCCCCTGTCCCACCTCACGTCCAGAGCCAGATGACCCAAGTGACCATGAGATGCCACAGCAGTCATTCGTGATGGGCCAAAAAAAGCTGGCTCAGTCTCATTATACCCTGTTGGTTCCCCAAATAAAAAATGCTGCTGAGACAGACATGAAGCCTCAGGGACGCACACAGCCTTGGCCCCGACAGGAGAGAATGCGTCTTCTCTCCCCCTGTCATTTGTCTGTGCCTGTCATTCAATGAACTTGAAAAATTTCTGGCTTTTAAAAAACAGAGCCAGGCCAATTTTTCCCCCTTCTTTTTTCCTTCTCCTCCATCTTCTTGCCCAAGCTCCCTGCTGAACTGGATTTTTTTTTTTTTTTTTTTTTAAATTACAGCTGTGTCTTCCGTTAGAGCCCTTGTGAGAAGTCATTACCAAAACTCACACTTATTTTGGTGGCGTCCTTCCCTGCGTCTTCCTGCTGAGATGCTTTTAGCTGTTGGGAGCAGGAGGGTGGAGAAAACAGAGACAATGTGTTAGGATCACTGGGTGGGGATACGAGCAATGGCTAAGATTCTCGTGACCGCAAGTGACGCTCTGGGGACTACGGGTCCAGAGGTTGGGGTCCTTCAGCTCTATGTCCACTCAGGGGATGGAGGTGAGTCAGAGCAAAGGAAGATAAAGGAGGTGCCTATAAAACTGACTGCGCATGTGCTACACATTCTGATATGTAGGGTATTTAGAGATATACAGGGAGGGTACGTGTGAACAGGCAAAAATGTGATTCGGGCTTGGTGTGTCTGTAGGAGTGTCTGTCTGTACACTTGCATCTCTCTATCCGTGAATGTGTTGTGTTTTCAGGAGTGTTTGCAGCAGACGCTGTCGGAGCCCTGCCCACGTACTATCCCCCTGCAAGCTGCCCCCAGAGGCGTCCAACTACAAAGGCTGCAACTCTTTGCCTAAGGGCTTTCTCTGACCACTGGAGTGCTCCGAGCCTGTGTGCTGGGGAGTTGACACCTCCAGGAGCTAGATGAGTTTACTATATATTTGTGAATATGTCAGAGGCCATTTCTTGAAACATGCAAGAACGTGTGAGCATGCCCACGTGTGCATATGAAGGTGTGTCGTGTAAGTGTTCGTAAGTGAACAGGTGAGCAGATACATATGTGTTTGCATAATATTTACATATACACAAGCGTAAGAATGAGAGTGTCTTAGTTTCTTCCCCCAGAAGCAGACCCTGAGACAAAGATTCAGGTGCAAGTGGTTTATTTGGTAGGTGATCCCAGGAAACATAAGGAGAGGAATGAGTGAGTGAGACAAAAGAGGAAAGGAAGTCAATAATGGGTATGTCATCAAGCCAGTTACCACCCTGGGCAACTGGAACTTACTCCCACTGGGCACCTGGGGGAAAGGGAGTACGATGCTCTTCAGTTATCCCAACTGAGGAGCAAGGGAGCTGGGGTATTTACCCTCCAACTCCCGTCAGTCATTGATGGGGCGCTCCTCCAGCCTGCCTTGCTGGCCAGCAGGTTCTGTTGTCCAGAGAAAACCCTCAGGCAGTGTTGCAGGGGTCGGCAGCGGGGCTGGTGGCAGGGGCTGGTGCTTACCGGGCACGTGGGCGGGGACACCAATAGCGTCTGCACCCCGCCATCCCCTCCCCCGCTCCCCGCCACAGGCTGGCACAGTGTGTGCGTGGGAGCGCGTACGAGTGCAGAGGTGAATGTGTGTGCCGTGCCTGGGCTGCCTCGTGTGCCTGCACGTATGCGGAAAGGCATGCATGTACACGTGTGTGTGACAGCTTCTGTCCCTATGGCCTGCTTCCCCACCTGTACACGAAGGGAGGGACTCTACTCCTCGGAAGGCCCTTCTTACCGGGCCCATCCCAAGTGCTCAGCCTGGCTCCGCCCCCTGCCCCTCCCCACAAACAGGCCTCCTTCTGGGAACAAGGGAAGGAGACAGCTGGGGGCTTCAGAGGACGAACGTAGCTGGGACCCACGCCCCTCCGAGGAGATGAGGGGCAGAGACACACTCCTCCCCGGGGGCGGGTGGGCCAGGGCTCTCCCAGCCCCACTCGGAAGTCTCCCCAGGGGCGGTACCTGGTTCGAGGCCCATCCCTGCTTGTCCGTCCAGTCCCTGTGGCTCCGCAAGTACCACCACTGGATCTCCAGCGAGTAGGAGGGGGAGCCGCTGCCGCGGAAGGAGCAGGCCATCTCCACGTCCTCGCCCGTCCGCGCCGTCATGTCGTGGGGCGTCTCTGTGAACAGGGCTGTGCGGAGAAACCGGGGGAGGAGTGGCCGGGGCTCAGGAAACAGCGGGGCCGGCGGCCCGGGGCTGGTTCGGGGGCTGGAGCGGAGAGAGAGGGAGCGGCCGGGCCTGCGGGCGGGGGTGGCCTGGCTGCAGGTGGGGCACCTGGACAAGCTCCGCGAGGCTGCGCAGAGGCCTGTGCGGCGGCAGCTGGCCAGACCTGGGGATGAAGGCGTAGGCCCGGGGCCCCGAAGGCTTCCCACAGCTGGGCCGTGATCCCGGAGCCTGCGGGCACCAGATTCTCGAGAAGGGAGCGATGGATCCGAGGAGGGCTTGCTCGGATGGAAGGTGTGAGCGAGGAGGCCAGGGAGGAAGCTGCCATTTTCATCAGTTCTTCCCCGATTTCTCCAGTTGCCCCCATCCTGGGTTGTTCCCCGCCCCAGGGCACAGCGTTCGGCACCGTCTTTGCAAAACCAAATCAGACCTACCGCCCCGACCCCCTCGGAACGCTTCCTCGGGTCCCCTCTGCACCAGGTTGGGGGGCAAGCCCTGCCCACCTCCCCCTGGTCTCCATTCTGTCCTGCGAACATGCCTCACTTTCTCACCTCACTTTTGCCCTCGCTGTTCCCAATGCCTGGAATGTTCTTCCCCTGGTCCCTCTTCGTCCAGCAAGTCACTCAAAGTTCAGCTGAAACTTGGCCCCCTCAGAGAGGCCTTCCCTGGCCACCTGGGTAGGTTCCCCTCAACCCCCCACCTCCCAACTGCCTGGGGAATGGTCACCGTCTTGCATCGGTTCACTGCCTGTACTGCCTGTGCAAGCTGCATGAGAACAGGGGCCAGCTCTCCTGTGGCTACACATCTCCCGGCACCCCGCAGGTGCCCCGAACGGGTGATACATCCTCCATCCTCTCAAGAGCCCCAGGAGGCGGTGGGAGACACATGTGCCTCCCATCCCTCCAGCAGGGTCCAGCTCTCCCACCAAATCCCAGAGCAGGCGGTTCCTGGGACCCAGCAGGAGCCCCACCCACTGCCATGCCCACCACGCTGGCAGGTAAGAGAAAACAAATCCCGGCTCAGTGCGGCCCAGCACCGCTCCCCACCATATGTTCTGTCTCTGGTCTCTCCAAACAAATACTGTCCTGAGAGGTAATTAGAATCCTTTTCTCTTCTCAGGAGAGATTTTGTCACCCTGGAAAGACACGTGGCAACAGGCAGGTCACCCAGGGAATGCTGCATCCATCAGTGCCCCCGTCCCGTGCCCACCTTGCTGCTGCAGCCCGCCAGACACCCCGACCCAGCGGGCAGACAAGCCCACCTTGCAGCCCCGGTGGTCCCTCAAGGCACCACTCAGCTCAGGGCAGGAGGAGGACAGAGTCTGACTGGGGGCGGGGGTCCTGCTCTGGGGCCACCTCCCTCCACCCCCTCCCCATAATCCCAAGGGCTTTGGGAGGATCAGGATGGATAAGTTGCTTTTTCTGCTCTGCACACAGGGTTTCCAAGTGGAGCCTGACTCCAGCAACGAGTCTCTGGGCTAAGAGAAAGTCTGTGACATCCCTGACCTCCACGGTCATGGGTTCAGTCTGCCCACATCCTCTGAGGTTTGGGAGGGACTGGCCGCTGTTGCATAACAAGGCCCATTTAATAAGAATGGGTGTTGTTGGAGTTACTGAACACAAGCCAGGTGTGGTGTGCAGTCAGCTGAGAGCTGGGCCTGTCCTTATTCCCAGTGGGCAGCTGGCTCCTGGAGGAAGGTACCCGCCCACCCGCCTCTGCCTTCCAGGTGCCCAGGCCCCAAACTGTAGAGTTGCCCTTGCCTCCCTCATTCTTCCTCTTACACCCCCTTTCGGTCTCTGGGGAATCCCATGGGTTCTGCCTCCAGAACATCTGAATCTGGTCCCTCTGCCCACTCCGACTGCCCCACGCTGGGCCAGCCGTCACCACCTCTCACCCGTAACAGTGGGGGAGCCTCCTCACTGACCTCTCTGCCCCCTCCGCGACAATTTATTTTCAACACGGCAGCCAGAGGTAATTGGGCAAAACACAAATCAATCCCTGTCTCTTCTGTCCTCAAGCTACTTTTTCCACTTGCTCATTCCATTCCTGACACGATGGCCTCCTTGCTGCTCCTCCAACATTCCAGCTGAGATCCTACCTCAGGGCCTTTGCGCGTGCTGTTCCCTCCGCCTAGAAGGCTCTTCCCCCAGATTCTCACATGGCTCCCTCCTTCCCCTGCTTCAGGACTCTGCTCAGATGTCACCTCCTCAGCAAGGCCTACCCTGACCACCTCACTTAAAACTGCATCCCTGGAAATTCCCTGGCAGTCCAGTGGTTAGGACTCAGGTGCATTCACTGCCAGGGCCTGGGTTCGATCCCTGGTCAGGGAAATAAGATCCCACAAGCTGCACAGCCAAAATAAACAAATAAATAAAAATTTTTTAAATGAAAAGAAAATTGCAAAATTGAATTTGTATTAAAAAACAAAAAACAAAAAACCCTGCATCCCTTTTGCCCTGAGACCCAGTGCTTCAAATCCTTCTTCCCTTCCCACATACTAATAGTGCTGTGTCCACTAGAACCTTCTGTGACAAGGAAAATGTTCTATATCTGAGCTAATACAGTAGCCACCAGCCACATGTGTCTATTGAGCATCTGAAATATGACCAGTGTGAATGAGGGACTGAATTTTAAATTTTATTCCATTTAAATTCATTTAAACTTAAATGTAGATGGCCACTTGTAGGTAACGGCTACTGTATCGGACAGCACAGCTAATATACTTATTTTATTTATGTTTATGGTCTGCTTTCCCTTCCAGGAGGCAGGGGTGGTGCCTGTCTTGTCTACTGATATTTCCCCAGCTTGGCACATAGTAGGTGCTCAATAGATACTTTTTGGATAAACAAATGAGCAGAGCTGGCTGGTCAGTGGTGGAGCCAGCATCCACAGGCAGGAGGGGCCCTGTCCCAGAGTCCCAGGCCCAGCCCTCCATGCCTGCTCTGATGCTGACTTGCCAACTCGAGCAGGACTGAAGGGGGCCGCCGAGGACCGAGCCACCAGGAGGACTGTGAGGTGATCAGAGCGAGCCATTGGCCCCCCGATCCTGGGACAGCTGGATTCGGCTTTGACCCAGGCCCCTGCCCACCCAGCACCCTTTGCAAACAGGGGAAGGAGGAGAGTGGTGAGGCCCCCTAGTTGGATCCGAGGTAACCAGCGGTGTGACCCTGCTGACCGAGAGACAGTGGGAGGGACACAGCTGTGACCCTCCCCAGGCACCACTGCCTGAGCCACGGGAATCAGAAAGTAGCCACACTTCTCCCTCCTGCAAATGGAGAAAGGGGGTCCAGAGCTACTGGGGGGTGGGGGGTTTGCTCATCCCAGGATCACAGAGCTAGGAAGAGCGGAGCCAGCCCTGGAGCCTGGGCCTGCGTGACAGCCACGGCCCTTCTCCTCCCAGAGATGGCTGAGTGGGGGAAGCACATCTGTCCGACAGGAGGATGGGAAGTGGTGCATCTGGGTCTCATGGGTGGAAGGAAGGGCAGAGATGGGATGTCCTCGGGTGGGGTTTCCATGAGGGTGACCCGGGGAAGGGCCAGCCTCCATCCACCCTCACTCAGCCTCCCCCTGCCCACAAGCTCCCCAGCTGACTGAAAAACCCTGACCCTGGCCCACCAGCTCTTCTTCCTGATGCAGAAAATGAGGTTCAGAGCGGGCAGTATCTGGCCTGGGGCTGCTCAGCAGCCAGGGGTCAGCAAGGTCAGGCTTCAGGCCCTCTCACCCCCAACACACAGCCCTTATCGCCCAACCCGGATCCCAATAACTGTCCTCTAGAGGGCACAGTCCAATAGACACCAAATGCAAGCCACGCAGCAAGACACATACGGCATTTTAAATGTTCTATAGCCGTATTTTTAAAAGTAACAATTTTTTAAAACAGATGAAATTAATTTTAATCATTTATTTTATTTAACCCAAGATATCAAAAAATTATTTCTATTTTTGGAATGAGAGGACAGGGAGAGGGTTATACAAGGCAACATATGCCTCATGCCCAGCAGCACATAGTAGGTGCTCACCAAATAGCACTCCCTTCCTTCTCTCACCTTCTAGCTCCAAATTCTTCCATCACCAGAAAGATTTTTAAAGATGCTTCTCTGTAGCCTCATCAGATTATACGGTGGATGCAACATCTGTATTTCACTCACACCTGGACCACAAGGCCTCTCATCCATCAGTCCTGTACCTCCTCTCCTTCCTCATTTGCTCCCAACAGTCATCCCCCCGCCAAGCCAGGCGGATTCACACAGGTCCTGGGGGGCTCGTCAGCCAAGGTGACCCCAGCTCAGCCCTCACCTCCCTCCATCTCTGAGCTCAGGTTCCCCATCCCAGACCCTCTGGTCCAGGAAGCCTGCAGGGACTGGACCCTAGCCCACCCATACGTCTTTGCCAGAGTGACAGCAGGATTCCCCTTGGGGACTGGTGGTAGGGACATCTTCTAGTCAGGGGAACCAAGGCAGGACTGGAGCTAGAGAGAGACAAAGCGGGCAGAGCAGCGAGAACCAGTGTGGCCCCAAGGGCCCCTTGGACATCCCTATCTCAGGCCCCATCTCTTGCCAGGACATACTGAGTCACTGCTTACTCACAACCTCCAATGATGAATGGATAAGCAAAATGTGGTCCCTCCATCCAGTGGAATATTATTCAGTCTTAAAAAAAAAGCAAGGAGATTCTGACACACGCTCCAACATGCATGGACCCTGAGGACACTTGGCTAAGTGAAATAATCCAGGCACAAAAGGATAAATACTGGATGATTCCATGAGGTTCCTAAAATAGTCAGACTCACAGAGACAGAAAGCAGGATGTCGGGGCTGGAAGAGGGAGGATGGGGGAGTCATTGTTTAATGGGTACAGAGTTACACTTTGGGATGATGAAACATTCCCAGATGTGAATAGTGGTGATGGCAGCACAGCAACCTGATTATACTTGATGCCACTGAACTGTACGCTGAAAAATAGTTAAAATAGTGAAATTTACATTATGCATATTTTACCACAATTTTTAAAAAAACACCTCCCGTGGCTTCCCAGCCTTGCAGCGGTATGTTTTCAGGGATCTGTACCACAAGGCAACTTTCCACTAAATCTGAGCTGTCCAATATGGTGGTCCTGAGCCACATGTGGCTATGGAGAGTTGAAACACAGCTAGTCCAAACTGAGATGGCTGTGCAGTTAGGTCCACACTCAATTTAGAAGACAGTATGAACATAAGAATAGTATCAATAGGGCTTCCCTGGTGGCGCAGTGGTTAAGAATCCGCCTGCCAATGCAGGGGACACGTGTTTGAGCCCTGGACCGGGAAGATCCCACATGCCCCGGAGCAACTAAGCCCGTGCGCCACAACTACTGAGCCTGCACTCTAGAGCCCGCATGCCACAACTACTGAGCCCACACGCCTAGAGCCCGTGCTCCACAACAAGGGAAGCCACCGCAATGAGAAGCCTTCAACGAAGAGTAGCCCCTGCTCGCCACAACTAGAGAAAGCCCGCACGCAGCAACGAAGACCCGATGCAGCCAAAAATAAAATAAATACATTCTGTTTTAAAAATTAAATTAAATTTAAAAATTAAAAAATAAAAAGTGTGACTCTCTGAGGGCCATTTCCAGAAAGGCTGCTCTGTACCCAGCTCAGCAGGGTGCCGGGGCCAAAAGGGTGTGTGACACAGGGTCAGGAAGGCCTGCAGCCCCCAGAACTCCCAGCTGGGAGGCAGAATAGGGAAAAGGGCTGCAGAGGGAGTGTTTACAAGGAAGCCCCAGCTCACAGGCAAGTCTCATACAGCTCCTGAAATCAGGGGATGTAAAATGTCCATAAGAGGAAAACCTAAATAAGTGGGGTGAAAAAGCCTCCAGGGAATGAGAAGGCTGGAAGGGATGGGTGCAGGGCATCCGCCCTGGGATGGACCCAGGGGAGGCACCTGAGGGTTCTCTTTGTTTCCTCCTGGGCAGCCCCCAGCTTCTGGCAGGCGGCCTGCAGCAATAGGGATTGAGGTGTGAGTCAATGAAGGCTGCTTCATCTCGCAGTGGACAAGTTTCCTCTTCTCAAGAAGTGACAGGGAATGCATTTTGTACAAAAGCTCGAGGAGCTGCAGTATGCCTTATTGGGAAGATGGTGAGCTGGGCATGCAGCAGGGGCTCAACTGCTCCCTGCAGAAGGAATGAAAGAGATCAAATTTCATGGACTCGTACCCTGAGCTAGGCCCTGTGCTGGGCTTCCTAAGATGCTTAGGCCAGGCCCTGACTCTCAAGGGGCCCACATTCTGCAGGAGTGACAAACACACAGAACAGTCTGGACAACAGCTGGGACTGAGCCTGGATCGGCATGTACAGTTGCTCAGGGTGTGCACCACTCACAGAGCCATGAATCATAGCGCACAGAGATGTGCAGGGAACAACTGCATGCAGAAGCTCTGGATGGAGGTGCACGTGCTAAGAGAGGAAAGGGCAGCCTCATGTCTGCCTGGAGATTCAGGCTGCTGGGAAGTGGGGACGTGATTGGACTTAAACACGGACGGGGTTTGCACAGCTGGGGGTGCTCAGGACAGGAAAAGGCATACCAGAAATAGAGTTTCCCAAGTCCAACCTTTGGGGGACCACCTTTACCATTTCTGCAGGATCCCGGTACCACCTGCACTATCATTTACTTACTATTTATTTTCGAAAGCATCTTTCCCCTTTTACTAAATAAATTCAGCTTAAAAGGAGACTTTTATTACTGCCATAAATGGAAAATCAGCATCACTTGCCATAAAGAGAGGGTAACAGTAAAAATAAACACTACGAAAACCAAACAGCGTTCGTAAATTCTAGCCAGGGCAGGTTGCCTGCTGAAGGCTTCGAGCCTCAGTCCCCATTCCTCTCATTAACAGGGGAGATTGGCGAGAGTTATCCATTAAATTCAGAGCAGCACTGAGCAGAAACTTTCTTCTTGATCAGAAGGGCCTGGGATGCAGGTCCAGCTGACGCCAGTGGGCACCAGTGGGCAACCACCGCCACCACTGTCACCAGCTCTGGTTTCCTTGGCCGCTGGCCCAGTCCCACGATTCACCTTTAGCTGGCACCTCCAAGGCCTTGCTCACTCTGGCCCATAGACCTGGAAGCCTTTCCTGCCACTCACCTATACCCGGCAGCATCCTGTCTGATTCGCTGTAAGTTTCCACGTGCCTTGCGCATGGTGGGGGGGGGGGGACTGACACCCATTTCAGGAATGAGGAGGCCCGAATGCATGCTAGTAGAACGAATGACCAAAGAAATGAATGGAGGGCTCCCTTCTGTGCTGTGCTGCTCAAACCAGGGAACTGACTTGCTGAGGCATTGGTTTCTCTTCCCCGAAATGGGGAAAGAGCATTGTTTTTGTATTAAAACAAACATGAATATATTATGGCATAGAATACAGAATTCATGCATTTTGAATGAAATAGGAGACATCAAAGAAATACTGTCCTTGGTTGGGAGCTGTTTACTCTCCTGCATGGGGAGAACACCTCGTCAAGGGCCTCCATCCGATCCAATCAGAAGCTGCCTTCACCTCTGCAGCCTCAGGCTCCTCAGACCATGCTCTGCACACTGGAGTGTTGATGTATCGGCAAAAGGGGCAGGGGACCAAGAGGAAAGAGAGGGGCTGGGGGAGGGTGAAGCCCAGGATTTACAGATGCAGATGCGAGTTGCGGCTCCACCCTGACTTGCTGTGTGGCTTCGCGTAAGTTGCTGCGCTTCTCTGGGCTTCGGTTCCCACATGTGTCATTGCTTAAAGGCTTATCTTGAGGATTAAATGAACTCACGCAGGTGAAGAGCCTGTGTTTCAGTGTTCGGGACACAATATGGCCTCAACGCCCACTCACTGCTGAGTTCTAGGGACACACAAGCACATTCACCCAGGTGGGGCCCCTGCCCAGCCCTGGCTGATGACCCGCCCAATAACAATTAAAATAGCTAACACTTTTGAGCACTGACTATGTGCTAAGTGCCTGGAGACGCTGTGCCTCAGCTTCCTCATCTCTAAAATGGGGATAATAATAACCACCACCTCATAAGGCTGTTGTAACGATTAAATGCGTTAACATTTATAAAATGACTGCCTGACACCAAGTATGTGATTATAAAGATGCTTCCTTTTCATTTATTTATTCATTTAGTTGTAATTGAAGTAAATTCACATAACATAAAAATAACCATTTTAAAGTGTGCAAGTCAGTGGCATTTAGTGCAGTCACAATGTTGTGCAACCACCACCTCTATCTAGTCCCCAGACATTTTCATCTCCCCAAAAGGAAACTCTTTACCCACTAAGCAGTCACTCCCCCTTCCCCCAGCCTCTGGCAAGCACCAATCTGCATTCTGTTTCTCTAGATTTGCCTATCCTGGATATTTCACATACATGGAATAATAGAATATGTGATCTTTGGGGACTGGCTTTTTTCACTTAACATAATGTTTTCGAGGTTCATCCACATTGTAGCGTATATCAGATTTCACTCCATTTTGTAGAGGTGTTTCTTTAATAAAATATCTCACTGAATCCCCAACACAACCTGGGAAGCAGCCACTATCACCCTCGTCTTCTTACAGATGAGGAAACTGAGGCACAGAGAAGGTGGGGACTTGCCCAGGTCCCCTGCCAGGCAGCCCCAACACAGCCAGGTGGGCAGTGCTGGCACCTAAGGCCGGGGGCAGAGTGCCTCCCAAGGCCACCAGCGCATATTGAAGGAGACAGCAGTGGAATTACAAATCTAGGGAGATTTAAGGAGAGTGAAAATATTCTGGCACTTGCAGGATTGTGGGAGCTGAGCAGGTTTCCCCAGTGGAATTCCTGCCTCCTCTTCCCACATATCTGGGCCACAGGGGATGAAAGGGTTTGGGAGGGAGAAAGGCAACTGTGGGGATGTGCAGGGAGGCAGGGACAGGGGGGGACATCCAGGGACGGGAGAAGGCAAATAGGCATCCTGATGTCTGTGCAGGTACCATTTCTTTTCATCCTCACCTGTACATCCTGCAAAGCCGGTGGGGTAAGCCCATTGCACCGATGGCTAGTGAGGCTCTGAGAGTTGAGTGAGGGCCAGAAGTTGAGCCCAACAGTGTCTGATCTCGAAGCCCAGGCATATACCCATCCCTAATGCCTGTCACAGGCAGACAGGGGGCGAATGGAGGAAGCATAGGGAGATTGCATCAGCCATAGTATGAGTGGTTACCCCAGAACCCCAGAAGGGAGAATCCCCAGATCCACTGAGAAGAGGAGAGAAAAGCGAGCAATGTCTGGAGGCACCAAGTGTGGAGCCAGGGAGGCCAGGGCCATGCAGAACAGAGCAGAATGGGAGAGGCAGAGACAAGGGCATCTGAAAGCCAGGTGCAGACCAACCACAGAGGTAAAACCGAGGCAGCCCCCAGGGATGCTCCAGAGCAGAGCTTCTCGGGGTGCCCAGCAGGCAGAGGCAGAGAGCAGAGTGGCCATACTGCCCCCTCCTCCACACCCTCCCCGCCAGGGCCTGGCCTGGGTTAAACCTGGCCCCACTTGGGACCTAGTTCCTGCCCCCGTCCCAGCCTCTCCTACTCCTGCCCAACTGTGTTTGAGAAATCCAAGAATGCAGCTGTAAACATGTGGGCTCTGGAGTCAAGCTGACCTGGGTTTGAACCCCAACTACACTTCCTCGAGGTAGGCAAATCTCTGAGCACCAGTTTCCTCATCTGTAGAATGGGTATTGTGGGCACGCAACAGGATCACACATACCTGTAAATGTCTGGCACATGGTGGGCTCCATGGAGCGTTATCATGACGGCAATGATCAGGCTGCTATTCACACTGCCTCTCTCAGGGGGTCTTGGTCCACCCCCTGCCTCCCCAAGGCTCCCACCTCCCTTTTCCTCACCTAGAAGACTAGCCTGACCTGGCCTTTTAAACACAAAGACTATTCTAGCACCAGACAAGCCCTAGTTGAAGGGGTTCTGCCCTACCCCAGGGCCTTTGAACTTACTGTTCCCTCTGCTTGGAAGGGGACTTAACAGAAAGCAGCAGAGCTGGGATGGGGCTTGGGGCAGCCAGCACCTAGCTGGAGTCCAGTGACCACTGCTGGGGGTCTCTGGGGGACATAAGGAGACCAGCTGGTGAGTCTCAGGGCCCCTGCCCCGAGGCCCCGCTGTCAGCCAGCCTGCCCTCCCCCTCCCTCTCCTCTGCCTGCCTGAGACCATTAGTGTGGCTTTGTTTTGAGCACTATTTCCACTACCATGTGCTCTGGCCGCCGGGCCTCCATTAGGGACCCTTTCCTGAGGCCGATGACAGGCAGCCAACAGCTCCCCAGCGAGCCAGCCGTAATTGCTGCCGCCTTGAAGGTCGGAAATGATTTTTTTAAAACCTCACAAAGCAAAACAGACACCCTGCTGTCTGCTCCCGCCTTCCCTGCCCTCAGCCAGGAACCAAGCCCGAGGTTTCAGAGAAAGGGGGGTTCAGTTAAGACCCCCCCCACAACCCCAGAGACACCCTTAACATGCCAGGCTGGGAGAAAACAAAGTTTGGGCTCTGCTCCCTTGCTTTGAACTAGGTGGGGGGGCCCCAGACACCTCTCTAAGCCCCAGTTTCCTCCTGGTCAAGATGGGCGTGTTGATGGGTGCCTGGGGTGCCTGCTGGGGTGACCATGACGAGCTTCTGACAGGAGGTCACGGGCCTCTCTGAGGACGTACGTGAAGCAGAGAACCAGAAGGCAGGGGAGGCAGGAAGAGAGCCTGCCAAGGGGAGAAAATCGCTGGGGGAAAGGTTCTGAGGAGGGAGGAGCTTGGGTGTTCAAGAAAGGAAGCGAGTGTACTTTCACACACACACACACACACACACACACACACACACACACACACACACACGGGTTCCCCTCTCCTTTCGAGCCCACATTCCCGTCATTCCCTGGACACCTGGACCAGCCCCATCATCCTATGAGCCCAGAAACTCAGCCCCCCAGCCCCCCGCAAACAGCCTCTCCTCCTCCGTTAGCCCCTCCAGCCTCCAAGTCCTGTTTGAGCCCCCATTTCAACTCACAGGGCCATCCCCACCCAAACGCTAGCCACTCCCTGGGCCTTCCCCACTCAGAAACCCTCCAGGGCTGCCCCTGCCCTGGGGATGAAAACCAAGCTTCCCAGCCCGTTCTCAGTGCCTCCAGCTGCAGCCTGCTTTTCGGGATACGCACGCACGACTCTCCAAGTGAAGCCCCTCCCAGACCCAGGCAGTCAGGCAAGGCTCCCTACTGACCACCAGTCTCCTCTCAGCCTTGACGGTCCCTGGATACAGGCAGAAAAGGAGTCCACCTCCCCCAGGAAGTCGTCCCTGACTGCACCAGGACACAGCAACCACTGTCACTGGAAACCTCCAGAGACCTCCCTCCAATGGCTCACCTGCCCTGTTTCCTGGGCTTCCACCTCTGGTTGACTGTCCTCCATTACCTCTTCCAATACTCACCCCCTGAAGACACTCACCAAGGACTTGCCAGGAAAGTGAATGAAGCTTCTTCCAGATCACAAGACAGCACTGTGCGGGGGAGTGGGGGGAAGGACTCCAGAGCCCGGCTCTGCTGCACACCGGCCCGGTGTCCTAGGGCCAGCCCTGGCTCCTGTCTGGACCTCAGTTACCTCCCCAGTGAAATGAAGGCTGCTTCCCTGGAGGACCACAGGTGGGCTTTGGGGGCCTCAACAAACCCTCTGATGCTGGACAAAACCATGTGGCATTTTTCTGAGGAAACAATCCAGTTTTCATCAACATTCCAGCTCTCAAGAGGATCACGACCTCCCAAAAAATTAGGAACCCCTAGTCTAGACAATGTCCAGCGTCCCTTGCACCTTCCCTACATGGTCGGTCATTCACTCGTTTATTCGCTTCATTCATTCAACCAACATTTCTTGGGTGCCTGCTCTGTGTGGGTGTCATCATCATGCACAGAATCTGTGTATGTGTAATCCTGAGATGTCACCTGAAGAGAGGAGCGTACGTGTGTGTGTGTGTGTGTGTGTGTGTGTGTGTGTCTACAGAGAGACAGAGGGAAAGGGAGGACCAAGGTGGGAGAGATGAGAAGAGGGAGGGAGAGGGATAGAGCAGACACAGGGAAAGGGACAAAGAAAGATGGAGAGAGATTGAACAACAGAGATAGAGATCGAAAGAGAGAGAGAGAGAGAGAGACAAACCCACGGAGAGAGATCTGGAGGAAGAGGGGAAGGCGAGCATGTGCCACCGATGGGCAATGCCAGCCCCCCTAATTGATGGCTCTGAGCGGGGCCCCCCTCCCGGCTCCGGCTCTGACCTTCCAGATGTTCCCAGAGCCTCCACGCCTCGCATCCCAAGGGCACCAGCTTGGAGGGGGCTGGGGAGGCTGGTACTCATGCAAAGGCAGAGGGCACCCGCCTGGCCCCTTAAGCCAATCCGCTAAAGGACCTCCCAGGCCCCTTCCCCCACTGCCACAGCTCCTCTGACTGCACGTGAGCAAATACCCTACCCGAACACTCACTCTAGACTCAGGCTCAGACAAAAACAGCAGCCCCCCAGCAGAACACTCAGGCAGGCACGCCCATACTCTCACTGCTCCCCACTGACAATGCTGGACTTGGATCCAGGAGCCTAGACTGTCAGCCCCGGGCTCTTTCAGCCAGACCAGGCCTTCTCAGCATTTTGGCATCACAGACCCTGAGAGAATCTGACGAATTCCAGGGCGCTGCTGCGGAACAAAGCACCTGCCCACAAGCCCAGGCGGTTTGGCAGCCGGGAGAGGAGAGGTGAGTGGGTTAAGAGCCACAGGCTGGTCTCAGGCCTGGCTCTGCCATCCAACATCTGTGTGTCCTCAGGCAAATCGCATCATCCCCCAAGCCTCAGTGTCCTCATCTGTAAAATGGGAGTGGGAGTGCCCTCCTCACGGGGCGGGCGAGGATTAGATGAGAGGCAGTGGGGGAAGTGGCAGGCACGGAGAAAATCCCCCATGAGCGTTTTGGTTCATAGCCCGAAAGGCCACTGAGAGCTAAGCACCATGTGCTGGACGGAATCCCACGCCACCGTCGGCTCCGTCCTCACCTGTTGGTTGGAGGACAAAGAACAGCGCTTGGGAGGATACCGATGGAGGTAGTCTAGATGCTTAGAGCTTAGGAGAACTCGGCACTGTTCAGGTGGGGAAATTGAGAGGGGCAGGGACGTGCCAAGCCACCCAGAAGGTGGAGGCAGTGGGAGGGTGGATAAAAAGCCAGGTCCCATTCCCTGCCCCAATTCTGGCACTTTAACTGGGAGCTGAAATGACAAAGGAGTCACTATCCCCACCGCTCAACATGGGGAGCAGCGAAGGCCCCACTCCCACCACGTCCCCTGTGTGGGACCAGGTATCCCCGGAGTCCGGAGCTGTGTCCACCCTTGTCCCAGCCCCACCACTAAACTGCTGGGTGACACGTCCTTATTAACCGCCCACTGTGTTCTGGCTTCTCTGCCCACTTCCCCAGGCTTTGCTCCTTTGGGAAAGAAGGCAGGAATCCCCCCGTGACATCCCCAGCTAATAACTGGTCCAGCTTACATACCTTCTGTGATGGGGAGCTCACCACCGGGTACCTTAACTGCTCCAGGAGGGAGTGCCCTTCTCCAGGCTGAACATCATCCCTGCTTCCTAACGCATCACAATTTATACTTATATGTATCTTATAAGTTTAGCTGTCTGAGCAAGAGCCTTAACTGTCTTCTTCACTGATATGTCCCCAGTGGCTAAAAGAGCCTGGTCCATGGCAGGTTCTCAACTGATATTTGTTGAAGGAATGATCAAGCTTCCAATAAATGGCAGCAGCCCCTGTTAGGCCAGCAGCTCCCAGTATGAGGAGTATGGAGTATGAGATGGGAGGGGGTGGCCTGCAGGCCAGCAGCCCCCAAGTCCAGTCATCCCCGCACACAGATGGGCCTGGGTACCACCCGTACTAGTATGTCGTTTGTGTTTTTCTATAAACTAACCCACTATGTTTTAATATCCCCGTTAGGCTCATCCTAAGCAATCATATCTGTGAAATCACAGTTTTGATGTGCTGGTTATATTTTTCCAATCCACATTAAAATAAATGCATAACTATTAAAATGTAAGAGGCTTGTCTGCGTTCTTCCTAAAACCATCTCTCGGGTAGGACCCAATCTTGCTGAGGGCTCCAGGGCTTCTTAAAGAAGGGTTTCAACTGGGTATTGTGGAGCTGAGTCCTCTGCTGCCTTCGAGAAAGGGGAGGGGACACAGCGGTGGGCAGGGGGGCCCGAAGGAGCAGCAGCCCCTCTGCACCCCCATCCCCACTTCCCTTCTCCACAGCGGCAGGTACCAGAGGGATCCCGGGGTCACCAGCTGGGAAAGGAGCGGATTTATTCCCCCAGTGAGACCACTGCCCCTTTTCCTGTTGGAAGAATCTCACTGGGGTCTGGGAGAAGAAGATACATCCTGGGACCCCATTACCCTCAAGGCTGCAGCATCTCATATGCACCCCAAGAGACTGGGTCTGAGTCCACCCACTGCAAGGTGAAATCAGCCTTACCCGCCCCAGATGTCCTTGTTGTGGTCAGTAAGGATGAGGAGGGGTTCCAGTTTTGTGATTTTTCTACTAATAACATGGATTTCTAATGAAATTAAAAATTACGTGAATGTTTAAAACAATATTGACTTGGAATGAGCAAAAGTTGAAGAATTCAGACCTTAGACCTCTGCCTTATCCTCCTTGCCACCCATTCAGTCATTCCCTGCCACCTCCCCAGGCTGGGCATTGTGGACGGTACCAGGACACAAGGGAATGTGACCCGTACCCCCGTCATTACAATGGGAGTGGTGGGAGTGGCCAGATATGCCGGCCACTGTATAGCCAGCTGGCCCCAAATTCCCTTCGGGGCTGAGACACTCTTCCCATAACCCCCTCAACAGCTGGTTCAGTCCCTGAAGTCCAAGGTCATGGCCAAGCACCAGGAGGTGGGGTTGCTTCATGCTCCCTTTCCCCTCTTTCTGACACCCCCCCCTCACGTGGGTGCCAACATCACAGTTCACACCTCGTACTTCCTCTCCTTACGCGTATGATTTTCTCAACCTCCAACAGAAGCTGGAAAGTCACTGAGGCAAGGTCCTGGTCTGGGGGTTGCCAGGTCTTCTGCTGCACAGCTGGGGCATGGAATGTGGAGGTCACCACGCTCACTCCTTCCACCACAGGAAGCCTCGTGACCTTGGGCCTCTCTGGGACACAACGGCACTGTGAGCGTGGGCCCTGGAGCCACATTCTGGGCTCCCCCCTGGGCTCCAACAGTTGCTAGGTGCGTGACCTCGGGCAAGCCTTTAACCTCACCACGTCTCAGTTTCCTCATGAAAACATCGGGCCAGGGAAAGTCCCCTCGCCTTAGGATTCTTAACGAGGATCCAATGAGACAATGCCATTTACGGCCCTGGCATGACAATAAACATTTGCTCGCGTATAATTTTCACTCTCTTTGCTGTACGCGGGCCTCTCACTGTTGTGGCCTCTCCCGTTGCAGAGCACAGGCTCCGGATGCGCGCAGGCTCAGCGGCCATGGCTCACCGGCCCAGCCGTTCCGCGGCATGTGGGATCTTCCCGGACCGGGGCACGAACCCGTGTCCCCTGCATCGGCAGGCGGACTCTCAACTACTGCGCCACCAGGGAAGCCCTTTCACTCTCTTTGTATCGAGCTTGGTCAGGTGATCCCAAAAACCAAACACTAACCTCCCAGACAATTTGGGCACACGCTCTCTTGCCCGTGGCCTTGGTCTTCCCCTCTGTTAGATGGGTAGAAGGAGAGGGTCCCAGAGGTCCTGCTGGCTTGGCCTGAGCCTTAGTGATTCATTCCAAGTGCTCTATCTCCTGCCTCGGTGGCTGGCAGGTGGGAAGGGGCCACTCTCCTGGCACCCCCGACCCTCCCCACTTGTTGGTCAACAGGAGACTTTCCCCAACACCCCTGCTGTCAGGGTGGCAGTGAGCCAAATTCCCCCGTCCTGCCGGCCGCCTGTGGCTCCCCTTGCTTGGGGAAAAGGCTGAGGGAGCCGCTGACAGGCAAAGTGTCAAAAGCAATTGGTGTGAAGGACTTGGGGAAAACCGCTTGCGAGGGTCAATTCCCTACCGGAGGCCGGGAAACCCTCAGCCCAAGGCGGAGTGTTTACAGGTGTAATTGATAGAATAATCACCAACACCCGAGACAACGGTGAACACATTTTCAACATCATAACCTTCAGAAGACAGCACTCAGTTTTCTCCATCTCCCAGCCACCAAACTAGCCAGCTTACTGATGGGGAGATACCAACGGTTCGTTAAGGAACTCGAGAAAACCAGAGTCATTTTCAGTGCATAGGCTGTTTGCCAAATGGCCCAGCGGCCCCCGCCCCCCTCCCCCAGCGCCCTGCTGCTCCCTCCTGGCAACAGAGAAAACCTCAGGACAGTGAATCACTCAATGGACAAAGCGCCAGGCCAAGCCAGGATCTTTGTCTGCAGCGGGGTCTATTAATAATTGAAGGTGCTGGCCTAGGGTGTGTGTGAGTGAGTGTGTGTGTGTGTGAGTGTGTGTGTGTGTGTGTCTGTGTGTGTGTCAGGGCAGGGGCGGGAGGATGGATGTTTGCTGCAGTGTAAGGCTTCCTGGGGCTCCTCTGAGGGTCCACATACCTGTTCCAGCCTGGACTTCTTCCTCCTTTGCAAAACCAGACCAATCCAGCAGCCCCTGGCACCAGACAATTTCCCATCCCTACATGTCTCATCAGGTTGCAGTGAATACTTAAGGCAGTGGCTCCCAGACTCCAGGCTGCTTGGTAATTATCTCGGGAGCTTATTAAAATGCAAATTCCAGGGTCCCATCAACAAGCATTTTGGCCAATGGGTCTGGGGAGGACCCCAGGATCTGCATTTTAACGAACTCCCTGGGTGATTGCAATGCAAGAGGTCCACAGAGATCTTCATAAAGATCCTGCCTTCCGGGGACTTCCCTGGCAGTCCAGTGGTTAAGACTCAGAGCTTCCACCACAGGGGGGCATGGGTTTGATCCCTGGCCTGGGGAAAGTAAGACCCCACATGCTGTGCAATGCGGCCAAAAAAAAAAGAAGACAAGATCCTGCCTGCCGTGGACAAGATCTAGAAAGAGTCCTGGAGAAGGAAGCTAATTCAGCTTCCTGCTTCTAACTTGCATGCGGCCTCAGCAAGATCCCATCACCTTTCTGAGCTACTGGCTCCTCCCGGTGGAACCCACTGCCTTACCAGTTCTCTGCGGAAGTGGAAGGGAGTCCCTTGGGCAGAGCCGGGCAGAGGAAGGAGACCCATCACACGACTGGCCAAGCCTGCCTCAAGGCTGTCCCAGAGGAGGCAGGCCCAGAGCAGAACTGCCAGACACACCTTCAGTGCAGGCACAGCTCCCCAGCTCTCTGTACAGACTCAGTGACCTTGGGCAAGTCACTGGCCCTCTCTAACCTGTTTCCTCATATGTCCAGCACCAGCCTTGCACGAGTAATGTCAGCCTTAGTGAGTTAACACTGGCAAGGGGTTTGATAGCACCTGCAACACAGTAGGCAGTTCATAAATGTCAGCTCCCTTTCCTCCCACCGCATGGCAATGAGCTAACCCTGTCTGATGAGGAAAAATCAAAACAGCTGCCATTAATTGAATACCTACTGGGCACAGACACTGACCATCACCAGCCCCGCCTCCCACTTCCCTGAGGTCTCCCTAAGAGGCAGGTACCACTCACTCCCCATTCACTCCTCATGCCTTTAAAAGCCCTCTGCGAAGCGCACTGAGTGGAGGTAGCAGGGAGAGGGGAAGCGAGACAGATGTCCTTGCGGACCCATCTGACCGCGGGCTTTCCCTGTGACAAGCCCCGGGGCGAGCAGGCGGAAGGCGTTAGCCTGGCGGCTGGGCTGGGCTGGGCTGGGACTGAGCTGGAGAGGTGAGCAGCCACCAGGCGGCTGGGGTCAATGGACTCCTGTCCGGGACCCACCGCTTCCAGCCTCCTACCCCTACCCAAGACGCAGAGACACCTGCCTAACCCAGCCACGTTTCCTGAATCAGCTGAGGACACGCGGAGCCCAGGAATAATGAAATGATCAGGCTCCAATCTGCTAAACAGCAATTTCTGGGCTTTTTCAGCACACATAGCTTTTATTAAATTGGTATTCTCCTCCTGAACACAAACGGCTATTAGACATGACCCACTTATCCGCTGTGTCTCACTATCATTAATAACAGTTTCTTTTTGTGATTAAGTGAGTGGCTCCAAACCCTTCCCGTGGTTTCGGGCGTTTGGCCTGGCAGAGGGGCAGCACTGGGGGCTCCTCGGCATCTACTACTTGGTGGCTTTGAACCTGGCAGTGTTGGGAGATGGCAGTCTGGCCCCTGCGTGGCCTCCTCGCTTCTTGAGGGACAGAACGAGCCCTAGAGGGGGGCTCGCTGGCCCAGACTCGCTGGCCCAGAACTGCATGGCGGGTCAGTAAGAGAAGCCAGGTTCCCCCGCAGCCAGTGCTGTGTCCTTGACATCCAACCCCTCCTCTGGGCCTTCGCTGGCCCTCCCCAGGGTTCAGCAGGGACGTTACAGCTAGTGGGGCAGAGCTGTGCCCTAAGCACGCCTGGCACCAGGGGGCAGGCGGAGACTGCCACACAAAGGGCAAACCCTGCTTTCCTATGGTGGGGGGTCACCTTGGGGCCTCAGGAATGACAGAGTGGCACCCAGATCCTAGGGGTCTGGTGCTCCAGGGACAGGATGATGGTGAACCTCAGAGCCCCAGTCCTTGTATGTCTCGGGACTGCAAACTCAGGAAAGCCCTTCCTTGGAAAACCCTCCTAGTGTAAGTTCCAACTGTGCCAAGGAACTGAGTGAACTGAGCGGAGCCAGGAAGGGAGCGGAAGGAGGAATTCCCAGTCTCCCTTGAATGGGAGGGAATCTGACAGGGAGATGAACGTCCTGGAAAAAGCAGTGTCTTTGCCCAACAGACCCTGGGGCCAGTCTCAGCTCAACCACTCACTCACTGTGTGACCTTGGGCGAGTCCCTTTACCTCTCTGAGCCTTGATTTTTCCATCTGTAAACTAAGGATCAAAATAAGCCTTCCCCTATTTATCACCACTGCAGCCAGGTCGGTAGAAATTAGATGAAGGATAAGAAGGGTGCGTAAATGGTACACAGAGCGGTTTCTATTTAACATGATAAGGAAGAAGGGTGCAGGGAGTCATGGTTCCCCAAAAGCAGAGACCCTGAGAAGGGCTTTGGAAGCGCCCCCTACTTTCCGAAGCAATTCCACTCATGCATCATGCCCCAGCAGCCTTCTCTGATTACCTACCACCATGGCCCTCACTCTTTTCCATCAGAATAAATTATCCAGTTCTCTGCCATTTGTGCAAAGCTCTCCCCAGCCCTGGGCATACAGTGCCCAGCACTGGTGCTGCAGCCTCTCCTACCAGATTGGAAGCCTTTGTAGGGAAGAGATGGAGGGACAAAGGGTCTCCATTTTCATCTATGCCCTGGTCCCCATACCAGAAGGAGCCTGGCTCATGGGGGCAGGGGGAGCCCCCAGGGCTGCCAGCTTCAGACAATCCAACTCTACTGCCAACTTGGGCTCCTCTGGAGCTAGATGGAGCTTCTGACACTCAGGCAACCAGTGCTGGGAATGTTCTCTTGCTCCCCGGCTCTCACAGTGGCTGAGTTGAGATTTCCCACCTTTCAGTCCTCCGGGGTCAAAGACGAGGATGGGTGGGTACCCTATAGAAGGATGGCAGGGGCTTCCTGTCTCCCCCCTCCCCAGAGGCAGACAAAAGCTCCTGGCTTCCCTCTTCCCCTTCCATGCCTCTGGCTGGAAGCAACAATGCCAACTATATTCCAATGTCTTCAAGGGGCTCCCACCAAGCCTTCGTCCCCAAGATGCCACCCACCTGACAGGGGTGGCTGCAGCCCAGGCTACCAGTTCTCAAGAGGTGGGGTCTTCTGTCCCCCAGGACCTTTCCCAGTGGGGGAGGTGTGGAGAGGGAGGGGACAAGGACAGCTGTGGGGTTAAACCCACAAAGGGGAAAGGCAGATGGGCGGAGAGTGGTGGGTGAGCAAACTGTGTTCACAAAGTGTTTGTATATGCCAGTGTGTCTGCAGGCAGGCGGGCAGGCAAGAGTTGTGCACTTGGGTGCCAGCTGGCAGGGTCTGAGTCCTCCAGCCCTAGAGCCTGCTGTGTGTATAGTGAGCATATGAGTGAGAAGGGTATTTGAGACGGTGTCTGGAGATGTGTGAGGGTAGGAGTTGTGAGTGTGAGAAAGCAGTGAGTGTGGCTGTGTGTCCGTGGCTGTCAATATCTGTGTGGTCGTGGAGGTGTGTGTATAGCAGCGATTGGGGGTGTGGGGGAGTGGGAGGAGAGAGCCCTCCGCGAGAGGGGCATAGGGGGTGCCCCTTCCTCCGCAGGGGTGGCCAGGGAGCCAGGGCCGGTCCATAGACCCGGCAGGGGGCGCCCCGGGACTCCCGCCACCGGCAGCACCGGTTCGAGCCCGGGGACGGCCAAGTTGGAGGCGCGCGGCCCAGGGTGGGGTTTGGCGTGGAAGTCCGCGGGGGCGGCGACCCAACTCACCGTGGCCGGAGATGTGGTTGTCCCAGGGCGCGTGGCCGGCGGGCCGCGTGGCGCCGCCGAGTTGCAGGAAAAGTGCCAGGTAGTGGAGGGCGCCCAGCGCCACGCCGAGCGGGGCCCCCATGGTGCGCGCTCGGGCCGGGGGCACCGCCGCCTCACATCGGGGCTCAGGAGACCGCAGACACCACGCCCGCCGTCCCCTGCCCGATGCGGCCTGGTTGCCCCGCTGCGGCTGCTGCCCCTCGCCCGCTGAACCCGGTCTGGCCCCTGCTCCAGTCCTCGCCTGGCTCCGGCCCAGCCCCGGCCGCGGGTAGCGAGCGCACACCCTGCCGGCCGCCTCCGACTGCGGGACTCTTCCCTTCCGCGGAAGGCCACTTCGCTCGGTGCCGCTGCCGCCGCACCCCCTCCCTCCCACTCCCTCCCGCCCGCCCAGAGGAGGCGGCGGCGGAGGGATCTGTCGCTTGATTTATCATCAAAGTTTTGCCCAGGCTGGGATTTTTAAAGCGGTACCCGCAACTTCCCCCGCTGGAGAGAGGAGGCGGGGCGAGATGGGGTGGAGGAAGCCACCCCAGGGACCCGGTTCCTGCAAAGCATAACACCGCTGGCTTCAAAAACAGAAATGCTCTCCATCGGGAAAAGGAGAAAAACCAGCCGACCAGCCGCCAGACCCAGCGCGCTCAGGAGGGACTCCTCAACTTTGCTAGCAGGGCGGTGCCGGGGTCAGGGAGGCACGTGGCAGGGGGGGTGGGGGTGGAGGTGAGGTTGAGGTAAGATGGGAACCTGGGCTGAGGCACAGGAGACCTGGTTAGACCTGTCTGCCTTAGCCTTTGGCTCCCAGTGTGATCGTGTCCGGGTGTCTACCCCTGTCTGAGCTTCAGGGTCTTCAACTGAGAAGTGGGAATAATAGCTGCCTTCAGGCATCCTGGTGAGGATTTACAAAATCGTGTGTGTAAAGCGCTAAGCATAATGCCGCCCTCGTGGCAGGAGCTCAATAGTTATTACTGTTGTTGTTCCCCTCTCTGGGACTCAGTTTTCGTGTCTGTAATAGTGGGCGTAAGGCAGGCTAGTTGCTGGGTCTCCTTCTAGCTTGGAGATGCTGGGCCCTGCACAGTGGACTGGATCGCCCCCTTCTGGACTGTAGGGCTCCCTTCCTCGGACAGATGGGCATAGTGGAATGTTGGGCGGGCGGTGAGGGGGAAGGAGGTGGTGGTGAATGAAGCCATTTTCATTCCCAAGAGCAGGAATCCAGCGAGATCCTCCGATTCCTTCTCCGACTGCTTAACTGGGGCTGCTGGGACAGACCTTCAGTACAGACACAAGGCGGACCTACTGTGGCCCCATTTAAAAGAAGATTAAGCACATTAAATCAGAGAAGTAGCTTCTCTGAGGCCCCACAGCGAGCCTGGGGCTAAGTCCCTGATTCCCGGGCAGGGTCCCTCCTGATCTCATCCCTTGTGCTTTGCCGCTGTTTCAGCACCACGGAGGAGGACAGCGTTAACACCGACACCCATCTTTTTTTTTTTTAAATAAATTTATTTATTTGTTTTTGGCTGTGTTGGGTCTTCGATGCTGCACACAGGCTTTCTCTAGTTGTGGCGAGAGGGGGCTACTCTTTGTTGCGGTGCGCGGGTTTCTCATTGCGGTGGCTTCTCTCGTTGTGGAGCACGGGCTCTAGGCGCGCAGCCTTCAGTAGTTGTGGCTTACGGGCTCTACAGCACAAGCTCAGTAGTTGTGGTGCACGGGCTTAGTTGCTCCGTGGCATGTGGGATCTTCCCGGACCAGGGCTCGAACCCATGTTCCCTGCATTGGCAGGCGGATTCTCAACCACTGTGCCACAAGGGAAGCCCCACGGACACCCATCTTTTCAACATCACCGACCGCACCTCCGCGGGCTCTTAGATGGGCAGGTTCAGCACCAAAGACAGACCTTCTGATTTCCTCCCTCGCCCCCCCTCCCCCAATGGGAGTCAGCGCCTGAGACGGCTCACATCCGTCTCCGGACTACACACAGGTGGATCCAGCATTGTGGACAGAACCCCAACTTTGAGAATGAAATTAGAGCCCGAAAGACAGCTTCTCCCTCCGCCCCTCCACCCACGTCTTTACTCTGTCCCGCACACCCCTTTACAATAGTATGGCGGGCAGCACACCAGTTGGGGCCTGTGGTCACCAGCAACAATACAGTTTATTTGAAACTATGCTCAGCACCCTGAAGTGTCGCGCACTTACAAATACTGTTTCTGCACAACTGACAGCCCTCACAGTACCGATGGCGCGGTGCTGCCTTCAGCACCGCGGAAGGACAAAACCCCGTCCTAGCTCATTCCCGCCCATATTATCTGGAGGAAGTGGCCTTTTATTTATTTATTGCCTGTTTAACTTACTTCTCACTTTCTTCCCACTCAGAGGTGGTATTTAGGCTATCCTGGGTTGACCAGCTGTCTTGGGCCTACGAAAAGTATTTCCTCATCATTAATTTGCTTGACTCTCACTCCCAGTGAAATGGGCTTCATTGTCCCCACTATAAAGATGGAGAAACTGAGAATCTTCAAGAACACATAGCAGGGACTTCCTGGTGGTCTAGTGGTAAAGAATCTGCCTTACAATACCGGGGACGCAGGTTTGATCCCTGGTCAGGGGACTAAGATCCCACATGCAGCAGGGCAACTAAGGCCACCTGCAACAACTACTGAGCTCTCCTCCCTCAACTAGAGCCCGCGCCGCAAACTACAGAGCCCACACGCTCTGGAACCCACGTACAACAGCTACAGAGCGCACGCGCCCTGGAGCCTGCGTACGACAACTAGAGAGAGAAAGCCCGCATGCCACAACAAGAGAGAAGCCTGCACGCCACAACCAAAGATCCCGCATGCCTCAACAAAGGTCCCCCATGCTGCAGCTAAGACCCAACACAGCCAAAAATTTAAAAAAATAAATAAATCTTTAAAAAAAAATGATCACATAACAGCACCAAGACTGGAACCCAGGATTCTTTCAATCCCAGGCTGAAGTCTCTCCAGGAGAATGTAATGGCAGAAATGGGTCCCAAACCCAGGGCTTTCTCCTCTTAAACCTCAGATTGGAGGGAAGCGGGCAGAGGCAAGGGGACAGGAAGAGATCGGAGACTAGAAGAGACGGGAGAAAACAAGGGACTCTGCTTGCGGGCTGCAGAGGAACGAGGTCAGGGTGGGACAGCAGCTCTGCCACTAACCCACTGACTGACCTTCAGGAATCCTTTTTTCTCATAGTCTGGGACAGGGTTAAACCCTGTAACCGCTGAGGTTCCTTCAAGGACAGACCTCCAGGGATTTAATGAGTTTGAAAAGGCTCATGCTGTAACGGCTCTGCTCAAAATCCTCCAATGGCCTTGTTTATCACAGAAATCTTGACGTCTCTGGCCTGCATTCAAGATCCCAGCCTCACTTCCTGCACATACCAGACAAAATTCGCCCCATGTTCTCTCCTTGAACATGCCCTAGCTTTGTCACGTCCTTACCCTTCCCAGTGCTTCCCCTTCCACATGCATGCCTTCCCCTCTGTCTAGCTGAGTCTTCCATTGGCCAAGGTCCAGTCTGCATCCCCCACAGGAAGAAATGCCTGCTGCCTTCTCCCAATCTCTGAACCTCTGTTGGCCCATTACTGTCTACCCAGCGCTGTGCTAAGAACTTTACTTATCCCACTTAATCCTCAGAACTACCAAGCCGTATAGGGTAGAATAGTGTGGTTATAAGTATGGGCTCTCATTTTGAATCCTGCCAACTGCTAGCTGTGTGACCTTGGATAAGTTACTTAACCTTTCTGCACCTGAGCTTCCTTATCTGTAAACTAAAGATAATAATACCTCCATCACAAGATTATTGTGAGGATTAAATGACTTGCTACATGGAAATCACTTAGAACATTGCCTGGCACATAGTAAATAGTAATACACAGTAAATACATAGCCATATACATGTTGGCTATTATTATTACTGTTATTATTATTATTTACAGCTAAGTAAACAGATGCTCAGAGAGGTTAAGTATCTTCCCCACTGTCTCACAGGACAGTGGTAGAGCCGTGATATGTTTGACTCCAGGGCCGATGCCCTTGGCATAATACCTAAGCACACCTAGTTCGACCCACCCAGCTTAGGAAACTAAGACCCAGAGAGGATGAGTGAATTCCTCAGTCACAGAGCCAACCATGACAGAACTAGATCCAGGACCTCTGTCTCCCAGCTCAGGGCTCTCCCAAAATACCATACTGTTCCATTTGTATTTCTTACAGAACCTAAAATGTACTTTACAGTTTATGAATCACATTTACATCCATGCTCTCATATAATTCACGCAACAACCCCTGAGGCAGCTATTGTTTTTTTATTTATTATTTTTATTTATTTATTTTATTTCTGGCTGCATCGGATCTTCGTTGCTGTGTGCGTGTTTTCTCTAGTTGCAGCGAGCGGGGGCTACTCTTCGTTGTGGTACATGGGCATCTCATTACGGCTTCTCTTGTTGTGGAGCACAGGCTCTAGGTGCCTCATGGGCTCAGTAGTTGTGGCTCGTGGGCTCTAGAGCACAGGCTCAGTAGTTGTGGTGCACGGGCTTAGTTGCTCCATGGCATGTGGGATCTTCCCGGACCAGGGCTCGAACCCGTGTCCCCTGCACTGGCAGGCGGATTCTTAACCACTGAGCCACCAGGGAAGCGCAAGGCTGCTATTATTACCTTCCTTCTTTTACACATAAGGAAACTGAAGCTCAGAGAGATGAAGTAACCTGTTCGACATGGCACAGGGAAGCAGGGCAAAAGCTGGATGTGAAAGGACGAATCCTCAGTCCATATTTCTCCTCTGTGTAATTCTGCCCGTTTTCTGCTTTGCGATCCAATTGCAAACAGCAGACACTGTGGAAGCTAAGAGCTTAGTGGAGGCGCAAGGTAAATGAAAACTCTTCCAGGAAATAGTCTCTAGGAATTCACCAGGGCGGGTGGCTGTTGTCACTCATTTCACTCTGGGAATGCTCTAGAAGATAGTGAGCTTCCCGTCCCTGGAGGCATTAAACAAGCATATAGTGGTCACGTGGATGCCAAGAGGCAAATATCACTGTTATTTCCATGACCCAAATGAGGCTCAGAAGGTGAACATCATGTTAAAGATTTCAGTCAGGAAAGACGATCTTTTAAAAGTTTCCCTCAAGCAGGGGATCTCGCACTGTCCCCTGCCTCTGACCCAAGCTCCCTGCAGAGTCCCCAGCCTCCCCTTGACTCAGCGAGGCCAGCCTCCCTTTCCTCCTTGAGAGGTGTCACTTGAGCACCATGGTTCTGTCAGTGGCAACAGCCATAAGATTTGTCCTTTTAATCCAGAATCAATAACAGATTTCATTTAAAAATAAATTAAACCAGGCATTGGGAATCATTCACCATGTGGGCCAGGGCGCTGTACAGCGCCGTCTAAATGGCCCCCTTCTCTGCTCATCTATCAATGCCAAGAGGCGGGAAATACCCAAGCTACCTGATTCATGGAGAAACTACCTGAATGTATCATCTCCTACAAATGAGCAGTTGAGCCCCGAGTTGCCCCTTTTAACACACCAATAACATGTGGAGTGCGGCTTCATGAGAGCTTATCGGAGACCCCACGGTCGCTGGCTTGGAGGGAGCCCATTTATAAGGGGGAACAATGGCTTCAGTATGTAGCCGCCTAATTTCCAGAATGCATTATTGAGCTCAGAGGAGCAATGGAATTCTATTAAACTCTTATCTGTCATGGGAGGGTATGAAACCTGCGGGGAAATCCAGACGTAGCAGAGACATGTCCCGAAAGGACTAAGGCTGACCCTGGGAGGGGGTGAGCAAACCCAGAGGGGAAGAAGGGGCAGCCGGGGCCCTGGATGGGTAAAAATATGTGCATTAATAGAGCTCTGGTTTCCAGCGATTATGTTTACATCAGCGAATAAAACTTGGCAATAAAACATCGGAGCTGTGTCTCAGACAGCATTTCCTTTTACAGCCTGGTGTATTTCACTCAT
Organism: Kogia breviceps; assembly: GCF_026419965.1. Classification (NCBI taxonomy): domain Eukaryota; kingdom Metazoa; phylum Chordata; class Mammalia; order Artiodactyla; family Physeteridae; genus Kogia; species Kogia breviceps. The sequence continues at coordinate 21,373,709 of NC_081323.1, forward strand.
TATAACAGGAGGCAAAGAGCTTGAGGTGTCCCCATTTCTCCCCCTTTAATTAAATTTCCTAAATTACTGCCCCAAATTTGGATAAAGCAAAAGACTTACAGCTCTCCTAATCTCCATCACGGCTCCCATCCCATCATTGTGGTGGCCCTGACTGTACCAGGATCCAATATTATTAAAGTGAAATACTGTGGGCATTGCCTGCCTGGGCTCTGGTTTGTAAAAGGAGATGCAGCCTCAGGAGAAAAATTGGCCCAGGCTCAGAAAAGAGGCCTGGGTTCTGGGACTGGCTTTGCCATCATCTTGCTGTGTGACCTTGGGCAAGTTACTTCCCCTCTTTGAGCTCGATGAGTTCCCTTTTTCTCCAAACATTCATCTGGAGGCTTTTAGAGTTGATTGGGGTCTGGGGTACCCTTTTGAATGCACACTGGGATGACTTAGGGGGCTTTAAAAAAATAATAATGTTCAGACCACACCTCAGAGATTCTGACCCAACTGATTTGGGTGAGGCTAGGCCTGGTATCAGGCTTTTTTGAAATTTCCCAGGTGATCCCAGCGCACAGCTGGGGTTGAGAACCGCTGGCCTAAACACAGAGTTATGAGATGTTAGTGGACTTCAGACTCTCTGGGGAGGCTGGTTGTGTCTGCAGACTCCCAGGCCCTACTCCTGGGGCGTCTCTTCCAGTATGGCTGGGGGAGATATCAGGGAATCTGCCGGTTTACCAAGCTCTCAGGTATACCTCATGCAGGGATCCAGTGGGCCACAGCAAGGACCCCGACAGAATGGGGGGACAGGGGCTCCTCCTCTTCTGGTCCTTGAATTGGGTCCAGCCAACCTCTTGGGGCGAGGAGGCCACCTGCCCCAGCTCTCATGTGCAGGGCAGCACAGGGGGCTGAGCTGTGACCCTCTGCCACCCAGGTCTGGGATGCTCTTCTCCTCTGATGACTGATTTTTTTATCCATTCTCCCACAAGCTGGGCAGGAGCTGTGAGTGCCCTCTACAGTCAGGCCATGTCTCTGTCACGTGAGCCTCCAGGTTTCCTTCTGCCCAGGTGGCTCACCCATGATGCAGACCCAGATCCTCCCATCTTCGTGGATTCTGAAACTTCATCTGCACTCTGCCTCCCCCAGAACTCATGGGGCAAATTAGGAAGCCCGTAGCTAGGCTGAGGGCCACGCCTGGGCCAGAGGCCAGGGACAGGGGGAGGTCATCCAGGCTGGCCCCCGTCCCTTCTCGGCTGAGCAACCCCATGAAGACCTGTGGGGCCACTCTGAGGTTTTCTTTCTGGATTGCAGCCTGGGTGGACCACGTAGAGTGAAGACTTCATCTAAAACCTAGAATTTAAAATAACTCTGTTTTTTAACAGAGAAGGGTCATCAAGGATCAACCACGGTTGCCCCATTGTATAGATGGGGGAACTGAGGCCCAGAGAGGGGTGAGGACAAGCCTAGGGTCTCACAGGGAGGAAATGGCAGAGCCAGGCCAAGGGCCCAGGTCTCCTGACTCCAGCTGGAGTCTTTCCTCCACATGTCATGAGGAGAGCAGACAGAACCCATCAGCAACTTTGCAGCCAGGCAGCTACTCCAGAGGCATCCCACTCTGGGGTTTCCCAAAGGGGGTACCTCCCTGAGGTCCAGAGAACCCCTCTAGGCCTTGGCTCTCAGGTCTGAACCCAAGCCCATAAATTGCGCTCTACCAAGGCCAGTGAAACGTGCACGAGCTGTGTATTTGTGTTGTCCCAGCAAGGAGCCTAAATGATAATCCCCATCAAGGGCAATTAATTGCATCAGAAAGACGGGGTTCCTAGGGCCCTTCACCCTGCCAACCGGGCGCTTATTAAACACGACAGGACAGTAGGGTCTCTGCCAATTTCGAGGCTCTGCCTGTGGGAGTGTTTTTAAAATCCTGAAATGACGTTAATGGTGTGGTTAATGCCAGTCTAAATATTCCATGGCTGTGAGTAATTAGCTAGACCAACGCTGTCCAGCAGAAATCAAATGCGAGCCTGCATGTGTCATTTAAAATTTTCGGGAATTCCCCGGTGGCCCAGTGGTTAGGATTCCTCGCTTTCACAGCCGAGAGCCCGGTTCAATCCCTGGTTGGGGAACTAAGACTCTGTAAATAAAAATAAATAAATAAAAATAGCTTCTGGTAGCCACAATAAAGAAAAGTAAAAAAAAAAAACAGGTGCAGTTAATTTAATAATATATTTGATGTAACCCCCAAATATTGTCATTTCAACACACAATCAATGTAAAACATTATTCATGAGCTATTTTACATTCCTTTTATGTATAAGTCATCAGAATCTGGTGTGTATCTCACACTGATGGCACATCTCAATTCGGACTGGCCTCATTTCTGGTGATCAGCAGCCACGTGTGGTTCTTGACTACCACGGGGAGGCTGGGGTATCTCCACAGATCCCACACCGAGGGAGGGAGCAGGAATCTAGTGAGCACATACTATATGCCAGGCACTGGGACTGATGTCACTGAATCCCCACGACGAATCTGGAATGTAGGTGGTGTTCACCCTATCTTATAGCTGGGACAACTGAGGCTCAGAGAGGTGAAGTGACTGGGCTGAAGTCACACAGTAGCTGGGACCAAGGTCCGCTGACCCAGACTTCTGCTGAGGCTCAGCGAGGAGGGCTTACGTGAGCCTGACTCCTCAGGAGTTATTTCCCTCTCGTTTCCCCCTCAAACATCTTTTTGAGATTTCTGGCTGCTGAGCAAAGGGAGTCTGTGGAAGGGGTTTGCCCAGCCTCAACCTGAGCTTTGGAGAGGGAGCACGGCACCAGCGCCAGGGTGGCAGCAACGACAGAACCCGTATCACAATTTTAATTAACTAATGAGTTGTACAACTAGTTGTTTAGTGTCTGTCTCCCCTCCTCGACTGTGAGTTCTTATAAGGAAAAACAATGTGATCTTTATTCCCCACTATATCCTCAAGGCCAAACAGCCTGCCCCAGCCAGCTGCACCTGGTAAGCTCTGAGTTCACTTCTTCTGGAACCTCCTCCATCACAAGGAGCTCCAGAGGAGGCTCCTTCCACCTCTGAAGGGCATGATCTGTTTGAAAAGGCAGCCGCAGGCCTGGGCTCAAGCTCCCGCTCGGCCATTTACTTACATGTGGCTTTGGACAAGTCACTTAAGCCTCCTGAATCTCAATTTCCTCACCTGTAAAATGGGAATAAAAGAGCCCATTTCATGGGGTTGTTTTAGGACCAGAGGGAAAGGCACATGGGACACACTTTGTTCTCTGCTGTGTCTGTGTCAGTTACCACTGGTGCCTTTATTAATATCATGGGACTTACAGCACATCCACAGGTGGGCCCTCGGTGGACCCTCTGGGCCAGAGAAGAGGGCTCTGTGCCTCTCAGATGTTTGAAGACAGGGACCAGGCCCCCATATTTTCTTGTCTGTGCCCAGGTGTCCCCAGCCCCCTCTACCGCCTGAGTGCCTTTGCTTGTTTTCTTTCCTTCTTTCCTTTCAAGCGTGTCTGGAGTGCCTGCCGTGTGATCTGCACCAGAGCTAGACCCGAGGGGTCCCGAGGCTGGTGACTCTCTTCACAGTGCTCATCTTGTCACTCAGGCCGAGACCGGGTGCTCACCACACCTCACAGGATCCACTGTGATCTAGGCCTGTCACTAGTCACCTCTCTGCCCTTATCTTCCTTGCTGTCTCCCCCTCGCCTCCCCTGCTCCAGTCACACTGGCCTCCTTGCTGCTCCTCAAACATTCCAGGAACACTCCTGCCTCAGGACCTTTGCATTTGATGTTCGTGTTCCGTGGAACACGGTCCTTTCAGACCCCCAGCCTCTGATCAAATGTTGTCCTGATCATCTAATATAAAACCGCGGTCCCTGGCCCTCTGAAGCCCCTTACATTTCTGTTTTTCTGAACTCTGACCATTATCTGCCACATTACATGTTTATTTCTTGACTCTCTGTTGCCCTCACTACAATGGAAACCCCATGAGAACAAGGGCAGTGGCTGTCTTGTTCTCCAGCCTGGATCCTGGCACAGAGTGTGTGCTCAAGAACTAACTATTGAATGAACACACAAACGTGGTGTTTTTTTTTTTTTTTTTTTTTTGCGGTATGCGGGCCTCTCACTGTTGTGGCCTCTCCCGTTGCGGAGCACAGGCTCCGGACGCACAGGCTCAGCGTCCATGGCTCACGGGCTTAGTTGCTCCGCGGCATGTGGGATCTTCCCGGACCAGGGCACGAACCCGTGTCTCCTGCATCGGCAGGCGGATTCTCAACCACTGCGCCACCAGGGAAGCCCCAAACGTGGTTTTTGAAACCTGTTTGTGCCGGTCTCCCCCAGGGACTGGGATGTCCTCGAGGGAGGGGCCGAGCTGGTTTTGCTCATCCCTTTGCGCCTGCAGGGCCAAGCACATAGTGGGCCCTCAGCTGCTACTGGCCGTGTGGAACTGAACACACCACACTCTGGGAAGGGTTATGACTTCTGTGTTACCATGACTCGCAGCCGTCGCTTGCTGAGGGTCTAGAATGTGCCAGATCATACGTCAAGCGCTTACCTGTTTTTTCATTAAATCCTCACAACACTGAAGGGTAGATATTTCATGCCCATTTTACAGATGAGGAAACTGAGTCCCGAGAGGTACCCAAGGTCTTCTAGCTGGCAAGTGCAGATCCGGGGTCCAGCTTGGCTCTTCCTGACTCCAAATAGGAAATAACACTCCCTGCGCTGGCCCCTCTGGGCACTGAGCTGAGTGCGATGTTCACTGTCCTCCTCGCAGCCACAGTGACCCCATGAGGTCCCACCACTGACATCCTTGTTTAATGATGAGCAGCCTGAGACTTAGAGGGATCAGACGTGTGCTGAAGATGACATAGCTGGTGGCCACCGCGTGATCCGTCTCTAGGGTCTGAGCTCTTAATCACAAGAAGGGTGTTGTTTGGGGCCAAAATCTCTGTTGACTGGAGGGGAGAGGGTCAGCCTGGCCCACTCCTGATGATGTTGGGATTTTGTCCCCCATCAGGTGGACCTGGGAGTCAGGCACGCCAGGCCCTAATCAGGCCCTCTTCCCCTGCATTCTAAGTCACCCCTAGTAGCCATCCTCTCTCTGCACTACAGCTTTTCCCATCTCGAAAATGGGAGCTTGATCATCACTGCAGAGCCCTTCCAGCTCAATACCGTAGAAGGAAATGAGGGATAATGACTTGACCAAGATATACAAGGTTTCCAACATAGATCTTTAGACACTTGGGGCATTGTTCTCCGCCCTGAAGAAAATTCCCTTTAAAGCCAGAGCTGTAGTGTTAAACCAAAGGAATGACATTCTAATGGTGAAATTTCAGGCAAGGTTGGGGGTAGGGACAAGTCTTGACAAACCTGACCCAGGCTGCTGGGACTGGGTGGGGGGAGAGGGGTTTCCCCAGGGGTCCCTGCTGAAGTGAACACATCATCGGGTCTCTCATATTAATGATCTATTGGGAGAATCCGGATGGAGGTGCTGGGTAATTATATTTAAGCGGCTGGAACCTGCTCCAGAGTTTCATGCCACTTGCCAAGGCCTGTAAATCATGCCACAGCAGCTCAGGGAGGGGATAAATTCCCCTCTAATACAGGAACACCTCCAGCTGTGATCTTGAATGCAGTACAGCACCTTGCGGGGGTGTGTGGCTTTCAGAGCCTCCCCACCCCCAGGGGAAGGCAGCCTTCCAGGAGCAAGAAGGAGGTGAGGGACACAGCAGGCTGAGCAGAAGCCCATGATCCTGGAGGTGCAGCCCTCCTACCCCCTCAGGAGAAACCTGGTTCAGAGCCACAAGGCAGCTTCAGAGGTTCAGAGGGAAGAGAGTGCCCAGGACTACGTGCATGTTCTCATTTCTGTCCATCCATCCATCCATCCATCCATCCATCCATCCATCCATCCATCCATCCAATATCTCCTCTTTGCTAGTGCGGTGTGTGCAGTGGTGAAAGGTCACCCACTGGCTTCAAATCCTACCCTGTGTGACCTTGGGAGGGTCTCTTCACCTCTCTGAGCCTCAGTTTCCTCGTCTGTGTACCTCCCCTCCCCCAACCGTAGGGCTGTTGCAAGAGCAGATGAGACAGAATCTCAGCATCCATTTTACCAACAGGCACTGTGCCTATGGCTTTAAATATATCATCGCATTTAAACCACTCAGGGAGGGAGGCCAGGATTATCCCCATTTCACGATGGAGAAACGGAGACTGGAGGGGGTAAAGAAACTTGCCCAGAGTCACACACTGACTTATTCTTGCTAACTTCTACCCACGTTCACCACACTTTTCTTTCCATACTCCTGTCCACCCCTTTCCCCCAAACCCCACCTGCTTCAACACCCTTGAGGGTGGAGTTCCGAAGGGACACACGCTCACAACCCACGTGCAGGGCTGTGTGCAGCAGAACAAACCCTGGCCTCGTTTGAAGCCAGACAGAGGCAGGCTTGAAGTTGGTCTCACCCCATCCCAGCTGTGTGATCCTGAGAAAGCTACTCAACCTCTCTGAGCCTCAGTTTCCTCATCTCTAGAGTGGAGATAGTGATCCCTAACTTACTGGGTTTCATAAAAATTAAGTGAGATAAGCATGAAGAGCCCGTCTGCAGCACACAGTAGAGGCGCAATAAATGTTAGCTCTTGATTTGTCTGTCCTCACTCTCTCTAGGATAATCTATAGCTTTCAAGGTCTCTGGATGTCATCTTATTGCTCTACTTCATTGTACAGGTGGGGAAACTGAGGCCCAGGGAAGTTCAGAGACTTCTGAGACCACACATCCCATGAATAGGGAGAAAGAGGCCTGCATCCGGGGCGCCACCCCGCTCCATCACAATCCTCCACCCTGTGCCCCACTGGCCACTCATGCCCAGAGGAAGCAGAAGCCCCAGCACTGACCAGGCTGGAAGGCCTGTGTCCTCAAGGAGGCCACCTCTGGCCATGGGTCAAGTGTGTGTCCTTTGGGCCCCCGTTCCACCTTGGTCTCAGTGTCCAATATTCAATTGCTGTTCCTGCTTCCCTGGTCCCTGGAAAGGTAGTTTCTAAGGATCACTGTTCTTTTCTCCCGTGCTCCTGTCCCCTCAACCAGAGGTGGTGTGCGAGGCCCCACTGCCTCTAAGCAGAGGCTCTGTTCCACTCCCCACCCCCACCCCAATGAGGCTGGGAAGGCCCCGTCGATCTCTCAAGAGGCAGCTGGCTCTGGGTTTGGATCCCGATTCTGCCTCTTCTGGGCTGTGTGACCTTGGGCCCTTTCCCTCTCTGAGCCTCTGTTTCCTCATCTGTAAAATGGGAATAAAAACCGAGCTTAGCACATAGGATCGTTGTCTAGCTAAACACCCATCACTCACTGCAGCACCTGGTGGATGGTGGCTCAGGCTCAGGAAAGGTAGCTGTGAGGCCTGACTTCCCGTGTCGCTGGTCTGGTTCAGTGGACGTTCTCCAGATGGGCTCAGCTCGGGTCTGGAGGAGTCTGAGGAGTGAGGAAAGCTGACAGTCAGGCCTCAAGGCCCTCGGGAGGCTTCCAGCTCCACTGACACCAGTAGGGTGAGGCCAGCGACCAGGCCACATGGCCACTGGTAGCCTTGACAGGAGGGTACAGCCTAGAACAAGGGAAGGGATGGCCTGCCCTGCTCTGTCCAGCTTTGGTCTCCCCCAGCCCTCCCCCAACCCTCCCACCCCTTTTAAGAGGGACACTGACTCACTGGCAGGGAAGGGGCTGTCAGGACTGGGCGGGCCTGCAGACCACATATTCTCACCTGGGTGAGTTCATCAGCCTCTGGGGGACTCAAGTCTGGCTCTGGTTCTGGTCAGCCCTCACTCCGGTATTCCCCTGCCTAGAGTCTGTCTCCTCTTGTATGGCTCTTCAAACCCCACATGCCCCATCCCCACCCGAAGTTCTATCTTTCCCCTCCAGTCTGGCCCTCATCTGGGCTTCCCATCTCAGTAAGTGGCCCCCATCCATCCACCTACCCTGTCCCTGAGATGGGATCCAACCCCAAGCCCCCTGCCCCACCCCTCCCCGGAGTGAACATCTCCTGATGAACCTCCCCTACTTAAAACTCTAAATGCTTCTCACACTTAGAAAAAAATCCAAACAGCTTTCCTTCTGGGGCCTCGCCTCGCACTGGCTCCCCCTCACTCTCACTTCCAGCCACTTGGCCTTCTGGCAGTTTCTAGAATGTACCCTGCCCCCTCCCACCACAGTTCCCTCTGCCAGGAGCACTGTCACACCTCTCGCAGAGCTCGGCTCTAGAGCGACTTCCTGGAGGGGCCCGCGGTCCCTCTGGAGGCCTCTCCTTAGCCCCTCACCTCTCTCCTTTGTAGCCCTGCCACCCTCAGCTGGGCTTGAGCACCCCAAGGGACCAGCCTGACTCTCCTCACTCATATTCTCTGAGCTTAGCACGTAGGGGGGGCCTCGGTGAATCTCGCTGATTGAATGAGCGAGGGAAATAATGGATAAATAAATAAAGAGCTGCATCTTCAGCCTGGGGAACAAAAGATGTGGGGCACGGGATGGGGGGCAGTATTGCAGCCACAGGGGAGCCCGGGCCCTGCACTGACTCCCCATCTCTGTGTCACTCCGGGGTTTTGCTCCCTCTCTGCGCCTCAGTTTCCCCAGAAGAATGAGGCAGTTGGGTGAGGTGACCTTTAACGTGGAGGGTAGCAGGGGGTTACGAAGGAAGCGGGCAAGTGGCCGAGCTGGGGCCCGGAGGTGGGACTGGAGGGAGTTTGACCAGGTCCACGTAAAGACAAATGTTCCCACAGTCAGAGCTGTCCTGCTGCTGGACCGGCTGCCTCGTGAGGAAGTGAGCTCACCATTGCTGGAGGTATGAAAGCAGGGGCGCTGTGGGGAAAGACCCCTAGCACTTCCTGGGCAGTTGGACACATGACCAGGCACACAGCCTGGAATTGGGAAAGACACAGACTCTAGAGGTCAGTCTCAGCTCTGTCCTTATTAGCTGTGTGACCGGAGATACAGCCTTGACCTTGCAAGGTTTTGAGAAGCTGCACAGGGCCTGGAGCCATGTAAGTGTTTGGTAAGTGCCAGCATCTTCCCCAGCGCAGCCTGCATGCCAAGGATGCAACTTCTGGCCGTTCACAGGACAAACTAGCTGCTTCGTTCCAAGCCCAGCAAGGGCCTGGGCCCCGTTTATAGGGTCTCATGGAGTGCTCACCTGGGCCCTCGTGCCCAGGGGGCCCTGGCCTTGACCCTGGAGCCTAGGAGAAAGGGCAGCCTTGAGTGGGCCCCTCACCACGCTGGGTGCCCCCTCCAGATCCATGGGCCTGTGACTTTTTTCCACCACCACCCTCTCCCGTCGCCTCCGTGCAGGGAGGCCCAACATTTCCACGCCTCCCAATCACGGCAAACTGCCTCATCAATCATGTTCTCTCTAATTAACTTCTAATTTACCTCTTTAGTCAAATCTGTTTACAATCAGAGACAAGAAAACATGCAGCAGCTCAAGGTGCAGACGTGGGACCAGCTCCAGGGAGGTGGAGGATCAATCAGCCCTCGACCGGGGTGGGAGCCCAGTAAGGGGTCTACAAGGCAGGGGCAGGGGTACCACTTGGACCAGTGCCCTAGCCCCCAGCAGCCTGGCATTCAGCACCAGCCCCTCATCCCCCAGAGGGCTTTCCTGCTGGGGCCCACAGCCGCAAATCGCCAGCCGCCACCTGCCCTCCCCACCCTTGGGTTCCCCCTCTCTCTGGTTTTTCTGCCCCACTAGGTGGGGAGCGCCCCATGGGCAATCATCCTGCCCCTCACTGGCTGTGTGGCCTCAGCAAATGACTGGACAACTCTGAGCTTCTGTTTCCAGGTTTGCAAAGTGAGGGGTAAAGTCACATCACCCAACTTGCTGGTGGCAGCCTGGCCAGCCGTGCCTGGACACCGAGCTCAGGGTGGAAGGAACACGGGCCTTGTCTGTTTGGTTTTCGTTTCTATATTTTGGATGTTTTAAATGTTTAAAAATTTGAACTAATCTCCAACTTACAGAAAAGTTGCAAGCATGGTATGTGATATGCCATTACCTCCAAATTTCAGTGTGCATTTTCTAAAACAAAGACATATTCTTACATAACCACAATATAACCACAGGGATAGGGACATTTGTGGGGAAACATCACTGCTGTCTAATCTCAGCCAGGGCCTGAGTTTTAAGCCCACTGCATCACTTGCTGGCTGTGTGACTCCGGCCAAGCCACAGGGCCCCTCCTAGGCCCCGCTTCCACATCTAAAGCAGGCGGTCAAGGTAACAGTCTTATCTCTATCTTGCAGGGTTGATGTGGGTGTGGACTCAACGAGCAGCTGGGTGATGGGTGGGAAGCAATGTGGTAGAGGGGGTGCGGGTACTGCCCCCCTCTCTGTGTTCAAGGAGGAAAGGGAGGCTAAGGGGGACCGGTAACCTGTTCTAGGTCACACGATATGAAGGCCAGAGTCAGAGCCCTGGGAGAGCCTGGCCTGGAAGAGGCCGAACCCTGGAATGGGGGACCTGAGACTCAGACAGCCCAGTGACTTAGGCCCTTTGACCTACGTTAAGGTGGAAAGTAGGGAATTCCCTGGCGGTCCAGTGGTTAGGACTCGGTGCTTTTGCTGCTGGGGCCCGGGTTCAATCCCTGATCGGGGAACTAAGATCCCACAGGCCACATGGCACAGCCAGAAAAAAAAAAACAGGGAGGCAGTTGAGGGTTGATGATTATTAATGGTGCACCAATAATACTAACAGTAACCAATGAGCAAGTCACCTTGCAGGAGGCCTCTCACGGGGGCTGCGGGAGATGCAAGGCGGAGGTAGGACCCCCTGACGGTGCACCAGGCCGATACGCGGGACTCTCGGAGGGGCCTGTGAGCCATCGAGGGTGCGGGGGCCGATAGGGGGACACCTGCTTGGCCCTGGCTCCCAGCCTGTCTTCTCACAGGAGACCCCCTCCTCCTCATTCACATGTACACCCACTCATGGATTCATTCTGTTCACACTCGCTGTCCTCTCTGCCTGGAACATTCCTCCAGCTCTGCCCTTGACTGCCCTGCTCACCTTTCACGTCTCAGCTGGAACATCACCTCCTATGAAAGGCCCTCCAGGGCTTCCCTGGTGGCGCAGTGGTTGAGAGTCTGCCTGCCGATGCAGGGGACACGGGTTCGTGCCCTGGTCCGGGAAGATCCCACATGCCGCGGAGTGGCTGGGTCCGTGAGCCATGGCCGCTGAGCCTGCACGTCTGGAGCCTGTGCTCCGCAACGTGAGAGGCCACAGCAGTGAGAGGCTGGCGTACCGCAAAAAAAAAAAAAAAGAAAGAAAGCCCCTCCAGAACCATCTTATCTCAAGTAGAACCTCGCCACTCCCATACAACACACCCTCTAATTTGCTCTTTATTTTAAAAAAATTTATTTATTTATTTTTGGCTGCATTGGGTCTTCGTTGCTGCACGCAGACTTTCTCTAGTTGTGGCGAGTGCGGGCTACTCTTCCTTGCGGTGCATGGACTTCTCACTGCGGTGGCTTCTCTTGCTGCAGAACACGGGCTCTAGGCATGCAGGCTTCAGTAGTTGTGGCTCGTGGGCTCAGTAGTTAGGGCTCACGGGCTCGAGAGCGCAGGCTCGGTAGTTGTGGCGCACGGGCTTAGTTGCTCCACGGCATGTGGGATCTTCCTGGACCAGGGCTCGAACCCGTGTCCCCTGCATTGGCAAGCAGATTCTTAACCACTATGCCACCAGGGAAGTCCCTCTTATTTGCTCTTTACCTCATTACCTTATTTTCTTCATCTCACCTATTTCTATCTGAAATTATATCATTTCATTCTTCTTCTTTTGATTGGTTTAGCTTGCTCTGTGCCTGTCTCCTTCCACTCATGAGTTCCTTAAGAGCAGGGATCTTTGGGCTTCCCTGGTGGTCCAGTGGTTAAGACTCTGTGCTTCTACTGCAGGAGGCACAGATTCGGTCCCTGGTTGAGGAACTAAGATCCCACATGCTGTGTGGGAAAAAAAAAAAAAAAAAAAAAAAGAGTAGAGAGGCTTGTTTTGTTCCTTTCTATCTCCCCAGAGCCCAGCAGGAACACAAAGCTCAACAAATATGGTGGAATGAACTTTGAATTCACCCGTTTGTTAGTATTTGCCTTGGTGCCTGTCGATGTGGGGGATGCAGAAATGGAATTAGACCGATGTTCTGCCCTCACGTGCTCACCGTCCTGCCCAATATGTAACTGCAGGATCTCAGCAAAGCCCAGCCCCCTGCACCTAACACTACTGACAGGATAAAACCTCCTGGGACAGCCCTCTTGGGGGGTTGGCCAGACGAGGGGCAATGCGCCTGGGGCAGCATCCAGACAGAGCCCTGGGTCCTGTCTAGGTCAGAGCTCTGGGGCCAGGCCAGTGTGGGCTCCAGCCCAGCTCTGCCCAATCTCACCCGGCCCCGATGGCTCTGGCTGGAGACCTGAACTGACACCAGTTGTCCGTGGGGCTCTGGAGGAAGCTCTGAGAGGGGGAACGACTCCAGTCCAGCGTGCACAAGCTCCAGTTTGTCTCTTTGTCTTTGGGGGGTATGTGTGTGTGTGAACCCCGGCTGGGGAGCCCCTTCCTGGGGAGCAGGCATCCTATTCAAGGACTGGGAGATGCATCCTGTCTGGAAGCCTCAGGGATATGATGGCTTCGGGTGACGGAGAGGGCACCTCAGCTGTCTCCCTGCACTGTTTGTTCATATTTCTATTCCCTGCCCGTGTTCCTCGTTTCAAAGGCCATGTAAGTAGGTGTCCAGGGGTGTCTCTGATTCTGCTCCTATAGAATTTGCCTTGTTTAATCAGTAACAGGATGGCTGCCTCTGACAGCTGTTTTTCCCAGAAAAAACAATGCTATTAGGGATGGGGTGAGTTGGGAAGCAGCAAGAATGGGGCCTCTTGGCTTAAGTTCACCTTAGCCACAGATTTGTGGGCGACCCCGGTGCCTGTCACTTCCTGTCCCTGGACCTCAGTTTGCCCATCTGTAAAACGAGGGGGTGGCTTCCCTGGTGGCGCAGTGGTTGAGAGTCCGCCTGCCGATACAGAGGACGCAGGTTCGTGCCCCGGTCTGGGAAGATCCCACGTGCCGCGGAGTGGCTGGGCCCGTGAGCCATGGCCTCTGGGCCTGCATGTCCGGAGCCTGTGCTCCGCAACGGGAGAGGCCACAACAGTGAGAGGCCCGCGTACCGCAAAAAAAAACAAAAAACAAAAAAACCAAAAAAAACGAGGGAAGTCAGACTCTGTGACCCCTCAGCGGGGACTTTGAGATACAAGGTGAGATACAAGAGGTGGTGCCACAGTGGAGGGTGGGCTGAGTTCGTGGAGCATCACTCACTCGGATGCCGGAGGAGAAGAGGCATTTAAATCCAAGGTGGCATTTTTATCGCTGTGTTCTTAATTGTAATTGCTATTTAATTAGATTGATGATAATTAATAATACTAATAATGTACTGTCCTTTGTCTGGGACAATGACATTGCAGACCCACTGTCCCAAAGTGGAGCTGGGCTGCACTGAACCTCCCTCCTCCTCTTCTCTCCCGCCCAACCCCCTTTTTCCAACTTTGTCTCCCTTTTCACCCATGCTCGGCACACTGGGTTGTGACCATTGCTTGTCACGATGGTCTCCTGTTAGACCACGAAGTGCTCCAGAGAGCTGGGGACTGGTCCAGGCATCTCATGCCCCGCTCCACCCCGCAAAACATAGAGGAATCCTCCCAGAGAGGGGACTGATACCTACTGGATGGCAGGAAGGGTAAGTGGGCGGGTGTGTGGATGGATGGTTGGAAAGATGGATACATGCATTAATGAACGGCTTTAGTCTCTGGCCAGGGAGGTGACAGCACTATCCGACCCCCAGAGGGGACCCACCTCTGCTCTCAGCCCCCTTCTCCCTGACCGAGCCCGGCCCGCTAGAACTCCATGATAGCTCTCAGATACGTCTCCTCCTCTCCATCCTCAAGGTCACGGCCCTGGCTGAAGCCACCAGCACGCTTGTCTAGACAGCAGGACCAGCCGCTGCCCGGCTCTCACAGCCTCCTGACCTACCCCTTTCTATCCATTATGTGCAAAACCGGAGCGTCTTTCGGACTCATATACGTATGTGACCTGTCTCTCTCTGGTTCAGAACACTTCCAGGGCCCCTCTGGGCCTTCTGAAAAGAGTACAAACGCTTGGCCTTGGCATTGGAGCATTCCTAATCTGGCTCCTGCCCGCCTCCCTGTCACTGTCTCTACTAATGCCCCGCCCTCCTCCCTGCACGCTCCTTCCGCTAACACACGCTCTGGCCACCCTGGAGCGGGCACACTTCCTCCAACACGCTTCCCCCCTCTGGGCCTTTGCCACGCTCTTCCCTCGGCAACCTCTCCCCTCCTGCCCCGCTCCCTCCTCTCCACCCAATTCTCCACCCTTCACAGTTGAACTCAGATGCCACCTCCTCCACGATGCCCTCCGTGATGCCCCAGGGAGAAGGAGCTACTCTGCTTGCCCACAAGTGTTTTTGTGGGTCTTTGACAGTATCCTCCCCCTACTCCCCACTTGCTTTCCAGGTAGAATCCCCATTTCCCACAAGAATGTGGGGATGTATTTTATTAACCCTTCTTGGGCTTTGAGTTCAAGTCTCAGCTCTCACCCGCAATAGCCTGTGACCGTCCAGCCTATTCCTCTTTCTGACACTTGATTTTCCCATCTATAAAACGGGGGCAGCAGCTTGCCCTTCACAGGGCTGTGGTGACAATTAACTGGGTCTGTAAGGCCCCCAGCTCAGAGCTGGACTCTTTCCTGCCTCCCCACCTCTGCCTGCTCATTTCTGTTCCTGGAAGCCCCTCCTGTCTTCTTACCTGCGGAAATTCCACTCTCCCTTTTATTCCTGGGCCAGAGCAGCCTCCTCCAGGAAGTGGCGGGGACCTTCCCAGACATAATTCAGTTCAGATGTTCCCACTGCTTCCCACCCTGACTCAGGACGCATTTGTGACTGCCACTCTGACCACTGTGAGCCCAGGCTGGGTGCCAGCCCCTCCAGACAGTGGGCCAGAGGGACACAGAGGACAGGAGCGGAACAGATCCTGTCCCACACGGTGGCGTTTCCTCCACGCAGGCGGCCAGAATCTCAGTCTCCACCCTTCACTCCATCATTCATCCTCTCATCCTCCCTCCCCTCACCCATCCCCCCACCTTCCTCCTTGACTCAGTCATCGTATTCCACACATTTCTCATCTCTGCGTAAAGTCCTCCGATGGCTTCCCATTGCATGTGGGAGACAATCCAAACTCCTTACTGTGGCTGACAAGGCCCCGTACGGTCTGGCCCCAGCCCCGTTCTGCAAACTCATCTCCTTCCGCTCTCCTCCTCATTCTCATGGCACATCTGGCCGTTCCTCAATAGGTAAACCACACTCCTGCCCCAGGGTCTTTGCGCTTGCTATTTCCTCTGTCTAGAATCTTATTCCCAATTTCCCCTGGCAGCTGCTCTGTTCAGCAGTCCTGTCTCAACTCCAACATTACCTCCTCAGAAAGGCTGACCATCCAGTCCAGAGTAGCTACCCTTCCTTCCAGTCACTCTTTTATTTTCTTTATAGCTCCTAAGTGCCACCTCAGGCTGCCTTGCTGGTTTATCTCTTGCTTGTTTACTTCTGTCTCCCCTGCTTGGAAGGCAGCAGGGAAAGGAGCATGTCTGCCTTGTTTGTTCTCTATTCCCACAGGGTCCGGCACAGAGTAAGTGCTCGGAACGTATTTGCTGAGGAAATGTTGCAGGAGCACCACGTGGGTGGCAGGCCCTGCGCTGGGCACAGCAGAGCAGAAATGGATGAAACGCGGCTCCCACCCTCAGTCAGCTCATAGGGCAGGTGGGGAGAAGTGGGCTCAGGGAAAGCTCACTGGGGGTCTGGGGAGGGCAGAGAGGGGGTGGAAGGGGAGCTGGGGGGCCTCAGGGCTGAGGGCAGAGTGTGTGGGGTTCTCGGCACCTCTGCTTACCATGCTCTGGCTGATGGGGGTTATATCTGCCTCTATCTCTCCCGTGAGGCTGGGAGCCCCCCGAGGGCAGGACTTGTGCTCCTGCTTCCCAGATAGGGAGCCAGTCTCAAAGAATGAGTAGGGTCAACAGGGGTTTGGGGAAGTGGGAAGTGGGGCCGGTAACAGAGAAGGAAGGGCGTGGACAAGGGTCTGGGGTCGGGGACATCAGTGCGGGCTGTAAGCAGTGGCTGGACAGTAGCTCAGGCCCACCCATGGCACTTCGGTTCAATTCCCCAACCCCTTAAAGAGCACCTGCTGGGACTTCCCTGGTGGCGCAGTGGTTAAGAATCCGCCTGCCAACCTAGAAAAATGGTACAGATGAACCTGTTTGCAGGACAGAAATAGAGACACAGATGTAGAGAACAAACGTATGGACACCAAGGGGGGAAGCAGCGGGTGGTGGCGGTGGGATGAATTGGGAGACTGGGATTGACATATATACACCAGTATGTATAAAATAAATAACTAATAAGAACATGCTGTATAAAAAAATAAATAAAATAAAATTCAAAAAAAAATAAAGAATCCGTCTGCCAATGCAGGGGACACGGGTTCGAGCCCCGGTCCAGGAAGATCCCACATGTCGTGGAGCGAACAAGCCCATGTGCCACTACTACTGAGCCTGTGCTCTAGAGCCTGCGAGCCACAACTTCTGAAGCCTATGCACCTAGAGCCCGTGCTCCACAACAAGAGAAGCCACTGCAAGGAGAAGCTCATGCAAGGCAATAAAGAGTAGCCCCTGCTCGCCGCAACTAGAGAAAGTCTACAAGCAGCAATGAAGACCCAAAGCAGCCAAGACAAAAAGCACTTGTATAAAATACATTGCTCACCCTTTGTTCCTAAAGGACCTTGGCTTGGGTGTTCGCTGATGGATGGATTGATGTCCTCATGGGTTTTCTCCTTCATTCTGGAAGGTATAAACAAAGATGAATCAGCTCCCAGTCCAGTGGGGAAGGTGAACAAGAACACCCAATAAGATAAGGATATCAGGGAGGATGATATGACCACTGATCAGCACATTATAGGTGCTCAAGCACTTCCTGTGTATCAGCTTGTTGCTGGTCTAGACAGTGAGTAGTATTGTATAGCATGATCGCCCCATTTTATAGATGAGGAAACTGAGTTAGGCAGGTGAAGTGACTCACCCAGGGTCACACAGCTGGGGAGAAGCAGGATTAGATTTGAACCCAGGTAGCCTGTCTCCAGCATCCATGCCCTGTGTTCACTGCCCGTGTGGGTCCACGAGGCCAGCCTGGTGAAAGCTTGTTTGTGCATCTTTTAATCTTTCCCAATTACAGAGAGACTTTTGCCTGCAGCTGCTAAAAGCAAGAACCTGTCCTCAGGCCTTGACCCCAAGAGGGCTGGAGCAAGGTTGGGGGTAGGGGGGAAGGCAGCTGGCACAGGCCATGTCCTGCCATGGCCACTTAATGAGCTTAACTGATAACCACAGGCCCAGGCAGGCTGCCAGCTGGGTCTGTTCATTTGGCCAGGCTTCCTGGCCTTACACCCACTGGCTGGGGGAGGGTGGCATTGGGGCCAAAGGAGGGGCCTGAGGATCTCCAGTTGTTTGAGTGCTGGCAGCCATGGTCAGCATCAGTGACACGGTTGTGTGACCTTGGGCAAATTCCTTGATCTCTCTGTACTTCCTTTTCTTATTTGTAAAATGGAGGTGAGCGTGGTACCTTGGAGGATGCTACAGGGGTGCAGCAAGGTGCTGGGGACAGTGGCCTTCAGTTCAGAGACTACCCGGCATGTAGTAGGCACTCAGCAAAATTTCCACCCCAGTCCTTCAAAGGCCTCAAGAAAACAATCTCAGCCCTACCACGCTTGAATAAAGCAGAAAAAGCCTGCGGTGAGAGGCTGGAGAACTGGACTCTCATCTGGCTGTCTCTAAGTGAAGGGGTGACCTGGACCTTAGCTTTCTCTGGGCCTCAGTGTTCTCATCTGCAAAATGGTATAACAATAGTCTCCACATCA
The DNA here is from genome assembly GCF_026419965.1 of Kogia breviceps. Lineage (NCBI taxonomy): Eukaryota > Metazoa > Chordata > Mammalia > Artiodactyla > Physeteridae > Kogia > Kogia breviceps. Next base: position 21,391,664 of record NC_081323.1, read on the forward strand.
CATGAATGTGGGGAGGATTCGAGGAGGCAGGCATTTAGTTGGCTCTATAATGGAGCTGACAGTAGGGTAATTTTGGATGGCTGGATCTGCAGATCCTGTGTGATTTTAGGACAGTCACCTACTTTCTTGGGGCCTCTGTTCTCTCATTTGTAAAACATCTGACCCCAAGTTGTGCTTCCCCCCAGCTCTGTCGTTCCAGGAGTTCAACAGTGTTGATTACTGCTTCCTCTGAAACCCACCTAATCTGCTTTAGATGAGGGGAGAGTAAAGTCCTCGTGTCCAGGGGAGGGGGGAAAAGTGGGGGCCGGAATTTTTGTGCCCATTTCCCAGCTAAGGAGAGTGAAGCCCCTGGATTTTAATGGCGAGACACATGTCCCTGCCCACTGCTCCCTCTTGCCTGTTCAAGCTGTGGGGCTGGCGCAGGGAAGGACCAGACTCTCCTGGGCCCCAGGAAGGCCTGGGGAGAGGGGTCTGGGTCTGGATTCTCCATGGCGTGGGGCTGTGTCAGCTCAGAGTGGAGGCAGGGCCTGAGGGTGGGTGGGCACGTTGATTGCAGCCATTCCTCTCTCCCTGCAGTGCCTGCTTCTGATGAAATTTTATGGCAGCTGGAAATATGACTCCGTCAGCCCTAAAAGCACTTCTATTTATTCATTAAAGATATTTATTACTGAGCTGCCCTCTGCCGGTCCCACCCGACTCCTGCCGGGCCCGTGAACTTGCTCCCAGTCCTCAGTGTTGGGGGAAGCTTCCACAGGGCAGGGGGCCCCTCCCTATAGAGTGACAGGCTGGCTCTGCCTCAGCCACATCCCTAACCCCCTGTCTCTAACCCACTACCTCTTCCCAGTCTGAAGCGCCAGTATCTCCTCTTCTTGGGTCTCCTGCTTCCATGCTGGGCTCCGCAGTGTGAGCTCCATCAAGCGGTCAAAGGGATCTTTTCAAAACCAGATCACATCCCTTCCATGCTCAAAACCCCTCCGTGGCCCTCCAGGCCCGGCAAGATCTGGCCCCTGCCCCCCTCTCTGGCCTTATCCTCCACCAGCCCTGCCTCACACATGGGGCCACAGTGGCTTCTTTTGGCTATTTTCCGGAGAATGACGGTGCTCTCTCTCTGCCTCAGGACCTTTGCACCTGTGCTTTTGCTTAGAACCCTCTTCCCTCAGCTCTTGGGCTGCCCAGCTCCTTGACATCATTCAGAGCGTAGCTCAAAGGCACCTCATCGAAGAGGACTTCCCAGACCACCCATCCTCAGAGTCCCCCATGAACTAGTCTCTATCACTTTGCACTGAGTTTGCTCCTTGACAGTAATCACTCTACGCATTTGTTTACTTGTTTATTGTCCTTCAGTCTGTCCCACAAGGACGAGGACATGAGAGCCCCTGGAGAGCAGGAACAATGTCTGTTTTGTTTCCAGCTCTGGTGGGTGTCCAGTAAATTGTGCAGGGGAGGTGGGTGATGAACTCCCAGGCACCATGAGCTGGTCACAGGTGTGGAGTTCCCCGGGCTGGGCCCTCAGAGACCCTCTCAGTTCCCAGATGAAGGAGAGCCAAGATTTCCGAGAGGGTAAGGCTCATGTCTCACAGAGGGTGGGCTGGGGGGTCCTGCCCCTGGTCCCCTGCCCTCCTGCATCTGGGTGTTTCCTGGATGGGCGGGCTTGCTGAAGCCTCAGGGGCTGGATCCGGGCTGGAACCTTCCTCAGCTGTGGCCAGACCACGGCCTGGTTTCTGAAGATCCGCCTCTGGTGGCTCTTCCCCAGCTGCTCTCTAGGGCTTTAGAGCAGAGCCTCTTCCCAGGGGCTGTGGGAAGCCTCCTGCAGCCTTCCCGCTGCCTTAGGGGTGGTGGCCTTGCTCCTTGCTCAGCTAATATCAGTGTATCTGGGTCCTGGGCACTTTCTGCATGACCTGCGAGGCCGGATCTTGCTTGAGGGGTCAGAATGGAGGCTTCATCACCAACCAATGGAATCTGTTTCTTCATCACTCAGGGACTGTGGAGATTTAACTGGAACAAGCTGTGACTCTGGACAAACGTGACCCCCGAACTCCCAGGAAATCACCACGTATGTGGTTCTGTCAGGTTCTGCCACAGCCAGAAGCTCACTCAGCCCTGGGCTCGCTGACCTCAGGGTAGCCAGCGCCTATCCAGTGAGGTAACTGTGAAAACCCCCTCAGCTCCAAAGGCCCCCTGCATTGTCACGGCTCCATTCCTCTGCCTGCGCGGTTCCCTCTGCCTCGGATGACTTTCTAGTGATACCTCTCGGGTGTGGAGACTCACGGCCATCCTAAGGCCTCCGTGAAAGTCACTCAAGACACGGTTATGGTGCCGGGTCCCGTCTCTCCCAATCTCTCCTGCTAGGTTTGGGGGCCCCTCTCTGACCCTCACCTCTGTTGAAGCCCATCGTCGCTCTCTTGTGACACCCTGTTCGCCTACCGTGGGGGTGGTTCACACTGCCTTTCAATCTGGGGGGCGCGGTTCCAGAGCCCAGCATGGGGCCTGGCACAGAGTGGGTGCTCAGCAAACGTCTCCCGGGAGGTGACTGGAAGGAGGCAACGTGGGACGCGGAGCGAGGAGCAGGGAGGTGCTGGGTGAGGGGTGTGAGCTGGTGGGTGGGCAGAGGAGGGGATGACGCGAAAGGCGGGCAAGGAGTCTCGCTCCAAGCGTGCTTGAAAGTGGCTTCTCCTCCTCGCTGCTGCTGCGGTGGGAAAGCCTAACCTTCTTCCAGGGAAGAGCAGCCAGGGAGCCTGGCCCCGGGGCCCTCACGCAGGTGAGTGTTGCAGCCACTGCTCAGATGTGGCATGAGAGACGCAGGGAGAAAGCAGGGACCCTGCAGGGCCGCTGGGGGCTTCAGTCATGAGGCTGATCTGGCTGCTTCTCTGGGGCTTCTGCTTCCAGTGAGATAGGGCGGAGCCCCTTCTCTGCCACGTACTTGGGGGACAGTGCAGCTCTGGGGTCAAGAGTGAGGGCTCTGAAACCACTTTGCTGTTCCCCTCCCAGCTCTGTCACTTTGTAAGCCACTGACACCTCTCGATCTGCTTTCCTCATCTGTGAAATGGATTGATAATAAAAGTACCTACACCTCACGAACGAGGGTTAAATGTGCTAATTTGACGAGCTCATAGCAAGAGCTTCAATGAGTATCAGCTAATGTGGCACACACTCAATAAATCCATTCTTCCGAAACACTGAATGACTTCACTCATAAGAGAAATGCAAATTAAGACAGTAAACTCCATTCCCTGATCAGAGAGGCAGAGATGAACACGGCTAACACGGCCACGGAGGGTGTGGGGCAGCCCTCACATACACCACTGATGGAAGGATGGCAACGTGACAATATGCATCACGGTGAAAATTGCACGTCCCCTCTTACTTAGCAATTCTGCTTGGGAATTTAAACGCACACGTGTGAAATGACGTTCTATACAAGGATGTTCACTGCAGCATTGTAACAGCCAAAGATCGAAGACAACCTAAACGTCCATTAACGGGGTTCACTGAATTATGGTACCGCTCTACAATGGAGCTCAGCTATCAAAGGAGTAGGGGGGACTCTGCGTTAGGTAGATGTAGAGTGAAAAGCAAGGTGCAGACCGGAGACTGGGAGATGCCACCATTTGTGTTGACTATATTTTATTCACTTGAGGACACTGAAGACTGCCTCTGAAAGGATACTTCAGCTCATTAGCACTGGCTGCTTCTGGGGAGGGGCCTGGGTGGGCCGGAGACGCAGCTGGCGGGGAGACTTATGCACTGAATCTCCTTATGTACCTTCTGAAGTTTATGCCAAGGGTGTGTGTTACCTTATCAAGGGAAAGGTGACTGGAGGAGCGCTTGCCATTTTCTCGGCAGATAACGAAGGCCCACCTCTGTGATACCAACCACTTTCCATGTGTACCAGGGAGCAAGAGATTGAAAAATGTGGCTCCACTTTTATCTCTACTGTGGAGTAAGAAAATCTAATCAAGAAGTTTTTGCCTTTAGGAAAGCGAGTCTCGTCTCCCTGTTGACACTAAATTGACGCTCTTGGTAATGGCAGGAGATGCCACCTGGGCACTGGTGCTGCTGTGAGGGTGACTGAAGGTTGCCTTCCAGCTTCCCTGACGATGCATTTCCCCCAGATAAAGAAGGAATGCAGCCTGCATGCAAATCTCTCTAAATTAGACACGGCCCATCTTGACGCTGCTGAATTCAGGCCGAACACCATGAGCAGAGCAGCAAGCTGCAAAGGAAGAGGAAAATGAAATCCTCATTTCCCTCATGAAGAAATTCTGGCTAATAGTGCTGAAAGGCTATTTTATTGCCATGTGTAGATAGGAAAAGGAATACCGCCTGGCTGGGGTGCCAGGTCCTGGACTCAGCTACAGACAAAAGGATGGACACGAAGGAGATTTGTTTGAAGGGGAGAGCTTGGGAAGCCCACGAGTGGTGGACACAGAAGTCGTGTTCAGAACCACAGGGCAAATGGGGCCTTTATTTGAGCCCAAGAAGTCCTCCTGGAGGGGTGGGGCTGCTTGGTGGGGCAGAATCTCAGCCATGAGCAGACGCAAGAGGTAGGACCACACCCCTCGAGCCTAAGGGTGAGCAAGGTTAATGATGAGGATCTTTCCCTTGTTCTTAAAGCTTTTCTTAGCCTTGAGTGGCGGGTTGTTAAAGTTAGCTGAGTTTAGAGATTTCTCCTCATCCCGTCTCCTTGGTCTCCCAACCCCTGGAACCGTACACTCTTTCTGAATCCTAAGGGATTGTACCTCACATTCCCCCCAAACCCTCCCATCACAAAACTGATGGAAAAGGGGACCTCATCCTCATTTGGAAGTGAAGGTGTGAGTTCAAACTTGCTTTTAGTACAGGGACTTATTGGAAAAACAAACTCTCAGGAGGCAGTCTAACATAGGAAGCAGGGCAAAGTGGGGGGACTGTAGTTGAGGGGGTCAGTGGCCTGGAGCCCTACCCACCTTCTCTTCTATGTTGGCTTCTGATGCACTTGTGGGAAGCCCGGGGCTCAGGTAGAACACAGCTGGAAAACTGCTGGACAGAACTTCTCTGGATGGATAATCAGGTGACAGCAGTTGCTTCTGGGGATAGGGAGGCCGGGGGCGGGTGGGAGATGGGAAGGGAGACTCCTCTCTGCATACCTATTGTTAAAATTTGAACTTCTGTACCATGTACAAGCATTACCTGGGTAAAAACAAAATTTAAAAAGAAAATAAAGCTGAAGGACTAATGATCTAAGTACAAACCTTAGTTCAAAAAATTTAAGATTCTGAACTTATTTATGAAACAGAAACAGACTCACAGACATAGAGGACAGACTTGTGGTTGCCGAGGGGGAGGAGGGGTGGGGGAAGGATGGATTGGGAGCTGGGGATTAGCAGAAGCCAACTATTATATATAGGATGGATGAACAAGGTCCGACTGTATAGCACAGGGAACAATCATTTTGCTGTACAGCAGAAACTAACACAACATCGTAAATCAACTATATTTCAATAAAGAATAAATATAAAAAATTTTAAGATTCTATAGGTTACATTCGTTGTGAATTCATTAAATCCCATATGGACAGTGGAACAGACTGAAGTGGACTGTATCAGTCAGGAACCTGTGATTGCCTCCTGAACAGAGGCAGCTCAAGGAAGGGCAGAGCGCGGGCTGTGGAGTCAGACCTCGCTTTGAATGCCGGCTCTGTGCGTACTGGTCCCAGGGCCTTGCACAAGTCACGTACTCTCTGGGACCTCAGTAAACTGGGGATAATGATGCCAGCAGGGCTGCTGTGCAGGTTAGAAAGAACGGACGTAAACACCTGCATATAGCAGGTGTTTGATACATGGTTGCTATTATAATTACAGAAAAGTGAAACTAAAAAATAACTAGGGCTTCCCTGGTGGCGCAGTGGTTGAGAGTCCGCCTGCCGATGCAGGGGACACGGGTTCGTGCCCCGGTCCGGGAAGATCCCACATGCCGCGGAGCGGCTGGGCCCGTGAGCCATGGCCGCTGAGCCTGCGCGTCCAGAGCCTGTGTTCCGCAACGGGAGAGGCCACAACAGTGAGAGGCCTGCCTAGCACAAACAAACAAACAAACAAACATACAAAACTAAATCCAAAATGTGACTGTAGGGCAACTCTGATTCTGTAACGGGCCCTGGAGCAGGCTCAAGATGCCTCCCTGGGGAGTGCTTACCTCATGGTAATAACGGGCACACCATCCATCTTCCCACCAGGCTGGACATGAGCACCGAGAGGGTGGGGCCTGCCTCACTCACCGCTCCGTCACCAGCCCAATCTGGGGTGATACAGGTGCCATCTTATTCCGAGGCCCCCCGGGGGGCTGCCTGGGATGGCGAACCGTTTCTCCTGGCATGTCAACTCTGGCCAGATGGTAGTGGCCGCCTGGAGCCCTGTCCCTGGGGGCTCACTGAGCAGCCAGAGCTGCTCTGACTGAATGGTGGCCACGGGCACAGCACAGAGCATGCGGTGTCCCTCGCAGCTGACCTGCTGACCCTGGGCTAAACACTTCATTCTAAGTCGGTTGTCCTCCCACTCCTCACTCACGAGGACTCTATTCTCTGTGACAGAATAAAAACACGCTAAAGGACCGCTAACTTCTGTAGAGGAGGAGACCAGCTTTCTCACAGTCCCTGTAAAAGGGGTGAGACTGCAATTCTGAAGCCACAGACTGTGAGGGAAGGACAAAAGAAATCACCAAATGGGTATTATTACCCCCACTCTGCAGATGAAGGAAGTGAGATTCAAGAAGGTGAAGTCACTTATCCAAACTGCCAGAGCTGGTAAACAATGCAGCTGCATTTGGAGCCCTGTCTACTCTGAAGAGGTAGCTCTGGAAGGGGGAGGCCAACCGCTAAGCTTCCTCAGACGCGTTCCGTGAGCACTGCTGGGAAAGGTGTTGGGTAAAGGTTAGAAGGTACAGAGAACACCAGCCCAGGAATACCCAAACTAGCTTTTATTTGTCCACCAGTCACACCGAGCTCCGTAAAAACTGCCTCTCGGGGAGGCCCAGGGCCGGGGGCCGCTAGAAATTCTCCAGCAAGGCCAGTATGCGCTGCTGCTCGCTCTCCCGGAACTCGGGGCTCCGGCCGTCCCCGATGTTCTCCGCATACTCTGGGGAGACAAAGGCAGGGTTAGGCATGAATCAGGCGTGGGGGTCCTTCGTGGCCAGGTCACATCATACCTCTCCCTGAACCCCGGCTCCTGTGGGGTGCGTGCTGTTCTAATGCCTCCGGTGGCACCCCCGGTGGCAGTTGTGTGCAAACCCCTTCATCTTGCATTCAAGGCCCACGGTGGAAAGGGCCCAACTCCCCTGTCCCTGCCCACATTCCCCTCCGAGCTGCAGCCTTTCTTCACTTAACACACACAGTGGATGCTATTATGGGCAGGTGCTGCCCCAGACCCAGTGGTTCTCAGAGCGGGGACCCCAACCAACAGCAGTAACATCACGCAGGAACTTGTTAGAAATGCAGATCTGGGGACTTTCCTGGCGGTCCAGTAGTGAGGACTCGGCACTTTCACTGCCGGGGCCTGGGTTTAATCCCTGGTCTGGGAACTAAGATCTCACAAGCTGCGTGGCACAGCCAAAAGAAAAGAAATGTAGATTTGGGGGTCCAATTCAGACCTACTCATTAGGAAGCTCTGAGCATGGGGCCCAGCAGCCTGTGTGAACCAGTCCTCCAGGTAGCGCTGGTGCTGCTCGCATTTGAGAACCACTATTTGAGGCAATGGGGATAAAGTCCTGATCAAAACAGGACAGGTGAAAATCTCTGCACTTGTGGAGCCTACTTTCTAGTGGGGGAGACAAACTGAAAGGTAAATAAAATATATAGGGTGGCTGTCAGAGGCCCTCACAGAGATGGGGGGATTTGATTACAGACCTGAAGCAGGTGTGGGGGGGAGTACCTGGGAGCGAGGGGCAGAGGGGCGGCAGAGCAGGGCTGAGAGCGGAGCATGCCGGGCCCTCCGAGGCGAGCAAGGAGCTCAGAGCCGGGGAGGGGCGGGGCACAGGTGCCATCGGGCCACTGTAAGGACTTTGGACTTCCCCTGAGACGAGAAGTTATACGAGAGTTTTAAGCACAGGAATGACATGATTTGACTTTAACCAGCTCACTCTGGCTGCTGTGTGGAAGATACCCTGAAGGTGGCAAGGGCAGAAGGAAGGAGATGTGGTTTGATTGGTGGTTTGGTCCAAGGAGGTCATGGTAGAGGTGAGAAGTCTTCAGATTTTAGATGTATTCTGAAGGTGGATCCAGCAGGATTTACTGAGAGACTGGAAATGGGGCGTGAGAGAAAGAGATGTGGATAGTGAAGTTGCTAAGAGATACGACAGGGTAGTGGAGAGCGTGACAGGGAGCTTAGAATTCCTCCAAGGAATAAGGGGAACAGGTGTCGGCACCACCAAGGAGTGGGGCTGGGGTACAGTCCACTGACATGAGATTGAAACAAATGGATGTTTTTTTGGAAAGAGGGAGGGAGAAAGAATGGTCTAGAGACGCCCAGGAGGAGTGTGGAGGGCCCCTCCCCTGTCTCCAGTGGTAAAAGGCATGTGGGAAATAGTAGGTACCACTTGATAGGACCCATCCCCGGTAGAGGCAGTTTTCGTTAGAGCAGGAAGATAAAGGAAATACGCCTAAGGAGCATGGGAATACAGGACATGATGTTGATGACAGAACATAAAGAGTTGTAAGGTGGGTAAACATATGGTCCCGTTTCCCGTTATCCCCAAAGAGTACTTAACACACCTCCATTTTATTCTCAAAAGTGTCCTGGCCTCCCCCGCCCCAGATTATGTGGTCAGCTGGTTTTAGGAGGCGGGAAGGGGTGCAATATGGCACAGAAATGATGTGTGGAGCTTAGGGATGAGAGTGCAGGGCCTGAGTGGTGAGTGGGGCCCTGGGCTTCCTGCGGTGACGCCCAGGAGCAGGTGCACAGAGCACAGTGGACCGGGAGGGGAGACGGAGATCCAACTCCTCTGCGTGCTGACTGTGCCCTGCCCCCGCCCTCAGACAGGAGATGGTGCAACATTGTGGGCTGTGTTTGTATCCTGACTCTGACTCACAATCCTAGGTGGCCTTGCTCGGTCTCCCACTCCGCAAATGCATGTAAAGAACCTATAATAACATGTTCAAGATACGCTAGTTCCCTCTCTGAGCCTGCTTTGCTCAGGCCAGCAACATCTCTCGGGGAAACACCACACATCCTTCAAGGACACCTTCTCCGCGAAGCCCCGCCCGCTCACCCCTGACTCCTGTTCCTGTCCTCTGGCCTCTGTCTCCACCGCAGGCCTGACTTCTAGATCATCCTCTACTTGTTCCCTCTCTCCCTCTAGACTGACAGCTTCATGAAGGTAGGGGCTTTCGCCTTACTTTCAGCTTAAATTCCCAGCAGAGCCTGGCTGAGAACCAACTACCAGTCTGGTGCTGTGAATAAGCTCTCAGGGCAGTGGATCAGGATGAGTGCCTGCGGGTCTGCCCCCAGCTCCCTGCCTGGGGTGGCCTGAGATGGAACAATAGAAAACTCTCTTGCAAGAGGCTTCTGCATAATAAAACATCTGCTCATCCAAATCAGACAAAGAGTGGGGAAAGGGAAGAAAGCCTGCAAACCCTCCCCTACCTCCCATCCCCCACCATGATGGAGCAATACCTTGCCCCTACCACTTGTTCATTTTTCCTCTGTCCTCTTTATTACTTTGGACATGTGCCGGAAAACGGGACTTGGGATTCAGACATGTGCCAGCTGTGTGTCTCCCCCTGGAAATCATCCTCTTCTGTTAGGCCCATCCATCACCTCCAACAGCAAACAGCTGTGATCCCTTCTATGAAGGCTCCTTAAAGGGAGAGCTGGGGGTGATGGGAGAACAGAAACTGGGCTGCGGGAGACGGCTAGGGGCTGTATGTAAGTGGTATCTCTTACTCACATGTGAATGATCTAGTCACTGCCCCAGGAGAGAGAGAAGTGACCATTATAGCATTTAATACCCTCAGAGGCATGGTCTGAAAGCAAGAGTCTTAATGGATTGAACTAACACTTTGTTCTCCTAATGTATTCTCAGACCCAGGAGAGAGGGAAGTGGAGAAACAGTCTGACCCTTTGGGGCAGTGATTTTTTTCCAAGTAAAGCCAACTTCCCTGGAGGGACCTAATCTCTTTCTAGGGATGCGTAGAGTGGAGGACCAAAGTCTGTATCAATCCCCTGCTGAATCACCCCTCCCAAGACCTTAGAAAAACACATGCCACCGCTGTACACAGAGCACCCACCCAATGGACAAGTCTCCTCTGTTGCTCCGCATGCGGGGAAGGAGGAAACAGTCAGATTACCTGCTCTCTGGAGATGGGCTGTGAAGGAAGTTAGTAGGATCTGGAAGAGGGGCTATCCTGTACAGAGTGGAATGGGACCTCACATGTGGTGAACATTGTTTACGTGCCAGGCGTTTATCTATATTGTCTCATATAATCTTTGCAGCAATCCTATAAGGCAAAGAGCACCATCTCTGTTTACAGAGATGAGGAAACTGAGGCGTATTAGAGAACTGAAGCAACCTGCCCAAGTCTAGGATGGTAGAGGAGCTGATACTCAAACCAAGAACATGTGTCAGAAGTGGAAAAGGCACGTCAAAAGCTATGCGAGTGGGGCCGGGGAGCTGGTCCCCAAAGTGGCATCCTCTTACCTAGGCAGTTATCTTACCCTGCCTGTTCCCCATCCTTTGGGGAAAAAAATCTCCAAAGCAGCCCAGCCGTGGCAGGGCATCTGGCTACAACGTCCTCATAAAAGGTAAGGCTCTTCAGTGCTTTGTGACCACCTAGAGGGGTGGGATAGGGAGGGTGAGAGGGAGATGCAAGAGGAGATATGGGGATATATGTATATGTATAGCTGATTCATTTTGTTATAAAGCAGAAACTAACACACCATTGTGAAGCAATTATACTCCAATAAAGATGTTTAAAAAAAAAAAAAAAAAGGTAAGGCTCTGGAGGGAATGTCCTGGAGTAAAGGGGCCTCAGCAGCCAGAACAGATGTGGAGTGGGCTGCTGGGGCCATGCTCCCTCCTGCCAGGTCACTGAGTGTCAGGGCTGGCAGGCCTCTCAGAAATGTACTGCAACTGGATGGACAGGTGACCGGCCAGGGTCCTGCAGCGAGCCAGCCATAGGGCCAGGCCCACCGGGTCTGACAAGCCCCGAGTGCTCTCCCACTGGCCGTGGCAGCTAGTACCAACTGTGCACTTCACCTCTCACCCTCCACCCCTTACCCCAATTCATTCTTTGTTTCTAGAGTAGAACCCTATTTGGAGCAAACCTTGGTGGTGCCAGCTACCTCTGGTTATTAAAGCTGCTGCAGCAGTTTATAAATATTGAACAGATTCCTCCCAGAGGTCTTGGGAAAGAGTCCTCTTTGCTCCGTGTGTGTGCGTGCGCACGCGCGCATGCGTGTGTGTGTGTGTGTGTGTGTGTGTGTGTGTGTGTGTGTGTGTGTAAGAAAGGGAGAAGGAAAAAAGAAAGATGCTAGATGAAGGGAGAACTTCAGGGTCGGGGAGAGGGAGAGGGGAGAGAGGAAGACTGTGAGTAGGGCTGGAGAGTGAGAAAGACAGTGTACACATAGACTCCCTTCTCGACTTCCCCAGCATTTTCAAATGCTCTTACAATAAAAGCTTTGATGGAGCTCAAAAACAGGCGGCAGTGCTGAAAGCATAAATATTAAAGCAAACTTTAGACAGCAGGTTTACTATTCAGACATGGAATACAAGCTGTTCTGGTTTTGGTAAGAGGAAGAGGGAGGGACACCTGGGCTGGCGGATGGGGAAGGACTGTCTTTGAGGACAGAGACTGGGACCAGCGCTCACAAGCCTGGTTCAGATCCCTGGACCTTAAGCCTTAAACACTCACCCTTGAAAAAGTGCAGGAGGAAGGGTGAGTGGGGAGAAGAGGAACGCCAATATTTTTACACTGAAAACCCTTGAAGACATAGAAATAATCACAAAATAGAAACTGGGGAAGTAAAATCCTTGAGGTCTAACAGAGAGTCCTTAACGACAAGGATGAGTGTGGAGGGACTAATGTTACTTCTGTAGGAGGAGGATGTTGTGCTGGGGCTGCAACTGGGGATATAAGCTTCATCAGGGATCCGATTAAAATGAAACCTACTCAAAGGAGGAGGAGAAGGAAACTTACCCTTTGCTTACGGCGCTAACAGGGTCACATCCCTATAGACCATTTTCCCACAGACCTTTCAGCTGCTTGAAAAAGCACCACCTACCCCTTCCACCCCCACCAGGCCCTGAGGAGTATGGCCTAGGTGCTGGTCCATGGGCTTTCCTGCCAGCACCGGTGAAAGGATTAGGCCAAGGAAGGGAAGGAAGGAACCTGCGTTTACTGAGCAAGTATTCTGTCCCAGGCCCCCAACTGCATCTCAATCTCAGCCTTCCTTGGGGCAGTATTCACTTTCGGTTTGTTTCTTACAGAGGAGTAAAGGAAGGCTCAAACCGGTTATCTACTAACTTAGCCCAAGTTACAGAGAACCAGAACTCTCGCTGGTCTGCGCCTCTCGGTTCTGCTTATTCCTGCGTGAGCTGGGATGCGAATCACAACGGTGACGGTAGCTACCATTATCAGGCACTTATTACATGCCAACATGTAGGCACTTTACCTGCAGCACCTCATCTAATTCCCACAGCAACCTTTTGAGGCAGATTACCCTCATCGTATAGACACTGTGGCTTAGGGAGAAGGCAAGTGGCTGCCTAAGGTTAAACAGCCCCTCCGGGGTCCTTTCCTGCCTCCCAACCCTAGAGGCCATAGCAGCCATGGCCTGGTGCAAGTCACACACATCAACGTGTCACCGGAAGAGAAACCCTATCAGCTTCTGCAGCTTTCAAACCACAGAGGCAAAGCTCAGGTTACCAAGAGCTGAAATCAATATGGAAATACATGTTTATGAGCTTCTGAGAGAAGACTTTCAAGGCATAAAGAACACAAGCAAATCAAAGGGTCGGGAGCCAATCTCCGGAAGCATTCTGAAGTCTTTGGCTCTGTCTTTTCGCCACCAGTGACAGAGTTTTGAGTCAGTAATCCTCTAAGCTTTCCTCTGCCAAACAGCCCAGCACCACCTGATCTTCCAACAACTTCCACCAGTGACGAAAACATTCAGGAGACTCACCAGAGGCTTCTATGTTAACCCTTGGCACAGGTATCTATACTAAGAAGTACTCCCAGGTCACAGCTCCTACTCCATACCCAAGGAGAGGACCACTCAATGTACACCTGCATCTGCAAATGGAGGCCCTTCACAGGCTTCAGGAAGCCATCTCCTTACTTCGTCATCAACCTCCCAGGAACGGAATATACCAGGGTGGTTGCCAGGGGCTGGGGGAGGAGGGAGTGGGGAGTAAGTGTTTCATGGGTACAGAGTTTCAGTTTTGCAAGATGAAAATAAGTTCTATGGACAGGTGGTGGTGATAGCTGCAATGGTTAAAATGGTAACTCCTATGCATATTTTAGCACAATTAAAAAAAACAACCCCAAGCACCTCCTCTTCTGTGCAGCCTCTCTGGATCTTCAAGCTCCTTTTTAATCTCCAGCAGAATTAACTGTGCTTTCTTGAGTCTCACTCCATATCTTAGCACTCACTTCAATCTGCTTTGTGTTGTGCTTATTTATTTCACATGTGATGGCACTGAATTGCCCTGGGGACAGGGCCTCCTAAGTGTCTCACTCATCTAAGGAGCCCACCTAGTGCCCTGTGATGCCAGTGGGTACTCTGTAAAGGTGGATGCCCTGAATTTTCTTTCTTAAAATGCAGTAGGAGTGTATCAGCCAATTGGTACAGTTAGAGCTCTCCTTTCTGCCAGATGGAAGACCGACTGAGTCTGGATCCAGTTTCCAGCATTAATAGTGACTTGGGTAACATCCCTTAACCTTAACCACAAGTCTTGGTTACCTTATCTGCAAAATGGCGACTGTAATCCTGCTTTTAGGACCTTCGTGAGAACCAGAGAACATACATTAAAAGCCTGGCACAGGGCTTCCCTGGTGGCGCAGTGGTTGAGAATCCGCCTGCCGATGCAGGAGACACGGGTTCGTGCCCTGGTCCGGGAAGATCCCACATGCCGCGGAGCAACTAAGCCCGTGAGCCATGGCCGCTAGGCCTGCGCGTCCGGAGCCTGTGCTCCGCAACGGGAGAGGCCACAACAGTGAGAGGCCCGCATACCGCAGAAACAAAAAACAAAAAACAAACAAACAAAAAAAAGCCTGGCACAGAGGACGTGCTAGGGAGAGACCACTCTAGCTACTGTGGTCCCGGATTTCTGGAACAGCACAAAGAAGCCTGAAGCACCACCTCAGCAGTACCCTCAATAAGCATTAGCTGAGCCCCTTCTCTGCGCCAGGTGTGGGCCAGGCACCAGAAGGTAAAAGCCAGGACGACTGTCACTGCCCTTTCAGAGCGCGTGGTCCTTCTCTGGCACAGAGACCACCATCCCCTAGGCAGGCACCAGAGGCCTCAGGCCAGAGCTGCTGCCAGTTCAGGGAAAGCTGGACTTTGGGAGCACTGAGTAAGCAGTCTGCAAACCAAGGGACTTTAATGAGCCATCAATTATTCCCAGCTCTCTTGGCACCCCCAACAGAAACGGAGGGAGGAAGATCGTGAGAAAGGGGACTGAAATATAACGGGAAGAGTCCCCTGCTGGGCTTGCCTCATCAGCGTTTTCCTGAGACCTCAAGGGATACATCAGCTGTCATCCTGCCAGCAAAACTTAGGAAATATATAGGACATAAAATCAGAGAAAAAAGCTTGCATCTAATTAGCACGTTAAAAAAAAAAAAAAAAAAAAAAAAAGGAAGCAACCCAAGCTGAAAAACAAAATTAAAATCAAAGAGGACAGACTGATGAGCTGGCTTTCTTTGTGAGGCTTTGTTTTTTGGTGCATTGTGATGGAATGAAGGGTGGAGGCAGGACGGGGAGGGTGTGAAGGCTTTTAAGAGGTGGGCCTGAGCAGATGCCAGGCCCTACCCAGCCCTGCGGTAGCCTCACCCCTTTTCAACCTCAGCACTGCCCGGAGCGTGCTCACTGTACTACTTTCAGGGGCTGCTGAGAGGCAGCCGGTGGCACAGCTCCACCGCCCAACACTGCAGGCAGATGGGCTTCCTGGGGCCAGCGTGAGCCCTTTATTATAACCTTAACCTTCCATCTGGAGAGAACTCTTTGTTTGTTCTCAGTGGTCAGTGTCCTGTGAGGACTTCTTTGACCTGGGCAATGACATCTAATTTCCTGGCTTTAAATATCACCTCCATACTACTGACTTCAAATTGTCCGAACAAGCACCTCTCCCGCCCCAGTGAGACTGTCTACTCTCTGTTGGCCAACAAAGGGATGCAGGTGCTACCCGTACCCCAAACTCACCGTGTACCCAACAGAACTCAAGAGACTTGCCCAGCAATACTCCCAACCCCACCCAATGCTCCAGCCTCCCTCACCCCTGCTTGGCCTCCACTGATGTGGCAGAGTCCGTATGAAGGCCACTGATGATGGCCTGTGTTGGACCTCTCCTCCTGACTGGGATGTGCCTTTCTCTCTGGGACACCATTCCCAGTCCTGGGAGGAGCCTCTCCTCCCCTGGGATTCCTTGGTATGGCCTGTGCCTCCATTACTGCCCCCTTATCACTCCCTTAACGCTGTTCACAACTTTAACGCAGCACCTAGCACATCATAGTTAGTTTCAAGTATCTCTCCCAGCTAGATCATGAACCCTCAAGGATAGGGATCTTGCTTATTTATTCTTCCTTGTGTCTCTAGTACTGGATACAGAGCTTGGCACCCAGCAACGACAGCTGAGTAGTTGTTGGAGTGTGTATTTCACTTAGCTTGATTATGGTTGGTCATTTCTACATCTATGTTCCCCAGAAGTCTATAAGCTCCATGAGGGCAGGTGCTGTATGACACCTTAGTAGCACAGTATTAGCACTGTGCCGAGCCCTGAGGAGAGTCTCAGTAAACATTTGCCAAGTTAAATTCACACAAGGGTAGGGTTTAAATCAACCATGTTGAAAATATTCACCAGGTGTCCATTATGTGCCTGGCATCGCTCTAGGTGCTGAGGAGACATGGGGAACGAGCGAATGGCCCTAACGTCACAGAGCTTACATTTTAATGTATGAGACACACAAACCAAGGAAACAAAGACATAAATAAAAATAATCACAGACTGTGATAAGGGCTAGGAAGGAAATAAACTGGGTGCTATGATGGGAAATAACACACGGAGAGAAGTGGATTGATTGAGGATGGAGACTGGAGGCAGGCATGGCAGCTTTACTAATGGATTGGCTGTGAAGGGTGATGGCGAGCGAGCTGAAGGGCTGGACCTGGGTCTGGAAGGATGGATCTGAGAGTCTGGACAGAGCGGGAAGAGAAAGCAACAGGGGAGAGGAACAAGGGTGGTGGGAATGAACGCAGCATCTGTGCAGGCTGCTCACCTGCTCACCTGCCCAGACAATCAACAAATGTCTATTCAGCACCCAGTATGCACCCAGTGCTTTAACAGGCACTTGGGGAATAAACTGGGATCTAAGGGAGACAGAGGCTGGCTCACAGCAAATGAAAATCCTGAATAACCTCAGGTATATGTGTTAGGATCTCTGAAAGAAAAGCATCCACCTACTACGTGTCAGCACCTGTTAAAAACACTTTTCCTTTCCCAGATCACTGTTTCGCTCACAGGAATGGAGGTGCAGGGAGAAGCCTAAATGCAGGAGAGTAGAGCTGAGAGTAAGAAAGAGTTCTAATTGAACATGTGGGCATTGAAACTAAATGCCATTTAAAGGCTGGGGTTGCAAATCACCACAGCTGCACCTTAGGGAGGAGGTGGCATGACACTCTGAGCAGTAACTCATGTGAATGTGACACTGAGAAAGAGGAGGAAGCACCCATGATGCCACTGTGGAAGATGCTAGGCTAGGCTCATGAACAAGCTCCCCCTTTCCTCTTTCTGAGGGAGAAGACAATAAATTCCAATGCCTTGAAGGCTCCAACTGCAAAATGGGCACGATGGATTTACCATCCCCACCCTCCTGGGAGGGCTATGCTGATCGTGTGATTTCCAGTCCTATGTTTTCACTCACACTGTTCCTTTGTTTTGGAGTGTCTAAGACCCAGCTCGATGTTACTATTCCCACAAGGCTTCCCATGGGGTTTTAGCCATGCCTCACTTATACTGCTGCTGATGATAATCATTATCATAATAGTTCATAATACTCATAATAGCTAACATTTGCCAAGAACTTATTAACTTGAGGTATTTTCCATACATCATCTCATTTAATCCTTTTACCTAATCTATGAGGTTCCAGAGCAATTGGATACCTTGCCCAAGGTATCACAGTAAACAGCAGAGCCAGGATTCTGTTTCAGGAGCCAGATCCCAGAACCCATGGCTCTTAACTTCTCTTCACTTTATTATATGTATCATTTATCTCCACATTTCATCTCCCACATGTAACAGGAGTTATAAGCCACTTACAGGCAAACCCTCTGAGTAAATCTAGCCTAATCTCTCATCTTAGAAGTGGGCAGGACAAGGGTCAGAGAGAGAGAGAGATGACGTGCCTGCAGTTACGTCCATCACGACTCTCTCTCTGAACTCTGGCGTTATCAGTACTGTAAAGGCCAATACAGGCTTCTAGCCGCCATGTGTGTGAGTCGGTGCTAAGTGGCCCGAGGGTGGAACTGCACCACAGAGCTGTTTGAGAGCATGCTCACCGACTGGGGGCCTCTTGGGAGCCACTCCGGCTGAGTCAGGTCCAGCCAAAGATGCAACAGCATTTGAGAGACCCATTGAGGTAGGTGAAGGAAATTCGCCCAAGCGCTTTCTGGGTGCCAGGCACTACACTGGATGCTATCATGTAAGTATCTTGTGAACTTTTGCAAAATTTCTTCTAGATCATATGCTCACACAGCTGGGGGAAGGCAGAGCTGGCAGTGGAAAGCAGGCAGGCTTTTTCTACTACACCACACTGCCTCAGATTCACTTCCTTCTGCCTTAATTCCAGGTAGTTCTTGTCACTTCCTTGTTTTCTTTCTCTAAGAAAGCAATTTCCTTCCACTACATGCAGTTTGGAACTGGATGTTTTTGTTTATTTCTTGTTTGGTGTTTTTTTGTTTTGTTTTTAAATTTCCGACACCTAGTGCTTCTTGTTTGTTATGTGTTTTTAAAATTCTGGAACTAGAGGGTCAGAGGTAGAGAATAACTAGGTTAGTCTTCGGTATTCTGACTAGATGACCTGGACACACACTGAATTGGACAACACACTTAAGCCTTCAGTGCAGAGAATGCTATGCACCAAATTCCAGGGATATTGACAGAGACAGAAAGAAAGCATCATCTAATTCCCTGAAGCCCCAGACACAAGCAACGTGCAACTCACCCTTGATGATGTGCCTGACAATTTTGATGGAGCTTCCACGCATATTTAGGATTTGGTGAACCCTCTGGCGAATCTAATAAGGAAGGGGAAGAGTGGAAAGAGAAAGAAAAAGCATCATTTGCCCTGGTAGACATCAGAATATGTCGTATTGAAAGTTCACCTCACCCCCATCCCTAAAAAAGAGGGCCCACATAGAGTGAAGGAATTCAAGGAGAGTGTGATCCACTCCATTCTACCTAAGCAGGTGGCAAGCAGGAGGCAGGGAAGGCAGGGCCCATCCAGGGGCAGCGCCCCTCCTACCTGGGGCACGTTGGCATTGCAGATCTCTGCCATGATGTAGCAGATGTGCTGGAGAACAAAAAGCCCCGCGTCCAAGCGCCGGAGGTAGAACTCATCCTCAATGTCATTGTCTATGATTTCTCCACGCCGGACCATGTCCTAGAAATGAATGAACGTTTGGGAATAAAAAAAGCCACACAACGAGCGAAGGAGGAAAGAATAGGTTTCTAGTCCACCCATAATACACAGAAGAGTAGTAATTACAACTACAACAACAAAAGAAAACCACTCTGCCTCAATTTGCCTCCTGCTTCTCCCATTATTCTAGAGTATCTTATGTTCTCTTGTTGGCCCAGGGAGTCAAGATTAAAGTCCATTTTTCCTATACAGTGACTCAGGGCCAAAATGATCTCATCAACATATTCAACCTGAAAAAATAAGCTGATGGGGACACAAATCTATTCATCTGCTTCTACTCATTCTTAACTCTTTCGCTCCAGCCTCCATAAATAACCTCTCTACAGATATACTTAACTCTCTTTCCCTTCCAAATCAAGTTAACCCAGGGAAGAGAGGTCTGCTTTCTCTAAGATTCTGTCTTGGTACCCTGGTGATGGCACAGGTACCCAATCTATATGTCCCTTTTGGCTTACATTTTGCTAGATGCAAAATGCTGCCGATCTTTCCATTTCATTCCACAAGTTCAATACTCCCTCAAGGCCAAAGTCCTAATGAGTGATGGGAGTCTCTTTCCTAAACTTTTGTAACCCCAGACCTATCAGACTTGCTGTCCCCATATCTATTCCTCTCTAGCAGATTCTTTAAAAAAAACAAAAACAAAAAACAGCTTTATTGAGATACAACTGACACACCATACAACTAGTACAGTCAGAGTTGTGTAACCACCATCACAATCATTGTAGAATATTTTCATTCCCCTCCACCTCCAAAGTCCCTCATCCAGTGGATTATCACCACCTCTGCCAAGAGGGCTCTTCTTCCCAACTCACGGACTTTAGGGCCTTCCTTCCTAGGGATTCTGGGGTATCTCTCAGGTCAATGCTATTTTTAAGCTACCTCTCCTACAGAACCTTCCCTGATTACTTAAAGCTAAAAACTCCCGCTTTCCAAAATTCCTGACAGCACCCTTGCAGTTCACTCCATGACACGACCTCTTCTGGCACGTCATATTCACACTGATTTCAGTTACCATCAGCTCCCTGTTTCTGTAAATCCCTTTATTTCATGAAGGTGAACTGTGAGCTCTGGGAAAGTGGGGACTGAATTTTGTCTTTACATCCCCAGCTCAGTAAACATCCATGCAGTGAATGAAAGGAAAAAGACGTCTCTGTTTTAGGCTGTCAGCTCTCAGGAGTCATAACTGGATGAGGGACTCATTCTACGTGACTGGCGATTCGTCTAAGAAGACAGGTGCTTGAATACATGCTCTTGATGACAACAATCCATTTCTTAATTCCATCAGTGGTTTTATGGCCATGGTTCCCTCTGACAACTCAGGCTCCTGTCACTGACAGAAGTCCTTGGGACCCTGCTTTCCACTCTCCCAAACTCGAAGGACTTACCACTGTGGTCATCAGTCTCCAACCAGCATCCTTCAGAGACTATTTAGACTCAGATAACATGCTTCTTTATTTGCCCAGGGGGCCAGCCTGCAGCTACACAAGGCTACTTTTCATCTCACTCCCAAAGGCCTCTGTCTGAGAGGCAAAAGAGGGCTCCAGATTCGCCAGGCCTTGCACTGCCCAGTAAATCACCACCACTAGCTTCATTTAGTAGCAAATTCCTTGGTAATCTGGTAATAGTGCTGATGTTCATGAGGTAGTCATGGAGCACTGGACTGATGTCCAAGGAGTTTAACAGTAGAAGGGCCTCTTTAGTTTCTCATTTGCTCATAATCATAACTTCCTGCTCCAGAACTCCTAAGTGTTCAGCAGCTGGGGCCCCAGGAAGGAAAATTACTCTTGACTTTCACTCATGCAAAAAGCATTTGCTTCTAATACTTCACATTTCTATAATGCTGCAGAGTTTGAAGTGTTATAATGTATATGGTCCTTATTACCAAATTTAAAGAGAGCAGGGAAGGGATTATTAATCCCACTGTACAAATTAGAATCCAAGGCACACAGAGGTTAAGTAAGTTGCTCATAATTACCAGTTACTAGAATATGGACTCCCAGGGGACAGGAATCCTGTCTGATTCACCTCTGAGGTGGAAATGAATAACATGAAGCACAGTGTTCAGATCTGAACCCTGCTAAGTGCCTAGTGGCAAGAACACCTTTCTAAGCATTGAGTTAAGGCAGAAAAGGAATGAAAATGGAGGTAAGGGGATGCCCTGGTCTTAGTCACCAAGAAGATGACTGTCTATCCGGGAAGGTCACAGTAACACAGAAAATGACCAAAAAGTAAAGGGATACAGTGCGCCCACAAATTTAAAGTAATTACAAGTGGTGGGTGCTAATCAGGGCTGGTTAAGATGTCAGGGAATTAGGAAGAAGTGACTTTTAGATAAGGTTCCAAGGCTCCTGACTGGCAGACATAGAATGAATGCCTCAAGAATGAAGGCCTGGGCTTCCCTGGTGGCACAGTGGTTGAGAGTCCGCCTGCCGACGCAGGGGATGCGGGTTCGTGCCCCGGTCCGGGAAGATCCCACGTGCCGCGGAGTGGCTGGGCCCGTGAGCCACGGCCGCTGAGCCTGCGCGTCCGGAGCCTGTGCTCCACAACGGGAGAGGCCACAACAGTGAGAGGCCCGCGTACCCGGGAAAAAAAAAAAAAGAATGAAGGCCTTCCTGTGGTCCGAAGCCTTACGCAAAATGCCTTATGCAGTTCATACTTTCTGCTCACTAGCCCCTGACCCATACACACAGCACAAACAGGCCTGCCCTCCCTTTTCTGGCCCCTTCACTTTTGCTTGTAATGTTGGTACTCTCCCCAACCCCCAATCTCTACCATAATGTATTTAAAGTCTAAAACGTGATACTCCTTACAAAACCTCTCCTGAGATCTTTAAAAACTTCTCAATGTTTTCCAACTTGCTATGATTTTTCAATCTTCAAACTCCCCAAGTTTTGGGTTTGTACCTCTTTTATGGCACCTCCCATGCCCTGTCCTGCAATAGTTATTCAGACGTGTGCCTCTTTCCCGTGTAGGTTCCTTGAAAGCAAGAGTTGTAAAGTTTTAAATCATCTTTGTACCCTAGAAAGCGCCTTGCATGGTACTTTTTTGCATAGCAGACTCTTGAAAAACATTTGTGAAACAGGATTGGAAAAATGCAGGTAGAAGTTCAGTGGTATTAATGAGCTATGTGTGCTAAGACTTCTGTGGATGGGGTAGGAGGGGAAACATTAGGAAATGGCGAGGGGACAGTGCCTTGGAGGGCCAGCTGGTGGGAGGCTTGAATGTTGGCCAGAGAAGTGAGATATGATGAGCTGCAGACTACACTGTGCAGAAAAGTGAATGAGAATGTGCCAACACCTCTATGACGGACACATCGGCTTAAAGTGTTGAGAGGCAGGCAGAGTGTACAGCTTGGAGGCCACAGTATCAGCCTATGTGAGGAGTATATCAGATGGGGAAGAAAAGAGGGGAGGGGAGGGGAGCAGAGGAGAGGAGAGGAGAGAGACCAAACCCTTAGAGGTTTGCAAACATGGGAACTTGGAGAGAAACATATTCATTCATCTACCTGGTAAAGATTTCCTGAACACCTATCTATGGGCCAGGTATTACATGATGTACCAGGGGCAGCAAAGATAATTAAGACAGTCTACATAATCAAGGAATAAGACAGTCTACATAATCAAGGAGATTAAAGTCTAATGAGGTTAACAAATATGAACAAACTTCTTTCTTAAATGTAGTAATGGCTATTATGAAGGATCTCTCAAACTGTACTGAGTGCCATGGGACTCCAGAAGAAGGACAGACTAAGTTTGTTTTGAGGAGTCAGGAGAGTTCAAGGGAAATGTAACATTTGAGCTGGATTCTGAAGGAATTTGACAAGCTGGAAAGAACATTCTAAACAGAGGGAGCAATAGCATGGGTCAACTAGGCTAGGGTGGAAGAGAACAAGAGTGGAATACCACTGCCATTAACAGAGAGAAAGAAGAGAAAGAAGGGAGTGTTTCTTTGCTTATTAGACCCTAGCTACTGGCAGATCATAGTTTTTGATTGATTACTAACATACCAGGCGTTGTGTGAGGCCGTCTGAATAATAGCCATTGCTACCACCATCTACCCACCTTGGAGGAGCAGCTAATGTTTACTGGGGGCTTATTATAGTGCCAAGTGCTTTACCTATACTGATTCCTTTACTTCTCACAAATATTACGCGGTAGGGACTGTTAACCGCATTTCAGATGAGGAAACTGACTCAGGCAGAGCAACCTGCCTAAGGCTAGTGGGTAGGAGAACTGGGATTCAAATCCAAGAATGTGCTCTTTTCATACTACCATGGTTGTGTAGGTATACGTTTTACAGCTGTTCGGAGAACAAAGGAAGATACTAAATAACAGAAAGGCTGAAGAAATAGAGTTTAGCAAAATTAAATTTCTCCAATTACGTCAGAAGTGCCCCTGGTGATTTTTTCTTTTTCACACTCTTCCCCACGATCTGATCTTCTTTTAACCAGACATAATGTACCTTCCAATTTCTCTAAATACTGTCATGTGGAAAGGATGGACCCAAGAGAGCACTGACAAATCCTATTTTTTCCTCTTTCCTCAGAACTTCAAGACTCTAACAACGTTCCATTCGACATTCTACTTTTAGACACAAGGCCACATGATTTGAAAGTGAAATTTTCAAATGTAGATCTGAGATATGATTACAGTTCATCTCCAAGAGAGGCATCACCATCACCACACTGAACAGGAACAAAGATGAAACACAGACTGGCTTCTAAGACAAAGTTTTTGCCCTGACAGATTTAGAAGCACCACAGAAACCAGCACACAGAGAAGGTGACTGCTGTCAGGATACTCCTTAATCTAGCCTGTTACAACTCTGTGGCATGGAATATTTACTGCTGAGTGGACTCATGGAAGCTGAGCACAAATGTGTACTCCATGTTTAAAGGGAAATTTAAAAAAGCAGGGTGTGGGCTGCCCTGGTGGCGGAGTGGTTGAGAGTCCGCCTGCCGATGCAGGGGACACGGATTCGTGCCCCGGTCCGGGAAGATCCCACGTGCCGCAGAGCGGCTGGGCCCGTGAGCCATGGCCGCTGAGCCTGCGCGTCTGGAGTCTGGGCTCCACGGTGGTGAAAGGCCCGCGTACCGCAAAAAAAAAAAAAAAAAAAAAAAAAAAAAGCAGGGTGATTATGTATTATTCTGATGGAAAATAAGGAAGTTTGGGTACAGTTCCTTTAGGCTTCTCAAGTTATGGTCTGTTTTAGAAAGAAGTAGGATGGTATGTCACCCGTTTTACAATGTGTGAACAGAGTCAACTTCTTATAAATGGATTAATGCATTTTTGGCTCTTTTTCTCCGTTTCTAAGACACTAGATAAAAATTTGATCTTGTGATAAGGACTTGATATGGTTCTTTGGATTTCTGTGCATGAGGAAGAACTAGACGTCTGAAAGAACTAAGCAAATGGGATCAGATCCCAACTCTAATACTAACTTATTAGTGTCTGTAGGCAAGTCATTTAACTTTTCTTGGCCTTGGCTTCTTTGCTTGGAAATTAGAAGAAGCCTAAGCTGGATCAGGGAAAGGAAATAGGGTTCCTGAGTGCCAACTCTAATTCACTGTCATGGCTGTAGATTACCATATTGGAAAAGCATTGTGCAGCCAAGTTGGAGCTTAGTAGGGGAAGAACACTGAAATCAGTAAGCACTGTTTACACCAATCACAGGTTGGGGAGTGTAGGGGGGCTGACCCCTGTCTTCCCTGATCTGGCCTTCTTGAAGTTTCCTTTTAGCCTTGATAACCTATGGCAAATCTAGGACTGAAGCACCTTCATAACCAGATGCAGTGAGTTTCTGCCTGCATATGGGTAAATGGACAGACAGGAGCTGTTGACTGACAGTGCTCCTAGACAGTCAGAAGAGCCACTGGGAGACATGCCTCAAGTAGAAGACACAAACTGTCACCTCAACAGGACACAGTTAGCACTGACAATTAGCTCGTCCTCTCATCAATAAATTAAACTTCCCTGTAAGAAAGAGACAACTCCTGGATCTGCTATTATATTAGACAGGCTATTTTAAAACAATGTGGGCAGGCAAATCAAGTGCTCTTAAAATGGGAATATGATTAATAGAGATTAAAGAGAAATTCCAAAAAAATCAGTAACCTCCTTAAGTATTATAAAGATACCGTACTTTACAAAATTTCAAAGTGAAAATCTATATATACATTGAATTGTATTTGAAATACGACAGGAGAGTTGATTTAAAGGATGTGTTCCACAAATTAATTCATTCAGCTCTCACCTTTGAGAAGAGTGAAGGTGACCATCTTCTCTGTGAAACAATGACAACTCAACATCCACATACAGCATTTTTTACTTTTCAAAGCAGCGGATCTGCATTAACCTCACTTGTTGTATATGCCCGGTGTTGGGTATGTACAGTAAACACCATTTTCAGATTTCACAGATGGAAAAACTGAGATCGATGTCAAATGACTGTCACTGAGTTTCGGTTAGAGACTTGACTGGAACATGATTTCCTAGTCCAAAACCTTTTTCTGTTAGTCCTTTCACTCTGACAAGGGATGGGTAGCAAAAATGGAATAACAACAGCACAATTTCCTGAGTCCTTTACTGTCTGCCAGGCACTGTGCTAATAAGCACTTTCATGGATTTCTCATTTTTCCTTAAACCCCAAGAGGTAAGAATCATTACTATTTTCACTTTCAAATGAGAAACAGGCTTAGAAGAGTTGGAGAACTCTCCAAAGGTCACAAAGCTCAGAGCAGAGTTAAGTGCTGGAGACAGGATAAAACCCCACACAAGTCTGCCTCCAAGCCTGTGAGCACTTCCATAGTTCAAAGAAGGAAAAAGTCTTTGTTTTATAGACCTTTTCTGGTATTAGCATATGAGCATATGAGTTCTTTATGCCATATCTGGGAACTACTGCAAACCAGCAGCATTAAATGTAAGGTCATCTGGCTCCTTTGCCTGTCTTTTCCTTATAAATTGAAGAAACTTAAAAAAAAAAAAAGAGGGGGGTGGGAATCTATAGCTAGACCAGCAAATTCCACATGCAACTTGGGAGAGTTAAACCAAAAAAAAAAAAAAAGACACTCTGAAAGGTTTTATTTTGTTCATTCCATAAGAGAGGGCTAGAATAAAAAAAACTTAGATGGTAATTCAGTGAATAGCTCATTAAGTAGAACAGATTGTAATTCACAGCAGCATAAGCCTGTTTAGGGGCTGCTAAAATAAACAGCTTCGTCTCCAAAGACACACAAGGAGGTGGTACATGTGGCATCAAGGTGCCATTTCTGCAGGGCTGTGTGTGTGTGTTCTAACCCTCCTCCAGCCACATCCTCACTTTAAATGTTAATCTGGGGGCTTCCCTGGTGGTGCAGTGGTTAAGAATCCACCCGCTAATGCAGGGGACAGGGGTTTGAGCCCTAGTCCGGGAAGATCCCACATGCCACGGAGCAACTAAGCCCGTGCGCCACAACTACTGAGCCTGCCCTCTAGAGCCCATGAGCCACAACTACTGAAGCTCACGTGCCTAGAGCCTGTGCTCCGCAACAAGAGAAGCCACCGCAATGAGAAGCCCACCCACCACAAGGAAGAGTAGCCCCCACTCACCGCAACCAGGGAAAGCCTGCAAGCAACAACAAAGAGCCAATGTGGCCAAAGTTAAATAAAATAATTTTAAAAAAATGTTAATCTGTCTTCGAGAGCACTACCAAATCACTACCTTTCCAGGTGCCTCTATCTCTCTCCGCAGGCAAGTCGCAAGTCTCCAAATGAGCGTGTGGATGCTACTCCTAATCTGCCCCTGACAGGCAGCGAGCTGCCCCTCGCTGATGGAAGGAGACAGTCATAAAAGAAGCTGCTATGAAGGCGACAGGAATCCCTCTTTTCTTAATGAGAGGACATGACTCAGAAACCCAGCGGGGGTCACAGTTACTGTCTGTAGTCATGGGCAGGAATTGCCCCACCATTAAGAAAAGGCCAATTTCCTTTTTTCTTCCAAAGCAAAGGGAGAGATAGGTATGTGGAGTTGGGGGAGGCACAAGCAACCGCAAAACAGAATCTTCCTCCATAGAGCTTCTGAAATAGGGCAGACTGTTAGAGAAGGATCCTAGGACTGCAGGTCACTTTCAGCAGGGGAAACAGAAGGCTGGAGAATTAGTAAAAGGGATTTAAAAAAATTTTTTTTGAGAATATACAGCTAACTGATAGCAGCTCTAATAAGAATCCAAGGATATCAGGCCAGAGTTTGCCCACAAAGGGAAAACTATGTGTTAGGCCAGCCTTAACACATGAGCATGTGCCAGGTTTTTACAAACAATTTCATTAATCTTCAAAATGACCCTCTAATAAAACTATGAAAACTAATACACATACGCACACTGGGCAAGGCATTTCCCCAAAGAACAGAATTTATGTGTGGCAGAGCTGGGATTTAACCTTTGGCCGTATGACCCCTGGGTTCATGTTCCTTCTATGGTACCATGATGCCTCCATCACAGGTAGGCCATCCATTTCTAAATTCACTAAAAATAAACAAACAAACAACTAGACTACTAGACTATTCATCTGAATTTTCACAACATATAAGGCAGCCTTGAGAGAACCAGGGCTTCTGTGAAGTTGGGAGAGACTGTGGACCCCACAGAGAGGAGGACAGAGAAGATGAGAAAAGCAAAACAGAGTGCTCAAGGCTACACTGCAAGGTAAGAGTCAGAGGTGGGGGCCAGAACTCAGGCCCCCCAACTTCTCCTCCAATGGTAGGAAAGGATGCCTGTGATCGGGAAGGACGTGGGCAGGGAGGCAGGAGAGTGGGGGAAGGGGCATATGGCTAAATCTGCATCGAGGAAAGAGGGAAGCAGGACAGGGAAAAGCACCATAGCATCCCCTGCCCCACCACCTCTGGCTTCTACTGACTGTTATCTGTGTTCTGCCAAGTTCATAGACTGAGGAGTTTGGGAGCCACTGTTTCAAGAACAGCTGAGAGGAACTCTCAGCAGGACTCCCTTTTTTTTAGGCTTGCCCAGGAGCTTCCAGCAGTTAGCAGAAGACTTGACAGTAGTCTCACACTTCCACCGTCTACACACCTACCAGTGCTTTACGATCACCAATCCCACTCATTCGTTCCTGCGCTTTACCCCCTTTGTACAAATCCTTAAATGAGTTTCAAATGCTAAGGAAATAGTCAAAGTCTGTTTCAGACATCACGGCCTGTGGATGCTGTTTCATTACAAGGAGTCCCTCTTTCTCTTTCCAGGATAAAGCCTGGGATGATTTAACTGTAGCAAAATTAGCATGCAATTTGTAAGTCATTATGGTGCAAAGTATGTGGCAAGAACACTTTATTGAATAAACCTGCTGAGAATAATTTTCCTAGGAACTAAAAAAAGGCTCTCCTCCTTCTTTTAAAATCCCTGCCAGTATCTATATAATTATGTCTTACTTCTGACACTCAGAAGCCAGGCATTTCTGTACACTGAACCAACAGAAGCCAGAAGGAACCCATGAGAAGTCAGGATATCTTCCCAACAACAGGGACCTTGGCATTTTCTGGGCTTCTTCTTGTTTGGGGAGTCAGGTGAAATCTGCTGAGACAAGCACCCTGGGTATTTATAGATCAAAGAGAACTGCTGCTCACGAGAAGAGTCTTAAGAATCACATGCCCTTTAAAAGGTTAACCAGGAAGCCCAAGGGTACCAGATACACTGTGGCCCTGAAGTCGCATGGACACTGAATATAACATGAAAGCATTGGGCAACTGCCCAAGACGTGAAAGTCTATCCTAGTTACAGATTATTGTAGGTAATGTGATTTGAACTGAGTATGTATACAATTACCAGTTTGTCCTGCAGACTCTTCTAAATAGGAGTATCTTTCTGTGTTTAATATAGCTACAGGTATGCCACAGAATTTACACAGTTGTAAAAAATATTTTTTTGATGATGGGGCTATTCAGCGAAAACAAAAATTAGGGTTAAAATGAGAGTTTAGATGTAATGTAGAAAACTCAGGACCCTCTATCTTCCTTAATACCCATGGACAAATATTAATTTTATCTCATGAGTAGCTGTCCTTCATTTACTGCATGTTAATCACTATGTAGGTCCTAAGAATATGATGGGGCTTCCCTGGTGGCGCAGTGGTTGAGAATCTGCCTGCCAATGCAGGGGACACGGGTTTGAGCCCTGGTCTGGGAAGATCCCACATGCCACGGAGGAACTAGACCCATGAGCCACAACTACTGAGCCTGCGTGTCTGGAGCCTGTGCTCCACAACGAGAGGCCACGACAGCGAGAGGCCCGCTCACCACTAGAGAAAGCCCTCGTACAGAAACGAAGACCCAACACACTCAAAAATAAATAAATAAATTTATTTTATAAAAAACCAGAATATGATGAACAAGAGATTAGAGTCGCAGAGACAGAGAGTAAACAAACATATAAAAGAATTACAGGTTATGAAGAAGCACTGGTGATGGGGACACTACTTTACATATGGGTGTCACTGAAAAGCTCTCTGAGGGGGTGACATTTAGGCTGAGACCTGAAAGTAGAAGGAGGCACAGTGTGAGAAGAGGCAGGACGGGGGAGAAGCAAATGCAAAGGCTATACTATACAGCTGGGAGTTAACGCACAGCAGCAGGACAGGAACTGGGAGAAGCAGCGGGGACTCGGATCACACAAAATCTTGCAGTATTAGGGAAGGAAGAAAATCGTGTGCAGAGAGGTGGTGGTAGAAGCAGTGCTCACAGAGAAAAGAAAACTAAAGGTTCTCTGGCCACCTCTACAGGCCAGGACCCGTGGAAGCAGCTTTCACGTGTGTTGTAGCTATGTCACCAAATTCCTAAATATGTAATTCCTCACAGACCCACAGGTTGGGACGTATACCTTCAAACCAAAACACCAGAAAGGAAGAAAATAAAGCTGGGGAAGTTAGGCTATTTGTCCGCAGTTGGCGAACCAGAGAAGCCTGGCTCTAGAGCCCACGCTCCCCCTCACACCTCCTGCCCTGGAATATAACTTATCACTTTGCCCCAAAACTTAACTTGGCTTCCCACTGCCCCTCCTTTGCTCCTGTTCCCCTCTAGTCTGGAAATGCCTTACATGTCTCCTCCTTTTCCGGTTCAGCTTGAATTCTGCCTCATCCACAAAACTGTTAGGGGTGACTCTAGGTGCAGATGGGCCCCCCCCCCCCCCGCTCCTTGGATTCTTCCAGCCCTCGGCAGCGGCAGCAGTACTCCTGGGGCCCATTCTTCTTTTGACACTTCCACCTGTGCTCACCCCCAGCCAGTGCCTAGCTTAGTGCCTTGCACAGAGCAGGTGCCTGAGAAACGTCTGCCAAATGACTGGATTCTTTTCAGTGAATCTTGGTCAACTGCAAACCATGGACACTTGCACGGTGCCCACCCATGGGAATCTGATGTCTGAGGGAAGATGGTGGCTCCAAGACACTAAAAATGTCAATACTTGATCCCCCTTCTCTTGGTCAATACCTGACCCTGTTATTTAAGGTGTTTTTTTGTTGCAGACTTAGCAGAGTATATGAGATATTTATTCATTATGGATCTGACAGTCATCTGACAGTTATCAAATGCCTGAGAAAAAAGTATTCAATTCAGGTCAACAAATATGTGCTGAATTCCCAGTAGGTGTAGGACATTCAAGTTTAACGGGGGTGGCGTGGGGGGTGAGGCCACAGATCGTTTAAGAAAGACTTAAGAGAGTAGGCTGCATGAAGGAGAGAAGAAAAGAGGTGCTTTGTTCCAGGTCACTTCATACCTGTGAGGCGGCTTCATCTGGCAGGATGAGCCTGAGTGCTGGCAGAGAGCGCGGCTCACAAACACGTCCCTCCCCCCAAGCCCACCACGACTCTCCCGGCAACACTGAGGCTGCTGAGCACTAATAGCCTTGGAATGTTTGCCAGGGCCCAGCAAAAGAGCCTTGGCATCAAGGAGACAGGTGTTTGTCAGGGCCCTGCGCCTGTGGCATACAGAAGTACCGTGAATGCTGGCGAGAGTGGCTGCAGCCATTACTCTCCGTCAGTGCTAATCAATTTCACACCCTCTTCAATGCTGATAATAGATAATCTTGTGGGAAGCAGCCCAAGTTTCTTTTTTTTCTTTTTTTTTAAAAACATCTTTATTGGAGTATAATTGCTTTACAATGGTCTGTTAGTTTCTGCTTTATAACAAAGTGAATCAGTCATACACATACATATGTTCCCATATCCCCTCCCTCTTGCGTTTCCCTCCCACCCTCCCTATCCCACCCCTCTAGGTGGTCACAGAGCACGGAGCTGATCTCCCTGTGCTATGCGGCTGCTTCCCACTAGCTAGCTGTTTTACGTTTGGTAGTGTATATATGTCCATGCCACTCTCTCACTTTGTCACAGCTTACCCTTCCCCCTCCCCATATCCTCAACTCTGTGCTCTAGTAGGTCTGTGTCTTTATTCCCATCTTACCCCTAGGTTCTTCATGACCTTTTTATCCTTAGATTCCTGCTCCCTGATGCCCAACAGTTTACTCTGGTTTCTCTCAAAAAACAAAAGAAAACAACACCCTCCCCCCAAAAAAAACCAAACAAAAACCAAAGTCTATTCCAGGTTCACCTCAGATGAAGCATCTGATGGTGCCAATGCTCTGGTCTGCTAGGACAACTCCTTCTGGGTTATCTGGTAAGGAGGATGCTCTTAGGAAAAGGACTGCCTGGCATACTTAAAAGTTACATGGGAATTCCAAAGCAGCTAGGAAAATCTTAACTACAGCAGTAGCTTTTACTTATTGAGCAAAGTAAATACATAGTTTATGCTTAGTCTTCATGATAGCACTGAAAGGGAGGTGTTATGGTCATTTTACAGATGAGAAAATCACAGCTCGGAGAGGTCAACTCATTTGTCCAAGGTCTCAAACCTAGGAAGCAGCAGAGCTCAAATTCAAATCCAGGCTTATCTGACCCCCTACCTCATACGCACCTTTCTACTAGGCTGCTGCTGGCCCTCCATGAAGAAGACAGTCGCTGATCAACCTCTCATTGTGCTTTTAACCCATTTCACTTTCAAAAAATGGCAGTTACCAAAGTATGCTCACCTGAATCTGAGGGAAAATGTTAAGTTGGAGGGGATTTGAGAGACCGCCTTTGCTGATGCCACATTATGGCTAAGAATCTGGGGCTACACGAGGCAGTAGTGACAAGGTGTGGCGAGGCAGTGATTTTGAGGTGGGTGCCTGCACTAAAATCCCAGTCCTCGGACTCCCAGGTGCTCCTTCAACCAGCCCTGAAAATCTCCTTCAGCAGATAACTTGGGGAATTCCATCAGAGCAGGAGTTCTAATTGTCCCATGGCTGTTTCCCTACAAAAGTCTACAGAAAGTTCAATTTGTTTCTAATTATCATTCAGTCAAAGACAAAGAATATATACTTTGGTACTTTAACAATCACTAAGTGTCGACCATGTACAAGTTACTGTGAATGGAAGAAAAGAGGGAAGAGGAAAGTTTAATCAAAGAATAAAATAAAGGGGGTGAGGTGTGTGGAATGAAAGGACTGTGTGTGGAACGTGCTGGTATCTGAAGTCCAGCCTCAGAATTCAGAGTCTCTGCCATGTACCCTGTAATAGTATCACCACATTAAAGAAGAAAGTCCCAGTCAATCAATTCAATCAATCAACAAACATCTGAGGACTTACTAGGTTTAGAGAGCACAGGGAAATCACAAGAATAATACACATGGTTACCTAGCTACTGGTATTCATAAATGAAGGTATAGTTTGTGAAAGGGAATGGGTGGCTTAGAAGGGCACAGACAACAAGGTCACTGTTTTCCCCAAGCTCTAGTCTCTCACCCTGGCCTGAGGCACAACTTGAGGGAAGATGCTAGTGTAATTCCCAATGTACACAGCTCTGCCTGATGGCTGGCTTGTCCCAACACAGATGGGAGGGGTGCTGAAACAGGCTCTCCCACCAGTGAGGCTCAAAAGCCTACAGTGTGTCTTTTAAGGCAAGAAGAGTGAAAAGAAAATAGAGTGATATAGAAAATCCAGATCACGAAGAAAATGGGCTCTACTACAGACTTTGAAAAAAGCAAAAAAAGGAACATTGTGCAACATGTCCATAGACTGAGGGTACTTCCCTGGTGGTGCAGTGGTTAAGAATCTGCCTGCCAATGCAGGGGACACGGGTTTGATCCCTGGGAAGATACCACATGCCGTGGAGCAACTAAGCTCATGTACCACAACTACTGAGGCTGTGCTCTAGAGCCCACGAGCCACAACTACTGAGCCTATGTGCCACAACTACTGAAGCCCGAGCGCCCTAGAGCCCACGTGCTGCAACTACTGAAGCCCGTGCTCCTCCACAAGAGAAGCCGCTACGATGAGAAGCCCGTGCACCACAACGAAGAGTAGCCCCTGCTTGCCGCAACTAGAGAAAGCCCACACGCAGCAACTAAGACCCAACGCGGCCAAAAACAAAAAAGAGAGAGACTACAAATCAGACATTAACCAATATGAAAACCTGCCCCAATTAAAGGGACAGATGAGAAAGCTACAGAGGACAGAGACAGCAGAGAACAAAATAGATGCAGATGAAAAATACAGGAGGTAGGATAACACCCTAGGTAAGTATGGCTTGTCAAGAAAAAACATCTAGCAGGTTTCATCTCTCTCAGCAACCACCGCATCAGACAGTGCGGCTCAGTCACTCTGACCTGGTGTGCAGGCCGTGCTGCAGAGCTTTGAGCTCTCTTCTCTAGGTCTCCAGGTTTCATCTGCAAATGCGGGAACTGGATTCAATGACCTCACAGTTTCCTTCCAGTGCCTCCCTATGACTACAGAAGCCAGCAAGTGTGTGTGCCAAGACACACTCTGCCACTGTGGTACCAAGTCACAGCACTGTGCTTTGGTCAGATTTTCGAAGAGAAGCTCTTGTCAAGGGTACTTGTGCTACCACCCAGACTCCCAGGTCAGACCGGGATCAATTGTACACATCCATCCTCTTCAGGGACTTTACTCCTGTTAAAAGAGCAGTTATAACCGCTGGCGGACTGTCATCTGCTCGGCTCTTATGACATGTTAGGTGGCACACGTAGGTAGATGGCACCTTTGCCCTTGCCTGTCCTGTGGGGAGATACGAGGTGCACAAGGGACCCAATGGAGTGCAAGTCAATAGCTGGCAAAAGACAGGAAGGGATACGTACGTGTTTTTCCCCTTCAATCTTCTTGTCGGCCACCTGCATTGCATCCAGATATTTAAAATGCAATTCCATCAGCCTGTCAACCTGAAAGAGAGATACTTCACAGGTATGAGTGAGAAAGAAAGAGAATACCAAGGCAAGAGAGCACTGGAGCTCCTATTCGTCTTACTGTCACTCCCCACAAAGGGAAAGCCACTCTACCACTTCTCACTCTGGATATGAGCTTTGCTGCGGAACACATTAGGAATGGATCAAACGGCTTCGGCAGAACAAAGCAAACCTTAGCATGGATGCAGTTTGAACACAGGCCCACTCCCGAAGGACACTATACATTCCCAGCCCTTCTAGGACTCCCCTGAATTCACGTGGTTAAAAACAAACAAATAAATAAAAATTCAAGTCCCTTCTTGCAAAGAGAAGCATGAAGTTACATACTTCATATTCACTTAGAACTATACAGAAATTTCTTTTTCAAACTGAAACCTTTCATGTTCAGATTCTGCCCCAGAGCTAATCTTTTTTTTTAAAAAGGTCTAAGTAAAATCTCTCTAGTTGCTTTTCAGTCAGAAGAGAGTGTAAGAAAAACTCCTTCACAGCTTAAAAAAAGCCCGACTTTTGCTTAGCAATAACCTAAAAATCAGTTCCAAACTTAGCAAAAGTCATGCTTCAAACATGGCCTGAGGAATACTGAGTGGGTTTGAAAGTTTCATTTTTTCCTTAAGACTCCCAAAAGATTGAAGAACACTGTGAAGTCAGCCTAAACTTCTAACCTCTCTTTTTACTGGGTTGGCACCACTATGGTTCTTGGCAACCCTGGTATTTACCCAGGAGCTGGTATTGATTGATAGCAGATGTTGCTTCAACATAGCATCAGACAGTCAGGAAGACTGTGCCCAAACCTTCCCTGGTTAACAATGATGACCCTAAGATCTTATATATTTCAGTTTACAAAGTATTCTTTCCTTAAACATTAGAAAAACCTGATAAGGCAGGCAGGGAAGATAGAGAGCAACCCTAATTTTAAAGATGAGGAAGCTGACACACAGACATTAGATGATGTCACCAGGGTGACATGATTGCTAAGATGTTCTGTGTCCTAACCCAATGGCCTCTTCTTCTTTTTCTTTTTCAAACAACAATTGCATTTATTTGTATTACTTACATGGTAACAAATGGTTTCATTGCATATTAAGAATTTTTAAAGCACTGACCTGATCTTTTCCTGCTCATCTTAATGATCCATAATGGTACACTGTTGCATACAGAAATGGTTTCAAAATATTTGGGGTCAAGGGTAACGCATTAGGAGATGAGAGGCAGAATAACCAGAAAAACCTTTGAGATCCAAACCAATGGAGCCCAGATGCTGGGGAAGATATTTTAGGGCAGGAACACTTAACCCAGCACTCCTCAGATCACATCAGGGAGACAGTGATTCTATTCCCGCTGGTCCCGGTCCCATCTTTACAGTCCAACAAGCACCCACCTTCTCACTGTCATTTTCAGTGAATTTATTCAGAAGCCGGGTCCGCTGCTGCCCTCTCAGGTTCCGCAGGAGGGAAGCCAGGATCGAACAGACATGCTCTGGGTTGGGAAGGAGAAAAGAGAACTTGCTGTGATCAGAGCAGTAATTATTACCTCTCTTCAAGCCTGGTCTGGTTCTACTGAAGGAGGAATAAGTAGGTCTTCCCTGACTGCAGCTACTGATTAATAAGACAAGAACCTAAATTGTGTCAATGGAAAACTGAACTGATTTTCACATATGGTGCAAGAAACGTATTCAAAAGGGATTATATCCCCAAGGACAACTTGAGCAAGTGAATCAAAAAAAAAAAAAAAAAAAAAAAAAAGAATTTTTAAAAACCAAGGATAATGACGTTGAAAAGGAGATGGCAGAGTAAAGTTTGTTTTGAAATAAAATGCTCACAGTGTGGGCAACAAATATTCTGTTTGAAAACTGACTGAACATCTTCATATGCCAAAGTTTGAGTTCTCAAAAAGTCACTTTCCTCATATATCAGAGAAGCATTCCCCACTACTTCATTTCCCCAATCTCTCTCTCTCTTTTTTTTTTTTTTGCGGTATGCGGGCCTCTCACTGTTGTGGCCTCTCCCATTAAGGAGCACAGGCTCCAGACGTGCAGGCTCAGCAGCCATGGCTCACGGGCCCAGCCGCTCCGCAGCATGTGGGATCTTCCCGGACCGGGGCACGAATCCGTGTCCCCTGCGTCAGCAGGCGGACTCTCAACCACTGCGCCACCAGGGAAGCGCCCCCAATCTCTTAATGTTAGTTATTCAGTCTTTAGACTTCTATTTCTACCTCCTACACCTTCTTCTATCTACTTTCACCTCCCTGGGGATCTCATCTAGTCCCACAGCTTTAAAGACCATTTACATGCTGACAACTCCCATACTTGTGTCTATAGGCCAGTCCTGTTTTCTGAACACAGGCTCATGAATTCACCTGTCTACCTGCTCTCTCCACTTGGTTGTCTAACAGGTCCTTTAAACTGAACACGGTTTTGGAACCAAGCTCCTGACCTCCCGCCTCAGGCCTGTCCCCAGTTTGTTCCACTGAGTTAATGGCAACTAGGTCCTCCAATTTCTCAAGCCAAAAACAGTGGCGATATCCTTGATTCTCTTCTTTCTCACATGTCCCATAGAAACCTTGTCAGCTGTAGTTTCAAATTACACCCAGGACTCCATGTCTTCTTACTGCTACCCCCACTGCCATTACACTGGTCCACAGCACCATCACCTCTTGCTTGGAATACTCAGCAGCCTGCTTGTGGGGCTCTCTGCTTCCACCCTTGCCCGCTTTGGCCTGATCTCCATAGAGCAGTCAGAATGATCCTTTCTTTAGGTTAAAACCTAAGTCAGACCCTATCATTCTTCTGTGTAAAACGCTCTAATGGCTCCCCACTCACTCAGACTAAATGCTGTTTCTAACGTCAGACAGGCTTCTGCCCTGGGGCCTCTGCACTTAACTGTTTTCCTTGCCTGAGATGCTCCTCACCAGACTATCTGCATGGCTCAATCTTCAAACCTAGTTTTACTCAACTGTCATCTTCTCAATGGGGCTTTTCCTTGACCACCCTATTTAAAAATGCAGTGCTCCAACACCACTGATTTCCAAGTCTTAACTGCTTTATTTTTCTCTTCAGCATGCATTATCTTCTAAAATACTGTATAATTAATTATTTGTTTTGTTCACTGCCACCCTTCAATTAGAATATAAGCTCCTTGAAGGAAGGGATTTTAGTCCGCTTTGTTCATTGGTATATCCCTGGTCCCACAACAATGTCTAGCACATAGTAGGTGCTTTAGAAATGCCTGCTGAATAAATAGGAAGAAAGCAGGCTCTCAATACAAGTTTTTGGTGGTGGTGGTGGTGGAACCAGACAAACAAATCACTCTTTTTTTTTTTTTTTGGTACGCGGGCCTCTCACTACTGTGGCCTCTCCCATTGCGGAGCACAGGCTCCGGACGCGCAGGCTCAGTGGCCATGGCTCACGGGCCCAGCCGCTCCGCGGCATGTGGGATCTTCCCGGACCGGGGCACGAACCCGCGTCCCCTGCAACGGCAGGCGGACTCTCAACCACTGCGCCACCAGGGAAGCCTGAAATCACTCTTGAACTCTGGGTATTTTTCAAATGCCTTTGAATAGCTTTCACCTTTTGTATATAGTGCCTATCCCAAGTTCAGAGTAATAGCACCCTTGCATTGGTAATATGTTCTCAAACCATCAGTTACAAAACGGTCCTTAAAGATATTTTGCATTTGGGAGTAAGTGGATGACTTTTTCTTAGGGAGCCATCAGTTTGAATAAAATATCTCTAAATCAGTAGATTCACTTTTTTAAGTATAAATTTTTTCTTAAAATATGCTGTGGAGAGAGGTGTTATACCTTCTCAAGACCCCAAGTTCACCCCAATATCTTTCTTCTAACTTCTGTTGTAAAGCTGGGATTGAGCTAGTATAAGCTCCACCTTGAAAAAAAGGAAGGGGCACAGAACAGGAGTAGGGTGAGATGAGGGTAGAAAGCGGCGAGTGGACAGAAAAGGACCTGTCTTCACAGGAAGGCAAAAAACATCATGAACCTAGGGTAAGGAACCAAGACAGCTCAGCTCAGGGTGGCAAAGTGTAATAAGAAGGGATGTCTTTGGAGGCTCACATCAGGCAATAACAACAAAAAAACAAAGTTCTGCATATGTCAAGGAGAGAAGATTAGAGGAAGGAAGAGTGGGGGATGTAATCAGTTCTGCAATCTTGGGCCAAGCAACTGGATGTGGCTCTGATCTCTTCAAGTTGGTGAACAGATGTGGGACAGGCCATAAAAAATGCAGTGAATTTTAACAAGCTTAGTTCTGATACTCCGAAATTACTCAGCATGACAACTGGTAACAACCTCCATGTATATATATGACAATCTGACAACCATAGAGGAAGAAAAAAAAAAAATCTGCCAGAGAGTTCTCATAGATGACCTAGGCCAAATCTTTTATTGTACCTATAGAAAAATCGAGGCCCAGAGAGAAGTGACTTGTCCACACAGCTAATTGGTGAAACAGGTAGAACCCAAATTTCAGATTACTCACTCAATCATTCACTGACCACTTACGTCTGTGCCTGGCAAGCACTTGGTTATCAGGGCCTCCAAACAACATAGTATCCCTAACCTTAAGGAGCTCTGTATTTAGTGAGGAAAACAAAACAATAATTACAGTGCACTGTGACAAGTTCCATCACTGAGGTAGGCAGAGGGGATCTGGGGAACACAGACAAGGTATAGCTGACCTAGAGGAATTCCCACTGGAGGTAACAAACAACTGAAAATCTTAAAACAAAACAAAACTAAAAAGCTGTGGCTGACAACTAGATAGAGAAGATAGAGCACTCCAGGCAGAAGGAACAATATATGCAAAGGCCGGTTTGGATGGCGTATCACATACACATGGGGGAGGAGAGGCCAGTCAGGTGGGGAAAGGCTCGAGAAAAAAGCGACAAGGATCCACCAATGAATTTTAAGCTGTAGACAGATAAGACTAGATATGAGTTTAGACCAATCCTTGGCTGCTAGATTCCTTTTAGAGATCAAGATAATGTTTCTCTTTTCCTCTTTTTCTTTTTTGTGCCGTTTACCTGAGTTACCTCTTTGCCTTGGCTGTTAAGAAGCTCAAAGGTGAGTCCATGCTCAACCACAGGAGTCAATTTCTTTTACTACTTTATTATTGACTCTCTCCATCCTCCACCAATGGATTTTAAAATAAAAGGAATGGATGCATATGGTAAAAACCAAACTATACAAAAAGGTATGAATGTCCTCAACAAATATTTATTGAGCACGGACTAATATTTTTCTTTTCCCATACTCCTCTCACTACCCTGTTCATCTCTCTCAGAGGACAAAAAACTACTAGTATCTTGTGTACATTTACAGGAGGGGAAAAAATATATATATACATACATACACACATGTATGTATATATACATACATGTGTGTAAATATATACACATATATTCTCTACTATATTTTTCCATAGCAGCACATACTTTTTTTTTAATGGCTGTCAGGATTCCACTGAACTTATTTATCATAATTTAACTAATGCCCCAGTCATGGATATTAGGTGGGTTCCAGTTTTGGGTTGTTTGTTGTTTTTGCTATTAGAAACAACGCTGCAATGAATGTCCATGTACATGTATTCTGGCACGTATACCTTTATTTCTGGCATGTATGCACTTTTGCACATATATTCTTTTTTTTTTTTTTTTGCGGTACGCGGGCCTCTCACTGTTGTGGCCTCTCCTGTTGCGGAGCACAGGCTCCGGACGCGCAGGCTCAGCAGCCATGGCTCACAGGCCCAGCCGCTCCGCAGCACATAGGATCTTCCCACACCGGGACACGAACCCGTGTCCCCTGCATCGGCAGGCGGACTCTCAACCACTGCGCCACCAGGGAAGCCCTGCGCATATATTCTTATGACCAGTTCCTAGAAGTGGAAGTGGTGAGTCAAAAGCTGTTGACATATAAAATGTTGAAAGACATTGACAAATGGTCTTCCAAGAAGGTTGTACCAATTAACTTCCACTCTCAGTATGTGTAAGTGTGTGTGTATCTATGTGTTTGTTTTTTTTTTTAATCTATGTGTTTTGTACATACAAAAAGCTTTGATGATTACCTTTTATATGTGGGAAGCATGTAACTTAGTAGAAAAAGCTTACATTTTGGAGTCAGACAACATAGGTTCAAATCTAAGCTCCTACCACTTGCTCAAGGGCATGACCTTAAGTAAGTTAATTAACCAGAATGTGCTGGGAAATACCGACATGCACATACACATGTATCATACATACACACTGAGAGTGGAAGTATAATTTTATATACATAGTGTAAAAGAATATCTATTTTCTCATATCCTCGCTCAGATTGGATATTATCCAACTTAGAAATTACGACAACCTTGTAGGTGAAAAATGGGATCTTCTTTCGAATAGCATGTTTTTATTTGTATTATGAATAAGGTCAAACACTTTTTCTGATGTTTACTGACCATTTGCATTGCTCTCTGTGTGAAGTGCCCGGCCTTATCCTTTGCCCATTTTGATTTCTATGAGCTCTTTGTAAATTAAGAATATTATCCTTTTGTCTTCTACACTGCAAATATTTCCCCCAGTTTGACATCTGTCTTTTGACAAATTCTTACTCAAAGCTAAGATTTAGTATCACCATATTGTTTTGCTGTAAGTTGCTTCAAATTCTGGTATGAAAGTAAGCAGGGTACAATAATAACTGTCACCAATTTACTGTGTATCAGTAACAGTAGGCTTGAGTCTGTACACAATTTTCTCATTGAATCTTCACTACTAAGCTATGCAAAAGGTACTATTCTCATTTCTGAGTTATTATGCAGAATCCAAGTGTCAGAGAGGTTAATCAATTTACTTAGTAGGTCATGTCCTTGAGAGAGTGGTGGGAACTTAGATTTGAACCCATGTTGTCTGGCTCCAAAATGGAAGCTTTTCCTACTAGGTTACATACTCCCACATATAAAAGGTAACCATCAAAGCTTTTAAAGAAGAAACTTTTATGATAAAAGAGATCAGAAACTAAACCATGCAAAGCCTTAAAATGTACTTCATGTGGGGGGCTCACTGTGTCCAAAAGACAGGCACTATGTACATGTGGATTAACAAAAAAATCAATAGTTTTAACGAGAGGAAAGTGAAGCAAAAGGCCATATGGAGGTAAGACATGAATAACATCCCTCTTTTCTCTTTTACTGAATTACTCTTTCCAGAAGCAATTTCTAGCAGAGTCCAAATAAAGAAGTGACTTTGAGTTCTGGGTAGTTCCACAAATACTAAACCAAAACTTCTCAGTAATTCTCCCATTTAATCTTCCTGATTAAGATGGATGAGGAGTTGCAAGAGAATGTTCTTTTTTTTTGGAGGGGGGGGCCACGCTGCACGGCTTGCACAATCTTAGCTCCCCGACCAGGGACTGAACCCAGGCCCTGGCAGTGAGAGCGCAGAGT
The DNA here is from genome assembly GCF_026419965.1 of Kogia breviceps. Lineage (NCBI taxonomy): Eukaryota > Metazoa > Chordata > Mammalia > Artiodactyla > Physeteridae > Kogia > Kogia breviceps. The sequence continues at coordinate 21,433,250 of NC_081323.1, forward strand.
CCTAACCACTGGACCACCAGGGAATTCCCAAGAGAATGTTCTTTATATACCTCAACAAGATGGGATGTGGGGTGCTGCTGGCACAGAGAGAGTGTCAGGAGCTGTAACTTTTCAAAGAGGAAAATATAATAAAGAGGAGAATCATTTTTTTTTGGAACTAGATCACATTAGCATGTATTTCCACAGCTCATCCCATCCTGGAACAGGAGATACCTTGATCAATTGCAGTGGTATACTAAGAACAAATGACATATACCTATTAGTTTGGGATTTTAAGTAAAGGACAGGTTGTCATAGGCAGACTTGAATCTGCCTATGTTCTTTGCATCTCTCTCTCTGGGTGCTGTGGCTGGTCATAGGTCACTGGTGCCTGCCAGATAGGAAAACACTTCATTCACCCTAAGTTTTGCACATACACATGAGTGCAAACAGACACACACACACACACGCTTTCATTAGCCACTAATAAATGTAGCTTCCCTAGGAACAGATTTCAGCTCAAGGTGGTGTCAATTTCTCATGCACCAAGGAGATGGGGAGAGCTGCTGGCACAGAGAGCAGAGGAGATAACAGGTTTATCTGCTGGCCACCACTGCTCAGCTGCTCTGTCATTTCAACAGGATAAAATGGAGGTGAAGGATGGCTGTGGAGCTGTCAATACAGACAGGGTTGATGTGGTGGCCCCACTGCAGAGAACAACCTCTAAGGCAGGACCCAGGAAGAGCAGAACATACGCACGCACGCGCACACACATTAAAGGAATCCACAAGGCGCAGGGAGGGGAAGGTCATGCAAATCTACACTTTGAAGTCACTAGGTAAGGAGGCAGGGGTCTTGGTGGAGAATTAGAGAGCCAGTATTGAAACTGTGTGCCAGTGTGAGTCCCTGCCTGCTGGGTGCCTTGCTCAACAGTCAGACAACTGACTGCCTCAGACACTAATTAGTGAAGCTGCCTAGAGGAGTGGTTCTGGCCCATTCTTCCCCCAGCTCAAATCCCTTCAGGGCCTCTCAAGAGTGATTAGCAATGGGTTAGACCCTCCTGGATATACTACGCAAGGGGGGGCTAAAAGTTGGATTCTCTAGGGTCAATCAGAATTCTGTAATTTTCAGAGCTGAAAGTGAGAATTAGAAATCTTTGGTTCAACTCCTCTGGGATTTCAAGTATAGAAACAAGAGCCCTGATAAAGGATGTGATTTGCTGCTTCCAGTCAAAAGTACCTTTCTAGGTCACTGAAATCTAGATCTGCAATTTGTCCCCCCCCCCCTTACTTTTTCCTTCTTAAAATCATGACAAACACTTTTGAGAACCTGATGAACCCTGATGCATGCTATTCCCTCCCGTATATACAGATAGATACAAATGCTACATTTCCGTTTCAGAGTGTTCCCATCTCTTAGGGATGGCTCTTGGGTTAAGAACCCAAGATCTAGTATACCCAGATCAGAGGTCTTTCCAGAATGGCACAACCAGACGGTGGCAATCACTCTAACCAGCCTCCTACAGTATGTGCCACTTTTGTAAAGAATGAGATGGAAGTGCATTTCCCATCCTCATTCTTAAAAAAGTATGGTCCAAATCCCAATAGGCTAACGTCACCTCTCTCTGTGAGGAGAGTTATTCATCCAGACGGGCCTATAAACAACTAGGCCTATCAGTGTCCTACTGCTGAGAGGTACACTGAGAGGACTAACTCCAGGGACCTCCTCCAGAAATGCCAAGTGAACTAATTAATTAATTAATTATGTGGGGCTTCAGGATCAGACAGACTTGGATTCAAATCTTGCCTCTGACACTGACCGGCTAGTTAAACTAAACCACTGGCATACTGTTTAATCTCTGAGCCTCAGTTCTCTTATTTGTAAAATGCGGCTGTCCCTTCTATCTATTAAATCCATTGTATCAAATGAGATACGTACACAGTAGGCACTCAACAGACATTAGTTTGAGATCTGCTGCATTGAAAAAGAGCATCACAAGAGATTCTCTCACTGAGGCACCTGCCAGAGATCGCCACCTCACTCCTTCCGTACTGCATCCTGATCACATGTTGGCAACTGAACATGTTTCAGTCGGCCTGGGCTATTCTAACTAGCCCCTGCTGAGAAAAATAGGAACTTAGATGGCTTGACTTTCTCAGCTATTTAGTAGGGCTATTTTCTACAACTCGAGATTTGTTCTAACTCTAAAATGGAAGAAGGCCAACTTCCCTCAGACTCTTTAATCCCACAATAAATTAAAATAAAGACCTTAAGTGTGGTTGCCTATAAAGCCAAATAATACAAGATTCTGGGAGACCTGCAAACAGCCCTGAGGTGGGCAGTGGCTATTTATCAGTAAGCTGAAGGACACAGCACATCTAAGCAGAGATGGTCCTTGCCTTTTGATCTTGCTGCAAGAACTGAAAACACAACACATGATCTGCAGAGGAAATGAAAAAGACGCTCTCCTTTATGAGTTTTATAACCACAGGACAAGTAATTACAGGGCACAAAGTGGCACATACACCAGCCATTCCTTTACTCAAACTTCTGAGTACCTACTGTGTGCCAGGCAATGTACTAAGTACTGGGACTGTAGAGATGAAAGAAGATAGTCCATTCTAGAGAAGCTCATCCTCATCATCTTATGAACAAGGCTGGAGGTGTTAACACTGGCAAGTAAATGTCTGTGAGCTCACAACCCCAAGTTTTCTATGGCAAAGCTGGTAGACAGGAGCTAGAATTTTGGGTTCTAGGAGCACATTTAATTCTTGAAGCACAAATTTGGACTACATTCTCAAATCCTGGGACAAATGGACTACTATTTATATTAGCAAGTCTCCCAAGGTGAGGACTGGGGTGGAGGTGGGGAACAGAGGGAAGAAGGTGACAAGGTGCACAGTAATAATTCCCAATCCTCATCCTTCAGTGCCTCTGGATTTCAGAGGTGTCCCACTTGCATCTCTGTTGGAGTTTTGGTCCCATGAGGCAGGGGAAGATTATATTTACCAGAAAGGAAAAGGAGGCATTAACCAGCTGAGCTGGGCCACAGGACTATCTTTGGTACAGGAACTGACACTGATTTATTCATTTATTCATAAGATAGAATCCTACAACATATAAGATACAGTGTTTGGGGACTGAGACAATCAGACAATCCTGCCCTCTAGGTGACTGAGGTATACTATGTCTAAAATTACTTGACAGAAAGTGATAGTGAATGGGAAAGGGGCAGAAACTACTAATGAGGCAAATACTCTTCTAGTGAGGATATCTGGGGAGGCTGGTAGGCAAGATGGCACTTGAGCTGAGCCTTGAAGAACAGAAGCAGGCAAGAGAGGAGCCTGGGCAGGAGAAGGGGCAATGGGAACAACAGTGCTCCAAACAGATGGACAAGCATGAAGCAAAGGCATTAAGTTGAAATGTACAGGGTACAGGCAAAGAACTGGGAGGAGATCAGTGTGGTGGGAGGGAAGGGGGACAAAAGGTGATTAGGTTGCAAAGGTGGGGGAGGGGTGCAGACAATGGATAAATGTACATGCTGGACTATGGAAAGGGGACCCTAACCAACACCCCAATGGCCTGGCATTTAAATACTGGCCCAGCATGGCTCATTGGGGAATGAATTCAGGGCTGATCTGCCCACCCAGCTTCGGAGCCTGCACCTCCTTCCAGCAGCCCAAATGGTTAAGAAAGATGTGGGTCAGCCAGAGTTCTATTCTTAGGATGGAAATGGTCCCTGTACTTCAACCAGCAGGCCCATGTCATGGCAAGATCTTGCAGGGCCACTTTAAAATTCAAGGCCATGCTGAAGAGCTGCCTTTGTTTAAGGCCATTAGCTCTTTTGTTTTAATGAAATCACACAGAAGTGATCATCCCTCATTTCTAAAATGAAAGCCATCTCTGTTCTATTGCTGAACCTTGCTGCCCACCTCCCCCTGAGCTCCCCCAGATGGAGAGGCTGCTTTCTGGTAAGATCCTGCTTTCTGGTAAGACTCTAGATGCAAACAGGATGTTTAAAATACCCTAATTAGATCGATCTTGACTTCAGCACTGGTGTGTTGGAATACAGATTAATCTGTTCCATGCCTGGCACTGGCAGCTGAAGTAGCAGGAGGCCCTGTCAAATCAAGCCATAACATCACACTGCTCTGCCTTTATTATTATTTTTTCCCTTTTTATATTTCATTATAATGGACATCCGCCTAGCAGGGGATGTGGTAACCCAAGAAGAGTCATGCATGTGCACTCAGCCACTCCAGTTGAACATTGATGCAAGTCAAATCAAACACTCTTTTCAAGACAGATGGATCTGTGTTAAGCATCTATATATAGTCCCTTTTAACACATACACAAAATACATATATTCCTATTCTTCACAAACATTTACTGAATCCTGGCAGGCACTGGGCTAGAGACTAGGGACATAAAGAGGCAAAGTTTATTGTAAACCTATTATGTGCCTATGTGTGCTCTGCATGTATTACTTTATTTAATTCTCACAACAATCTTTTGAACCATGTTTATTATCCTCCCCATTTTACAGATAAGAGACTAGAGACTCAGCTAGGAAAAGAAATTTGCCTCCCAGGGTTTCACAGCTAATTAGGAAGTAACCTCATTAGTTCCACTATAATAAAACTTGATTATTTTCCTCAAGAGTTAAAAAAAAAAACAACCCAATAAGCATATTAAAAAAGCATTCAGCCTCAATAGTAATACAAATAAAATCATGAGATAGTTTCACTTGATAAAGTTTTCAAAGTACCTGGAGCCTGGAGCCAGGGGAGCTCCCGTAAGCTCTCCTACACTGCTGGCCCTATGAGTACTGACGACGCAGTACTGAATCCGCTCTTGCTATGTGAATCTCCCCAACAGATGGTAAGCTCCTCCAAGGCAGGGTCCATCTTATTCACTGACACACCTCAGTGTCTAGCCTTGTGCCAGAGATTCAACTAATACTGAATTTGACATCCTAACTAAACAGCATGGTAAGAGTTAGCTATAAGAGATACATTTGTATAGAAAGGAATAACTGACTCCCTGAGAGGGTCTGGATGAGCCAAACTCTGAAGAATGAGAAGGAATTTATCAGAGAGACAAAGGGGGAACGGAATTCCAGACAAAACACAAGAGGTTTAAGGGCATGGAGATATAAAGGAGCACAACACAGGACAGGCTGCCGTGGGTGGGTGAGGTGATGGCAGATGAGGAAAAAGAGAGGTGAGCAAGAACCTTGCACACTCAGCTAGAGTCTGGATTTTATCCCACAGGACCTACAGAGGAGTTGACAGAAAACTGGCAACATGATCAGATTTCTGTCCCAGAAAGATCGTCCTGGAAGATTTATAGGAACGTACACTGGAACGTACCAGATCCAGAATATTACAGAAATGTACGCGACAAACACAGTATATTGCATTTGGGTGTATATAACAGGTGATCCTCCCTAAGCAAAACCTGAAATAGCTAATGATCTTTCAGAAAGAAGCCAATTTCCTTGCCCCCTTTCTGAGGGAAGAAGGGAAGTACAACATAAAGATCACCAAAGTAAAGAGACATGGGTTTCTAGTCCAAACTCTGAGAAAAATCTTCTATGTGATTCTAAATAGGTCTCTTCTCCACCTACTCTCTGGGCCTCAACATACTTGATTGTAAAAGGAAAAAAGTGGCTTGGACGATACATCAGGTCCTCCCTTAATTCAATGACAAGATTCTAGCTATCAAAAAAAATGTGAACAATTACCAAATGACTCAGCAATTCCACTCCTCGGTATTAAAGACTTATACAAGAATGTTCATAGCAGCCCTATTCATAATGGCCCCAAACGTGAAACAGTTTGTCAACAGGAAGAATGGAAAAATACATCCACTCATTGGAATACTACTTCATGGATAAATCTCAGAAACAGTATGCTGAGTGAAAGCTTTACCCCTGAAGAGTATACACTGCCTGAGGCCACTGATATGAGCTTCCAGATGAGGTTAATCTATGGTGAAAAACTGAAAACAATAGATACATTTGTGAGGTAGGAGGGGGGATCTGATTGGGAAAGGGCATGAGGGAACTTTCTGGAATGGTGGTAATGTTCTGTATCTTGACAGAGTATGTATTTGTTCAAATCCATCAAATGTTGCATTCAAGATCTGTGCATTTCACTCTATGAAATTTTATTTTAAAAAACCCCTGAACTCTAGGTTAATGATATTCATGCTGAAGTGCTTAAGGGTGAACTGTTCTGATGTCTGCAACTTACTTCATGCATCAAAAAATAAAATGGATGGATGACAGAGAGATGGATAGATACATGACAAAGCAAATATAGTAAAATGTTAACTGTAGAATCTAGGTGGTGGGGACATGAACATTTGCTGTACAGTGCTTTCAACTTTTCTGTAGGTTTGAAAATTTTCTTTAGGAAATGTTGGGACATTTCCTAAAGAAAAAAAGCGAGATGTGAACTTGGAATATAAATGATGAGACTCCTGAAGGCCATTTTTCCCAAAAGTGGTTTTTAATATGTTCGTTGTTTGCAATTTTGAATGCATTTTCCATTGAAACAGGCCCATTGAAACCCATTTAACCTGAAATACAGCCAAAATTAATTCAGTATTCTTATTTTTCAGTTGCGGTGAGATTCTACAAAGTGTCTAAGCATCTACTGGGTACAAAGCAATAGGACAGGTGTTGCTTTTTAAAAATTTAGTTCCACTTTCCCATAGGATTTCTTTCCTTCCTTTCAGAGTTCCAGTAGCACTATGGATTTAAGAAAGTGTTTAAGTGCTAGCTTAACTAATTTACGGATTTGAATCTGTGGGAAAATGGGCCTTACAGCAAGAAAGGGATATGTATGCCCAAGAACTGCTTCTTTCTGCTACACAATTATTCTCCAAGGACTCAGAGTGAAAAAAAAAACAAAAACAAAAACAGAGGGATGTGGCATCTAATTCTCCCAACTCAGGGCTTGAGCTGAAAGCATGAAGTTCCCTAAAAGTCTAATGTTCATATATCAGGGAAGGCCCATATCTTAGATGGGCTGAAGGAGAGGTCCATGAAACTCTAAGTGTCTGCCACGTGCGTACACAACTGTCTCCTTGGAAAATGATTCCAATCTGTAGTTTTCTACGGCTCCTACAAGGTGCTTTGTCAGTGAAACCAACCCTATCACTCCAGCAGCGGCAGTGTGGATTGGGGAATGATACTGGTTCTGGGGAGCACCACTCTGAGATGGGCTAGACAAGCTCTGCCCAAGAGAGGTGTTCTGTACCAAGTGGCAGCATCCTGACTGGTTGAGACTTCCAGCTACCTACCCAATTTCTCTTCTTATTTATTACTAATAGAACATATATTTACTTGGTAATATGCCCAGCTTAAAAAAACAAACAACAACAAACAAACCACCACTTCCCTTATAGCTAGGTATGACTGTGTGACTAACTTTGGGTCAAGACTTAAGATGAACTGGTATTTGGGACTTCCAGGAACGGCCATGACCCCTTCTGCCCTGCTCCCTTCCCCTTTTGGTCTTCTGTGGTTTGGAATGTAGACATAGTAACTAAAACTCTAGGAACCATCTAAGACCGTGAGGCAATCCTGAAAAGTCCAGGCATTTTATAGGTGCCTGGGGCGCATTAACAAGCAAGCAAACATCCCTGGCCCTGTGATAAGGAAGAGAATGACAGAAGGAAGCTGGGCTAGGGCTGACACTGTGAAGGTGTCAGTCCAGTCCTGCTGACTCTGGGCTGACTTAACATGAGACAGAAATAAACCTCAATGTGTTCTATTTTGTTTAAGCCACTGTGATTTCGAGTCTCTGTTACTAGCAACCAACTGCAATTCCTAACTGATATACTAATTCAGTAAGTTCTTTTCCAGGAAGTCCAAAGAGAGTCAGGTATTTACCCCAAGAAAGCTGAGTGTGCAGTCTCACCCATTTTCAGAACCAGCCGCACATCCCAGTGGGGAAAATCCTAGAACCAGGAGTAACTGCTGGTGAAAGGTACACTCCTCTCTTTTCATCTGTCTTGAAGGATTTCCTCAGGACCCTTTTCCATTGTATTCTGGAGAACCTGGCTGGAAGGACTGATACAACTTTTTTTTTTTTTTTAATTAAAAAAATTAACCCTCATCCTTGTAATGGCAGAAATGCATGCCTGGAGTTTCAGCACCTTTGTTTTCTCTCTGCATTCCCACCAATACTCAAATAAGCAGCACTCACACCCAGCAGTATTTTGAAGAACTGGTATGAGACGGCTCAGAGGCGTGGTTTCTGACTCACCAGCCTGAGTCCTTTAGTGAGCCCCCTTGATGAAGCCAGCTGAATGTCAGGTGTGGCTGGTTAGAGCTTACTTTCCTTTAGCACATCACTTAGGAGTATTTCATCTAAATTAAACTGACTCTGTGGCCCAGAAGCTCTTTCAGGTTTAAAAAGGTAAATTATACAGTTAGCACTCCTCTCCCCACCCACGCCCTAAAAAAAAACATTAAAAAATCTTTAGATCCTAAAATGAGACAATCACTATGAGTATTTGTAATGTGGCTTTTTTTTTTTTTTTTTTTTTTTTTTTTTTGTGGTACGCGGGCCTCTTACTGTCGTGGCCTCTCCCGTTGCGGAGCACAGGCTCCGGACGCGCAGGTTCACCGGCCATGGCTCACGGGCCCAGCCGCTCCGTGGCATGTGGGATCTTCCCGGACCGGGGCACGAACCCATGACCCCTGCATCAGCAGGCGGATTCTCAACCACTGCGCCACCAGGGAAGCCCGTAATGTGGCTTTTTTTAAAGAGTCCTTTTCAATGGTTAGCTTACTGTATTCTCAAATAAGCCTAAAAGGTTAGGAAAGCACAGCAGAACCCTGTAATAACATGGATTCGGATATACTTGAGGTTAAACCTAAGTGCCAGAATTCTCCCACATTCTCCCCTTCCTCAGTGATTTCTTCGCTATTCCAATTTCCCACTTTCCAAGTATCAACCTGCCTTGGCTCAGGAGAGCTGATCATCACAGCCCCAAAGCAAGGGAGGTATTTTCACACTCCTCTGAAAGCCATCCCTCGATGCCTGCTTTAGATCAGAAATTCAGTTTAGGGGGAAAAAAAAAGAAAGAAAGAAAAACCTGTTTCCAGGGCCTTCAGGGAATGATCTAAACCTACCTCTGCACGATTTTCATCTTATTTACCAGTCCTGCCTTTGCACTCTTCAAACAGCCACCGCTCCTCCTCCTATTCTTCCCACATTTAGCAGCTTTTAAGCTGCTGCAGCCTCACCAACTGTTGGGCTCCACACACTCTTCCTCCAGACTCCAGGGCTTCGCTGATTTCCACAGAAACCAGAAAAACCTGCTCGCAGACCCAAGGCGGCCTTATGTTCATTTTCTTGAAGTCTGACTTCTCAACCCTTGTTCCATCAGCCAGTAATACAGCAGTGAAAGTAGAGAAGGAATTTCAGGGCTGCACTGACACAGTTCTTTCATTTCCATTGTGAGACTAACGAACTAAACCATTCTATAATCTTGCACACACAAAAACTACAGGGAAAACATGCAGTCATCTCTGCGAAGTTGCTTCAGGATCATATTCTAACAGGTATTAGACTCATAATAGGGAGGAGATAAAGGAACCTGGCTAATCCTAAAAAACACATGGCATTTGGGAAGACAGAGTCCATATTCTGTTTTACAAACAAGATATAATCAACAATTGGCAGATATATGGAGTACTTTGCCATCATCATTTTCTCACAAGCTAATTTTCCCATCTACTCAGTGCAACCATTTTACAGTTGTACAAATAAAGAACTAAGGGTCAGAGATTTACGTGCCTTTCCCAACAGGTCTTCCTCCCATCTTCCCTTCCCTCCTTCCTTTCTCACTCTTTCTTCTTCTTCTTTTTTTTTTTTTTTCTTTTTTGCCTGCTCAGCTTGTGAGATCTCAGTTCCCAAACCAGGGACTGAACCCGGGCCATGGCAGTGAAACCCGAAGTCATAACCACTAGGCAACCAGGGGACTCCCCAATGGGTCTTTCTTAAGAGGAAAAAACCCATTTATTAGTGTTACATGCCAGGTTACTGTGCTAGGTGCTTCACATACTCTTTCTCACTTTATGTTCATGACCACACTTGGAGTGAATTATTCTCCCCATTTTACAGATGAGAAAAAGTAAGGCCCAGAGAAGTTATATGTTTTATTCAAGTTCTCAGAGCTAGTAAGAACCAGAGACTGATCTGACCAGTTTTCTCTCCACTGCCCCAAATCTGCCTTTTTAGTGGTAAAAATAAATTTACTAGCACCCAAATTTCTAGGGTACTTCTTAGAAAACTGAGCTGTAAAAAATAAGCAGGGAGCCCATTTTGAACATAGCTATAAATTGAATGCCAATGTCCCTTTGCTTTATACAAAGCAGATGGTTTCTGGAAAAAACTGACTTTGAAGTAATTTCTCTGAAACAAATCCTACTTGTTTACCACTATGGAACCCAAGATGCAGTCCCAAGGAAAGAATTCCCCAGCCTGCTTCATCATAAATATTTGGTAAAGGGGAATGATAAGCAGCCTTGGCAGATGTTGGGCAAGGCTGCAGGTTAGCAGCAGTGTGTCCCTGCTGGTAGCGGTATCCCAGAACTCCCCTCAGCCTGGCTTTGTGCTTTTCCCTGCTCAGTAAGACACCCCCACGAGGACTACAGGAAGTCTTCCTGCTCCTGGGAAGCCTCTGACCTCACCCTGGTGGCTCCTGGAAACTGTGTGTAAGATAGTAGGACACATGTTGGCACAGGGATTGGAAAACAGAGATTTTATTCTCCAGCATGACACGAATAAGCACAGTAATAATCAGAAAGACACTCTTCCTTTCTGGCACCATTAGGTATTCAACAAATAATGGCTGAAGAAAACTTTAGAGTGAATGAACTCATGGAAGACATCAGTCGAGGATTCCTTTGAAAGGCCACCTTACAAAGGTGTTCATAGACTTCCTAAATGACTCCTAGTTCCGGGCAAACACCTCAAGATGATCTCCTAAGTCATCAAGCTATGCTCAGATGTGGGCACCTCTCATTTTAAAGCTTAATCCTGAGTTTACTACTTGCAAAATGTCTTCTGTAGCCTGGAACTTTGACAGAGATAAGACATGCTGGGAAAATACACATTTCCAGAAGTACTTCTTAAATAAAGGCCATGTTGGAAGGAGAAGGGAAGAGGGCTATCAGTTGTTCAGCACCTACTATATGCCACAATGAATCTGAGAGACAGATACCTTACTGAGCTCACTGGGCAGGATGTGGGTCTCATTCCACCACTGTTTTATTGTTTCGGGGCATGTCTCATGCTTCTGTTGCACGGTTTTGTTGCTAAGCAAGCCTGCTTGGTTTTGTGGGTGAGCAAACCTGCTTTCTTGAGTGATCAAGGGGTCTCCCATCCTTTTTCTCTACTTACAGTCCCTTAGTGGGATTAACTATTTAATCACCTCCTTTGTCCCTTCACCCTGTCCCTGTCAGTTTTATGGATCCCTGCTACTCAAAGTGTGGGCAGAGGACCAGCAGCAGCGGCACCACCTGGGGGCTGGTTATCAACACACAACTTCAGGCCTCACCCTGGACCTACTGGAGCAGATTGTGTTCTTAAAAGATCCCCAGGTAATCTGTCGGCAATATAAACACTGAGAAGCACTGTTGTATATGCAGTATATCTGAGATCAATGAAGTGAATTAATGTGCCTAATGTGATACTGTGATTTATAATAAGAACTATTATGTTTGGTCCTTGTCCCCATTTCTGGCAAAGAGCTCCGAAAACCCTTGGAATTTTCGAAGTGATGAAAGCTACAACGGTGTCTCTTGTTATGTTAATGTTATGTTGCTAGGAGAACCCAACCAAGAGATCAGAGTGATTGGAGGATTGCAACTTTCAGTCCCAACCCCAGACCTGGGAGGGGAGAGGGGCTAGAGATCGAATCAATCACTAATGGCCAATGATTTAATCAATCACGCCTATGTAATGGAGGCTCCATAAAAACCCCAAAAGGATGGGGTGTGGAGAGCTACAGAGGTGCTGGGAGAGCGGCGTGCCTAGAGTCGGGGCATGGAGGTTCCGCACCCTATCCCCATGCCTTGCCCTATTCATATCTTACATTTGGCTGGTCCTGAGTTCTATCATTTTATAATATACCGGTAAATAAAATGTTTCTCTGAGTTCTGTGAGCTGCACAGAACCCAAGGAGCAGGTCTTGGAAACTTCGGTTTATAACCAATTAACTGATCAGAAGTACTGATGACAACCTGGGCTCCCGAATGGTGTCCAGAAGGAGAGGGAGTGGGGCTGTTGTAGGACTGAGCCCTCAAGCTGTGGAAAATGCTCCTCTCTCCAGGTCTATAATGTCAGAATTGTATTGAATTCTAAGACAGCCTGCTGGTGTTCGAGAACTATTTGTTGGTATGCAGAAACCATCCTCGCCTTCACGTTGGAAACTGAGTCTCAGAACACCTAATTTAGTTACACAACTGGTATAAGCTGGGATTTGAACTCCAGTCTGCATGTTCCATAAGCTTTTCCCCCTACACTATTAAGAACTATGCCAAGCTTACAGCTTAGAAAAACACATCTAACTTAATATAAAACATATAGAAAAACTTTATAACAAGATTCATTATTTCAAGAATTTAGGTTGATGTTATAAAAAATGTTCACATCCTACATTACAAATATGCCCCCCCCCCCGCCAAATTCACATCCTACATAATACAAAAAAACTTGGTAATAGAGCTTTTCTGCCCTGCCTTGCCAGTATTACAAATTTTCCAGAAATAACTAAAGGTTGCTTTGGTGATGATTGAAAGTCATTTAACTCTGGTTTTCAGTTGTCTCTTTAAGAGACTAAAGCATAGGATCAAGAACATAGGCTTTAGGTTCTAGCAGACATTAATTTAAACTGTGCACGATTTGAGAAAGTGCTTAACTTCTTGGGGGCTGTTTCCTCAGTAATAAACCAGGCTAATGATACTCCACAAAGGGCTGATGTTAGGGATAATGACATCACGGATATACTGGAACACAGCAAATACTCAGTAAATGTGAGACACCACCACAGCCACCATTGTCAACAGTAACCTCAGACTGGCTGGCACATCATCAGGAAAATCAGCCTGCTAACGAGGAAAGCAAACACTGTTATTCCACGAGTTTGCCAGCCAGCAGGCATACTTAACAGAGACATGACTTATTAGTAATCGATACTTTTAAGAAAGTTGTAGGCATACTTTTAGTGATTATCAAAATGATACGCTTAATTTATTTTATGGTGACCCTGCAGCAAATATGGAACAAATTAACCATCATTTTCTTTCTACTTTGGAGCCAGAGACAAGGAAGAAAAGTGTTACAAGGAAAAAAATGTAAGGAATGTAGAAGAGACAAGGGAAAAACACTGAATGTAATACACCACAACCATATTGTACGTGTGCATAATCTTATAGTATATAAAAGCACTTCCCCATACACCATCTTATACAATTCTCACACACTGTGAAATATTATCTCCCTCTTTAAGGGTGGGGAAACTGAAGTTCAGAGAGTAAATGACTTACCGAAGTCACAGAGCCTATGGTAGAAACAAATCCAAACCTTCTGAACCCAGCCCAGGGCTCCTTTCTAATAGGCTACTTAAGGGATTTAAAGCTACTACTCGCAAACAGAGGTGCTCAGCTGCAGAAAATCACCCCAAGATGGTTACAGCAAGGTTCTCCAACCACATCCCCAGGGTGACCTCCCCAGCTCAACACACAGATCCTTTTAATAAACCTGAACCTTAAAGAGAAAAGAGCTGCTTCACTTTAACCTGATACCTGAGAATAATTTGTTTGGGGATCCTTTGTTTGGCTACCAGAAAAGAATAGTCAACATCTTTTCAACCTCCTTCTTATGCTAATTATATTTCATCTGCATCTAGACACCCATAAGCAAAATCAATCTGACTATAAAAGCAAGCCAAAGACATTTTCTTACCATAAGAGAAACAAACAAGTAAGACTGCAACATGATTAAATACACAGAGCATTTCCCCAGCAACCGGCAAGCTGCTGTGTATAAAAATCACATGCAATATCACAAAAGTCCAGGAAGGTGGACAATAACAAGTATCTCACATTTGTAACTGTATTCTTTATGAGCAGTGAAATGTATACAGGTCTATTTTCAGTTTATCTCCTTCTACCTTATATCTACTGTTAGATGCCAACATGTCTAACACATTAAAAAAAAAATTTGAAAGGCATCTTCACTTCCCTTATACTATAACCAAGTGAACTCAGGCGTATTAGCCTTCAGTCCGCACCTCCTTTCCTTACCATCCTGAAGTCCCAGCACATTAACAATACTTGGAAGAGCCAACATCACCATCCAAGCACAGCTCACCTTTCCAAACTGCTATCACCTCTACCTCTACAACCTAATCATTTAACCTGAAATCTATCCTGCCTTCTAAAAATATACAGTCCAGTTTCCTAATTGTATTAAAAGACTCACCCCTGTCAAATATGCCCAAGACATACTGAGTAAAAACAGCAGGTTACAAAACAGCATATACACCATGGATCCACTTATACAAAATTGTATGCACATATATCCAACCCCCACCCATAACACAGATGTTTGAATGGATAGTGTCCACGATGTTTCTAGTCATTAACCCTGGGTGGTGAGATTGGGGGTGATTTTAACTTTCCCACAATGCTTGACTTTTCTACATTAGGTTAATTATCCATACTCAGAAAAAGCAAGAAAGATATTTTTAACAAGCCTTCCCCTAAGACCCGCCATGTCAACAATCTTCTCTTGGCCCAGAGAGAAAGTAAAAAGTATGCTTACCAAGGCTTCTGCTCTGAGCATTCTGCCTAGTGGGTCTCAGCACTAGCTAAGCAACAGGCTCTGGAGCTTTTAAAAAATAACAGATGTTTGGCATTCCGATGCTCAGAATTCCTGGAGGTGGGGCCCAGGCATGTGTATTCTGTCAAAGCTCTTCAAGTGATACTCATCAGTGAGGGCTGAAAACTATGGAGTCATGTCTCATTCTCAAGGGGGCCAACAGAGGGAGCAAATAGGCCAGAGTGCTGAGTGAAGTGTTTAAAGGCAGGCAACTGCAAAGTAAGCAGATGGGAATGTTTAGGAACAGAAATTGAAGGCTGAAGCAGTGCTGAGCTTCAGGCCTGAGAGGCCACCGAGAAGAGAGTAGACTATCAGTGGACAGATCCACCCTGAAGTCAGAAGCCAAGAAGAGGTGAACAAAGTGTGGCAGGGCAAAATGTTTGCAATTGAGAGAGTTTATGCAGTACTGGGTGCAGGACTACTGATGACTTAAAAGAAATCAAATAGCAAAAGACACCAAGCAGTTTAAATTAGGCCCACTACTATTAAGCAACACTGATTTATGATTAAAAGAAGAAGAATTAGAAGAGTACTGCAGATGATTTAATTTTCAGAAACCATGGAAAAATCTTAGTTTAAAATCCTAGTAAGGCCATGTACTAGCTGTGTCTTCGGAAAATGACAACTTCTTTATGCCTCAGTGTTCTCACCTGTAAAATGTAGATAATGATCCATGGCTCACAGGGTTCTTGTAAGGATTAGGTGAAATGATATAATGAATGCTCTCATCTGATAGGTTTTTGCCTATCAGAGTACTCAACAAAAAAAGCCCCCAGTGGTAACATTAGGAAGCATATTATAGTAAAGATTACATGTTGAATTTTTATAAACCAGGTTATTATAAACCAGGTTTAATAAACCAGTTAATTACTGCCTAGTCCCTAAGTTATTTCCTCATTTTGGCACACCTAATGCTAAAGAAATAACCTAAAAAGGTTTGGCTATTTCTTGACTGCTGCTTCAACATTCTTGGTATTTGTTTTACTTCTTTATATAAAGGAGATACACTGCACACTATTTCTATAAAGCTTAATCAAGATTATAAATGAAAACTAACAGAGTTATATTGACAAAATAATAAATGTACCAGTGGAAAACTCTATATCCAAAATAAGAATTCAGGTAATGCTACCACTAAAGGACTAAGTTTCTACCTGGCAAAATGAAAAACGCAAAAGAAAAACAGTGATAGATGTTTCTTCTTCATCCTTTCCACCTAGGCCTTCAATATCAAAATTGAGTTTGTGCGAAATTAGCTGAAATAGTCAAAATAATTAAAATTAGGGTTCCCTGACGGCTCAGTGGTTGAGAGTCTGCCTGCCGATGCAGGGGACACGGGTTCGTGCCCCAGTCCGGGAGGATCCCACATGCCGCGGAGCGGCTGGGCCCGTGGGCCATGACCACTGAGCCTGCGTGTCTGGAGCCTGTGCTCCGCAATGGGAGAGGCCACAACAGTGAGAGGCCCACGTACTGCAAAAAAAATAATAAATAAATAAATAAATAAATAAAATTAGTACTCTACCTAGGACCTATAAAAATTTGGGGGAGTCCTTTTTTACTATAACACAATAAAATAACTGTAAGAAAAGCAATAACTATTAACATTAATGAATGCTTACCATGTGCCAGGTACTGCCCTAAACCCTGTACATATATTAACTCAGTCAATCCTCACAAGAGCTCCGCAGGGTCCTTCAAGGTCTGGCTTCTGCTTAACTAATCTAATCTTCTGCTCCATGCTCTTTTTACCAAGGGCTGGTGCCAGACTGGTCTCTAAGGGTACTCACGGCAAGCTTAATAGAACTACATATCCACCAGCATTATGCAGACTGGTGGAACCAGAAACTCTGAGAACATGTCCCAGAAGGCTACATTTTAAACGAATTTCCAGATGATTCTGAGGGGCAGCTAGTTTAAGGCTCACTGTAGTCTGTGCCTCCCACCTTTTATTTTATACACGCTGCTTTTTTCACTTGATATTCCTTCATGTGGCTAACTCAGACTTAAGGTTTGGCTCAAGAGCCACATTTCTAAGGTGGAGTTGTTTCTAACCTCCACCTGTTCTCTCACCACCTAGGTTAGATTAGGAGCCCCTGCTCCATGCCCCCTACTACCACTTTACCTTGTAATATAAATACAGGTTTCCATGTCTCCCCAGCTGCACTATGAGCTTGTTCACCTTCCATCTACAGCACCAAGCCTGGCACACAGAAGTGGCTAGTGGTTTGTTTAGTGAAAGAATGAATGAAGCCTCACTGATCTACCTTTAGGGCTCTTATCCATAGAAACAGACCCTCTGCAAGAGCATCAAACTGAAAGAGAAGGGTATAGGACCTCATTCAAGGTGATGAATTTTGACAGGACCAGCACAATCAGGATTATAACTGAGGGTCCAGATTAGTAGGCCATCATGATAAACTGGCTGTCCCATCTCTTGGTAGCTCCTGTTATGACCCAGCCTCTCCACATATGCAGTCCTGGTGCACAACTGGGCTTCACACCCACGAAAGTCAAGGAGTTTTGCTCCCTACATGTAAACATGAAAACTCCTTTTTGAAAGGAGGCTGACATGCAGCAACTATTTTACCATTTATTAAATGTCCACTTGCTAGAGACTATGTAGGATGCTCATGATCATTATTCTTCACACACAATTTGAGAAAGGTTTTATCTGCCTTGTTGATTGAAGAGGAATTCAAAGTCCAGAAAGAATAACTTGTCTAAGGCCACCAGCTATTTTGGGGGTAGAGCTGGGATTTGAAGCCAGGTTTGTCTCCTACAAAGACAATCCTCCTCCCCCTACACTGTGCTGTCTCTGGATACCAACCAGAAGACCACTGAAGCCACCTTGGTGTTAGAAGAAGTTTTAGAAGCAAACCTAGGCTCAAATTCTGCTTTTGTCACTCACTTGCTAGAAAGTATTTGGTAATTAACAAACTCTTTGAGACTCATCTATAAAAAAGACGATAGAAATGCCTAATTCATAAAGTATATACACCTGTAAAGCCCTCAGTATAATCGTAGATGCTCAATAAAATGTGAGTTGTCCACTAACCTCCTCCCACAAAAGAGAAGAGCAGTTTTCCAGGATGATAAATACATCCTTTGTTTCCCTGTCTTCCTCAGTGGTAAACAACTATGCGGTGCTCTACTTGGGAAAGGCCCGTGGGTTAATCCTTATATGACTGGAACCAGTTAGCAAACCAGATGTGTAACACTCAAAATCATCCCCTCAAGCCTAATGAGAGGAACCCTAAGTCCAAACACATTGCTTATTTCAGCCTCCTTATATTTTGTCATCTGAGGTCAGGAATGAGACAAGCAGCTGGAGGGAGAGAAAAGAAATTGATCCAGGAGCTATTCAGTTATAAGGTTTTCAGATAGCGACAAAAAACAACAGCCAGACATTTCCATCCTTGTTTAACATAAAGTCCCTGGTAGCAGATGGCTTAATGCTACTCTTAAAATTAAATACCATTTACTCTTCACTTGTTCATTATTCTGAGCACTACACCCAACTCTCTGGGATTTTTAAGCTTGGGGAATACAAAAGGAGGGGGCAAAATCTTTTAATTCTCTATTTACATGATGCGGAGAAGTGGGGACCTGGGGCTCCCTAGTACGTCCTCTATGGAGAGGTTTTTGTCTTATATTCCACACAAGACTGGCATGTTTATGGTCTACCCGTATGAATGGCAGATCCAGGGAGAAAAAGGATTTTTTTCTGTGGGTACTTCTAAAACTACCAATTAAGTAGAAGGAAGAGGAACACAAATGGGAAACCTATCCACACCCCAGCCACTAATATTAATGAAGCAGGCACTATGCTAATCATTTGATCTGCATTATTTCATTTAATCCTCACACAGCAGCCTTATGAGATAGATTCCAATATTATCCCAAATTTACAATTGAGGAAATACAGGCTCAGGGAGGTTAAGCTACTTTTCCAAAGTCATAGAGCTAGTAAAAGGCAGGACCAAGACACCAACCCAAGTCTTGTCCTGTGCATGTGGGGAATATTAGAGTTAAGCATGGTATGTTGATTTCTGCCTTGGGTGCCATTTACCAGGACAGGAAAAGCAGAAGAGACTTGGGTGATGAAGGAATGAATAAGGTTTTGAATGAGCTGAATTTGAGTATCTGGTGTAGTTGTCTTCTGGTTAATTAGTTGTGCTGATTAGAGCTTGTAAGAGAGACAAGGCTGAAGAGTTGGGAATCAGTGGCAAAGAGACAGAGGTTAAAGCTACAGGTAGTAGATAAGATCAAGGAGAGTATGGGGAGTAGAAAAAAATAAAATAAAATAAGGAACTGGGGGAAGACACCACCAATCCAGACAAAAATGAATGCTTGAGGGACAGGCTGAGGCAAAGGATCTGGAGATTCGGAACACTGGGAAAGAGCAGCTCCCCCCAGGACAGGAATTCAGTTTTATTCCTGTCACATGTTAGGTCTGTTAAATTTTGAACATAGAAGGAGCCCCAGTAAAAGTTGGCCCCAAACGATGCCATGTCATTACCACAGCCCACCATGGACACATTAAAAATATTTCTTTTTTGCCTAAAACTCCCTTCTTTTCTGACTGCAGGAAAGGTTTTGCCATTTCCCTCTCCTAAGCCTGGTAGGTGGTAGGAGCTCTGGTCTGCAATTCCTCACTGTTAGGAGTCCAAGAAGCACCAGGCAAGTGTATACCTCCTGACTTGAGGAGTCCATGAGAATCACCTACAATTCTCTGCAGATGACAGAAAAGTATTCTTTAAAGCAGTGACCTGTTATCAACCGCTGTCATTGTTGATGAGGTAAAATGTGTGCATATGCCTAGCATGCACACACATACCTACACACTGCTTGGTAGCTCACCCCCTTAAAGCTCATAATAGCCTCTAGGGGAACCATGCTGAAACAGTGCAATTAACTAGAACTGCTATAAACTCAATAACTCACCTACCTAATGAAGCAATACAAGGAAAATTGGACCTATTTTAATAAGAATTTTAAAAAGAGACAAGAAGTAAAGGTCAAATGCCATTTCTGGATCCCAGCTCTTTTCTTCCTCCCTCATATTCTGAAGCAGTTAATTCCAAGGGGACAATATATACTGTGCTATTCTTTATAAAACCAAGGAGGCAG
Organism: Kogia breviceps; assembly: GCF_026419965.1. Classification (NCBI taxonomy): domain Eukaryota; kingdom Metazoa; phylum Chordata; class Mammalia; order Artiodactyla; family Physeteridae; genus Kogia; species Kogia breviceps. The sequence goes on from NC_081323.1 coordinate 21,453,268, forward strand.
CCAATCATGCTATTGTACCCAAGGGCAAATTTTTTCCTTCCAACCCATCCCCCAAGCTAAGTGCCTCCCCTGATCTATTTCAGAAGGTTTTATTATGCAAAACTGAATGGATTTCAATTACTGGTAATTCTTTTCCTTCTCCACCCCAACTCACAAAAGAACTACATTACCCACAATTCTAGGTTATCAGGGTGGTTTCTGCTTCTTCCCTCCTCTCTACAGTCCGCTTAATCTAGAGACTATCCTCTCTCAAAGCTCTTTTGTTGGCTTTAGGAACACGTTGTTTTTATGCCGCCCCACTATTTAGCATATCATGACTCCTGACATTCCCGTCAAGAATGAGTTTGCCTGTTCTAATGCAGCCATCATACAGCGATTAGACCGCAGGCCAATAAAACCCACACTCTCCCAATCCTCCCACTCCCAAGGTGTGTGTAGGCAGTCTCTTTGCCTGGCTTCCCAGTGACCTCTTAGAAGAATGGGTATGTGTGACTAAGGTCAGGGTGGGCAGAACTGGAGACAGATTTAGTAGAGGAGAGAACTTACACTTCTTGAAGTGCCTACTCTATTCTAGAGTCTGTGCTAAGTTAATATCTGTCACCTCACCTGACCCTCACAACCACCCTATGTGGTAGATCCAGCATTTTACGTAAGGCTCAAGTAAGGCTCGGAGAGTTTAAGGATTAACCCAAGATCACGTGGTTGACAAGCAGTGGATCATTCTGTACCACACCAGGCTATGTTGCTACCATTGGAGTTTGGGGAAGATTCTAAGAGATGACAGGGGCTGAGACTGGACCAGGATGAACTTAACCCTGATATGTGACAAGCCCCTGAATCTGACAAGAAAGGGAAGCTTACAGGGCAGCCCTCCAGAGGTTCTGGACGGGCAAGTTGATTCCCAGCCCGTAGTCCGTTATTAGGAGTTGCTGGATTACCAAAAGAAGCTTGTCATAGGGTGGCCTCACCTATAAGGAAGTTCCATCTATAACATGTCTCTTAAAGGCATAGCTCTAAAGGAGGGGAGAGGAGTTCTGCCATAATTTCTAAGCCCATGAGACAAAGAAAAACTTAAGGCTAGGAACCCACTTGTGTTTGCTTCCAAACAAGCTGGTTACCCCAGGTGTATGACCAACAACTGTCAACTGTATTGACTCAACCTTGCAAGGTTCTGGGGAGAGCCCCAAAACCACGTCTGTCTTTAATGAGCAGTCTTTTAGGGAAGCAGTTATCCATTCGTGCAGTCAATAAATATACACTGTGTATCCACCACATGCCAAGCATGGGACTAGGCCCTGGGACGCAGAGGTGACAAGACTATTGGTTCCATAATCTTAAGGGCTATGAAGTCAAAGTCCTGGGTCCAAGAATCCACTTAATAGGAGGTTCTATTCAAGCCTAGGAGCTCATGTTATGTTTCCCTGAGAAAGTGACATCAAAACTAAGGACTTGAAGGATGACTTAAAAGGCAGGCAAGCAGACAGGTCAGAGAAAATTGTTACAGATGGAGGCAAGAGCATGGCAGAAACCTGGGGCTGGGCACGTTTGCAAATACTCCTGATGGTCTGAGCTACCATGCTTTAGCTTACCACACAAACCTGGTCCACTTCCTTCAGAAAGGTCAGCACTTGGAGAGCAACCCAGTAGATAGGACAAAGAAACCTTGCACAAGGTGCCCCTGCTTTGCCCTGCCTCCATTCTCACCCTACCATTCATGGCCAGGAGCAGTAGCGGGGGTGGGAGAAGGGCCAGGGCTGTGTTTTCTCCTTGTGGGTCACTCTTTGGGTGCCGGTGTATTCAGGATGCAGAGCCCATCCTCACCAGCTATTACAGTCCAAACGTGCCTTCCAGGAGCTGTCTTCCCAATCCACTGCCCTCACTAATATAATGTTATCAAATTCCTAATGTGCGTGCTCTAAAGCAAATGTACTGTTACCAGCATGCCACTAGGCACATTTTTCAGAAGGAAAACAGCTGCTCACTGAATCTGTCATTTCTCTTCTCAGCGCCACGCACACAGAGCAAGAGCCTGCTGAGGGCTGTTTTCCTTCACTTTCTTCAAGCATGCTCAAAATGTAGCATCAAGCCTCTCAATACAACCCAGCAGGTCAGCCACCCACAGTCCTCGAGGAGTTTCCTGGATTATAGGACAAAGCCTTGACAACTAGGGCCTGTGCCTCAGGATCTTGAGGTACAGATATCAGAGCTTCTAATTCACTAGTCTAGTTTCCGCATCTTACAGAGCAGGAAGGAAAACACAGTTGAGAGAAGTTAAGCAAAGGGTCTAAAGTCACACAGCTATTTAGCTGTAGAACCGTAGCTTGGTTCCTTTCTTAGCTGATTTCCTTATCTTAAAAAACAAGGACACCACCATCTACTTCATGGGTAAGGCCCAACTAAGATAGCATATAATGCAGCAGCACTAGGAATGTGGCAGGTTTTCAATGAATAGTGACTGTCTCCAAAATTTTATCTCCTCGATCTCCAATACCACCCATTCCCTCTCCCGTGGCCTCATTTTGCTGAATTTCCATTGAGGAAAGAAAAAAGACCAGCAGCAGGCTTAGCATGTTCACAGCTGGTGTTTGGTCAGTATCTGGTTTGAGGTGAACTGAACTCTCTACATGTTCTCACATCTCTAGTCCATAGTTCTTCCCCTGCCAGACTTCCTGCTGTCTCTGGAGAGCTGCTTTCATCAGAGAAGGTATCACTGGAGGTGACCACTGAAGACATCACTTTAGCCACTCCAAGTTGGTACAGACTAAGTCAAGTAATTTGAGAAGTGACAGACAGGAACTCCCAAACTTTTACCTAGGAGGGTAAGGAATACAAAAGATTCTGCAGATAACCTATGTCGTTATACTAATCATGATGAACAAAAATCAAACCATGGGACAGATGTTAACTTCTGACAAAACCAAACTAGCCAGCCAATCAGCCCAGGTCCTCGTCCTTCACACACACCACCTCCTCGTCCCCCTCTTAGCACCCTCCCCATACTTTAAAATAACCACCCAACCATGTAAATTCCCTGGTGCAAGTATCTGTTAGCCTCCAACAGAACCGTCAATGCTCATAAATCCAGGGCCTTCCACATTGCACTGCAGCTATTTACTGCGGAGAGGGATGCAGCAGGCCACTAGACAACAGCAGGAAGAGAATGGACTAGCAGTAACTACTCTGCTTACAGCATGGCAATTCATGGCATTTTGCTGGGAGTATGCACCATCAGGGAGCAGAAACATAAAAAGGGGAACCTGGGCTGTAAATAGTTTATTTCGGCAATTCCTGATGGTGGCTGAATCACACTTTAATACAGAAATACATGAAAGCACTACTCTGGCGGTGACATGTGTTGCCACCTCATTACTCTTTTCAAAAGGGTCTTCCATCAGAGAGACTCCTCGCTACGAATTATAGTGAAGAAAACAAAACCTTCACCCACAGACTTATTCACAGGCCAGAAGGGAATGGAACCACTAGGATTCAAACAAGCAGAGAACCAGTGCAACAAAGGCCATCAGTGATCAGGGGTCTCTGGGTTGCTTTTCCATGCATAGCAAATAAGCAGATAAAAAAGAAAAAGGTAGCACACTTCCACCTAAGGGTCAACTCCTCAGCTGCATGACAGAGTTTTTCAAAGTAGCTCTCATTGCCCCCCATTTCTCCTAATGCATCTTCATTAGGCTGACTGCTCCAGTGAACCCTACCTTCATGCTCCTTCTCAGTGGTTCCCACTTTCTTGATCTTCCTGGGAGATTTCATGAAAAGGGGAAAGATGGTTCGTAAGCCAAGAATATCAACAAACTTATGGCAATTGTCTGTGCCCTCGGGTCCAATCATGGCATGGTCCAGAACTTTCAGGGCACTGCTCCGGGAGATCTTCTTTTCTCTGGGAACAAAAGAGGTTTTCATGAGTGTGTTCTAGTCTTTAAAAAAAAAAAAAAAAAAAGTATATTTACTGCAGTACTCATTACAATGGAAAAAAGAAAAACGAAACAATTAAAATGTCCACCAGTAAAAAAATTCTACATTATAGTATATCTACATGGAATATTACACACTTGTTAACAATTAGGAGAGTATGTGGTAGAATGAACAAGTTCTTATGGTCAGAATGATAAGCACAAAAGATAATATTCAAAATTCTGTATGAAGCATTATCTCAATTATGTAAAACGTATGCATTAAAAGAGACTGGAAAGAAATAGATCAAGATACGAACATGTTCAAGGTGGTAGGATTATGGATCACCTATTCTTCCTTTTTCTTTCTTTTTAACAGCTTTATCAAGATATAATTCACATACCATACAATTCACCCATTTAAAATGTATAATTCAATGGATTTTAGAATATTCACAGATATGTGCCACCATCACCATAGTCAATTATAGAACATTTTCATCACCCTGACAAGAGATCCTATACCCTTAAGCAACCATCCCGCTACCCTTCCCATTCCATCCTAGCCCTAAACAATCACTGATCTACTTTCTGTCTCTATGGATTTGCCTACTCTGGACTTTTCAATTTAAATGGTATCATACAATACATAGTCTTTTGTGACTGACTTCTTTCACCTAGTATAATGTTTTCAAGGTTCATCTATGTTGTAGCATGTATCAGTAGTTCATTCTTTTCTATGCTTGAATAACAGTCCACTGTATGGAAATGTCACCATTTATCTATCCATTCATCCATCATGGACATTTGGGGTGTTTTTACCTTTTGGCTATTATGAATAATGCTGCTATCAACATTCATGCACATGTTTTTGTATGGATATATGTTTTCATTTCTCTTGGGTGTATGTATACCTAGGAGTGAAACTGCTAGGGAATATGGTACTCTATGTTTAAACCTGCTGAGGAACATCAGACTTTTCCAAAGTGGGGCTACATCATTTAAAATTCCCATTAGCAGCATATAAGTGTTCTGATTTCTCCACATCTTTATCAACACTTACCATCTGACTTTTTGGTTCTAGCCACCCCAGTGGGTGTGAAACGGTATCTCACTCTGGTTTTAATTTGCATTTCCCTGATAACTAATGATGTCAAGCATCTTTTCATGTACTTATTGGCCATTTGTATATCCTCTTTGAAAAAATGTCTATTCAGATACTTTGCCCATTTTTATATTAGCTTAAGTATCTTTATTATTGAGTTGTAAGAGTTCTTTATTCTGGATACAAGTCCCTTAACAGATAAATGATTTGTAAATACTTTCTTCCATTCTAGGCGATATCTTTTCACTTTCTCGACAGTGCCCTTTGAAGCACAAAACTTATTTTTTTCTTCTGCTGTTTGCACTTTTGGTGTCATAGCTAAGAAACCATTGTCAGGGAATTTCCTGATGGTCCAGTGGTTAGGACTCGGTGCTTTCACTGCAGTGGCCTGGGTTCAATCCCTGGTCAGGGAACTAAGATCCTGGAAGCCATGTTGTGCAGTCAAAAAAAGGGAAACCACTGCCAAACCCAGTGTCGTGAAGATTTACACCGATGTTTTCTTCTAAGAGTTTACTAGTTTTAGTTCTTACATTTGGATCTTTAATTTATTTTGAGTTAATTTTTGTATGTACTATTAAAGTGTTAATGATGACAAAGCATGCTATCCTGGGTCAGAATAGCCAGCCAGGATTGGGTCCCAGTGAGTGGAGGTAAGGAGAGTAGATAAAAAGCTTGCTGACAGTGCCCTTTGGTGCTAGACCATGCTGGTATACCCGAGACTCTTCCATTTTCAGCACTGAAAAGAAAGTACAACATCCTGGGAAACCCCTCAGTCCTGGGCAAACTGAGATAGTTGGCCATCCTACTTGGTGCCAACCTCAAAAGATCAAGGATGTATTGTGAATATTCCTACCTTTATTCCCCTTGCTATGGGGAATAAACAAATCAATCAAAAAAATCCAAGATACTCACAAATGACATTCAACCCAACTACTGAGTTTAGTAGAAAAAAAAAAAAAAAAGGCTTCTACTAAGCACTTGCCTCCATACAGCAGGCACTACACTAGCTGCTAGGAATTATAAGCTCCCTGTCTTTAGCCAATTTAAGAACAGGTAAATAAAAATAATTTCAAAAGCCCAAAGCAATGAAAATTTAACTCCAAGGAGGTGAGATAATTAACTTTATCAAGGAGAAATCTGTGAAGGTGTCAAATGAAAGGTGACATCTGAACTGAGTCTGAAATATGAGTGTCTGTCAGGCAGAGAAGGGAGAGCCATGACATTGGTGACAGTGGTGGGTAAGAGACCCGGGCAAAGGTACAGGAGGCCTTTAAGAACACGCCACTTGGGGGAACTGGAAGTAGCTCTCAATGACCAGGGGTTAAGAAGATGACTAAGGGGAGGTGGGCAGGAACAGGTCATGACAGGCCCTAGATGTGCTGCCAGGGAACCTGGGCTCCATGCTGTTGACACTGAGAAGCCATGAAATGTTCAAGAAAAGGAGGACTCTACACAGATAGATTTTAGAAAGCTTAACCTGGCAGTAGTGTGATGAAGGGACTGGAGCGACAGAGCTTGGGGTCAGTAAGCATATTTAAGAGAATATGACAAGAGTGTAAGTGAAAATGACAGAGTTCTGATCACTGCAGTGGTATGAGAAAGGCATATTTGTGAGACATGAAATCTTAATATCTGGAGCAGGGTAAATAAATTTCTAAATTCAATAGGAGGGGTTTTTTTCTTCAGCAAGATGAAATTCTTGAGAACAGAGGAGAATAGACAAATAATATATATGTTTTCACTGCAGCTGGACTTGAGCATCCTACTCTACAAACTTAAATTTACAAAGGTTATGGCTAGGGCAGATAACCATGTGAGCAGAAATTAGGAAACTGAAATACAATATCCTTACTGTTTAGTCACTCAGAAAAAGTCCTCTTGAAATGAATTACAGTCATATAACAGGGCACCTTCCATTACCATGCAGCATACATTCAAACCATTTCACATATAACAGAATTGTTTGAAATGCTAAAGGTAAATGATGCTGGTTTCGCCAAGTCTCTTTATTTCCCTGCCTAAGCAAATTCAACAAACAAAAGATCTTAAAAGTAAAAGCTTCTTCAGGCAGGCAGTGTAAGACACGTTTAAAGGGGGCAGTAATTGCATATTGATCAGGCAAGCTGCATGGAGGTGAACGTTGGAATACTCACTGGGCTCAAGTTCAGGCTTTTAGCAATCAATAGCTGTTTGGCCTTTCTAGGGTTGACTTTATTTGAAATATTTATTCTACTCGAGGACAAGCAGTTTATCTTAGTCTTGGCTGGGTTCATCAGGTTGTTGATCATGCCAGGACCAATGTGAACGCTGGCCTCTATAACATGGGTGGTTGTGGGAAATGAGTCACCTACTGCTCCCTCTTCTGCCCAGGTGACCCTTCTGATGAGAAGGAAAGATGAGGCGTGGGAAGTTTCCGTTGTTGCTTTAATTAGCTTATTCTTCTTTATTATACAGAAATACTTTTGTAATGAACATGCATTGAGTATAATTTTTTTGTTCTTTCATCAAATCTAATATTTATGAGGCATCTAATAGGTGCCAGTTATTAGGCTGAGGATGTAGAGAGAGGCACAGCTCATGCTTCTGAGGAGCTCAGTTCACAGGGGAGACAGATGTGCAGACAATGAAGAGCCAAGTACTACAATGGAGGTGTATACAGAGTAGAACGTGAATGTGGGAAGGAGGGCTGACTATGAGTCAGGGAGGCTTCACAAAGCAGGTGATGCCTGAACCAAGCCTCACTGGATGTCTTTCCCAGACAGGCAAAAAAGATAAGGGTATTTCAAGCAGAAGGAAACAACAGCACATGCAAAGGCAAGAGTAAGCATGGAACATTCAGGGAAGTGGTGCATGGTACTGCTAGAATATAAAGAGCACGAGGGGCAGCAGCAAATAATGAAGCCTGCTGATTTTGTGTATTGGAAAGATCACACTTGTCACAGTGGGCTGGACAGTATGGGGGGAGGAGAAGGGAAGAAGCAGAAGAAAGAGGGGAAATGCATTAAAGGTAGAGACACTGATAAGAAAGGCAAAGTAACAGACTATGAGTGAAAAGAGTTGAGTTAGATTGAACCTGAGGTGCCTGTGAGACATGGCAGTGATGTCCAGCTTAGACTTATGCGTCTGAAGTCCAGGAATGAGATTAAAAATCGAAGGAAATATATAAGAATAATTATATCTATGGTTAGTAACTGAACCTATGATGTGAAGATTACCCTGAGAGGGGGCAGAAAATATGCAGAAAAGAGGGATTAAACCTTGGGGAAAACTTATTTGAAGGACAAGTAAAAGAGGTAAAGTCTACTCCCTCCCTGGCCAAAAGAGACTGAGGAATTAAGGAGGGAAAAAAAGTGATAGGCATTCTTTAAAAGATACTGTGAACGATAAACTTATTCTGGTAAAAAATTTGGATAATGACATATGAGATCATTTTTGTTTGCTTTACAATGTACATGATTAAGTTCCTTTTAGCTCCCCAAATATAATATCACTTTCCGGGTTCCAGGATTTCTATGAATTTGGCAGTAAGATCAATATGACTAAGTTCATAGCTGCTCTCAAACTACAGTGCCAAACTACATGGTGCTATGGCAATGCTAAGAGATATTCCACCACTAAAATAGAATAATGGTGGTCTTCTATATTGCTTGATACATTTTTTCAATTGCTATTCCCATCCATTTTTAATAAACTACTGGTACCAACCATTACTTGACTGTCTATGCCAGAAAATGAAACAAATATGCAGAAAACAGAGGTAAGATTTTTGTTTCTAGCACTATGGTGAGCTAGATATGCAGAGAAACCTTGCACAGAATGGCTGAGCAGACAGTGAAGTAAGATAAATAATCAGTGACCAAAAAACCAAGACTCCAGAGAGCACAGGCTGGCAGGTTGGCACATTTTATGTAAAGGGTCAGACAGAAAATATTTTAGGTTTCACAGGCCACGTATGGTCTCTGTGGCATCTTTGTGTTTGTGTTAAAATATTTATAATGCTTTTAAGGTATAAAAACCATTCTTAGGTTCTTAGCTTACTAGCCATAAAAAAACAGGTCTCAGCCAGATTTGGTCTACAGGTCTTTAGTTGCCAAACTCTAATAAAGAAGATCAACAAAGTCTAATCTGTTTTTTAGAAAGACCAATAAAATTGACAAACCTCTAGCAAGAATGATCAAGAAAAAAAGAAAAGGCACAAAAAAATAATAATGGTAATCAATAGAAAGGGAGAAAACTACAGATACAGCAGACATTAAGAACAACAGAACAAAGGATAATTCTATGCCATAAACTTGGAAAACAGGTAAGATGGACAAATTCCTAGGAAAATATATTTTTCCCAACTCAAGAAAAATAAAACAATTTGAATGTAGAGCTAGTTAAAAATCTCCTCCCAAAGAAAACTCAAGGCCCAGAAGGTATCACTATCAAGTTATACTGAGCATTCAAGAGCAAAATAGTTCCAATTTTACTTAAACTCATATAGAAAACAGAAAAATAAGGAACAATATTCAACTCATTTAATAAGGCTAAAACAAACAATTCACAACCTCTGACAGCAAAACTTTTCTGAGAGAGTACAATTATAGGCCAAGCTCATTCACACATATAGGTATAATATTTATAAATAATATACAGAATCCTAGAAAACATAAAAAAGATGGGCTCATTCCAGGAATGCAAGGTTAGTTCAATATCAGAATATTCATTAATGCAATTTTCACTATATTAATATTAAAAGATCATCTCAATAAACGTAGGAAAAGCATTTGATAAAACTGATTGATGAATTATGTGAAATCTGTGACAATTAGAGAAGTTTCCTTAATCTGATAAATGCTATCTACAAAAAACTTAGAGCAAATATTATACTCAGTGGCAAAATGCATTTCCTTTAACACCAGGAACAAGACAAGTTTGCCCTTTACTACTCATACTTACTACTCATACACTACACATATTCAATGCGACAGTAGAAGTCATAGCTAGTAAAATTTAAACACACACAGACACAAGTTAACAAATTACTAAAAAGAAATATGATAGAAAATAATCTTGTTTCTAACTATTACTCTCTAAAAGAAGCATATACCCAGTGGTTTGAAACTAAAAGTTCAGCTAGCTCTCCAGAAAAAAAGTGCTGATTTGTTGTGTCTGCCAATTTACATGGTGTAAATACTCCCATCATAGTATATTGCAAGTCACCAACATGGTCACTAAATGCAGTGTTGGAAAGAGAGATGTACAAGCAGCTTTCATGAGCGTATATGAGCCAGCTCTAACACATCACTGCTTATACATCCTCCTACCACCACAGACATCAGGTTTGGCCATGTGACTTTTTATGGCCAATTAGATGTGAGTGTAAGTAATATATGTGTCTTTAGAGAAGTTTTAAGATTTATTGCATTAGCCAGTCTTTTCCCTCTGCCATGAGACAGTCATGTCCCATTAAACACTGCTCCTTCAGCCTGAATCCCCAAATAAAGATGTGAAGCAGAGCTTCAGATGGCCAGTGACAGATGTACCAGGAGTAAAAAACAAACATTTGCCATTGAGAGGCCCTGAGATTTGGGGATTGTTATTGCAACAAAAGCTGACCAATACATGACACAGCAAAGTTGTTAATAAAATATCAAAACACAAAAGTTAATTGCATTACTATCTACCAGCAATAAGTGGTAAGAAAATATAATTTAGAATGTATTTTTTTTTTCAGTATATAATATACTGTTAAGACTTCCACTTTGGGTCAAGATGGAGTAACAGGGACTAGATTTACATCCCCTCCCATGCCTAAAACAAACAAATGAAACGATAAAATATACAAAACAATGGTTTTCAGATACTTTACATCAGGTAGCACAGGAAGTAATCCCTGAGAGAGGGAAACACATGCAATGAGCCCAGTTGGCCAGTAGGAGAGAGTTTCTATGCCTCAGGGCAGGGAGGAGGCACAGTGAGGAGTCTGGGGAGACCACTGTGGCTGGAGTTCACAGAGCAGGGTACCAGAAACAAGAGCTGCACAGAGATCTGCAGAGGGTACCCGCTGAGTCTTCAGTTCAGTATTGATTAGAATATGCATGAGGAAACTAACCAAAGCTGTAGAAAAGAAGCACCTTAAAGAAGAAGGGGGAAACAATCCCTAGAGCTCACCAAGGGCCAGGAATAGTTTGTGTTCCCACCAGTTGCAGTGAAAAAGCTTGGTGAATTCCCAGTGCAGCAGGTAAAGTATTCAGAAGGGTACTGCTTTAGTAATGAGTTAAATTTGCCATAGACTAAATGCTGGTCTGGTCCCACCTAATACTAAGCTTAAAAGTAAGCCTCAAAAGGAACAACTATTTCCAATTAATTTAACTAGAACCTAGAACAAAGTTCAAGAATATTTACTAACAACACTGTAAATCAACTATACTCCAATAAAATTTAAAAATAAAATAAAAATAAAGAAGCATACACACACACACTACCAAACGTAGGGTGGATAGCTAGTGGGAAGCAGCCACATGGCACAGGGAGATCAGCTAGGTGGTTTGTGACCACCTAGAGGGGTGGGATAGGGAGGGTGGGAGGGAGGGAGACGCAAGAGGGAAGAGATATGGGGACATATGTATATGTATAACTGATTCACTTTGTTGTAAAGCAGAAACTAACACACCATTGTAAAGCAATTATACTCCAATAAAGATGTTAAAAAAATAAAATAAAAATAAAGAAGCACAGACATACACACACACACAAGAATATTTATAAGTATACCAAAAAAGAAATCCAAATTCACAAAATCTAAATTTCAGTAAAAAAAAATTGAGCATTCAGACATTCAAAGAGACAGGAAAACATTAACCATAAAGAGAAAAAATATCATTAGTAAAAATAATAGAAATGACAGAATTAGAAGACAAGGATGTAAAATAGTTATTATAACTACATATGATATGTTCAAGAAGATAGAGAAAAGCTTAAGCATGTTAACTAGAAACAGGGAAGATATAAAAAAGACCCAAGTTGAACATCTAGAGAAGAAAAATACAATGTGTGATAAAAAACACACTGGATGAGATTAACCGCAGATTACATACTGTAGAAGAAGAGTAAGCTCAAATACGTAACATTAGAAACTATCTAAAATAAAACAGAAGGAAAAAAAGACTGAAAAAACGAATAGATCACCAGTGAGCTGTACTTGGACAATTTCAAATAGCCTAATATACAGTTGACCCTTGAACAATGTGGGGATTGGGACACGAACCCAGTGCACAGTCAAAAATCTACGTATCTTATAGTTGGCCCCACATATCCGTGGTCCCTCCACATGAACAGTTCCTCTGTATCTACAGATTCAACCAACAGTGGATTATATAGTACTGTAGTATTTACTATTGAAAAAAAATCTGTGTATAAGTGGATCCATGTAGTTCAAACGTGTGTTGTTCGAGGGCCAACTGTACATGTAACTGGAGTTCTTGAAAGGAGGATGGAGGCAAAAAAAAATTTGAAAATATGATGATTGAAAATTTTCCATATTTGATGAAAACTATAAACTCACAGATCCAAGAAGCTCAATGAACACCAAACACAAGAGACATGAAGAAAACAACACCAAGGGACATCATAAATTATTCAAAATCAATGATAAAGAGAAAATCCTATAAACATCCAGAAAAAAAGACACATTACATACAGAAGAACATATAAGAATAAAAGCAGACCTCTCATTGCAAACTAAGCAATCCAGAAGACAGTGGAGCAACACTCAGAGTACTGAGAGGAAAAAAAAAAAGCCTATTAACCTAGAATGTTATATCTGGTGAAAATATCATTCAAAGGCGAAGGCAAGTAATTTTTCAGACATATAAAAGTTTACAGAAATCATCACCAATAGACCAGCACTACAAGAGATGTTGAAGGAAATCATTTGGGAAGAAAAAAACTGATACAAGATGGAAATCTGGATCTACACAATGGAATGAAGAGCACTGGCAATGGCAAATATGTGGGTACATATAAAAGACTTTCTTCATACTTAAAAAAAAAATCTCTTTAAAAGATAATTGACCACTTACAGACTTCCCTGGTGATCCAGTGGTTAAGAATCTGCCTTCCAATGCAGGGGACATGGGTTTGATCTCTGGTTGGGGAACTAAGATCCCATATGCCGCGGGGCAACTAAGCCCGTGTGCCGCAACTATGGAGCCCGTGCACTCTGGAGCCTGCGCACCACAATTAGAGAGAAGCCTGTGAGCCACAGTGAAGAGCCCATGAGCCACAACGAAAGATCCTGCATGCTTCAACGAAGATTCTGCATGCTGCAACTAAGACCCGACACAGCCAAATTAATTAATTAATTAACTAATTTTTTAAAAAAATTTTTTATTACTTTGTGGTACGCGGGCCTCTCACTGTTGTGGCCTCTCCCATTGCGGAGCACAGGCTCCAGACGCACAGGCTCAGTGGCCATGGCTCACGGGCACAGCCGCTCTGCGGCATGTGGGATCTTCCCAGACCGGGGCACAAACCCATGTCCCCTGCATCGGCAGGTAGATTCTCAACCACTGCGCCACCAGGGAAGCCCCTAATTAACTAATTTTTTAAAAACCCCAGGGGACTTCCCTGGTGGCGCAGTGGTTAAGAATCTGCCTGCCGATGCCGGGGACATGGGTTCAAGCCCTGGTCTGGGAAAATCCTACATGCCGTGGGGCAACTAAGCCCATGTGCCACAACTACTGAGCCTGTGCTCTAGAGCCCACGAGCCACAACTACTGAGCCCACATGCTGCAGCTACCAAAGCCCATGTGCCTAGAGCCCATGCTCTGCAACAAGAGAAGTCACCACAATGAGAAGCCTGTGCGCTGCAACAAAGAGTAGCCCCACTTGCCGCAACTAGAGAAAGCCCGCGTGCAGCAACGAAGACCCAACGCAGCCAAGAATAAATAAATAAATTAAAAAAAAAAAAAACTCAAAAGATAACTGACCACTTAAAGAAAAAGAGCAACAGTATATAATGGGGTTTATACCATAGGTAGAAATAAAACGTGTGACAACAGGAGCACAAACATCAGGAGGGAGAAATGGAAGCTTAGAGTTGTAAGGTTCTTACACTATAGCTGAAATGATATAACACTACTTGAAGACAGACTGAAGAGTTAAAGATGTACCCTATAAACCTTAAAACAACCACTAAAAAGGCAAAGAGGACGAGCTAATAAGCCACGTAAGAAAACAGTATGGAATAATAAAAAATACCATGAATCTAAAAGAAGGCAGACAAAGCAAAAATGGGAACCAGAAAAAGAGATGGGAAAAATAAAAACAACCCACAAGAGGGTAGATTTAAACTTAACTATAAACCACCATGTTAACAATCACATTAAAAGACATACTATACTAACACTAATCAAGAGAAAGCTGTGGTGGCTATATTAATATCAAACAAAGTAAATGTCCACCAAAGATTTGTACATGAATATTAATAGTAGCTTTGTTCTTAAAAGCAAAAAAACTGAAAATCTAAATGGTCATCAACAAGTGAATAAACAAACTGTGATATATTCAGAAAATGGAATACTACCCAACAAAGAAACAGGGACAAACTATTGATACACATGGCAGAATCTCAAAATAATTATAGTGAGTTAAACAGGCCCAACTAAAAAAAGAGTAAATACTATAATTCCATTTACATAAAATTCTAGAAAATGCAAACTAACCTATAATGGACAGAAAGACAATCAACAGTTGCCTGAAAACACTGAAATAGGGGAGAGGGGTTATGGATTACTAAGGGGCACAGGGAAACATTCAGTTATGATAAATATGTTTGTTATCATGCTTGTGATGATGGCAAGACGAGTCTAAGCGGATGGAAGGGCTCAAAGATAGGTCCTACACCATTTCCTGCCAGGTAATCTTGCTTCAGTTTAATCTGCCTTCTCTGCCACAGCACTTTCCCATTTATGAAGAGGTAACACCAGCCTGGAGGGCTGCTGGAAGCATTACTTTGTACTTTTGAAGCATCTTTCTGATTCCTAGAGGTCAGGTGCAGACTCCTATTACTCATGTAAGTGAGAATGGCAATATTCAGCGAGTGGGGAAAGGGATGTTTGCTGGGCAAACAACAGCAAGATCTGTGTGTGCAACTTGGAGCACAAACTGGATACAGCCCCATTAGGAAGCACAGCTGAATTCTAAAAGATCTGCATTATCATTTTGCTCTTGCAGTTGAATCTGGAGACTGAAGGTCAGAAAAAAAAGGTTCTAGAATTTAAAGGCACCACCACCACCACCAGAGCAACAACAAAACCTTTTGTAAAGGATCACAAGAATAAAACTGCAATAGAGTTTGGATCTTCACATGTTCATTAGGAACAAAACCAATCAAGAACAAAACCAAGGGAATAAAATTTCAAGGTTAAAAACAATTCCCCAGGCTGGCCTACCTACCTATATGCTTTGGTACAAACTTACAGCCCAGAATTGGGCCTGCAAAGACTTACTTTGCAAATGGTATACCATCACCGTTTTATTTGTTTTCTTTGTCAGAGACAATTTTCTTTAGATTAAGGAAAATCTTACTAAAAAAAAACTCATAGGAAAAAAGAATTGATGGCTTCTGAAATGGATGTATCTATGTACCCTTCTCTTTCCTTTCCTTTTTTTTTTTTTTTGCCTAGACAGTTAATAACCAGAATGGGTTCACTGTATTTCTGTTACACAACCCCAAGCTGCAATTGTACACATCCCTTGGGATCACGGTGGTCTCTACTTTTTCTAAATGGAACAGGGTTTTACAACAGAAGTAATAAGCTTCATGTCAACATTTCCAAGGAAACTGACAATGTAGTTCTTCTGTCTCCCGCTAGCTTTGTTGTTTCTTAAAGAACATTGAACTATTTGATATAAGGACATACTGTTAAAAAGTGGTTTGTGGAGGCAAGAAGCAAACATTTGGAGTACAGTCTATAATTAAGCCCATTATAGTGAAATCTTCTATTTGTAGCAAAATCTTACCAAAGATAGGCATCTGTAATGAAGCACAAAGAAATGGCAAAGCAGTCCCCATCCAGGGGCAATGAGGGCATTTTTATAGCTCCACCCTCATTTCCTGCCAAATTCTAAACTGGCTATACCCCCATAGGTATAATCTAGTCTTATTAATACCACTTGGCTTATGTTCATATCTTAACTCTCCTGCTGCTAGCCAAAGACCATCCAAATATCCTCTCTGTACCTTAACTCTTGACTACTAAATGAAAAGAATGAGGCCAAGATGCCTGACACACACACAGGGACTCTGGCTCTCTCTTCTTTTCAGTACACAGTTCTCCACTGCCTAAGAGGCCCTGCAGGTCCCCACCCTCACCTCATCTTTTCTCTTTCCTTATCAAAACGCTACAGCCAAATGAGAAATCTTTTTTTTTTTTTGAGTTCCTATACTCTAGGACGGCTACCTGCTGCTTTTTCCACAGCATGAGTTCCATTTAAAAATATCAACTCAGCAATCTTTTCTTCTTTTCCAAAATGTCTTCATCTATCCTTTGGCAGAGAGAGAAAAACAAACAAACAAACAAAACAGCCCTTTTTTTCCTTATTGATTCTGTCAAGCACTGTGAAATCCAGGCACTCTTAACACAGGAATGAAAAGAAGTCACCTGACAACTAAACTGACAATGGGGTGGAAGGGTAAACCGGAGGGGAAAAGCTTGCGAGGTAAGGGCTAAGAGGTACTAGACCTCCGAACAGTTCCCAGAACAAAAGCTGAAACTCAACTACAAATCTACATGAAGGACTTCTTTGAAACTTGAGTAGAAAGGTTATAAGAAATGAATAACTAAACCATAACCCTGAAACACCTAGGAGTATGACAAAGAAGAGTTGAGAGGGTTAAGTATTCCAAAGGGGGATAAACTGAAGTGTAGGTACTTGAGTTGGCTTCTGCTCTGAAGCCCAGCATGGGCACAGGCCAAACAGGGCAGTAAGCCCAGGACTAGAGCTGATGCCTGGCTTCCCTGGAACCTTGAAGATCAGGTTCACCACCATCCTGTAGACTGTTTTATGTTCTTCACACACTAAAAAATTTCACATGGGAAAATAGGACTAAATATCTCCTGGCAGAAAATTGTGTTCTCGGCTACATGGCTTTTAATAAGTCACTCCTCATTCTTTGGGGTCTGCCAGCAATTCTATGACCCGATGACTCTAAACAGCAAAAATATTTCTCAGATTTTTCTTATTCATTTAGAAAATATTAACTGGGAGCCTTATGTATACTGTTACTAGATTCTGGGGATATAAAACAGAAAACCTGGTCTCTGCTCTCAAGAGTCTTACAGTGGGCTTCCCTGGTGGCACAGTGGTTAAGAATCCACCTGCCAATACAGGCAACATGGGTTCAAGCCCTGGTCCAGGAAGATCCCACATGCTGAGGAGCAGCTAAGCCCGTGAGCCACAACTACTGAGCCTGCATGCTACAACTACTGAAGCCCGTGCACCTAGAGCCTGTGCTCAGCAGCAAGAGAAGCCACTGCAATGAGAAGCCTGTGCACTGCAACAAAGAGTAGCCCCTGCTCGCTGCAACTAGAGAAAGCCCACATGCAGCAGCAAAGACCCAATGCAGCCAAAAATAAATGAATAAAATAAATACATATATTTTTAAAAAGAGTCTTATAGTACAGCCAGAGACAAACAGATGCTCACCACACAGGGTGGTAAGTGCTCCCAGAGGTATGCAAGGGATACCACAACCTAATCTCTACAATCTAGGGGGTAGGTGGGGGTGTAAGGACAGGCCTAGGAGAAGTGATACAGGGGCAGAAGATTCTTAAAGAAGTTTAGCCTAAACATCAAGGGTGAATCACCTGGAGAAAATACAGCAGTGTGTTAAGGAATCTAAAGTAGTTTGGTTTAGACAGTAGAATGTAAATGTGTGGAAAAGGGAGAATGAGAAGACATGGTCACAGGAGAATTAGGCAGAGACCAGATCCTGAAGGGACTTGGTAGTGTTTTGAACGTTCATAAACAAATAAATAAAGCTTCATTTTATAAAAAAGTAAATTTCACTAATAGAAAAGAAACAGAATAATTTCCATATTTTCACAGAAGAAGGAAAAGGATGAAAGAACTAAAAGACAAGACAAAATAAAATAAAACCATGAAGGAAATCATCAGAACAAAATAAACAGAAGAGGGACTTCCCTGGTGACACAGTGGTTAAGAATCTGCCTGCCAATGCAGACACAGGTTTGATCCCACATGCTGTGGAGCAACTAAGCCCGTGCGCCACAACTACTGAGCCTGTGCTCTAGAGCCTGTCACAACTACTGAGCCTGTGCACCACAACTACTGAAGCCCGCATGCCCTAGAGCCTGCGAGCCACAACTACTGAGCCCACGCGCTCTTGGGCCCATGTGCCACAACTACTGAGCCCGTGTGCCACAACTACTGAAGCCCATGTGCCTAGAGCTTGTGCTCCGCAACAAGAGAAGCCACCACAATGAGAAGCCTGTGCACCGCGACAAAAGAGTAGCCCCCACTCGCTGCAACTAGAGGAAGCCCGTGTGCAAAAATGAAGACCCAACACAGCCAAAAAACCCCACTATGTTTAAAAATAAATAAATAAACACACAAACAGAAGAAAAGGGCCAAACATAATAGTCTTTGTAATAGAAACAAGTACATCAAATTCATCTACTTCAAAACAAACTCCTGCATTGGACTAAAAAACCAAGAAAAAGCTATATGCTCTTAACAAGAGTCACATATAATATAAAATGACATAAAAAGTTAAAGAGGACCTTCTCACGCCTGTGGTCAGGGCTAAGAAAAGCTGCCTCCAGGGCTGACCTTCTTGCGCCAGCTGCCAGGCGCTAAGGCTGGATCTATCACTCCCGTGGCCTCTGGCTTTCCCATGCACCTGTCGCCACCAGGGCCCCCGTGACCCAGGCAGTCATGCCACCTCTGCACCCTGTTCTCACCAGGGCAGACACAACTGCTCCAGGGCAGTCTCAGGAGCAGACTCCTGTGGGTGGCTCACATGCAGAGGTGAGGCTAAAACCACAGCAGAGCCCCAGGGCAGGGCGAGTAAGGAAGAGGAACAAAAGTCTTCCTGTGAAGCTGCACAAGCCTCAGATTAAGACCTCACCATCAGCTTGGTAAACCCTGCATCTACAGAATACCTAGATGGACGATGAGTGTTCCCGCAAATGAAACTGGTCTAGCTCTAGCAGCTACAGACTTTGAAGACTAGTATGTGCAGGAGGCGGGCCAGGTCAGAGCCTGAGCTGCCCCCACAGCACCCACAGTGGGACCAGAGACCTAACTAGAGGTTGTGGAGGGCCTCCTGGGGAGGCAAGTGCTGGCTGTGACTCATGGTGGGGGCAAGGATGCTGAAAGCTGAGACCCAGGAAAATATAATGATTACTATTTTTTAAGTGTTTTGTTCTGTTGTTGTTTATTATTGTTCTTATTTTTATTTTCATTAGAGTTTTTTAAAACTTCTAAAATATATTTTAATTTTTTTACATTTCTCTTTCTACATTACTTTTTTGTTCTGTGTTTTTTCCTTTTCTTTTTTTCCTTTTTTCTTTCCTTTGTTCTGTTTTGTTGAAATCTTTTTTGCTTTGTTCTATGTGTTCTTATCTTTATCTTTTAAAATTATCTTTGTGTGTTTGTTTTCTTTTCTTCGCTTTTTCCTTCAGTTTGCATTCTGCTTTTGTTTTTTTTTATTTTTTGTCAATTTTGTTTTTAATTGTTTTATTTCATTGTTGGGCTTTTGTTTGCTTGTTCTCTTGTTTTTTGTTTTCCCTGTTTTTGTTTCTTTTTCTGTACGTTTTCTGTTTGTTTGTTTCTTTGTTTTTGTTTGGTTCTGCTTTTACCATCTGTCTGGGGCTTTGTCTGTTTCTTCATTTGTTGGTTTGTTCTTAGTTGTTGTTGTTTGCTTGTTTTTATCTTTGCTATCTGTCTTCAGTTTTTCTGTCTGTTTTCATTTGTTTTCTTCCTGCCCCCCCCCCTTTTTTTCCCACCCTCTTACTGTCAAGCCGTGTAGCTTGTGGGGTCTTGGTTCCCAGACTGGGTTTTGGGCCTGAGCCTCCGGTGTGGGAGTGTTGAGTCCAGTACACTGGAATGCCAGAGAATTCCCAGTCCAGGGGAATATTAAACAGCAAGAGGTCTCCTGGAGGTCTACATCTCAACTCCAAGACCCAGCTGCACCCAAATGCCTGCAGGCTCCAGTGCTGAATGCCCCACACCAAACAACAAGCAAGACAGGAACACAAACCCATACATCAGCAGACAGGCTGCCTAAAGTCGTACTAAGCCCACAGACACCCCAAGAACACACCATGTGATGTGGCCCTGCCCATCTGAGTGATGAGATCCAGCTCCACCCACCAGAACGCAGGCACCAGTCCCTCCCACAAGGAAGCCTACACAAACCACTGGACCAACCTCGCCCACTGGGGGCAGACACCAGAAGCAAGAGGAACTACGATCCTGCAGCCTGTGGAAAGGAGACCCCAAACACAGCAAGTTAGATAAAATAAGAGACAGAGAAATACACTGCAGATGAAGAAGCAAGATAAAAACCCACAAGATGAAATAAATGAAGAGGAAACAGGCAAGCTACCTGAAAAAGAATTCAGAGTAGTGACAATAAAGATAATCCAAAATCTTGGAAAGAGAATGGACAAAATACAAGAAATGATGAATAAGGACCTAGAAGAGCTAAAGAACAAACAAACAGTGATGAACAACACAATAACTGAAATTAAAAATACACTAGAAGGGGGCTTCCCTGGTGGCACAGTGGTTGAGAGTCCGCCTGCCGATGCAGGGGACACAGGTTTGTGCCCTGGTCCAGGAGGATCCTGCATGCTGCGGAGTGGCTGGGCCCATGAGCCATGGCTGCTGGGCCTGTGCGTCTGGAGCCTGTGCTCTGCAACGGGAGAGGCCACAACAGTGAGAGGCCCGCGTACCACAAAAAAAAAAAAAAAAAAAAAAAAAATCTTCCAACAAACAAAAGTCCAGGACCAGATGGCTTCACAGGTGAATTCTATCAAACATTTAGAGAAAAGCTAACACCCATCCTTCTCAAACTCTTCCAAAAAATGGCAGAGAAAGGAACACTCCCAAACTCATTCTATGAGGCCACCACCAGGGTGGTGTCAGGCCAGCCTGACAGCAAAATCAGACAAACATAATATAAAAAAATAAAATTACAGACCAACATCACTGATGAATATAGATGCAAAAATCCTCAACAAAATACTTGCAAATAGAATCCAACAACACATTAAAAGGATCATACACCATGATCAAGTGGGATTTATCCCAGGGATGCAAGCATTCTGCAGTATATGCAAATCAATCAATGTGATACACCATATTAATGAACTGAAGAAAAAAAACCCATATGATCATCTCAATAGATGCAGAAAAAGCTTTTGACAAAATTCAACAGCTATTTATGATAAAAACTCTCCAGAAAGTGGGCATAGAGGGGACCTACCTCAACATAATAAAGGCCATATACGACAAACCCACAGCAAACATAATTCTCAATGGTGAAAAACTGAAAGCATTTCCTCTAAGATCAGGAACAAGAAAAGGATGTCCACTTTTGCCACTATTATTCAACAGAGTTTTGGAAGTCCTAGCCACAGTGATCAGAGAAGAAAAAGGAACACAAATTGGAAAAAAAGTAAAACTGTCACTGTTTGCAGATGACACGATACTGTACATAGAGAATCCTAAAGATGCCACCAGAAAACTATCAGAGCTAATCAATGAATTTGGTAAAGTTGCAGGATACAAAATTAATGCACAGAAAGCTCCTGCATTCCTTACACTAATGATGAAAAGTCTGAAAGAGAAATTGAAGAAACACTCTTATTTACCATGACAACAAAAAGAATAAAATACCTAGGAATAAACCTACCTAGGGAGACAAAAGACCTGTATGCAGAAAACTATAAGACACTGGTGAAAGAAATTAAAGATGATACCAACAGATGGAGAGATATACCATGTTCTTGGATTGGAAGAATCAATATTGTGAAAACAACTATACTACCCAAAGCAATCTACAGATTCAATGCAATCCCTATCAAATTACTAATGGCATTTGTTACAGAAGTAGAAAAAAAATCTTAAAATTTGTATGGAGACACAAAAGACCCCAAATAGCCAAAGCAGTCATGAGGGAAAAAAACGGAGCTGGAGGAATCAGACTCCCTGACTTCAGACTATACTACAAAGCTACAGTAATCAAGACAATATGGTACTGGCACAAAAACAGAAATATAGATCAATGGAACAGGATAGAAAGCCCAGAGATAAACCCATGCACCTATGGTCAACTAATCTATGACAAAGGAGGCAAGGATATATAATGGAGAAAAGACAGTCTCTTCAATAAGTGGTGCTGGGAAAACTGGACAGCTACATGTAAAATAATGAAATTAGAACACTCCCTAACACCAAACACAAAAATAAATTCAAAATGGATTATAGGCCTAAATGTAAGACCGGACACTATAAAACCCTTACAGGAAAACATAGGAAGAACACTCTTTGACATAAATAGCAGCAAGATCTTTTTTGATCCACCTCCTAGAGCAATGGAAGTAAAACCAAAAATAAACAAGTGGGACCTACTGAAACTTAAAAGCTTTTGCACAGCAAAGGAAACCATAAACAAGACAAAAAGACAACCCTGAGAATGGGAGAAAATATTTGCAAACGAATCAACGGACAAAGGATTAATCTCCAAAATATATAAATAGCTCATGCAGCTCAATATTAAAAAAACAAACAACCCAATCCAAAAATGGGCAGAAGACCTAAATAGACATTTCTCCAAAGAAGACAAGCATATGGCCAAGAATCATATGAAAAGCTGCTCAACATCACTAATTATTAGAGAAATGCAAATCAAAACTACAGTAAGGTATCACCTCACACCATTTAGAATGGGCATTTGGGGATGGTGGTGTGCTGAACTGGGTGACTGGGATTGACATGTATACACTGATGTGTATAAAATGGATGACTAATAAGAACCTGCTGTATAAAAAAATAAAATAAAATTCAAAAATTTTTTAAAAATAAAGAATGGGCATCATCAGAAAATCTACAAACAACAAATGCTGGAGAGGGTGTTGAGAAAAGGGAACCCTCTTGCACTGTTGGTGGGAATGTAAATTGATACAGCCACTATGGAGAACAGTATGGAGGTTCCTTAAAAAACTAAAAATAGAATTACCATATGACCCAGCAATCCCACTACTGGGCATATACCCAGAGAAAACCATAATTCAAAAAGACACATGCACCCCAATGTTCATTGCAGCACTATTTACAATAGCCAGGTCATGGAAGGAACCTAAATGCTCATCGACAGGCGAATGGATAAAGAAGATGTGGTACATATATACAATGGAATATTACTCAGCCATAAAAAGGAACGAAATTGGGTCATTTGTAAAGATGTGGATGAATCTAGAGACTTTCATACAGTGAAGTAAGTCAGACAGAGAAAAACAAATACTGCATATTAACGCATATATGTGGAACTTAGAAAAATGGTACAGATTAACTGGTTTACAGGGCAGAAATTGAGACACAGATGTAGAGAACAAATGTATGGACACTGAGGGGGGAAAGTAGTGGCGGTGTGATGAATTGGGAGATTGGGATTGACATGTATACACTGATGTGTATAAAATGGATAACTAATAAGAACCTGCTGTACAAAAAAATAAATAAAATAAAATTCAAAAATTAAAAAAAAACTATAAGATACTGATGAACAAAATCAAAGACGACATAAACAGATGGAGAGATATACCATGTTCTTGGATTGGAAGAATCAATATTGTGAAAATGACTATACTACCCAAAGCAATCTAGAGATTCAATGCAATCCTTATCAAATTATCAATGGCATTTTTCACAGAACTAGAAGAACAAATTTTACAATTTGTATGGAAATACAAAAGTCATCGAATAGCAAAAGCAATCTTGAGAAACAAAAATGGAGCTGGACTGGGTTTCGCTGGTGGCGCAGTGGTTGAGAGTCTGCCTGCCGATGCAGGGGACATGGGTTCGTGCCCCAGTCTGGGAGGATCCCACATGCCACACAGCGGCTAGGCCCATAAGCCATGGCTGCTGAGCCTGCACGTCAGAAGCCTGTGCTCCGCAACAGGAAAGGCCACAACAGTGACAGGCCCACGTACCGCAAAAAAAAAAAAAAAAAAAAAGGAGCTGGAGGAATCAGGCTCCCTGACTTCAGACTATACTACAAAGCTATAGTAATCAAGATAGTATAGTACTGGCACAAAAAAAGAACTATAGATCAATGGAACAGGATAGAAAGTCCAGAGATAAAGCCACACACCTGTGGTCACATAACCTATGACAAAGAAGGCCAGAATATACAATGGAGCAAAGACAGCCTCTTCAATAAGTGGTGCTGGGAAAATTGGACAGCTACATGTAAAAGAATGAAATTAGAAGACTCCCTAACACCATACACAACAGTAAAATCAAAATGGATTATAGACTTAAATGTAAGGCCAAACACTATTTAGGGGAATATATAGGCAGAACACTCCTTGACATAAATCAAAGCAAGATCTTTTTTGACCCACCTCCTAGAGTTATGAGAATAAAAACAGAAATAGACAAATGGGACCTAATTAAACTTAAAAGCTTTTGCACAGTAAAGGAAACCATAAACAAGAGAAAAAGACAACCCTCAGAATGGGAGAAAATATTTGCAAATGAATCAACTGACAAAGGATTAATGTCCAAAATACACAAACGGCTCATGCAGCTCAATATCAAAAAAATAAATAACCCAGTTAAGAAATGGGCAGAAGACCTAAAGAGACATTTCTCCAAAGAAGACATACACATGGCCAACAAACACATGAAAAGATGCTCACCATCAGTAATTATTAGAGAAATGCAAATCAAAACTACAATGAGGTATCCCTCACACTAGTCAGAATGGTCACCATCAAAAAATCTACAAACAATAAATGCTGGAGAGGGTGTGGAGAAAAGGGAACCCTCATGCATTGTTGGTGGGAATGCAAATTGCTACAGCCACTATGGAGATTCCTTAAAAAACTAAAAACAGAACTACCACATGACCCAGCATATACCCAGAGAAAACCATAATTCAAAAAGACACATGCAGGGCTTCCTTGGTGGCGCAGTGGTCGAGAGTCCGCCTGCCGACGCAGGGGATGCGGGTTCGTGCCCCGGTCTGGGAAGATCCCACATGCCGCGGAGCGGCTGGGCCCGTGAGCCATGGCCGCTGAGCCTGCGCGTCCGGAGCCTGTGCTCCGCAACGGGAGAGGCCACAGCAGTGAGAGGCCCGCGTACCGCAAAAAAAAAAAAAAAAAAAAAAAAAAGACACATGCACCCCAATGTTCACTGCAGCACTATTTACAATAGCCAGGACATGGAAGCAACCTAAATGTCCATCAACAGAGGAATGGATAAAGGAAATGTGGTACATATATACAATGGAATATTACTCAGCCATAAAAAGGAATGAAACTGGGTCATTTGTAGAGACATGGATGGACCTAGAGACTGTTATACGAGTGAAGTAAGTCTGAAAGAGAAAAACAGATACTGTATATTAATGCATGTATGTGAAGCCTAGAAAAATGGTACAGATGAACTGGTTTGCAGGACAGAAATAGAGACACAGATGTAGAGAACAAACGTATGGACACCAAGGGGGGAAAGTGGTGGGGTGGTGGTGGTAGTGGGATGAATTGGGAGATTGGGATTGACATATATACACTCATATATATAAAATGGATAATTAATAAGAACCTGCTGTATAAAAAAATAAAATAAAATTCAAAAATTCAAAAAAAAGGATTATAAAAGATATAAAGAGGCGAAAATGAAAAAGATGAAATGATATGGAAGATATAGAAAAGAATTATACAAATACAAGGACAACATATTAATAAACTTGAAAGTCTATGAAATTGAAAATTTCTAGGAAAATATAAAGTATCAAATAGTCTTTAAAAATCAGAACATTGATGAAAGAAATCAAAGACCTAAATCAATGAAGAAATATACCATGTTCATGGATTGGAAGACTCATTATTGCAAAGATGTCCATCCTCCCCAAAAGAACCTATAGATTCAATATGATACCAATCAAAACCCCAGCAGAGTTTTTCTAGAAATTAACAGGCTGATTCTAAAATTTATACAGAAAGACAAAGAAACTAAAGAACTAGAACAGTTAAAACAATCTTTAAAAAGACATTAAGTCAGAGGATTCACACCATGTAATTTCAAGACTTAACCATAACGTCAAAATAGGGTTGTGTTGGCAAAAAGATAGATACACAGATCAATGGAGCAGAATAAAAACCACAGAAATAGACCCACACATATATAATTGATTTCTGAAAAAGGTGTAAAGGCAATTAAACGGAATGTGGACAGTCTTTGCAATAAATGGTGCCAGAACTGGACATCTATATGCAAAAATAATAAATAAAACCAAGAACCTCAATTCCTATCTAACACTACATATAAAAATTAACTTAAAATGGATCACAGACCTATAAATGCCTAAAACTGAAAGTTGTAAAAGAAAATATGAAAGAAAAAGTTTGAGACCTTGGGTTAGACAAACAGATTATATACCATACCAAAAGCACAATTTAAAAAATATTTTTTACAAATTAGACTTTATCAATGTAAAACTTTTGCTCTTTAAAAGACACTGCTAAAAAATGAAAAGGCAAGCCACAGGTTATGAAAACAATATTTCTAAAACATATATCTGACAAAGACTTCTATCTAGAGTAAAGAACACTTAAAACTCAATAAGAGAACCCAAATAAAATTTAGACAAAAGGTCTGAAGAAAGGTTTGACTTTAACAAAAGATATAAGAAAGGTCAATATGAACATGAAAAGATGCTCAACAACCTGAGTAATCAGTTATATGCAGATTAAAGACACAATACACACTCACTCAAATGGCTAAAACTAAAATCTGACAATACCAGGTATTAAGGAGGATACAGAGCAACTGGAGTTCTCATGCCTTGCTGGTAGGGATATAAAATGATACAATCATTTTGGGAAACAACTTGGTAGTTTCTAATAGTAAATTTTTATTTAATATATGACTCACTCATTCCACTCCGAGGTATTTACCCAAGAGAAATGAAAATATATGTTTATCCAAAGACTTTTAAGCAGCTTTATTCACAACAGCAAAACAATGGAAACAACCCAAATGTCTAGAACAGGTGAATAAATAAACAAACTGATATGCTGGAATGCAGAAATATAATGGAATACTACTAAGCATAAAAAAAGAATCACACTACTGATACATGCAAAATAAATGAACCTCAAAAACAACCTGTTGAGTTAAATAAGCTAAACAAAACACATAATGTATGATTCTATTTATATGAAATTCTAGAATGACAATGTTTGACTGGGGTCAAAGGTGGATTGGTGGGAACTGATTGAAAACGGGATCAAGGAAATTTTGGAGGGTGATAAAAATGATCTACATACGCACTGTCCGATATCATAGCCACTAGCCACATGTAGCCACTGAGCATCTGAAATATAACTAAATTTCAGATTTAAATTGAGGAGCTAAAATTTAAAATTAATTTAAGTAAATTTAAGTTTAAAAATTGATACTTGATTCAGTTATTGGGAAACAGTTAAGTATGTTTAGAGAAACCTAAGTATGGAGATCTACTTTTTCAACTTTAAATTTTATGAAATCTAAATACAAATCAAGTACTGTAATGAAAATTTAGCATTGAATTCAGCTGTTAATGTAAAATACACACTGGATTTTAAAGACTTAGTAGGAAAAAATAATGCAAAATGGCTTAGTAATATTTTTTATTGATTACATGTTGAATTGATTTATAACATACAGCATTAAATAAAACCCATTATTTTTTTTCTTTTAAACTTTCTACAGTGGCTATTACAAAATATAAAACTATGTATTGCCAACTGAAAGTTGTCACTTGCCATCTGCCTCTACAAGGATTAGGTCACTAACCACAGCAGTTGCTGACCTTCAACACACCCTGAAAGGAGTTCAGGGTGGAGATATCAGGAATGAGGCACTCTGTGCTCTGGCAAGAACTGGCAGAACAGGCCTCCAGAGAGTTAGATATTTTCAGAAGATTTTTTGTTGTTGTTGAAGTGTAGTTGATTTACAATGTCGTGTTAGTTGCAGGTGTACAGCAAAGTGATTCAGCTCCATTATAGATTCTTTTCCATTATAGGTCTTTACAAAATATCAAATATAGTTCCCTGTGCTATATATTAGGTCCTTGTTTATCTATTTTATATATAGTAGTGAGTATGTGTTAATCCCAAACTCCTAATTTATCTCTCCTCCCAACCCTTTCCCCTTTGGTAACCATAAGTTTGTTTTCTATGTCTGTGAGTCTATTTATGTTTTGTAAATAAGTTCATTTGCACCATTTTTTTAGATTCTACATGTAAGTGACATCATTTGATATTTGTCTTTCTCTGTCTGACTGACTTCACTTAGTAAGATAATCTCTAGGTCCATCCATGTTGCTGCAAATGGCAATATTTTATTCTCTTTTATGGCTGAATAATATTCCATTGTATATATATATATACAGCATCTTCTTTATCCATTCATCTGTTGATGGACACTTAAGTTACTTGCATGTCTTGGCTACTGTAAATAGTGCTGCTATGAACATTGGAGTGCATGTATCTTTTCAGATTACAGTTTTCCTCTTTTCTAGATATATGCCCAGGAGTGGGACTACTGGGTCATACGGTAACTCTATTTTTAGTTTTTTAAGGAATTTCCATACTGTTCTCCATAGTAGCTGCACCAATTTACATTCCTACTAACAGTGTAGGAGGGTTCTCTTTTCTCCACACCCTCTCCGCATTTATTATTTGTAGACTTCTTGATGATGGCCATTCTGATTGGTGTAAGCTGATGCCTCATTTTAGTTTTGACTTGCATTTCTCTAATAATAGCAATGTTGAACATCTTTTCACATGCCTGTTGGCTATCTGTATGTCTTCTTTGGAAAAATGTCTATTTAGGTATTCTGTCCAATTTCTGATTGGGTTGTTTTTTTGATATTGAGCAGTATGAGCCGTTTGTATATTTTGGGAATTAAGCCCTTGTCTGTCACATTGTTTCCAAATATTTTCTCCCATTCCGGAGGTTGTCTTTTCATTTTATTTATGGTTTCCTTTGCTGTGCAAAAGCTTATATGTTTGATTAGGCCTCATTTGTTTATTTTTGCTTTTATTTCTTTTGCCTTGGGAGACTGACCTAAAAACATTGTTATGATTTATGCCAGAGAATGTTTTGCCTATGTTCTCTTCCAGGAGTTTTACGGTGTCGTGTCTTATATTTAAGTCTTTAAGCCATATTGAGTTTATTTTTGTGTATGGTGGAAGGGCAGGAGAAGATTTTATGAATCTAATTTCTTGTAACCTCTCATATCTAGAAAAACAGTAAAATCATTAATCTGCTCCTTGTGACTAGCAGCAACCCTCTGCCAAAATGTGTGCTTGATCGCACGTATTCCCCTTCACCAAAATCATATCTGTACTGACTTCCCCCCTTACCTCTTCAGAGCAGTTCCTCAGAGCTATCTGAGAGGCTGTCTCCCAGGCTATAGTCCTCATTTTGCCCCAAATAAAACTCACAACTCTCACGTTGTGCATTCTTCTCAGTCGGCAGTATCTTGCATCTTCATTGTGGTGAAAACAAAGGTATATACATTTGTCAAAATTAAAATTAGTGTTTGATTGCATATAAATTATGCCTCAATAAAGGTGATAAAACTATTAAATTGGGTAGTATTGGGTTGGCCAAAAAGTTCGTTTGGGTTTTCCGTAACATCTTACAGAAAAACCCGAACGAACTTTTTGGCCAACCCAATATATATGTATGTGTGATAATTTGTGCATATAAATGTATAAATGACTATCTTGTTGGTGACCTTTCCTTATCAATAATCAGAAATATAAAAAAAAAATTCTATGGACATGCAAAATTAACTGTTCCTCTCAATAGTTAACACATTAGATTATATTATGGTTATTTAATGTTGGCCTCCATCACTAGCAACTGAGTTTCTTGAAGGCAGGAATCCTGTCTTGTTCATGTCTGTATAAGCCTAGCAGTTAACACAGTAAGTTAACATAGCATTTTACCAAAGTTTTAAGATGCAGAACTGTCCCAGCCAATTTATATGTATAGTCTAATACCCAAAAAGATCCCTGCAAATTTGGCATTACTACTCCCATTTTTCATATGAAAAAAGTGAGGGTCAGAGGACAGAAAGCTTAGAGTAACTCACCAAATATCCAGAACTAGTAAGTGAAAGAACTATGTTCCAAACCCACATTTGCCTCAACTCCAAAGTCCATTCTTCCACACTACACCATACTGCCACCTCTCCAGGTGGCCATTTCATAACTGTTTGATGAACGTCTAAATAAAAATAAAGATTAGTATTTAGGGACAATGGAAGCACAGAAATTTTCCTGAACTTCTAGTGTTACAGCTTCATAGTCTTTGAATGGGTTCCCTTGAGACAGAGAGCAACTTGGAAGCTCTTGCTAGAAGATGAGGAAGGATGAATCTAGTAGGAAAAAAAAATTCCCTCCCAATTAAACTTCCCATTTGGGAGTCTGAAGAAGAAAAATAACACATATCAAAGAGCATGGGAAAGAGAAAAAAAGAAATGCTGAATCTGCTAATATAGTTAATTAATGTGAAAGAATTAATCTAACAGTAACTTCAGCATTCAAAAATGAAAAGTTGGGAGATCCTACAAAGGTACAGTTTCTAAGTCTTTTGGAGCTCCTTTTTAATTAGGCTCCCAGAATCTCAGCATTCCTCCTTGAATAATCCATATTTCTGGTTATTTATTCAGCTCCCCACTGCTGCATATTTACAAGCTATATGCTACAGGAATATATCACCTCATATTTGCACTCAAACATCCAAAGACACTGGCAGTTCAGACCTTTAAGAAGCTTAGAGAAAAGTCCCTGCAGAGTATAGTTTTAAGGTTAGAAGGTCCAGGAAGCCAAATGCATCTTCTTTATACGCTATTTGCTTGAGAGAAGGTGGGTCATTTCAACAAAAGGACAGGCAATTAGAAGGGTAAAGGAGATAAACAAACACAAGACTCAAGAGAGTAAAGCTAGCAAAAATCAGCTGAACACTAAAGGCCTCTGAATAATTCCAATGCCCCTCTCTGCACTTTAAATTTTTAAAAACAATTCCACAAAGGAAGATTCTTCAATCAATCTAAGGTCTGGTACACACTGGACAAACCAAAAGGTCTACTGTGCCCCTGGGCCAACACAAGCCTTTAAAGAGGAGAGGTTTTAGTAACATATACCTTGATAATCTTAAATACAAAAATAGTTTAAACACAAAAATTTGTCATTGGAGAACTTTTTATAACAGCAAAACATTGTAAATACCCTCAATATCAATAACAAAGTAAGACTAAGTTATATTCCCTTAGAGTCCATTATTCAGTTATTGAAAACTCTCATGAAGGTTATGTCAAAACATGGGAAACAGCATGTTAAGTTCAAACAAACAAACAAACAAAAAAACAGTATAGAAAATTACATGTGTGGTAGGCCTAAAAAGCTGTTAAAGAGAAAACAATTATGGGGAAAAAGACAAGGAACACGCATCCAAAGTTGGGCTGTGTTCAAGTGACAGAGCTGTTTTTTAGCTTCTTGGAGGCAGGAATCCTGTCCTCCAATTCTGTATAAGCCAAGCACTTAACATAGTACCTTATCAGTCCTACTACTAACAGTAGTTTTGCATGTCTATATTCTAAGCTATCAAATTTATTAAAAATTTTTTTCTATGAAATAAATTAACAGAATTTTCAGTGTACTTGAATATGTTTCAAGACAGCAGACTCTGGCTCAATTTCATAAAGAATAATCCCATGATTATAGTCTCTCGCATCTCTCAATTGAAAAAACTGACCATCGATACTACAACCCCTTCTCTGGTTACCACTTCACACCATTTCTCTATTTCCCTTCCAAGCCAGATTTCTCAAAAGAGTTATCCATAACAAGTTATCTCCCATTTACTTCCAACTTTAGGATTCGGTGAATTATACTAACATGATATTTACTATAAATATTTTAAGAAATTAAAGCATAAATAATAAGATATACAAGGAAAGTACTATAAAGAAAAGTTCTAAAACTGTCTTGCACATTTTCATATCTCTTAGGCTAGCCACATAGCACATGTGCAATGCATTATTGAAAATAACACATAATGAAAAATATATATAAGTGAAAAATATGAATTATATTCTGCTGTCAATAATAAAAATATGGACAAACATATGGCATAGACAGGTCTATGTGGAATATAAAGAAAACTGGGCTAAGTTTAGAAATTAACATAGGATATGTTGAGAAGTTAACAACTAGATTTCCCAAAACCAACACACTATAAGGAGGAGCAAAAAAAAACATTTCCCTTTGATGGAGTGGTCCTATTACCAAATGACATAACAATAGGGCATAAACAGACTGAAATATACTTTTTATTCATCCAATCTAACTTTAGAAAAGACCATACACACACTTGAAGACTACTGTTTTATATATCTAGGAAACTCAATGGAATAAAAGACCATAGCTACATGTTCTTGAATCCAGGCTAACAGTGAGGAGTTGGGCAAAAATATATGGAGAGCTAGGAGATAACAGGAGATAAGAAGCATACCTTAGCATGAGATTCATCAGTTGAAGACCCTCACCCTTCAGGAAGCGCTCACGATTGGAACTGAGCATTAGGCAGGAACAGAGTGAATCAAACAGATTCTCCATCATCTCCTGCTCCTCGGCTGTGCTAGGATTGTGTCTTTTAAACACCTGTCAATTAAAGATATCAGAAAGCACAGAACCATAAGAGAATGTCTTTTCATCAACCAGCACTCAACAGTTTCCAAAGCCTATCTACTCCAAAAACCCTACAACTGAGGAAACGGAAGCTTACCAAACAAAATTCTCAGCAGTTTCCATTATAGAGAAACTGGGCTTTCTGATGCACAGGTTAAATAAATGGCTATCAGTTCATGCAAAAAACCAGAACACTCAACTGACCACTGAGTCCATGAATAACTGATAGTTCCAAGGAGGCAATTTAACAAAAACCAACAAAACCTTTTCATTGTGAACTATATTAACATGTAGAAAACTCTATAAAAGACAAGTATAGCTAAATGAATAAGGTGAACACCCCTGAAACCAGCATCCAGATCAGGAAACAACTTTGCCAGCTACCCCCCAAAGCCCTCCACTTGCACTACCCAACCACATTTCTTCCCCTTCTAAAAGAAACCACAGTCCTGAAGGGCAAATCTTGGCTCACTATAAGGAAAGGTTTCCTAACCATCAGGGCTACTGAACTGCCTCATAGACTAGTTGTGGCTCTAAATCATGGGAACAGTGAAAAGCAGTTTTATCTTTGCCAGAAATATATGGCATGTTAAGAGGAAAGCCTTTTAACAGTGTATGCATACCCATACAGTCTACTACAAAATGATCAATAATCTTGCAGGAACAGGACTAAGCACTTTCCCAGAATTGGGAGATTCACATTTCAAAGCTCGATTTTTTGGGGTGGAGGCCAAGACACTCAGGCTGCTGGCACCGAGACGAAAGCTGTATGCAAACTGACATCTCAGACACTCCCAACACTCTTAAGATTTTATCCAAATGATCTATTTTCAGTCCTAGTTTTGGAATAGCACAGATGAGATTTGTTAGAAAAAAAAATCTTAACAGTATTTTCAGAATGCCAGCAGAACAACATTTCAACAGGATTTACATTCCTTACAACGAGCAAATGGCAATTTCTAATTTCTTTTTCCAGCCTCCAGTGCCACATCCTTCCCTATCCTCCTCTCTGACCTCTATCCCACTGTATTGGAAGTACTTGTACTCCTGAAGCTTATCTGGATCCTAAATGAACAGACTCCAATTTAGTGGCAGACTGACGGGAAAGCAAGTGAATAATCTTGGGAGTGGGTCAGCTAAAAATAATTTGGCATTCTTGGCTCAAGAATATACACTTAAGCAGGAAGCACACCTCTTTTGGATTGATAAATATCAGAAGACTGAGAAAGTCCACACCTGATACACAGCGATATCCGGTCACAAAGAGCAAATGACTAAGAAAAGGAGGCAAAACATGTACCTTCAATGTGACCTCAAACCTACCAACACACTCCATATGGCTTGCATCACATGGCTTATTCCTTCCAACAATTTCCAGCTCCACCTCCCATTTAAAGCAAGCCATATATCTTCACGGCAGACAGGAAGCACAAGAATTACTCACAGATAACTGCTGAAGAAGCACATCGATTCCATCCAGCTCCCCAAGCAATTCCCTGTTTTCTAAAAGGGGAAAAAAATAGAAGGAGAAAAAAAAAATGAAGCTAACTGTCAGATTTTACAGCCATCTAACACTGATACATCAGCAAACAAAATCAATACAGCTTGACAGAGTACAAAAGCTGCACAGAGAGCGAGAGGGAGAGCAAGGGGATGCCAAAGGCAAGAGAGCTTGCTGTCATGATCTGAAACAAGCCTGGCTCCTATCCTAACAGAATATCAATACCGAGAGGGAGCCTCACCATCATTGTCCTGGAGCAATATGGCCAGCACTTCACTACAATACAGTTTGTTGGCATCAAAGGGCATCTTTGCCTGTTGGGAAATAGAAGAAATGAGAAAAACGTTAAGGGACCTTGTTTCCTTCCCCAGGACAAATTTTTTCACAAGTACTAGGATCTGAGTTAGAGAGAAGCAGAAGTTAGAAAGGGAAAGGGCAGGTTAAGGGTAAAAAAAAGTCTGCCTCTGCTCTCAAGAGACCAGACTCAGGCACTGCATAGTAAAACCATAAACAGCAGATGTACACATCAGCTCTCACACTCCTAAAGCCCAGGTGCA
This sequence comes from Kogia breviceps, assembly GCF_026419965.1. Taxonomy (NCBI): domain Eukaryota; kingdom Metazoa; phylum Chordata; class Mammalia; order Artiodactyla; family Physeteridae; genus Kogia; species Kogia breviceps. The sequence goes on from NC_081323.1 coordinate 21,488,331, forward strand.
AATGTCACCTCCTCTGTGAAGCCTTCCTAGGTTCCCCATTTTGAGTCTAGGGACTATTGTCTAGCACATAATACATACTCAAATGTTAATTAGATAAATGATTGAAAGTTTTGAACATTTAAGACTAAAATCCATCATGAAGCTTCATTCACAAGTTACAATCATAAAATTAGGCTGTAAATTAGCTGATAGATGATCAGAGAAGCTGAAAAGAAAGCAAGCTCTTGTTTTGATTAGTTGAATGTCTTTATAACAAAGTAGTTCCTTTTGGATTTTTTTAATGCTGAAATTTAATTTGAAATCATAAACCTATCTGCTGCTCATGGGCCATAATCTGCCTACTATTTAAAAAGGAAACCACATTAAATATGCAGAAATGTGTTAATATTTTAACACCCAAATTACTACCCACAATTCTTTCCCTGCTGCATGCTCTGCTACTTGGAGTTGCAGAGGGGACACACCTACTGCAGAGTCTATTTTTCATGGTCATCCACATTGTTGCCCCAGTAGTGAGACTCAAGTGCCTCATCATTAACAATGCCCCTTGGATAAAGGTACACAGAGAGAAGTGCAAGCCTCGTTGATGTGTTTTTATTTACCATACCCTTGATCTTTAAAATGCAGGCACAAAGACCACGACTGTTAATCAGCAGCAGCCTTGCTACCTATCCAGGTTTTTTTTTTTTTTTTTTTTTTGCGGTATGCGGGCCTCTCACTGTTGTGGCCTCTCCCGTTGCGGAGCACAGGCTCCGGACGCACAGGCTCAGCGGCCATGGCTCACGGGCTTAGTTGCTCCGCGGCATGTGGGATCTTCCCGGACCGGGGCACGAACCCGTGTCTCCTGCATCGGCAGGCGGATTCTCAACCACTGCGCCACCAGGGAAGCCCTATCCAGGTTTTTGAACTAACATATAATTACTGTACCTGGAAAGGACAGGGGAAGTTTTTATACTGAAGCTAATACCTCCATCCCCTTAGCGCCATTCACAGTTCTGTTTGGACACTGATTTTGCACTTAAGAAGGAAGAGTGGCCCCTAATGAAGCAACACCCAGCATCTTTTCAGTTCTCTCTGTGTGTCTTCCCCATCAAGCCTAAGTGCACCTCACAGGGTTTCAGAAGGCTGACCAGGTATGACCCATCTTAGGTTAAAAGATCTGTAAATACAAGGTCTTATGTGTGCTGACTGCAAGTTATGCTCCCTGGGCAAGCTTAAGGCCTTGTTTCAAGAAATTCAGTACAACAGCCAGGGTTTAAATGCAATCTGTGGTGTTTTTCACTTTAAGAAAAACAGTTTTATACAAATCAAAATACAAAAGTGAAAAGCCAAGGGGTGAGAATGTCTATCAGAATGAAGGATTCGCTAATAAAATCACTTAGTCAAATGATTTAAGTTCAAGTATTGCTAGTTTAAATTATTTAAGCCACACCAACTTATATGCAGCTTTTGAAGGGTCAGGATTCTTGTTGCAAACAAGATACACTCAACTGAAAGAAGCCAAAAGGCATCAGGCCACTAGAGCAACAGCCTTTCTGTGGTTCCAATGCCTCTTGTCTTTTATTTGATTTTATAAACTCCTGTCTCTAAGGTAGGAGAGAGGTTTCCTCTTTTTTTCCAACAAATATTTATTGGGCACCAGCTATATGCAAGACACAAAATTGAACGTGACAGCAAACAGAGGTGAATTTGACATGGAAGTGGTCCATTGTTATGTCATTTTAAAAATTACACTAAATTAAAGTTAATTTTATCAAGTAATACATTTATGTTAAAAAAAAAAAAGGACATGAATCTGGGATGAGACATACCTAGATTTAACTCATAAGCATGTACTACCTAGGTGACACTAAGTCTGCAGTTCCCAAACTGTATGCCAAGGTACCTAGGACATCATATTGAATTCACAGTGGATTGCAAGGATTTACAGGATTTCCAAGGAAAGCACAGTGACATCTCACATCTGCTGATTAGTGAGCACGTTAACCACTAGCTTCAGGTACATTTCTTTTTTCTTTTTTAACATCTTTATTAGAGTATAATTGCTTTACAATGGTGTGTCAGTTTCTGCTTTATAACAAAGTGAATCAGTTATACATATATGTATGTCCCCATATCTCTTCCCTCTTGCGTCTCCCTCCCTCCCACCCTCCCTATCCCACCCCTCTATGTGGTCACAAAGCACCGAGCTGATCTCCCTGTGCTATGCGGCTGCTTCCCACTAGCTATCTATTTTTTTTTTTTTTTTTTTTTTTTTGCGGTATGCGGGCCTCTCACTGCTGTGGCCTCTCCCGTTGCGGAGCACAGGCTCCAGACGCGCAGGCCCAGCGGCCATGGCCCACGGGCCTAGTCGCTCCGCGGCATGTGGGATCCTCCCGGACCAGGGCACGAACCCGTGTCCCCTCCATCGGCAGGCGGATTCCCAACCACTGCGCCACCAGGGAAGCCCACTAGCTATCTATTTTACGTTTGGTAGTGTACATATGTCCATGCCACTCTCTCACTTTGTCCCAGCTCACCTTTCCCTCTCCCCGTATCCTCAAGTCCATTCTCTAGCAGGTCTGCATCTTTATTCCCATCTTGCCCCTAGGTTCTTCTGACCATTTTCTTTTTTTCTTTTAGATTCCATATATATGTGTTAGCATACAGTATTTGTTTTTCTCTTTCTGACTTACTTCACTCTGTGTGACAGTCTCTAGGTCCATCCACCTCACTACAAATAACTCAGTTTCATTCCTTTTTATGGCTGAGTAATATTCCATTGTATATATGTGCCATGTCTTCTTTATCCATTTATCTGTTGATGGACACTTAGGTTGCTTCCATGTCCTGTCTATTGTAAATAGAGCTGCAATGAACATTTTGGTACACGTCTCTTTTTGAATTATGTACATTTCTTTTGATGACATCTTTTCTTTGTGAAGCTGGGTTTGGGTGGTTGCTTGGGTGATAAAAGAACTATGTGAAAATCAATGTGGAACAGGAATGAAGATGGTTGTGTTCAATCTGATTCCAAGGTTTTAGAAGTTGTGTAGTACAGCTACACAAGAGGCACACACATCTACTGGTAAGTAATTGTGGTATTTAAGAATGAAATAAAAAATATATTTTATTTTAATTCATGCATATTATTTTTTTGAACGGCTACTAAAGCCTTAGGACATAAATATGTATTAAATTTGTTTGGACCTAAGTACCTTAAATGGGACTGGTAGGTCCTTTTTGGCATAGAACCCTGTAAAAACAAAATTACTGAGATACTGATGGCACCATAAATTAAGAATGGTCATCTATGACAAAAGTAACATTTCCTGGTCTCAAGTTTCTTTATCTGTAAAATGGAAGCAATAAAATAACATCTTCTTTGGAGAGTTACTCTGAGAATTAAATAATATGGAAGTACCTAATACATAATAGTTGCTATAAGTTTTTCTGATGATTGGGATCAGAAATACCCAGGTTAGAATCTCAGTTCTAACAGTTACCAGCTATGTGATCTTGGCCAAACTACTCTGCCTCTCTAACCTGATTGATATCTCTTATGTTGAGTGAAACTGGGCTAGATGGGAAAGCAGGAGACTAATCTTTCATGCCTAGCCAAAAACAAAAGTCTCCAAGGAAGTTTAATTTCTGTTTAAATCTCAGCCAGAGATGACAGCCTCCCAGTCTGCAAAATACCAAACTGCCAAATTACAAGGACATTTAGTCAAAATCAGGAGGAAGGAGAATTCATTTAGCAGGTATAGTCTCTTGGATTTTGCAAAGTTAGTCAATGGGAGTTGGAGCTTTGGCGGCTCTCTTCTATCCAGGAGCCTGGTGATCCTAAATCTTCCAGCTGTCAGAGTAATTACAGAGTCAAGCATAGGTTTGTACTCAGCATGTACTGGCCTTGAATAAAATTAAACTTCACCTTTTTGTGAGCTGCTGCTTTTTTGGAAAGTACAAGACATTTATGCTACCACACACAGCCAGAAGCTGCAGATTATTTCTGCAGCTCACCTCTGGTACCTGGAACACATGGGGCAGGTTCAGACACAGCTACAGCCCTGGACAATAATCAAAGCAGATTGTGCCCTACAAAAATCCCATCTCCTGGTCATAAGAGGCTAAGGACTTAGCATCAACCAGTTGTACATGTAGTATAACATAGCCAATTCTCAATTCATTAGCTCAAACGCCAAACACTGCAACTATTTTTGAAGAAATGATTTAATTGGGAAACAAAAGAGAATCTCAATTTTGTTTCTTTGGAAAAGAAAGAAGTTTTAGTGTTATTTTCAATAGTACACAATATCCTAATAAGTTTGTATTCCCCATTAAAAAGTGAACTATGGTGCAGTGTCTCTCATACTACTGTTATCTGCTTACCTGTTAAACCATTTAATGTAATCCTCCACAATGGGTTTTATCCTTATTAGCAGCACAAATGAGTGAGGTTTCATTTAGTGAATGAAGAAATCCATGAGTACCTCTGTATACTGCTAGGCTACCAGTACATAAAGGAGACTCACCAATGTGCCACTCACTTAGTTACTCAAGGACTACTGAATAAACAGGGGATGATCAGTTAAATAGCAGGGTTTTATCAAGCAATGTAAACCTAAGTACTCTAGGATGGGGGTTCTCAGACTTCAGCATGCATCAGAATCACCGGGAGGGCTTGTTAAAACACAGATTGCTGCCTCCACCCCAAGCTGGGCAGATTTAATAAGTCTGGGGTGGGTTCAAGAATTTGCATTTCCAGCAGGTTGCCAGGTAATTTTGATGCTCCCTATTGGGAACCACACCCTGAGAACAATCGGGAGGAGACACACATATGATGGTGTCCCAGTCCTTGCTCTTACGGAGTTTAAGGACATTGGGAGAAAGACAAGGAGCACACATAAAAAGAGGAAAGTCTGCCAGGTGATGAAGAGAAGATGCTCCATGAGGGTAAGGGTCACACAGTTATAGGCATATGTTACAACCCAGATCTGCTAACGCCCAGAAGAGAACCAGTAGAAAAAAAATAAAATGATTGATATTCAGAAAAGCAAGAGGGCAATATGGACTGGGGGCAAAGTAGTGCTACGGAAAAGGTGCATGAAGAAAGTCTGGAGGCTTGGGTTTTAATTCTAGCTCTATCTCTAACTAGCTGCATGAATTTGGGCAAGACACTTAATCTCTACAGGTCTTGATTTTTAATTTTTTTTCTGCAACAGAACTTATAAAATTCCTTTCAGTTCAAAAAATGATGGAGGCAATGTGGAGGAGTAGGGATTTAAGTTGGTTAATGAAGGTGGTGTAGGCAGGAATCATTCCTGGGGAAGGGGGGAACATGAACAAAGACAGACACAGAGGTCAACCCTGTTGACCCTTGTTGACCTTTGCAAAGGGGGTAGGTACAAGAGATGTCTGAACAGTAATAAGGCCAGTGTTTCAAAACTGAGAAATGAAAGGAAAAAGGAAAGAAAAGAAAGATCAGGCCATGTTAAAGGGCCTTGAAAAGTAGGCAGACATGATGGGATCTGATGCAGAGGGCAGTAGCATCACTGTAGGAAGGTTCTTGAATAGGGAATGGCATAATGAAAATGGAGTTTTAAATTAGTTTGGGAGCAGTGTGGAACAAAAATGCTCACATTTCTAGAGACCAGTGGATCTTAGTGAGGGTTGTACATTTATAATCACAGGTGGAACTTCTCTAAAATACACCAAAGACAGAGGCTTGAGACAGTAAGTCTGGGAATCTGTATTTTTAAAAGTTCCACTGGTGAAAGTAAGGATCTGGGTCCAGCACTCATTCTGATTCACCATGATATTTATGATGGTGAAGATTAAAATAAGCACTTTCCTAGATTATGAGAAATAAGAGCAAGGCATTGGTTTTAAAGACATGCCTTCTTACTGGCCTTGCCCTTAAGCAGAACCTTCTTTCATTAATGTTCTGGGCAGCACAGGATTTTTCTAAGTGTACTTGCTTACTAGTAAAATAACCAAAGAGCATTTTAATGTTTAGATATCCCTAAACCTTGAAAAACTGTTTCAGAGACAGCAACACGGCTATTTATGCCTCGAAGATTGCATAAACACTATGCCTAAAAGGCAAGAGTCAAAAGCTTGCACGACTACCAAATGGACCTCTTTATTACTCTTATAAGGGTAATGGAATCCAAGCCAAACACCCAAAGGTCTCGATTTCCCTTCCTGTTACTAATCCAAAAAAAGACTGGCAAGTTTAAACACCTTTCAAAAGGCAGAAGAGGCCTTACATTCTGGTTTAATGAAGAATCCCCGATTCAGTATCAAGTCTCAAGTAACTGGGAAAAATTGGTCCTGATTTCAAAACGACAAAAACTATTGGATTATTTTGTATATTTTAAGGTTAAGGCCCCAACCTATGGCCACCCCATCAACAATTCAGGTCTCTGCCATCTATCCTACCCCCTTAACTCCGTATTTAACTTTCCTCTCCCCTACTCCTCACCCCCAAAATGTCTCAAGGCTTTGGAGAATAAAGATTTGTTGAATATTGAGGAAAGAAGAAACTGAGGGAGATGTGAAGGTAATTACATGGGGAAACCAAAGGACATCAAAACTCATGAGACGAGGTCAAAAGGAAGCTGCAAAAATGACAATGAATGAATTAATCAGACCTGATTTTTCCTGAAAGGAAAGGCGAGGGCGAGGGTGTGTGTGTGTGTGGGGGGGGGGGTAGGAAGTTGCAGTCTACTGATCTATGCATTAAGTTTATACTCTGACAGCAAAATGTGCCCATACCCACTGATGATAATATACAGCAGGCTAGCTGAATATCCTCAAGTCATGTTATATAAGAGTATGTTACAGATTTAATGGGAACGAAGGATTAAATAAGAAGGATTGGGGAAGACCTAGACTGTCAGAGAGGGAGGGAACCGTGGGGGCATATGATATCTTAGGCAGAATCTTCTTCCTTAGCCCTACCAAGACAGTGGGGGACAAATCAGACCTGATGCACCTCAGACTTTCTGCATCTCTATGACACTCCGAAGCACAGCAAGGCCAGGACTACTTAAAGAATCATACCAGCTACAAACACGTCATCCTCTTTCTCACTGAGAAGTTGGGAACCCTTGCTTGCCGAGATTATTTCAGTAGCACATAGGCAGTTCCAAACTGCCTTCCATCATACCTTTGGTTAACACTATTCTGAGAGAAGCTCTTACCTCTCTCTTTCCTCATTTACTCTCTGTGACAGCACTAAATGTTAAAAAGATGGTCAGGGGCTTCCCTGGTGGCACAGTGGTTGAGAGTCCGCCTGCCGATGTGGGGGACGTGGGTTCGTGCCCCGGTCCGGGAGGATCCCACATGCCGCGGAGCGGCTGGACCCGTGAGCCATGGCCGCTGAGCCTGCACGTCCGGAGCCTGTGCTCCGCAACGGAAGAGGCCACAACGGTGAGAGACCCGTGTATTGCAAAAAAAAAAAAAAAAAAAAAAGATGGTCAAAAGGACTATGCTAAGAAGGAAAGAGAATGAATAATCCAACAGAAATATGAACAAAGGATATAAATAGGAAGCTAAAAGAGATTAATACAAATGGCTAATAAACTGAAAGCCAATACTGTCCTCGATTTTAAAATTCCAAATTAAAATGAAATACCCGTTTTCACTTATCAGATTAACAAAATTTTAAGTTTGGTAATACCCAATGTAGCTAAGGGAAACAGACCTTCTCAACTATTAGATTTTGCAATATCTACCAAAAATGTTAATGTGCTTACCCTTTGACCTATCAGTTCTATTTCTAGGAACTTATCCTACAAATAAACTAACACTAGCGTTCAAGGAAAAAAAAATGTGTGTGTGTACATGGGGATATTCACTGCAGCATTGTTTTAACAGTGAAAAACTATTATAAACAGGAGAATGGTTAAATTGACTTTGGTACAACCGTAAAATGGAATACTAGGCAGCCATTAGTTCAGCGAAAAGATCAACTTGCAAAAGAAAATAATGTATAATTCTATTTGTGAAACACACAACACACACACACACACACTCACATACTCCTATTTACACAGAAAATTTCTGGAAGGATAGATAAAACACTGTTAACAGAGGCTGTCTCTGAGAAGTGGAACTAGAAGGAATCAGCAGAGGAGAACTTTTATTTTCAGTATAAACCTTCTGTACCACATGAATTTGTGTTGACAACATGTTTATATTATTTTCAGGGACATTACAGGGTACTTTTAAAACAAACAAAAGAAGAGAAGCAAAGAAAGAGGCAAGAGTTGCCAAAAGATTCCCAAACTAGATCACATAGCCTAGGAATAACAATCTGTGCCGATGACCCAGCATGAGCTGTGCCCAGAGCAAAAAGAGGTTTGAGCTACAGTCCCACAAAGCCAAACTTACCTTCAGCCTCTTCAGCAGCCACTGCAGAAGACCCTGCTGCGCAGCCTCTGTGCACATCTCAGGCCGGAACTCCGCCATGTTCTCCACAATAGCTGAAGGGAGACAGACACCAGTAATTTGGGAGGGCAACTTTGTTTCCATCTTCAACAAGCTTGCTTCCCATGACAGACATTTTATTCCTCTTTCCACTTCCCTGTATTCCTCCCAGCCAGATGCTGTGTTGTCATTTTCAGATTAACCAGGGAGATGCTATGGTTTTTTTTTTTCTTCAAGTTATGTTACACGTAAAACTCATAACTGAATGTGATGGAATTCAATAAAGGAATAGTGAAAGATTTTCTGTGTTAACAGGGAACAACACTACAGCAGAACACACAAAGGTGAATATCTGCCTAAGAAGGCCCTCTTAATCTCACTGTACTAGAGTCCCTGAGACCTCTGACTAAAGAAACAGGGGGCTAGGCAGAAGCCTTAAGGAAAAATCAGGGGATGAATTCAGAGCCTCTTCCTCTCCTGATTCATCCATTTTCAGATCTCTTTCTCTGGATACTGCAAGGGAAGCAAGTATGATCTTAACTGAACAAAATAACGTGCATAGAGGGGAAAGACCATGCTGGCAGAGGTAACCGTCAGGTACTCAGAAGCAAATATAATTGGTCCTGCTATCTCCTACAACAACCAAATTGCTGTTTAATGTAAAAATTTTAAATGAGGAGGCAAAAAAAAAGTGATTGTATGATTATGATGCTAAAAAAAGGACATTTAAAAAAAAAAAACCCAAACCTATAGTCTCATTCTATTGCATCCAGTGCTTTCCTTCCTTCAGGGCTTCATTCGCTCCTCATCCCAGGATATGTTATTATCTATCATAATGCAGATCGGAGTTCTGTGCTCTTTAAGCACAACGCCCAGCAGGTCTGAGTCTTGAAGAGAAAGGGCTGAAGAAAGCACTACACCTCCCACCTGCTTCCTCACTCACGCCAGCCTCACCAATGGCAAGTTAAAGAATGACCAGGCAGCCCCTCACGGAGTGGATACAAAGCTGTGGGAGCAGAGTAGCAACGAGACCCCTGAGAGATGAAGATCATTTTAATAGCTTAATTACTTTCTCACATTTTCTAAGAAATCAGCTCATTCATTTTAATCTCCAATGCCTTTATCTTATTCTGCTTACACTTTAGATGGCTTTCTATTGTCCACTAGGATAAAATCCAAACATCCTGCCAGGGTTTAGAAGGTCTTCCATAATCTGGATAAACTTACTCCTCTGGTCCCATCTCCCACCATACCTACCTCGCCACAGTACATTTCTAGTCTTCCCCCAAAGCCCTTGCCCACTCATGGCTTTACAAATGATACTGCCCTGCCCATCTCACATTTCTCCATCAAAATGCCCCTGTCAGGACTTCCCTGGTGGAGCAGTGGTTAAGAATCTGCCTGCCAATGCAAGGGACACGGGTTCTATCCTTGGTCCGGGAAGATCCCACATGTTGCGGAGCAACTAAGGCCATGCGCCACAACTACTGAGCCTGCGCACCTAGAGCCCGTGCTCCACAACAAGAGAAGCCACCGCAGTGAGAATCTGCCTGTGCATCGCAACGAAGAGTATCCCCCGCTCACCGCAACTAGAGAAAGCCCGCACACAGCAATGAAGACCCAACACCGCCAAAAATAAATAAATAAATGAACAAAAAAAGAATGCACCTGTCTTCATGTTCAGCCCTAATCAGCTACCTGCTCCTACCCAGCAATTTGGAGACCCTTCCTCTTCACTTCCATAGTGCTCCCCACTATTATACCATTTGTCACCCTGTATTACCTTTCCTTTCTGTTCAAGACTTTCCCATCAGTCTGCCTCTTAAGAAGAACTGTGCCTAATTCATCTTTAATTTACCCAGTGCCTAGAACAGTGCCTGACAAACATCGGATGCTTAATAAGGGAAAGAAGGATGAATCTCCTGAGCTGTTGGTAAGGGACCAAGTTGAAAGTAGACAGATCTTCATAGACTGCCAGGCCGGTGTTTTTTCTATTACATCAGCTCTTTTTATTAACTGTCAGTTAAGACTTCTGATACTCTTTCTACTCAGCAAAATTCAGCATTAGGCTAACAGATGGCAATGCCAAATTCTGGCTCTAGACTAGAGCCAACCCCCAAAGCACAGATTGTTGTGTTCTCTCTTCTCTTACTCCCTAGGTGCCATGTCTTCCTCCTTCTTTATGATAATCTTCACAGTAGAGAGTATAAAACTATAAGAGAAATCTGTGCTAGACACAAAGGAGCTGGGAGAAAATCTAATCTCATCAAAATTTCTACTTCTGCTAGGCCTTGTTCATTTCTCAAACTCTGCTTACAGATATGTCACCTTTGGTTTTATAAGAGAGTGACCAGTGATAAAGAGGACTACCCAAAAGCACAATTTTAAATAGGCTATTGGTTCAGCAACTTTGCAGGGGTAAAGACTGGAGAGACTCAAGGAGAAGGAGGAGGAGGGGAAATATCGCAGAGGAATCCACTTAAATGAACATATGATAAAGGGGCAGCCAAGAACAGCAAAATTTCAACTCATAGTTTACACGGCAAAGTACACATAAGAAGCGAAAGAAATACTAACTCTTTTTCAAATAAAATGTCCTATAAAGGTACAAGCATACCTTGGAGGTATTGTGGGTTTGCTTCCAGACCACTGCAATAAAGCGAATATTACAATAAAGCAAATCACATGAATATTTTGGTTTCCTAATGCATATAAAAGTTATGTTTACACTATACTATATGTAGTTTATTAGGTATGCAATAGCATTATGTCTAAAAAAATATACATACCTTAGTTTAAAAATACTGTATTAGTATATAATGCTAACTATCATCTGACAATGCAGGGTTGCCATAAACTTTCAATTTGTAAAAATGTAATATCTGCAAAGCACGATAAGGTGCAATAAAATGAGGTATGCCTTGGGCTTCCCTGGTGGCGCGGTGGTTGAGAGTCCGCCTGCCGATGCAGGAGACACGGGTTCGTGCCCTGGGCCGGGAAGATCCCACATGCCGCGGAACGGCTGGACCCGTGAGCTATGGCCGCCGAGCCTGCGCGTCCGGAGCCTGTGCTCCGCAACGGGAGAGGCCACAACAGTGAGAGGCCCGCGTAGCGAAAAAAAAAAAAAAAAAAAAAATGAGGTATGCCTGTATACAGTTGTTCAAAAGTTTGTAGTTCCACTGAAGGGAAAGGTGAAGAAGAACCAACAGAAGGGGATTCAAAACTTGAAAAATATATACTTTCCAAAGCAAAAAAAAAAACAAAACAGAATTCATCCTGCATAGACTTCTTAACTTTTGGAGGCAAAGGCAAAGGCCTGCTCAAAGGAGCCAGCAGTTTTTGTCCAGGAAGGATTTCTGCTTTTATTACCGCAAGCCAAACCAAAGCAGCAGTTATATGAAATTTACACAAGGGTCTTCATTTCTGAAAAGGCAGTTTGGGAGCAGAAAAAAGGAAAACCCTCCTGCTGTTGACTCTATAATGAAGGAGGAAGGAAATGAGTACCAAACTCCAAAACAAACACAAAGAAACTCAGAAAATGCTGGCACCTTTCCCCTTACCCAGAGTGTTGTGGACGCCATCTGCCTCTTCTTTCACAGACTCATCCAGACGCTCCAGATTCTGCACAAGCAGTGCTACCACTTGCCCGTCCACCTTCAGCAACAGGGGAGCAAAAGGAGAATGGGATACATGTCACAAACAGTTTCCAAAATGTTGTCATTCCCATACTCCTCTACTGAATGAACAAAGTAAACAACCTGCCACTTATGGTTTACTGTATGCTCTCCCATCCCAATACCTCTTTTGAGGCTTGAAGTGACCCTGAGGCAAAGAAGGGGCAGGCATCATTATCCCTAACTTTAGATTGAAGCTTAAGGGGACAAGGTAAAATTCAAGGCTACATATTTAACCGAGTGACATAGTAGCACTTGAACCTAGGCCTCTGAAATCAAGTCCTGTGCTCTTTCTACTTCTATGTGGTATTTAAACACCTTACAAAAATGTCATCTTAAGTCAAGTCACAAGTTCATTCAAGTCAAAAGCACATTTCTAGACCACAGCACCAAGAGATATTCAGTTGGGAAGTTTACTTGCCGTATTTACACTGACATCAAAATTTACGGTTAAACTCAAAACTTTCCTAAGTTTCTACATCAAGCTTTTATGAAACTATTACTTTCGATGAACTTCTGACTCCTTCTCGAAAAGAATATTAACAGAATAAAATACCTTATGTTTGTATTACACATAATACATAAGAAAGCAATTCCATTTCTCTCATTTAATTTGATTCACATAACACTTATAGGAAAATTTTAGTAGCCACATCATATAGATGATATCCAAGAGATTAATGACTTAGCCAAGACCACACAGCTACTAAGCAGTGGCAGCAGAAGCAAAAGCCAAGCTTCCTTCTTCGGTGAAATAATGCTTACACCGCTTTACACTACCTTCTGGCACAATGTGTGCCCTTACAGAGACTGCCTTGGGGAACCCTGAGGCACACCAAGGAAGATAACTAAGGAAACACCCAATAATCAAGAAGTGATTATCTATCTGGTAATACATTTCTAAGTCATAGCCAATAAGTAAACCTATACTGGAAGATAAGATCTGCTGCATACCCATGGTATATCCTCTCTCTCTCACCACCTCAGTTTCTTCACTTTGGAAATGGGAATAAGTTGTAAAGATTAAATGAAATTATATGGCATACTTTACCCTGGGTCTGGTTCAAAAATTAAGTAGAGAGTTTGAATCTAGCCCTTTACTTCTTCTGATACCTGATCATGCACTGTTCATATCTCCCATGGGCTAAGAAAAACTCAAATTCTTTGAAGGCAGGCACTGCACCCTCATTTATCTTGGCACACTCCTCAAAGTCAAGTGCAATACTATACATAGCAGACATTCAGTAATTTTGCTAAATTTAAATAAACTGACAAAACACTTTACTTTGTGTACTGTAGTCATATTTTTATATACATCGCTCCATTTACTCTCATGTAATCCTCGCAACTTTTACAGATGAGAAAAACAAAGGTCCAGAGAGGTGAATTAGCCTGGTCATAGTCACAAAGCTTGTGGCTGAAGTGACCAACTCCGAGACTATTTTTTCCCATCATATCCTGTCACTTCAGTGAGGGGAAAAGAAAGGAGAGGAAAGAAAGGAGAGAGAAGGAAATGATCTCATTCAACTGATGCCTCCTGAACACTTGTGTATAAGGCACTCTATGGACAATTCAAACTGAGCCTGAGGATGGAACAAGGGCAAGAGAGACAGATCTTCAAAGAAGGCCTCTTTACTCTTTCTAGGTGAGACTTAAGGGAAGCATCTGGATGGGGGAAAAGCTGAAGTTGTTGACTAATTTGGGATACCTGAATCACGAATGAAGCAGATTTTTCTAGGCTCTCCTTTATGCCCTGGCATGAGGAGCAATGAAAGACACTAGTTGCAGATTGGTGGGGATACTGATGCCAGAATTGAGAACTCCTGTAAATGAGAGAAAGCTGTTTCCCTCTCTTGTATCAAGGAGATATACAATCTTGCTCTCAAATCTCACAGCCAGCAAAAGCTTCACCAAAGAAATCCACTGCAATATTTTCCTTAATTAATTGGAAAATTTGGGTATGTGAGAGAAAACAGAAAAACATCTGGGGGAAAAACATGAACCATGTCACAGTTTGTTTTTTCCTAAATCACCCTGATTGACTTATAATCTCCCTGAATCCTAAAGCTGTGGACACTGCAACTCCACTGGGTATCACACTGCTTGTCGGTTCTGCAAACTGCCTCACCAGTTTCAACTGCTTATTGATGCTTTATATGCATTATCCCCCTGTCCCCTTTCCTTGATTCTTAGTTATGTTACCCATGGTCTGCTGTCTGGAGAGTGGTGGGGACAGTGGCAGTAAGCAACACATTCAAATCCCAGAACTGAATGGTTATTGGTAATGGGTGTCTGGCTGGAGGAAATCTTTTTTTCTTGCTACAAAAATCCAACTTCTAACAGACAGCCTTTTTAAGCTTGCAAAGTGTGAAACTTTATGTTTAGCTGGGTTAAATGCAATTTTATTTGACTACAGGAGGGTCAAAGCAGTCAAAATACATTTAGCTGAGAAAACCCTCAGGAAAACATTTATATTATGCATAGCTCCAGATATCATCTAGTAAGAAGCACAAATCAGCATTCTGTCCCTCTAAACTCTTGGGTCTACCACCTTCCTGCCTGTTTTGGACCTGTGACTAACTCTGAAACTAAAACCAAATCCTGCTTAGGGATTAAAGCATCAGCTAGAGCAACCCTGGCCTTGGAAATCATGACTGTCTTAAGCCTGATGTTTTCTGATAAGTCGTTGACTTTTTCCACTTGTTACCAGGTCTCCCACACAATACTCCACCAGGTCCTACTGAGACAGGGTTCAAGGGAAATGATCAGTCATATTTTTCCACTTGACCAGAGAGGGTAGATACAAGAGAAGATGAGGAAATAAAAAAGGGATAGATGAGGGGAGATGAGAGGGTTTGAAGAATTCCTTTTCTATCTTGCACAATCTGCCAACAAGGTTTCTCAAGAGTTTGACTGGAGTTTTTCTACCTACTATGAGTTCTGGAAATTTCATATTTAAAAAACAATAATAAACCCTCCCCCTGCCCTACACACACACACCCACTGAATCTTGACCAAGCAGTAAGTTTTGAAAATACACATAGTAATATGGTCATAATGTAAAACTTAGGCCTGCTGCAACCTAATATATTCTAGCTTCCACTCTTGCCCCTCCAATCCATTATCGACACAGCTCCCAGGAGTGGTCTTTTTTAAATGTTAGGTCAGACTATGTTACTACTCCCCCGCACACTGGCAATCCCACCCGAACTTACTACACGGCCTACAAAGCCCAGTGTGGTCCGGCCCTGACGCTGCTCTCTTCCTTCACCCCAGCTGTGCTCTAACAGTACTGGCCTTTTTTTTTTGTTCCTTGAGTATGTCAAACTCATTCCTTGTCCTTGGTCATTCTGAATGGCTGGCTTCTTCTCATCACCCAGAACTCAGGCCTTTCCTGCCTATCTAATTTGATGTGATTCTCCAGTTGTTCTACAGGACATCATTTTATGTTAATTCTCTATGTAACAGGGAGTCATTACCTGTTTTCTTGTTTACTTATTTACTGTTTCTCCCGACACTAGAATACGAGCTCCACAAAAACAGACTTTGTCAGTCTTGCTCACTGCTACATAGGCAATTTTTAGAATCCAGAATACACTAAGCGTTCAATAAACAATTAGTGAAATGAATGGCCAAATGAATTCTGCTGGAGAATGAATACAGATGAAGGTGAGGACGTTAATAGAAATGGGAAGGCATAAAAGTGGCAGCATCCGGAAATTTACATAAGTACCCTTAGAACAACCAAAAACCTGCCAACTTCAGCCTCACCTGAGCAGCACAAATGCATTGCCACCAGCTCAAGCTTCAAAATTTAAGTAGGGTTAATTGAGGGCAAGAATGGGTATAGGGCAATCTCCTGGCTTTCCACATCAAAGCCACATTGTGAAACTATAGTAAGTGGTGGCTCCCAGCCACATTTCCACCTCCTCTGGCTGTGACACCTCCAAGCACCCTCACATTGAAGCCTCCTTACAGGGGTCATGGCCAATACCTACAGCTCTGCCGCCCCTCCTGGTTCTTCCCCATCGGAAGGGATGGCTCTCTCCTCCTCATTTCCAAAGAAGCTTGCATCTCTCACAGCCATTCTTAATGCTCTGCCTTGTATTATCATCATTACTTATTTCATCCTCTCTTTTTTTTTTTAAACTAAACATCTATCCCCCCATGTCTCATTTAGGTCCACACCCTTCAGATGTTTTGGGGTATTCGTTCAAAATGTTTTTTGAACATTTGCTGAAATGAAAAAAAATGTTTGTTGAAGTCAACAAACATTCACAAACATTTCACTGTGTGGCATGTGATAGATATCATTTTAACTTGACACTTACTAAGTACTTAATATGTCCCAGACATTTATACCTTTATTAAGACAATGGCCAACATTTATTGGGTGTTTACTCTGTGCCAGACACTGTTCTAAAGACCTACTAAGTATCTCATTTATTCCTCACTTCAGCTCTATGTAATAGGCACTACTGTTATCCCCATTTTACAGAAGAATGAACTGAGTACAGAGAGGATAGGTAACTTTCTCAAGGTCACACAGATGGTAAGTGACAAAGCCACCACTTTGGCCACTCCCCTGATCGGGATAACACCTCAGGGAAGACAAACTTATAAACAGTGCCAGGATATACACAGTGGTAGGCAAACACAAATTCTGCTGAAGTGATGAGTCTGAGAAAAACTCAGGGGAGAAAAGGTTTAAGTGAGGCTTTAAAGAATGAGTAGGAGTATTCCAGATAGCCCAGGGGAAGCAAGCCTTGCCAAGCTGAAGGCAGATGTGAGCAAAGGCATGGGATTGTCAAGCACATGGCAAATTTGGGGACTAGTAAGTGGGGAAATGACTGTAATCTAATCATGACTCTCAAGGAGTCCAATGTCTTCTTTAGAGAGGCATGCCAGAGAACTGCCATCAAAGCAAATACCCTGTGTTCCCGCTCTTTAGAAAAGAGTCTATTTTCCAGGCTACCAAATCAACTTGTTACAAAACACAAATATTTGCCTTTTGCATAAGTAATAGCAGTGGATATAAACCAAACTTTAAACCCCAAAGATCCCTGAGAATACCAAGACAGCACTCTCTCCCCACAAATGTGCTATTCTATTGCTTAGGACTTCCAAATGAGAAAACGACCAAGGCAATAACTGCAAACTGAACATCACAATAAATTCTACTACATGTCCTCTAGCCTCTGCTCATGCAATTCCAGGCCTCCAATATTGGCCCCAAATTAAAACTATGAAGATAACTCAACCCTTGTAATATGAGAACACTTATCAAATTTCTTCCTGAATGCAGCACAAGGGTAGAAAAAGAACAGATGAAGACACCTACCAGTTCTGCTCTCTGATATTTACTGATGGCTCCTGACTGGCTGCAGATAAGCAAATAATATATGGGAGTCTAGAAATGTTCAATTGTTTGTGATTCACACCAGCCCCACCAGTATAAAGCTGTAAGAGTCAAAATCTTAAAATAGTATGATAAAAAAGAAACTAAACAAAACAAACAGAAGACCCTGTATAGCAGCTACCTAATGGCTCCCCAGACTGAGGATGAACTGTCTCTTCCCAAACAAACAATAAAATCTGCAAGATCCAGCTTTCGTTGGTGGGCTTGGCAACACAGAAAACACAAAGGGGGCTTTTGTGTGAATTGCTGTTTCTGGGTACGTTTTACAGGCAGCAGACCAGCTAGCTGTTCCTCTCTTGTTTCCTCTATTCACACAGGCAAAGGATGATAATTAAAATCAGCCCAGAGTCCAGGCAGGAAGGCTCATTCAGGGCCACTGTAATTAACCTCTGAAAGGTAAGACTACACAAATGACACGGTGGGGACATGGAGAAGGAGCGAGTGCCACAGCCTTCCTTCAGATGCTCCTCCAAACAAAAGGACACCCCGACATCACCCTTTTCTATCTGCACAGTGGTTCAAAGGAAAAATAAAGGTCCTGAATTCTACAAAAGTGGCAGTTCGCTCTAGGAAGGAGCTTGAAAGAAAAATGGCCATAGACATTTTCATCATACTCAGTCACAAATGGCCCTGCTGGACTCCAGCCTCGCTCTCTGTAAGAGTTCTTCATATCCAGTGGGTTCACAGCCCCTTCATTCACACCAAATGGTAGCCGTGAGCATGGCACATGGGAAATCTCTCATGTCAAGAACCTCAGGAGAGAAAGGGTGAGGAGGGGGTGGGAAGTGTGGCAGTGGGGTCTCAGAATCATTTGGGGCCCTAGTCCCAGCCATTCTGATTCAGCAGGTCTTGGATGGGGCCAGAAAGCAGCCTAACAAGCACCCCAGGTGCTTCTAATACAAGTGGCTACATGGACCTTTGATAAACTCTGAAAACTGCATCACACCCAGTACTTATTAACATTCTTGACCAGAGAGAAAAGACCAGACAGCAGAAGACAACAGAAAGGAAGGAAAATCAACAGAAACTTGAGGAGGGAGATAGCTTGGTGGGTGGACAGAGCTCCACAGGCAGTATCAGGGTAAGAGGCTGGAGTAGAGTCACTCCTGCCACCGGCCAGCTGTGGGGCCCTGGGGCCCTCTCCCATGCCTGGTAAGAGGGAAACTGGTGCTGTGGGACAGGACTGCAGTGGGGAATCACAACATGCAGGAGCTCATCTTTGCTGTTACAGGGACTGGCTGAGAGTGATGCAGAGGAAGGCTTCGCTTCTGCATCTGGGCTTCCTCAAGGGTAGAGTAAGTTGATGAGACTACATCAGTTCACCTCACATATAAATTCTTTGGATTGGCTGCTTCCTGGAATAATATCTGAGAAGATTCTGAGGCCTTGCCTAGGCTCCACAAAAAGGAACACAGAAATCAGCTGACCCTGTCTTCTGCAGTCAGTGGCTGCTACTTGGACCTGGATGAGCTAGAAGGTTTGTTCTTGTTTTTAAACATTCTCCGATTCCCTATCTGTACAACAAATAATAATGATACCTGTCTTTACTAGCACTTGGGATTATAAAGCCCAGAGAAGAAAAGAAACTCTTTTCTGCAAAAACTCTTTGTAAAAGGGTCAGAAGCAACACAGTGAGGGCGGGCGAGCAGGAATGTGGAGTCAAAGAGAACGCAGGTTCAAATCCCAGCCGTGTGACCACGGGCAGCTTGTTTAGCCTCTCTAAGCCTCAGCTTCATGGCTATAAATGGGAATAACAGCAGTAATACCCTTCTGAGGATACAGTGAGGATTAAATAAAGTGTAAAAAACAAGAAAACGCTTGCCTACAGCACATATTTAATAAATACTAGGACTCTACAACCCCTGCCCTAACACAGTTCCAAAGAATAAAGTACCCCACATGTTGCACTTTACTTTCTTACTCTCCTCACTCAGTCCCTCCTTGCCACAGAGCTCTTCCTGACACCCAGCCCGTGCCACTCACAGAGACAATGGTGGGGAGGATGCCAACACCGTACACACACCTGCAAAACCCCAGAGGGACACATAACTTACCAGAGCGTCGATGAGTACTTCTGCACCTTCTTCACTCTCATGGAGGGTGTCTATGTCTGTTAATTCCTGAAGCAAATCAACCACAGCTATGGACACATGTGAAAAATGTTAAGGGTAGCACATACATATGAAAACCCAACTGACATTTTATTAAAATATGTGGTTCCCTTCCATTTCCCAGTCAATCGCTTCATCACCATTTACCTTTAATACACTCTAGTTTTATTAACATCTCTTCAACAAGGCTCTACTCACAGTGGGTGTTCAATAAATGTTGGTAACTGCTTCACTTAGTTCCTTTCCTTATGCTGCCTTCCTGGCAACTTATTCCATAGGTTCAGTGCATTTTCATAAATTTCAAAACTTCAAATAGATCACTTGGGAGGTCACTTTTCCAGTGAGAAAAAGGCCAACACCCTTAACCTTACCTCATAATTTAAATTCTTGGAACTCAGTATAATCTTAACTACCTTCTACACTTCACCTTCAAAGACAGTAATGATTTCTTCTGAGATAAGATGGCTGGTGTTCACCAAGGAGTCTTCAGAAATCAGGGCATGACAAAACAGGTTTAAAATGTAGAGGGAAGGATTTTCGTTGGACTGTGCCAGACCCCACCAACCTCCCTTCCTGTTAAATACCATGTTGCTTTGGACATAAAAGGAAGGTGAACAATGATGATTAAACACAAGGCAAAAAGAGAGAGACAGGGACATACAGGAGAAAGAAAACATGCAGGAGAGAAAAAAGGAGTTATGTTTGGAAACTGGAAGCCCAAACTAAACTAAGTTTCCCTTCCCTCACCTTGGACACATACACACACGTGCGCACACACACACACCACTTGCTCTGTAAACCAGCATTTACTGAATGCTTATGATGAGTAAAGCACTGTGACAGTGACAAAGGCAAATCTATTCACTCTGGGCCTCAGTTTCCTCAATTGATAAAATGAGGAAGTTACGGTAACTAAAGACATTTTAAAAAATTATATACCACGGGCAATTACCAACATGTAACAAATGAGGAATACAGACAACTTGAACTGCACACATCCTGAAAAAGGAGCAAACTGAACTGGGAAATAAGGAAAGATTTGCTAGAAGATGACTGGTCAGAAAACAGGCCACTAAATAGATGAGGGCAGGTAGGCTAGAAAGCAAAACATCAGGAATATAGACAGAGAAATTAGAATGTACAAAGGTATATGAAGAGGAGAAGAAAGAGGATTAGGGACGAGGGGAGGGGAGAAAATTATAACTAGACTCATATGAAGAAAATAATATCTTGAAAGAATAATATAATAGCTGTGTGCAGGATGCACTAAAGCACTGTGAGTGTTGGGTTTGGGGCTGGGTAGATGGGGGGTATGGGAAAAAGCCAGGCCTGAAGGAGGAAGACTTGTTCCGAAGCTACCACACACAAAAGAGTCCAGAAGTAAGAAGACAAGGGTCAGAATCAGAGCAGTTTCAATGCAAGCTGGAAATAAAAAGAAAGATACAGGACATATTAACAAGAATGATAGGACTTGCTAACTGCCAACTGATGTTACAGGTATTTTATGAACATCTTTTGCTAAAAGAAAAATTATTCAAAGCTTTGTTTTATTTATCTATACCTGACCAGCTGACCATCATGAATAAGTAATTAAGCTGTCCGTGTCTTATTCTTTCACACTTTAAAGTAATATATATGCAAAACTTGGGTGTGCTATGAAACTCTATGTGTATAATGAGATTAAAGGTCTTTGGATAAAACTCCTTCATGCGTATAGTATATAGTCTTTATTAACAAAGTAACCAGAAAGCTCTTGACACAAAAGACCATGTCTCAAACATGATGTATAGTAAACTAAAATACGTAAATTGTTTGAATTAAAATAAAAAACAAAACAGCCTAACCAAACTAACCTCTAGAAATTCTGAGTAGTAGGAATTAGTAGTTCTCCCTCTCTAAACACTGCTGTAGATGCCATCATAATAACTACCATTTTTAAAAAGTCATAATGCCAAGTGCTGTGCTACTGAATTCTCACAGCAGCATTATAAGTGTGATCCCCATTTTACAGATAAGAAAGCGAAAGCTCAGAGTGGTTAAGTAACTTATCTAAAGGTCACTGCAATAGTAAGGGAGAATGTTAGGTCCACCTGATTCCAAAAACAATACCTTTGCCCGTACGCTTCATATTAATGCACAGGGGAGTATAAACCAGGTGTAAAAACAGCTAGATTCAGGTAAATTCTAGCTACTGACCCTACTATAATAACAGAGAAAAGGACTGTCACTTACTTCCATAATAAATTATTAAAATCCCAGGAAAAATAACAAAATGCTAACAACTCCTCATTCTCATCTGAGAAGCTCCCATATTTACTCTCTTGAAAAGTTCTTACAAATGAGATGTAAAAATCTTATTATTTATCCACCTGCTTATTTAATATGCATGATGACATTTCATCCATCCATCCATCCACCATAGAGTCAGATGTCTCTAGGACAAGGATGTGAATTAGGCATGCAATAAGTACTATCATTACATCCCCTGAATAACATCATGCCCCACTAAGTACTTACTAACTATGATTATTAATTAAACATTAGCCTCAAGAGACAGGTGGGGCATATATGAAAGAACAATAGATGAAGAGTCAGAGCAAACTCGAGGACAGGGGTCATATCATATTTATCTTTGCTTCCTATCTTTAGTGAACCAAACTGTCCCCAAATTGTTAATACTATGGAATCTTGCTCAAGCTCCTTTATTTCCTTACAGCTTAGTTTCCTCATCTGTAAAAAGGTGGTAATGATCTCTGCCCAGCCTATCTCACCCAGTAGCTATAAGGAATAAATGACATCATGTATGTCAAAAGGCAAGTAAATCCAAGTACTGAGAAAATAAGAAAGCACTATAATAAAGATTGTTGTTAGTGAATTCCTCCCACAGAATGGCCAAACCCTCACTATTGCCTTCATTTTTTCGAAAACCTCTAAAATCTAAAATTTAAGCTAACAACAGCATGATCCTCCCTTTCTAGGTCACAATGGGTTGGAAGATCTAATTTTATATTTCAGCTATGCCACAGAAATTCAGATTGATCAAGTCCTTTTTCAGCCTCTAAGGTCTTACGGGACAGGTATCATATTTTTCTTTGATTATTCTTATACCATGCTCACAAATGGGTCACATTAAACCTGGGGGAAGAAAGGAAAAGAAAATTTGACAATGGTGATCGTTTTATATAGGAACAGAATAAATGTCTAACTTTTACCAAGAAAAGTCATTTCTTATAATGGTCCAGTGGATATCTCCTTGCCTACTACACTCCTGCCTCAGTTGAGAAGTCAAACAAGAAATCACTTACCAGCTACCAGTTCTGGTAAACAACTCATCAATCCTACCACTAACTGATTTTACATAAATTCTCAACTTTCACCAAATAGCATTTCAGCAAGGCAGTAATGAGTCCATAATTGTAATCATCAACTCCCAAGTAATATAATATGATCCAGAAGACAGAGGTCATTTGAAGACCAGAAAGAGGAATAAGAAGTGAAACTAAAGATAAACAGATGAACTCTCAGTCTTAATGAGAAAATTCAGCATGGTCTGCCACCCATCTGGCATTTCTTCACAAGCCCAGTCTGGGCATGGGTGATAGGTTTTTCCACTGTAGTTACAATTTCATTTCACAAGGTAAAAGGTTCTCCCATTCAAGTGCAATAGGAAAACAGAGAGCCTGTCTCTTTGCGAATTACTAAAACACAGTTTTTGATAGCCTATTTTTGTCATGTCGGGTAGAAAGGCCACCCCACTCACTCTCTCTGCACCTGTCCACTACTGGGGCAATAAGCCAGTATAATAAGAGGTGAAGTAGAAAAGACCAGCTGGGTACAAAATGGCCCACAACACAATGGCTTTTAGAAAAAGAGGGGTGTTTGCTTTTATTTTGGCTTTAGATATTTGTTTTTGTGGCCTCATCTCATGTAGAGTCTTGGGACAGAAGCAGAGCATCAATTTCATTAATCTCCAGTGAGATGTGACCATAAGGAACAAAATTATTAAAAGAAAAAAAAGATAAAGAGGAACAAAATATATTAAGCAGATGACTTTTTTAAAAAGTCCTTTCAAAAATGCTTTTTTAAGAAAAATGACCAGTCTAGATTCGCAGTATGTAACTGATTTAATGGAACAAATTTGGGGTTTTTTAGAAGTCTTTTTTTCTTTTATTCTTAGATTAGAAGAGTGATTAGATATAGCTCAGTTAATGCAGATGAATTTCTAAACAGACAAAACGGTCTTTTTCTCCTTTTAAAATCATGGCACAGAACTACCTAGAATGAATCTAGATTCTTAATTTTACCCCAATCCTTAATCAAAATAATATGAAGGAAAAAAATGTCCTCATTCAACATTTATTAAGTACCTACTAAATGTTAGTGGGCACTATTAGGCCACAGGGGAAATGTCCAAAGCAGGCTACAACCACCCTAGCCTTCCAAGGACATGGAATTCACCTAAAACTCATAAGCAAGATCAAAAGTTACATTAAGAGGTCCTTTTCCTAGACTGCCATTTTGGCACTTTTCTCCTAATCTGACTTACTTCAGAGCATACTTAAATGGTTCCAAAAAATAGGTGGTTTATCAGTACAGATTATCAGGGAAGTTAGACTACCAATCAGGAAAAGAAGTAAATTCTTTTCAGTGTAATTTTTTTTAAAAATAAATTTATGTATTTATTTTTGGCTTCATTGGGTCTTTGTTGCTGCATGCAGGCTTTCTCTAGCTGCGGCGGGTGGGGGCTACTCTTCATTGTCGTGCGCGGGTTTCTCATTGTGGTGGCTTCTCCTGTTGAGGAGCACAGGCTCCAGGCCCGCGGGCTTCAGTAGTTGAGGCTCATGGGCTCTAGAGTGCAGGCTCAGTAGTTGTGGCACATGGGTTTAGTTGCTCCGCGGCACGTGGGATCCTCCCGGACCAGGGCTTGAACCCGTGTCCCCTGCACTGGCAGGCGGATTCTTAACCACTGCGCCACCAGGGAAGTCCCTTCAGTGTAATTTTGATTCTAGAAATATCAAGACCAGAATAGCTCCTAGCAAAACAACAGCTTGACATATAAAGTCTTGTTAGACAGTGCTTGCAGGAAAGCACTGGAGCAATAGCCAACTCCCTCCCAGTCCAATTAGAAGAAAGCCCTTAGGAGGCGCAAACCCTTCCCAGCCCTATTCCTGCTCATTAGCACTGGGGCTCTAACACAAGGCACCCCTGACTATTGTACACACCCTCTGGGATAATATGGTGTGTCGTATAGACCCAAACTGCTCAAGTGCAATTGATCCCTGCTGGTCTAAAAAAAACCTGTCTGCCCTTTATTTTCCAATTCCCACAATAATTCTTCACAAAATCCAACGGGACAACTTTGCAAGTCCTCTTGGCTTTCCAGAGTTTGAGAAAACTAAGCAGTAATTTAGAAAAGAATAGTGCTAACGACCACTCCCTATTTCAGACAAAATAGAGCTGTCCCATCAGGACCAATGATCTACTCTGTAATTAACGAAACAAATCTCTCCCTTCCTGCATATTAGCATGCAACCAACTGTACTGATGCCCTAAGTTAACAGTACAATGAGACCTCATTTTTCTGAATCACAAATGGGTGGAGAGAAAGCAGATTTGAAAAAATATGGTTTATATTATTCAATAGTTTTTATTAAAGAATAGGGCACTTAGCTGGGAAGCAGTGGTCATGATTTTAAAAATAAATAAAGCCATGGACCTGATATCCCTATAAGTGTATAGTGACTACGTGAGCACATCAGCCTCCAGCACGTGAGGAATGGCAATTTCCATTGCCACGGTAGAAATCGTGAAAATAAACTTGAACTGCACACTAATCTCCACATCTATCAAAAGCTTACCCATCTCCAAAGCCCAATTCCCTATTCACTGTCAAACCAGAGATGACCTACGTTTTCTCAGAACACCAATGGTACTTCCTGAGCACAACACTTCAAGGGCACTTACCACACATAGTAATGTGAGTGTTTTTGCTATCAACTGGAGTTATTTATTTATTTTTTAAATTTATTAATTTACTTATTTTTGGCTGCATTGCATCTTCGTTGCTGCGTCCAGGCTTTTCTCTAGTTGCGGCGAGCAGCGGCTACTCTTCGTTGCAGTGTGGTGGCTTCTCTTGTTGCAGAGCACGGGCTCTAGGTGCATGGGCTTCAGTAGCTGTGGCACACGGCCTCAGCAGTTGTGGCTCGCAGGCTCTAGAGTGCAGGCTCAGTAGTTGTGGTACACGGGCTTAGTTGCTCCGCAGCATGTGGGATCTTCCCCGACCAGGTCTCGAACTCGTGTCCCCTGCATTTGCAGGCAGATTCTTAACCACCGCACTACCAGGGAAGTCCTCAACTGGAGTTATTATTTGTTTCACTGATAGCACCCAACAGGGCTTATCATACAAAGGAGGAACCCAGTAAATGCCATGATCTGCCATAAGGACTTCAGAAAGGATTCCACTGACTCTTCCCTCAAATTGAGAACACAGCAAATGACATATAAAAATAAGATATTTATGGATTTGCTGCCCTAATTTTTTTTTCTTTTGGTGATAGCAGAAGAGGTGATTAGCCACCAACTGGGGTTCTATTTTCCTCTTGTTTTATTCCTCCTTGGTCCTTTAGGGAAATTGAGTAAATTTGGTTTAAACTGGCCCACAGAACTGATTGTTTAGCAATACCTTAAGAAAATATCTTTAGGGACTTCCCTGGTGGCACAGTGGTTAAGAATCCGCCTGCCAATGCAGGGGACACGGGTTCGAGCCCTGGTCCGGGAAGATACCACGTGCCACGGGGCAACTAAGCCTGTGCGCCACAACTACTGAGCCTGCGCTCTAGAGCCTGCATGCCACAGCTACTGAGCCCATGTGCCACAACTACTGAAGCCCGCGTGCCTAGAGCCCGTGCTCCGCAACAAGAGAAGCCACCGCAATGAGGAGCCCGCGCACCGCAATGAAGAGCAGTCCCCCCTCACTGCAACTATAAAAAGCCCTCAAGCAGCAACGGAGATACAACACAGCCAAAAATAAAAATAAATATATAATAAATAAATTAATTAATTAAATAAAAAATAAAATACCTTTAAATGTACCTTTGATTTTATTTTTCTGTAGAAACACTCCAAAAGGGTCACAAAAAAGGGCTCTAAACATGTTTAAATGATTTATTTTAAAGGAAAAATTGTTTTAAAAAGCAATATTTCTAAAAGGCAGCAGCTGTTGAATCCCACCTTGTGTTCCCTCCTAATGCATTCAGAGTGACTCTTCAATTCATGTGAGGGGTTTGCCCCTCCCTCTCTGCCCCTCACCCCCAGAGGTGCTCTTCACGGACCAGAATTCCTCTCCACAGCCAACTGATGGCTGAGCTCCAGCCTCTCAAGGGGGGAGATGAGGCACAGAAGCGCTGACAAGCCCTCACCAGCAGCAGTGATGCAGAGCGCCAGAATAAACTCTGAAGCTGCTTCTCACGGTTGAAAGGATGAGGCACAAGCTGTTTTCTCACATCCTCTGCCTCTTAAGGTTACAACAAACCAGCCTCTGATCCAATTAAAGTCCCTATAGTTTATGTTTTCTCAGAGAAGGACAAAGCAAAGATGACCTATGCTTGCTGGGACCATAACCAGCCATGTATAGTCTTGGTTGATAAATGAAGTTAAAAAAGATTAAAAATTTAAGTCCTGACTGCCACGAAATTGTTTATTCACGGTAAGGTGTTTCGGGCAGTTACAGCCGTACAATGGTAAATTGTTAACAACCGTTTCCCGAAGAAAAATTTCCATTATAGATCACAGATACGACAAGAAGCAGAGTGCAATGCTACTGGGAGATCAACAGTCCAACTGATAGAGGACATGTTAGATGCAAGTCAAGAGGGCCTACCCTTTCTTGAAACCACTTTCAAGAAAAAGGGTACTTTGAGGAGGATGACATTTACCCTAATTGCTGCATCTAATTAAAATGAGGTAATTTTAAAAATTTCAAATGCACTTTAAACTTGATGTAGGGCATAATTAAAAAATTAGATTTAAAAAAATATCATTAGGGCAGCAGGGTGAAGGTTAGCAGACAAGAAGGGGAAAAAACAGTTTAGCTCTCAGAAAACAGGAGGGAAATGGCAGTCTGTCAAAGTTATTATAGGGGGGACTTGTTTTTTTCCCTTCTTAAAGACCAGAACATAACAACTTGGAACATCTGTGCCATTGTCTTTCCCAAACATCTCAATGTCGAGCACACTTCTTGTGTCAGTCTTCTCCCCAGCAGGAACCAGGCTGGTGAATCAGCAAAGTGTCAGCATCTTCAGAAAGCTGCCACTATTATTTTGAGTTAGCAAGAATAAAAAAAGAATAAGAGTTGTGTTTCCAGAAACAAAATAGGTGATTGCTGTATTAATACACAAGGTAATGGGTGACTATACAACTCAGTCAGGGATGTAGTAAATCCTACAGGGAAAAGACTCAAGGTGCATTAGAAATGACACTGGACTGGAAATCAGGGGCCTGGAGCGCCAGCCTCAACCTCAACAGCTAGTGGTCCAACATCTAGACCTTAGACTTGTTACTAACTAAACAAATAAGGTCCTGGACTAAGTCAACTCTAAGGTCTGTTTGGATTCTGAAAATCTACCATTCTTAGGTGAATTGAAATGTGAAGTCACAATTAGAACTCTTGGTTACTAACTCTGTGAGGACCAGTTAGTACCTTGAATAGGGCTATTCGTATGCTAAATACTCAATATGTTTACTGACGGATGCTGCTTGAGCATTAGTGCAGCCTATGGTTCCTGGGGGTCCAGCACAGTGTCTGATAAGCACTCAAAGCCATGTCTACCAAATGAATTCATGAGACCCATACCAAGCTCACCCAGAGATAAGCTAAGTGACTAGGGTCCTTGTACAACCCAGAACCTCCCAGTGATGAGTATGGGGAATATACTCATCAATCTAGGGACTGACAGCAATTCTTAACACTGTCTAACATTCCATGAAGTATCAGAAATGGCTTAAAAGATCACCCTTCAAGAAGCCTACATTAAGATTATTCACTGATTTATTTCTATGAGAATTATCAGGCAGGAAAGAACCTAGTCAGACATGCTCTCAGGAGAGAGATTACCAGAAAGATGAAAATAACATGAAGCAGCAGCAGATTTCCCATGAATATCACTCAAGCAGACTAACGACATTTGTCTCTTACCTTCGGAAATCTGTATTCAAACAGAACAACTACTGGAAGAGAATTTGCTTTAATGACCGTAACCCCAACCACAGGTACATCAAAAACCTTTTCCACTAAAGCTGTTTCACATCTGATAGCAAAGACAAAGTATAAAAAGGTTTAAGTCATGGTTCAGCTTCAGTTAAAAGTAACATTCACTAAATACCTACTATGTACCAGAAACTGCTTAGCATTTATATGAACTCCTTTGATCCTCTCAATAACACTGAAAGGCAAAAGTTTATATATATATATATATATATATATATATATATGAATGTTTATATTTTTTTCCAGTAAATGCCATCCACAAATATACATGGTATCATTCCCACAGAAGAGTCTATAACATTTAAGTCTTGAAAACAAGGTGACAACTGAATTCACAATTTTTAGATCCTTCGGTAATTTAATGTTCTATGCCCTTAAGGCTGTTAGACCTTAAGGTATCCAGGTCTGGTTACGTTCCAGTGACATAACTCATCTACTTTTGCAGATGAGAATACTAAGGGCTGGAGGGGCACCAAATTTCATACAGGGAATCAAACTCAGACTGTCTGTTTAGGTCTAATGCTGTCAACAAATACTAAATGTTATTGTGCACCCAGCCTCTTGTACGGAATTGCGAATATAGCAGTAGACAAAACAGACAAAAATCCCTGTCTTCCTGGACATTCCAATGTGAGACTAGAGGAGGGTTCAACTCCACTGGGCCATCTGTTAGCAAAATGATGTCTAGATCAACAGATGTAAATCCTGTCTGGTTTTGCCGATATAATGGGCCCCCAAATCAAGATCCTGAAAAATTAATGCTGTTAATGTATGAACAGGATACATCACGATGAATTCTAACACTAATAAGAGCAAGTAAGACAATTAAGGGTTGCCCAAGATTTATTAATAGATAAAAACCAGACTTTCGAATGAGTAAAGAGCAGCATGTGATTCAAGATGGGAGAAAATTAAAATGGAAGTAGAAAACCAAACGTGACAGCAGACATCAGCAGAGACAGACAGGAGAAGAGAGTAAACAGCATTCCCCCACCACGTCTGCCTTCCTACTGAGGACAGATCTGAAAGGATATCTGTATTATCATGTCCAAGCAACCCGAGGAGAGACTGAACAGCATTCAGCTCTACCAGAAGGTGGTACAGGTCTGGCATGGTGGCCACCACGTGCATCTCCTGAATGATGTCATTTAGGTCCAGCTCGGATTCCATAAACCTAGGAAGGGAAAACAAGACAGCATTATTGAAAGGGAAGGGGTACAATCAGTACTGAGGAGCAAACAGCAACGTAATCCAGACAGAGAGACAATCTGTCAAAGTGTCTACAACAGACCAACCAAGAAGTATGCTCGTCCAAAAATCATACTGTCACACAATTTCCTTGGGAAATCGATTTCCTCATTACAAAAATCAATCTCGGATTCAGATCTCACTACAGGGTTCCCCTTACTCTTGCAGTCACAAGTTGCCTTTTAGAGGCTTCGAAGCATTTTGCAGCATTAGATGATCTATCTGCCCACCAGTCCTGTGGATTAGCTACCATTACCCCTTGGAATAGCAATTGACTCTGTTATCCTGAACATAGTTATCCTACTGATCCAAAAAGGGCTTCTCTTACCCACCACTTCAGATCAAGAGCCAATTATTCCCCTTACCCAAAGAAAAGTACAGAGATTCTGCTGCCATCCAGACATACCTTCCCCTCCCCCACACCCCTTCCAATGAGCTGATTAAGAGAAAGATCCCAAAGTAAAGTCTGGCATCCTGTAATCACCACCATATCTTAAGTAGCATGATGCTTCACTCACATTTCCACACCGGAACCTTTCCGCAAACCTATGCCCAGGCACAAAGAACAGAACTGCTTTGCATTCGCCTCTGCATGCCCTCCCCCAGTGTTTGACATAGAAGAAATGCCCACTAAGCCTTTGA
This sequence comes from Kogia breviceps, assembly GCF_026419965.1. Classification (NCBI taxonomy): domain Eukaryota; kingdom Metazoa; phylum Chordata; class Mammalia; order Artiodactyla; family Physeteridae; genus Kogia; species Kogia breviceps. The sequence continues at coordinate 21,519,102 of NC_081323.1, forward strand.
TGAACAAGACAGGAAGGTTTGTTCTGAGAAGGAAATGAACTAATCCACGTAAAGCAACTGAAAAAGTAACAAGCTGAGAGGAATCAGTGGTTAAACACACTCTGGAGCCAGACTGCCTGGCTCTGAACCTCACTTCACCACTTACTTAGCCTCTCTTTGCCTCAGTTTCTTCATTTGTATAATAAATGGGATAATAAAGTTACCTATCTCATAGGCTACTGTAAAAAGTAAATCAACAAATACACTTAAAGCACTTAAAAAATGTCTGACATGCAAAAAGCACTATACATTTGCTCTCATTTCTATTACTACTACTAACACATATGTCTATCTTCCCTTCCAGAATGTAAGCTTCTTAAAGACAGGAATTATATCTTTTGTCTCTATGTATCCACAGATGCCTGCTTAACTGAATTGAGGCCACAAAGAAAAGGAACATAAGCAGGGACTCCTGAAGTCATAGAGGACTCATCAACCTCCAGACGCTGAGGAGCTGGGCAAATACCACCTCTCCAGAACTCTGGAGATTCTGTAAGAACAAAATCTGGAGACTGTAATTTTTTAAAAACATGTCCATAATTTAGACAATATCTTACCACTGTTTTTCTCCATTACTATTTTTAATCATAACATTTATGTATTTTTTTTCTGATTATAAGACACCACTTTTTGTAGAAAACTGGGAAAAGGAAAGAAAAGCCCTCAAAAAGTAAACCGAAATCATCTATAATCTTATTAACCAGAAGTAACCATTGATAATACTCTGGTATGTTTAAGTCATTTTTCTCAACTCATAGCCTTCCCCCTGCCCCAAAGTAGCCTACACAGTATACAGTTCTATATATAATTTTTGCTGTTGTTGTTAACATAGTCTGAACAATTCCTCTTATCATTAAACATTCTTCTACAGCAGGAAAAGCCCGTATCCAACAGGGCTGTCAGTCCTTCTCCCTTGGCAAAATCCCTCACTGAGCACAGCATCTCCCCCGCTGAGCCCAGACATGGCTTCAGAATCCTTCTCAACATAGTGTTCCAAGAAAAGATTACCAATCAATCATGGAGAGGGAACAGATTAGGCCTATCTGAAAGTCCTATTCTAAATAATACATTTTTAAAAGCTACATGGGGTTCCCTTGTATAGATGTTCCATAATTTATTTTACCAATCCCCCTTTGTCAGACATTCAGATGGTTTGCAATTTTTTCCCTTATAACAAATGACACTAAGATGCATGTATTCATAACTGTCATGTTAGGATAATTCCCAGGAAGGAAAAGTACCAGGTCAAAGAGTATGCATAACTTAACAGGTTTTGATATATTCTGCCAGAAAGGCACCAATAGTGTACGAACTCCCTGTTTCCCCTCACCCTCTTCAAAAAAAGTATTATCTATTTAAAATCTCCTAATTGAGACGGGAAATGTAACTTTTTAAAATTTTGCATTTCTGATACCACCATGGTAAAAATTTTGTTAATGTTTACTAACTATTTGTATTTCTTCTTTGCCCATTTTTACATCAGGGTGTTCATTTTTATTATTGATTTATAAGCACTCTATATATTAATGAAATTAATCTCTGTCATATATTGCAAAAAAAAATAACCAGAGAAAAATATTTGTCCTTTAATTTGTACATTGTGCTTTTTGACATAAAGGTTTTTAATTAATTTACATTTAATTACCTTTGCCTTATTACCTTTGTCTATTTTACCTGTATGCTGAGCAAGGTTTTTTCTATGCTAAGATCAGATATATGGTGTACTTTTATGTTTATACATTTTTAAATGTTTAGGAGTAATAAAACTAAAATTTATTTCAGTGTATAATATAGGGCAAAGATCTAACTTTATATTCTGCAAATGTCTGGCCAATTGCCCCAATACTATAATCTATCTCTTTTCCACAAATTTGAAGAAATGTCACTTCTATCATACACTAAATTTTAATGTGTACTCTAATCTGTTTCTGGGCTTTTCATTCCATTTCACTGATTTGTCTGCAAATTCCTGAGCCAGGACCATACTTTCATAGTGTTACAATATACTTTATATCTGTTACTGCAAAACACTCCTTTCTTTTTGAATGCTTCCTTGTCTATTCTCATCTGCTTATTATTCCAAGTAAACTTCAAAATTATTTTTATCAGACCCCCCACATACCACATTTTTTTTTTAAGTCTCCTTCCCCAGTGCTTACAAATAGATTACCTTTTAAATCACTAGTTCCCCATCACCTAAAGTGTGGAAACCAAATCAGAATCATGACATGGAAGGGCTGGTGCAGACTTCAGATATTCCACCGGGCAGTAGATCTGTATAATCTTTGAATCTAATGGGCTCAGCAAACCTCTAAGGCTTATTTGCCTTACATGGGTAGTTTAAAACAAAACAAAACAAAAAATCTGATTTCTTGAGAGTAACTTGACACAAGATTTTTGCAGCTCACTGGGAAGAATTAGCAAGGGAGACTGGGCACTAACTAGTAATAAATAAAATCATCTTGCATACAAGGAAGAGATTTGGGGATTTGAGTGATAATTAGTGAATGAATGTCAGCCTGGAGAGAAGCTTCTGGTGGTATCCTGCAGAGCTCCATACTTAGGTCTGTTTAGATCAACTATATTATTTTATTGTTATGTTTTGATCAACAATTTGGGTGAAGATATATAAAAGGCAAACTTAACAAATGTCATAAAACACAAAGCTTATAGTGAACACAGCAGCTGACAGAATCAATTCAAATAGTTTCTGACAGGCAATGATGATGGGCCAAATCTAACAGGAGAAAAATTACCTAGGGTCTACGTGGAGAACGCATTGAACCAAAAAGTCAAGTACAAATACATGGGGCAGGAAAGACAGTGTAGTGAGAGGACATGTGTAGAAAGGACCTGATGGTTTTAGTCAACTGTAACCACAATACAAATCAGACCACGAAACAGTTCTGCCAGAACAGAGACTACTTCTCAGTCATCTCTGGACACCTAGCACTGGGCACACTCCCTGGTCCACTGCAGAAATTCAGCAGATGTCTTCCAAATGAAGGAGCAGAGGAAAGTAGCCGCCACAAATGCTGCTGTGGTTTTAGGCTGCTTAAAAGAAGACAAGATAGTTATGCTGATAAGATGACTATAAAAGTCTGTGACATCTGTTATGGGAACCATACTTTAGGAGGGATATGGAAACTAATTTGGGGAGCAGCAACTGAGGTTATAAGGAGTCTAGATATCCTCTCACAGGAGGATTTGTTGAAATTCTTTTTCATTCGGAGTTGAATTCTTAAGAGTCAGAGCTGCCAAATGATGAAATAGGTTTCTCTGGAAAGTTAGATCTTTGTCACTGGGGGTAATTAATAAAAGGTGATATAAAAAAATCAATGATGAGAAGGGAGAAACGGACTGTACCTTTCAGTCCCTTCCAACTTTAAAATCCTTATTCCAAACATGCAATCTTAACCAAATATCTTTAAGTTTAGAAAGTCAGAAAATTATCAAAACAAAACGAGCAGAAAGTCAACTGTGAGCAGGGAAACAGCATAAAAATACCACTGGGAACCCATGTGATATGAGTAAGGAGATATAGTGGGAAATGCCTGGACGTAGGAATGAAATTGACCTGGGTCACACCCCAGCAACATTATTTACTGGCTGTGTTACCATTAGCAGTGTGTCAATAAGTATTTATGGGCACATACTAGGTGCCAGCCACTGTGCTAGATACTGAGGATATAACAGATAGCAAAATAATCCCAGTTGCTGTCCTCACCGAGCTCCTAGCCTAGCACAAATATAAATAATCTATTACATACAATTCATTGTAAGGATATCCAGTATTGCCCAAGAAAATTGCCATTGGAACACAGAGCACTGGGCTCCAACCTTGTCAATGGAGACAGAATATTAACTAACCTATCTCTAAAACTCAACTTCCTTAATCTTCCTATCTGAATTATAGTGAGGATTAAAAGAGAAAATAAAATGCCTAACAAGTGTTGGCACATAGTAGATAGTCAATGAATCTAGATACCCTCAGGTTTGCTACACTATAACAAAGAAAATTCTCTTTTTGCTGACAAAAGTACAAGCCTACTCATTTAAAAGCACACACTACAGTATTTGCAGACGGCTGCCTAGGGATTAGGTATACCTTCAGCAACAGATGACTCACAGCTGGGGGGAGAGGATCAAGCTAGAGGTCAATGGGAAAGCAATAGAGCAACATATTAAAACAGTAACCCAGGCTGAGATGGGGTCACTGATTCCATCTGGTAGGACAGAGAATATTCTGCTAGCTTGCCCATGTACATTTGCTTCAGACCAGCAGGATGTTCTTCCTCAACCACAAAAGTGAATTTTAGCAAGTGATCAGCAATGTTCAAAAACACTATAAGAACAACAGAAACCAATGAGTCCTCCTGCAATCACAAAACGAGCTGTAAGTGCACAGAGAACACGATGCTTCCTTCCCCTGGCTAAATCAGCAGTTCTCAAAGTGTGGTCCTGGGACTGCAGGTGGTGGCTGGAGATCCTTTCAGGGGTTTATAAGATCAAAACTATTTTTACAACAACTCCAAAATATTATTTGCCTTTTTCACTCTCATTCTCTCAGGAACGTATGGTGGAGTTTCTCAGACAACTATACAACAACGTGATGATATCATTGCCCTAATGGTTAATGAAACGTGTACCTGAATATTCTAGAATTTTCTTAGATAAGTACTTTGGGGTACTCAATAATTTAAGGGCGCAAAGGGATCCCGAGACTAAAAAATTTGAGGACCACTAAACTAAGTAATTCTGCCCCTGCAAAAATGAAGAGAAAAACTACTAAAGGACTTACTAGGGAAACAGCACACTCTACTAGATGTGATGTTTGGGAGAAAGATCACACAGTGCAAAGTAGAGCCTGCATAAGAGAATTGTCAATTGAATCTGAAATGCAGCCAAATGAAGAGAGGCATTTTTTGGTATGCAATCAAAATGACAATTGCATATATGGGAAAATAAATTTGAATGCTTCTGATCTCAACCGGGAAGTTTCATTCAAATATGCTCTAGCAATTTTCATCTTAATTGCACTTTGCTGGTCTAGAGAATTATAAAAGACACTGCACCAGTAAGAATTCAAGAACTCAAGGTTCAAACACAATGTAGTTTCCTAACTGCTTTTGGACATTAAAAAAAAAATGTTCTTTATGCATAATTTCAATTTTCAAATGTTTAGATTTTAAAACTAAAATAGTATATAAATTTTGTGTGAATGGAAAACACTGTGGATATTTTTTAAATAAAATAACATTTTCTTAAAACCAGTTCATGAATTGTAACAATATAGCATCTGTGGTACCTAAGAGGTAGATGGTGAACATAAGCTGCAGAAACTCGCTGCTCTGAAATGACAAGTATACCTACCAGGTGGGCAAAGGTAATACTGCCATTCCAAGAAGTAAATTGGATTTCTTAAATTTCCAGTGTCATCAACCTGTGGCATAGCTGCCTCATAATGTATCCCTGGGTTCCAAGCAATAGGAATGTAGTAATTATGACATCAACTATATAAGATCTCTCTTGTTTACTGAGTGCCTACAGTATGGCAGGTACTGTGCTAGGTACTACAGAGACAGACAATACACACCAACTAAAAGGAACACAGAGTCTAATACAGGAAGACTGCTGAGTAAAGAAATAACAATAAAACAAATGGCAAAGATGTTGAGAGATCAAATTCATTGTGGGCAAGAACGTAGGGAAAGAGACCTGCTGGTGACAGAACTAAAGGATATGGTGGGGAATTTGGCAGTAGCTATCAAAGTTTAAAATGCACATGCCCTTCAATCTGGGAATTCAACATTTAGATGTGTATCCTATAGAAATACATGTACACTAAGACACATGTACACAGAGGTTCACTATAGCATTGTTCATAAAAGCCAATATTTAAAATAACCAAATGTCCATCTATAGAAACATAATAAATAAATCATGGTATCTCCAAACCATGAAATGCTATGCACCAGGCACAAAATATAAGGTAAATATGCATGCACCAACATTGAAAGATCTTCCGTTATGTGACCAAAAAAATCAAGGTGCAGAATATGTACAGTATGATTTAGGTAGGAGGAAAATATTTGCATATTTATATATATGTAAATAAGCATACAGAAAACAATCAAAAAGGATACTCATAGAAGTGTTCACAGGCGCTACCTCTAAGTAGAGGAATGGAAAGGGGATCAGTGCAGTGAAGGACAGCTTTCATTTTTCATTACACTATGCGCTATTGGTATTTTTTATGATGACAATCTATTCGTGTATTACTTATATAATCAAACACACACACACACACACACACACACACACACACACACACAGCTGTATGACAAGTGCAATTACTGCTGTATGGCAGAGGTCAGCACAAAAACTGATAGGACTCTGGTGCGGGGAAAGCTGAGCTCTGATCTAGCTCTCCTACTGTCAAAGGGGGCTGTAGCCCTAGGTCCAGTAACCAGGTTCTCCCCTCTCCACCTCCTCATCCACAGTACAGAGAGAACGTAGTGGACAACATTAGCCTTACCAAGTTGCCATGACAACAGGATGCCCTCTGATACCTCTGTGCCTTTCTTCCTGCTAGTCACATTGCCTGGCGTGCCTTTCCATGTTTTCTGCCTAACTAAAATCAAAATCATTCTTCAAGGCCCAGCTCAAATACCACCTCTTCTGTGAAGCCTTCAATAGCCCCCGACTTGGTATTCACTGCTTCTTCCTCTTTGCTCCCACAGTACTTTGCTTGTATTTCTTTTAAAGTATACTTCCTTCTACCATGCATTTATAGTCAGTCTCCCTAGTAACCTTTAAACTTGAGAGCAAAGACTATACTATTCAACTCCTAATTGCCTAAAGGCCTTAGGCATATTAAGATTCATTAAAAGTGTATGTCCTAGGAGGGAGGAAGGGAGGGAAAGAGAGCTTTAGGACATTAAAATCTGTGTAAATATGAAAATCCATTTACTTAGGATTCAAAACTGATGCAAAGTTATCAGATTCCTCATTATAGCACTTCACAGTGCACTGAGGAGCTGGTGTAGTAACAACCATATTAACTATCATTTCATAAGCACTTACTATGTGCCAGATACTGAGCTAAACACTTGCCATTATTCTCATTTATTCTTCACAACCACCCTGTGAGGAAGGTACTATTTCTTTATACAGATGAGACACCTGAGGCTAAGAAAGGAGAAATGACTTACTCAAGGTCATGTGGGAGTCACACCCATATTTGTCTAACCCCAAAGCCTTTGACATTTCTCAACAGTAAAGCTATCACTAATGGCAGCCGTGGTCAGTCTTCTTGGGTCCTTGAGAAGAGTAATGCAAAAAAGAGTTAACATAACAGGCCTGATCCTTAGAAGGGCCTGGTCCTAGGCTGGGAGCTGGGAACCTGGCTTTTGAAACAATTCCTAAATGATAAGGTTGCTTTGCCCATCTGGGGCACTGAACATCTGCTTTCCTTCTTTGAGTCTGGAATTTTGGTAGCTGTTGCTGGCAGAGAATGCTATGATCTGTCTTCAATAAATACCCTGGTCTCAGAGTCTCAAATGGGCTTTCCTAACAGAAACACTGCACATGTGATGATGTATTTCACTGCTGGAAAAAGGAGCAGGTCTGCTGACCCCTCCCAGTGGAAGGGAGAGAACACAGGAAGCCTGTACATGAATTTCTCCAAACTGCCTGATGTGTCTTTTCCCCTTGCTGATCCTATTGTGTATCCTTGAGTACCACTGACTCTGAGTCCTGTGAGTACTTCTAGTGATTTTCCAAACATGTGGGTCATCCTGGGAAGACAAAACACACAAAGAGCAAAACAAAATAGCAAACAAAACATCTCAGAGGAGAAAGGGCAAAAACAGCAAAACAGAGCCTTACTTCTCTGGGTTGTCTGGAAACTTGATCCGCAACTCTTGGTTTTTGTATGATCTTTTTTCAAATGTAAGGATCATTTTCTTCACTGAGCTTTCATCCAATGGTTCTTCCTGGGGTAAAGAGACAAATGCAACAATTTTAGTCCAAAGGGATTTCTTATTCACTAATCACTACTTCTTTCCTGTGGCTCTTACATGCCATTCTGTCCCTCACCTTTCTGGATTAACTGTACAGTAAATACTTTATCTCCCCCATTAGAATGAGGGTTAAGGGTGTACATCACATGCTACTTTGTATCATCACTCTGTGTGTCTCACATCTAGCACAGGAAGTTCAACTTAAGGTATTAAAGACTCACTCATTCAACAAATATTTCTTGAGCATACTGTATGGCATGGAGTAAGCAATGATATTAAATGAATACTGTTTAATATTTATTTCGTCCTTCTCTTCTGTTGTACAGGTAAGATAACATTTAGAAGTTTAAAGAACTTATTTAAGGTCAAACCCTGAGTCAGTGACAGTGCCCCTCAATCTTTTCCCTACACCGGGGGTCAGCAAACTATGGTCCATACGTCAAATTCAACTTAGAGCCTATTTTTGTACACCCATAAGAATGGTTGTTAATTAGCAATAGTCACTGCTTTGTATTTCTTATATTATACATTACTGTATCTAGTCCTTACTAGCTACTGAGAAGGGTATCAGACAGGTACCTGGAATCCCAATACAGCAACAAGAATTTAGTGACCTCCCTCAGAGGAAGCATTAAAAAAAACCTAGCAGACCATACAGAATATTCTTACTTCATACAGTGGAATAATACCTACAAAGGTAAATAAAGTGAATTTTTGAAAACAGAATCATTCGCTCCCCCCCAAAAAAAAATCTACACTAAAGTTTCAGAAATGTTTTTTCCTCAGTTTATTTCCCAGTTTAAAGTAATGTGCTGCAGTGCACTCTGCCTCTCTAACACTCTCCCAACTCCTAGCTTCGTAACTTTGTAGTCATTGACCAAAACTCACACCTAAAAGCGATAAAGAAAATGCTATTAGGAGAACCAGAAATAGATCCTTTTGGAAAGCACTGAATCATCTCATAATTTTTTAAGTACCCCAAAATGTTAGCTATTATGTTATTAAATTTAGATTTTGGCATATTGAGGTTTTTTTAAAATTTACTTATTTTATTTTTGGCTGTGTTGGGTCTTCATTGCTGCGTGTGGGTTTTCTCTATTGAGATGAGCAGGGGCTACTCTTTGTTGCGGAGCACAGGCTCTAGATGCACAGGTCCCAGTAGTTGTGGCTCGTGGTTTCTAAACTGCAGGCTCAGCAGTTGTGGAGCACGGGCCCAGTTGCTCCGCGGCATGTGGGATCTTCTCGGACCAGGGCTCGAACCCGTGTCCCCTGCATTGGCAGGAGGATTCTTAACCACTGCACCACCAGGGAAGCCCAGACATATTGAGTTTTAAGTGGGAGATACCTATACATTCATTTTGGGCATGACACCTTTCTTAGATTTTATCAATGACTCCTGGACCCTGAGGTACTCTGTTGGAACCCCAGCCACTCCCCAGTATCTACAGCTTTAAGGAAAGGTACCCTGACTTGGTAAAAAAACTGAAGTCAGTGCCCTGGCTCAGATGGAACTCAGAGCTTAGCTTCACTACTTACTACCCACGTGGCAACGTTACTTTGCTGAATATAATCTTAAAACCCTCACAAGTCTAATTGATTCTACCTCATAAGTGAATTCATCCACTTGGCATTTAGAGTAAAGTCTCAAATCCTTCACATGACCTGTATAAGGAAGGTCTGGCAGGATTTGGCCCAGTAATCTCTCCAACCCCAAACCTCTGTTAGTGGCCCACGTCTGCTTATTCACTGTTGACTCTCCAGTGCCCATGATAGGACCTGGCACACAGGAGATATCCAATGAAGATCTGTTGAAGGAAGGAAGGAAGGAAGGCGAGGAGAAAGGGAAAAACTATTACCTGTATCTTTCAAGGTCATAGAGATGACCTAAAGACATGAGGTACATAAAATTGTTTTATAAACTATATGACACTCTATTAATATAAGCTGTTATTGTAACTATTAGCATGATTGTTAATGTACCCAACTTATCACTGGGATTTAACTAAAATAATTTAAATTGCTAGGAAAGGGTTAAATCACTTTCAAGCAATATCAGTACCTATGGCTTTTCTTCCCCTTAGCTAACATCCTGCCAACTCTGTAGGAAAAAACTTAATTAGTGTTAATAATACAGCTGTCATAGGATTCCCAAAGTCTTAGCCTCTCCAGGGTTTGGCCTTCCCTCCTTTAATTTCTCTCCAACACTGGGGGAAAACCGAATTATCAGTCTTAGTCATCAGCCACAGCAGTATCTCCAATAGCTCAACGTCAGAAACCAGAGGGAGATTTCAGAAAGATGAATGCTGGTGATGTAGCACAAAAAGGACAATAATATTTTACAAGTTCACGTGACTTTACAGGGGCAAACATCACTTGCTTTTCAACAAATGGGACTTTGGTGGCAGTGAGAAAATAACTCCTGGACTTGTAGCCTTCCATGAGTCATTTTTACAAAGCGACCTCCTTTTCCCTGTCCCTTAACAGAAGAGCTGGTCCCACATCCCATTTCTGTCTTCCAGGCTAGAAACCATTTACCCATGACAGCTACTATCCTAATCCTCCAGTACCAGCCTTGCCCGACACGGGAATTATACCTGCCAATTAACTGCTGCTGCAGGGCTAACAGATTGATCAGAAGCTAGTAAGGAGGGAGGGAGAGAGGGAGAGTGTGCTACACACACTGTTTGTCTAAGGCTGGCAGGGCTGCTGCCCTCAGAGAGGAAATCCAGGACTGTCTCCCACCACAGATTTCCAAAGTGTCACCATCTCTTAGGGGCAGACCCCCAAATTACCACTGGTAGAAATCCTAATGAGGAGAGAGTTACTGTCTTAACACAATAAAGACCTTTTTGGAATATGAATCAATTTTATTTTCTTCTCAGATTCACACACCAGCTTCATTTTTTAAATCCAAACTTAGCATCAAGTCTTTGAGGGAACCAAAAAACAGCTGGCTTTTAAGCATCTAATTCATACTGAACAAAATGCCAGAGTGAAATAACATACAAGTTAACAGTTAAGGATTTAAAGAGACACAAAAGGTAAGGTCACATTATTTTTTTTTAGATGTTGGGGGTAGGAGTTTATTAATTAATTTATTTATTTTTGCTGTGTTGGGTCTTTGTTTCTGTGCGAGGGCTTTCTCTAGTTGTGGCAAGTGGGGGCCACTCTTCATCGCGGTGCACGGGCCTCTCACTATCGCGGCCTCTCTTGTTGTGGAGCACAGGCTCCAGACGCACACACTCAGTAGTTGTGGCTCACGGGCCTAGCTGCTCCACGGCATGAGGGATCCTCCCAGACCAGGGCTTGAACCCGTGTCCCCTGCATTAGCAGGCAGATTCTCAACCACTGCGCCACCAGGGAAGCCCCAAGGTCACATTATTTTTAATCACTGATATTTTACCTCTATTCTTTTCAGCTTCATTCATTTATTCATTCAATAAATATTTGTTAAGGGTCTACACCAAGTTCTAGGCATTGCTCTGAGTGATAGAGATACAGCTGTGAACAAAACAGAGCCAGTCCCCGTTTTCAATAGAGGTTGGGGAGAGGACAACAAATGAGTAAAATAACAAACAGGAATTTCAGATCATGATTAAGTGCTGTGAAGACAGTATACAGAATAAAGCGATAAGAGAATAAGAGAACGACTTGCAGGGCTACCTCAGAGACAGGAACGACTTCCCTGAGAAGGAAACATCTGAACTGAGACCTGAATGAGAAGAAACCAGTCATGTAAAAAGCATCAGGGGAAGAAGAGCATGCCAGCAGAGGACACAGAAGTAAAAAGGTTCAGAGGCAGGAGTCAGTGCAAAGGCCCTAGGGCACCTTGAGGAACAGCAAATAGAAAGGGCCTTGGGTATCTCTTTCCCTAAACCATATTTTTTCAATCACATCTAAATACCTAATCCCCCGGCTGTGCCTTTAATTTCTTCAACTTTGTTGCTTTGCGAAGGCCATTTCAACTGCCTGAAAAGCCCTTCTTCCACTTGTTTGACAAAATTCTACTCCTCTTTCAAAGACTATTGATTGTACTTAAAAATGAGTGCCCTCTATGTGTCCTCAGTACTGGCTAGGAAGCCTCTTTGACCCTCCTCAGTCCATACTAATTGTCCCACAGTTCAGTGCTTGGGCCTCGATTATAATATATAATCCAGAATAATTTAAAAACTCTATCTGTAATGTTCTTTACGGTTTGTAAAATGCTTTCCCAACTCCATTAGTCCACTTAAACCTTCATGTCAACACTGTAAAATAAGTATTCTTAACCCCATTTTACAGATTAAGCTGGGAAGTTCAAGGAAATTAAGGATTTAGCACTGAATTACACTTTACAGATGCTGTGTCAGGGCCGAGCATCTGAGCTCCAAGCCCAACTCTGCCACCTTACCTCTTCCTCTTCTTCCTCACCCTCTCTGTCAATAATTTGAAGCAGCCGTTTTTTGTCATCATCTGCTTCTTCTACCACAGTCATTTCCTCCTCCCGAAAGCGGCCACGCTCTCGAGTACCAGCTTGTCTCCGACGCATCTTCAGCTCTTCCTCTTCATCATCCCGGGGACGTTTTGTGCCCCTGTTGGGCTAAGAAAGAGAAAAAAGAAACACAGATTTTAGAGCTGGAAAATATGTAGAAGGGCATACATACCAAGCATTCTCAAAGTTTTCGAGAATTCCCTGACTGAAAAACACCAGAGCATACAATTTCTCCCACAGAATGAAGTAAAGCTCTAAGTGGTTATTTTTCAGACCCACAACGATTCTATAAATACATGATTACAGTCACCCACAAGGTAGCTGGGTTTTGTTACAGGTATTTTTCAATATGCAAAGTTCAGCACTTCACAAAAGTTCCTGTATATACAGAAATCACAGGGAACAAGGCTACTTTGAGAAGGGAACGCTGTGTTAAGCTCAATTTACTAGTTAGGATTCAGTCCCCAACACCAATCCCTTAGTACCTGGTTTTAATTCAGATTTTAAAAAGATTATAGTCACTCACAAGTAATTCAAACAGAGAATATTACATACATAACTTCCAAGGGTCTACAACATTCTAAATTCGTACTTTACAGCAGCATAGAGTAAGGCCCAGAGGTCAAGTATTACCCAAGGTCACAAAACCAGGAGCAGCACTGAAAATAGAATGGCACTTCCTGACTCCTAGTCCAGGGCTTTTCCCACCACACTGTTAGGGTCTCATTCTCCCTCTGACAGTGCAATCCATGGAGGAGTTTTTACAATTGCTTGCCATTCAGCTGGAATAAAACAGGGCACTACTGAAATGGGCCTCAGAGCTGAGGGAAAAGAGCACCGTACTAGATATCAAACAGCCCAATATCTCCATTCCACTCGAGTTACTACTGTGCAACTTTGGGCACATCATTTAACCTCTGTAAGCCTTACTTTCCTCATCTGCAAGTGGAGATTATCACCCTTTTCTCCCTGTGAACTTCAGAAAAGATGTTTCTGTGTGTATTTAAAGATTTTTTTCAGCTTTATTGAGATATAACTGACATATAACATTGTGCAAGTTTAAGGTGTACAACATGATGATCTGATTCACATATATATTGTGAAATGATACCACAATAAGGTTAGTTAATACCTCTATCACCTCACGTAATTACCTTTCCTCACCACCACCGATGGTGAGAACATTTAAGATCTCAGCAACTTTCAAGTATACGATACAGTATTATTAACTACAGTCACTCTGCTATACATTAGGTCCCCAGAACTTATTTACCTTATAACTGGAAGTTTGTACCAAACGGTGGCAAACTGTAGTGAAAGAACACTAAACTATAACAATACTAAACAAATATATAAAATTATTACTATGAGTTAATTAATCCAAATGATTGTCTTCCCCAACACAAAACATTTGTGTTAGGCTCTTCAATGAGCTTTTCTCTATCTGTTACAATAACTGCACACACCAACCAGTGTGCTAGGTGCAATGTGGTATGTTACTACCAAAGTGAAGAAAATGCTACATTCACTGCCAGCCTGCTAAGTTGCTTTTGGTGATAACAGACAAATTTCTATTATACATGACACACATCTCACCCTGTGACTTATAACCCACACTGTTACTGAACTCTGCTACCCCAGTGGTACAAAGGCATTCCCCTCTATATTCATGTACCCTGCTGGTTCCACATACCACATGCTTCAGTAAGTCTAAGCATATGACATTACTTAGAAAACCCACATTAGACAATTCAGTTTGTGGGGTACCACCTGCTATTTTTCACTCTGTTCCTGAGTCTCCCTGGAATGGATTATAATTTCATATGATCACACTCTATTTCCATAAATATAAAAATTACAAAAATCCGTTGTCATCATTACTAGTCTACACGTTAAAAAAAGAAGAAGAAAAAGAAAAAGGAAATCAACATGCCAGTACCCAAAGAGTACAAAAAAAGGAGGTGGTGGTTTTCATGTGAGAAGGAGAAGGAGGTAGCTTGCTCCTAAAGGAGGGCAGGCTTCAAACTAGGCTTGGGAGCATTAATTCTTTCAGGCTCGTAAAACAAGCCCTGCTGCAGTTCTGATTAGCATGAGCTTATTGCAGCAGCCAAATCAAAGCATGAGCTCCGTAGTCCTCCACGGAGAGGAGATTTCTCGACTGTTTATCTCAGCGCAGAGAGAAAAGGCAGTGGACCACAATTAAAAGGAGAAAGCTAAATACTGCCACAGTTAAGAAATGCAAAAACAAAACAAAACAAAACACTGGCAATGTCTCTTTTGAACACATCTTCCAATCCACTCCGTAAAACAAACATTTCAGAGGTCCGAGAGGAGTTTCATTTTTACCACTAATAATTTCCACTGAAATAGCGCTTTCCTTCTGCAGAACTTAAAGCACTCCTTTTAATCTTCACCCCATCTCTGGGGATGAGAAGTAGTTAACAGTTCTATTTTATAAGCAGGGAGACAGGATGCCTGAGATCCTTCAATAAACTCTTGCAAAGACAACCTGGTGCCTTCTAAAAGTTGAAACTGATCTCTGGGAAGTTTGCCAATTTCCATGATTTCAGGACCCTAGCTGAGACAGATCTGAGGGACTTTCAGGCAAGAACATATACCCATAAACATAAGTCATAAAAGACGTTAGCCGCGTTAAAATAATATTTGTTAAACCATTCATTCAACAAATAATTTATTAAAGAATTCCAAGGCTTGAAGGATCCTCAAGTAATCAGCCTGGCCTAGTACCAGTCCCAGGCTTCCATTAGGGTAACGTCTAAATGGGGACACGGGGACAGACAGGGCTAGAATGGATTCTTGAGACAAGAATAGCTTTGCTAATCTTTATGAACAGTGTAAGCACATTCCTAAGAGGGCAATCTTTAGGTTTACCCACTGTATCTCCAATTTCCTTCCCCCTCATACAGGGTATTCGGCTTTAGCTCCCCTCATGGAGGACAACTCTGTAGCAGAGCACAGCAGAACCCATCCCACTGGGATGCTCTGACATGGTTCCTTGACAAACATAACAGCTCCCACCTCCCTCTCCAACAGACGGATAAGCCTCCCAAAGGCCCTGATATATTTTATTTCTGCATTTTTTCTCTCCCAAGGCAAAATTTTAAAAACTTCTGTTCTTTACTTCTCAACTCTCAATTCTTTCTCAGATACTAACCCTCCAAATAGAGAAGTTCCTACTCATTTCTGAAATTTGACCATTCTGAGTAATAAAGGTTAAAATTCATTTCTTTAACAAATATATAATAAGTGCCAACTAAATATAAGGCACTGTGCTGGGGACTGGGGACACATGGCATAAAGACAAACACTGCTTTGCTATCAAGGGGCTTAACAATCTAGGACATAGCAGTCCAATCAAAATATAATGCAAGCCACAGATATAATTTTAAATTGTTTTAGCAGCCAAATAAAAAAAGAAACAGATGAAATTAATTTCAATAATATATTTTATTTAATCCAATATATCTAAAATATTACCATTTCAACATGTAATCAATATAAAAAATTACTAATGAGGTATTTTACTGTTTTAAAAAAAATACTAAGTCTTTGGAATTTGGTAGCTGCATTTTACACTCGTGGTGCATCTCAACACAGAACCAGCCCTATTTCATGTGCCTAACAGCCATGTGCAGCTACTGGCTACCATACTAGACATCCCAGGTTTAGGGAATTTTCATCTGAGGGGTTCCTGTTCCCTGATAATGTCAAAATGAAACTGGATTTCTGGCAATGAAATAGGGACTGAATGAAATAGGGACTCATATAAAGCTGAAGTCCTATTTGTAAAAGATCCCCATTAAAATCTGTGAAGCTAACAACACCCTGCCCCAGAAATAAACTTCTAGATTTACCAGTATTCACCACTGAGAGAGTGATCAGTTATACAAAACAAAGCAAGAATATGTAAGTGGGGGAGAACCTAGGAACTGCCAAACTGATTTCACTACAGAAGAGACAAAGGACTCTGGATCCAGAAAGGGAGCACTCACAGCCTGTCAGAGAGGTCATCAGCTCAGGCCTGAGCTCTCCTTTCGCTTTACACAACCAATCCCAAGAGGATTAAGCCAGTCTTACCAGTCACCTTTGGAGATTAATTTGTTTTGGTATCTGAAAGGTGTTTGGAATCCCTCAAGATGAAGGAATGACAAAAGAAATTGTTCTTAATAAAGTCATTTCTCTGCTTCTGCTGCCCACAGCAGAAAAATGATTAACTCTTAACTTCTGATATAATAGAACATCAGCCTTCTAAGGATTTTTACAATTTTCTACATTCCCTGCCTTATTCCCAATAGGTGGTGAGCGGAATAAATGCTCACTAAGCATTTGCCACCATCCAACCACACAGCTGGTACCCTTTCTAGGATACACAAAGGATTCCCACTTGCTCAAAGCTTATAGGAAGCTCCAAGAATATATATATAATATGTCTTTACTTTCCAAAAATCTTGATGCCTAGTGTGTGTTTGTATGTGTATGATGGATGATATATATACCCATCCCCCTAGAAATAGAAATCAAGACATCTCCATGAAAGCTTTGAAAGAATTAAAAAATTAAATAAGCAATCTGCCTAGACTAGTCCCTGCATACCCAGACAATATCCAACCTAAGCTTTAGGTTTCATTTCTCTCCCTCTCTCTCTCTCTTTTTAATTAAAAAGCAGTGAGAATCTGTAGCTATAATGAGGGGCTGTGGGAAAATGCAGTTATACTGGGCTCAAAGTAATGTACCATAGGAAGAGGCTACATCACCAGAACGAATCCTAAATTAAAACTCCACTATGAAACCAACCCCATTTCCTCTGAGCATGCAATCTATATTATCGCATTTATGGTCTGTCTCGACCTCAATTAGACTCGGGGGTGGGGGAGAAGAAAGGGGACTTCTATAATAAGCAATAATGGTATCATTATGATAAATTATGAAAACACACAGTGCAATTATTAATGTGAAGAGCACATCTGTACCAGGCTATAACAATGTAGAGGTATACTGAGGGGGAACATATAAATATAGCTCAAAATTCCAAGTTACCTGGCTAAGAAATGGAGTAATTTTCATAAAATGTACTTTCATGTTAATGGAAGAAAAATATGTTCACTTTTATTAAGGAAATGGAAAAATTCAAAGGAAATCTTCTATTAACTTTATAATAAACCAGGAATTCTTCACCTAGCATCAAGAAGGTCACATATCTTCAGAAAAGGGCCTTCCAAGTGGGGGCATAAAGTGCTGTTTTCTAAATATCAAACAATGGGAAAGACTCAGATGTGAGCTGAAAGAGATAATCTAGTTTATCCCTCTTTTTACAGAAATAGGGAAACTTGAGCTCGGTGGGTTTAAGCACCTTGTCTGTGGTAGGCAATAATATAAGGCTTCTAATTCCCAATATAGTTCGTCTCCTCCTTCGCTATACTAACTAGTCATTCCTAACCTGTGTGCAATGGTGATATCCTGTTTGGAGAATGAATTTTGGAGTCAGATTTTCCTAAATTCAAATCCTGGTCCCTCTACTTAGCAGCCCTGGAAAGTAACTTACCCACTCCAGGCTTGAGTTTTCTCAATTTATAAACTAGGAACAACCCGCACTTTCACACAGACTTTTATATATATATATATATATATGGTTGGAGAGGGTGTTGACCATTAATAGGTGTTAAAACAAGGATCCCATTTTTAACGTCAAAATATTTGACAGACCCCACCCCAGCTGCACTTTTTTAGTATCCAATGATTGAGAAAATACACAATGACAACAAACAAATACATTTCTATGTATTTGGTAATACTTTTCATTGAATTTGTGTTTTTAACTCCCACATTTACGAGAGAGAGAAGAGAAGAGCAGAGCAGACAAAGAGAAACAGAAAAAGAGAGACTGACTAATTTTGAGAGAGATTGAGATTCATTCTACAGAAAATGCTTGTGTATATCTGGATTCAAAACCTCTTGCAATAATTCTGAGTCACTAGAGACAATCCAGACTTTAGGAATCCTTGATCTAACTCAATTATCTTTCTGAGGTTTGAAAACCCTTTAAAACATTTCTGCTAGGCATAGGCTGGGGTTTCCTAACACTTATGGTGACCAGAAACTTAACCTCCTCCTAAATTTCATCCCCTCCATCTCTGGATCACTCAGAGTTCATTCAATTAAGGGGAAACATTTCAACTTAATACTTTTCTTCCCTAGTCCATAATCTTTCTCCTTAAAGCAATATAAAATAGGTTTAGTCTCACTCTCACATTTAAAAAAAAAAACAATGTATATTATTTTAAGAGAGTAATCCTATTTCATTC
Source organism: Kogia breviceps (assembly GCF_026419965.1). Taxonomy (NCBI): domain Eukaryota; kingdom Metazoa; phylum Chordata; class Mammalia; order Artiodactyla; family Physeteridae; genus Kogia; species Kogia breviceps. Next base: position 21,537,959 of record NC_081323.1, read on the forward strand.
TTCCTCTCTCATTGTCTTTTCTTTTTCAGAATAAACACTTTCAATATGAGATGGGAAGAATGTATGCAACACAGTTAAGGGAGGTGTACACATAATTAAATTCCTTCCTACCTTTATTTGGGGATTTCATAATTTCAAAGCTTTCTGATACCTCTTCAGGTGATTAGACATATGGAATGTCACAAACCCAAGCTTGTGGACGGATTGCTCTAATCAATTAGAAGTGCTCAAAAATCATCTGCTGTTAACCTCACCTGATTACATTTTGTCAGAATAAAAAGGAGTTTTCAAACATTCATTTTTACCAGATGGTAGTGAGTGGCCTGACCCAGAAGTTACAGATGAGCTGCAGTAATGAGTTTTCCCTTGCCTTTGCTGGCTGCACATTCACTGGTGACATTTTACAACTAGGGCTTCTGGCTCAATCAATATTTGCAGGCATGGAACCTGCCAAAGTTAACATCAGGACTCCCTTGCAAATTTGCTTAAGGCATCAGAACTGAAAAAGCTCACAATCTCTAATGCTGCAACTATCATCAGCCAAAGTTCATAATTAGGGATCAAAGTCATCAGAGACAGAAAATTCTACCCACTCAAAGGGTTGTTGTGATGGTTAAAACATCTTACAAAGGGGCTTTGTGTAAGCTATAAAGTGCTATGTCAATGTAAGGGAATATCATTATCATGTTTTTAAGAAATATTGGAGTGACTAGAACAAAAAAATCTCACAATTCGTATGGAAACACAAAAGACCCCGAATAGCCAAAGCAATCTTGAGAAAGAAAAACGGAGCTGGAGGAATCAGGCTCCCTGACTTCAGACTATACTACAAATCTACAGTAATCAAGACAGTATGGTACTGGCACAAAAACAGAAATATAGGTCAACGGAACAGGATAGTAAGCCCAGAGATAAACCCATGCACATATGGTCACCTTATCTTTGATAAAGGAGGCAAGAATATACAGTGGAGAAAAGACAGCCTCTTCAGTAAGTGGTGCTGGGAAAACTGGACAGCTACATGTAAAAGAATGAAATTAGAAGACTCCCTAACACCATACACAAAAGTAAACTCAAAATGGATTAAAGACCTAAATGTAAGGCCAGACACTATTAAACTCTTAGAGGAAAACAAAGGCAGAACACTCCATGACATAAATTACAGCAAGATCCTTTTTGACCCACCTCCTAGAGGAATGGAAATAAAAATAAAAATAAACAAATGGGACCTAATGAAACTTAAAAGCTTTTGCACAGCAAAGGAAACCATAAACAAGGCAAAAAAACAACCCCCAGAATGGGAGAAAATATTTGCAAACGAATCAACAGACAAAGGATTAATCTCCAAAATATATAAACAGCTCATGCAGCTCAATATTAAAGAAACAAACAACCCAATCCAAAAATGGGCAGAAGACCTAAACAGACATTTCTCCAAAGAAGATATACAGATGGCCAAGAGGCACAGGAAAAGCTGCTCAACATCCCTAATTATTAGAGAAATGTAAATCAAAACAACAATGAGGTGTCACCTCACACCAGTTAGAAAGGGCATCACCAGAAAATCTACAAACAACAAATGCTGGAGACGGTGTGGAGAAAAGGGAACCCTCTTGCACTCTTGGTGGGAATGTAAATTGATACAGCCACTATGGAGAACAGTATGGAGGTTCCCTTAAAAACTAAAAATAGAACTACCATATGACCCAGCAATCCTACTACTGGGCATATACCCTGAGAAAACCATAATTCAAAAAGAGTCATGTACCACAATGTTCTTTGCAGTTCTATTTACAATAGTCAGGACATGGAAGCAACCTAAGTGACCATTAACAGATGAATGGATAAAGAAGATGTGGCACATATATACAATGGAATATTACTCAGCCATAAAAAGAAATAAAATTTGAGTTATTTGTAGTGAGGTGGATGGACCTAGAGTCTGTCATACAGAGTGAAGTAAAAGAAAAAAATGGTCATGAAGAACCTAGGGGCAAGACAAGAATAAAGATGCAGACTTACTAGAGAATGGACTTGAGGATATGGGGAGGGGGAAGGGTAAGCTGGGACAAAGTGAGAGAGTGGCATAGACATATATACACTACCAAATGTAAAATAGATAGCTAGTGGGAAGCAGCCGCATAGCACAGGGAGATCAGCTCGGTGCTTTGTGACCACTTAGAGGGGTGGGATAGGGAGGGAGGAAGGGAGATGCAAGAGGGAAGAGATATGGGGATAAATGTATAACTGATTCACTTTGTTATAAAGCAGAGACTAACACACCATTGTAAAGCAATTACACTCCAATAAAGATGTTAAAAAAATAGATGCTCAATAAATATGTATTGATTAAAAAAAAGAAATATCTGACTGGCAATTCCAGATATTCATATATAATTATATATTATGCCTTTGCAAGAATCGTGGCAATGTGCCACCTTTTTTTTTCTGGAAGAAAAACCAGGTACCAAATACTCCTCAAAATCTCCAAGCAAAGTCATTGCAAATATTAAACAGAACCCTCATGTACTTATTAATTCCCAATTTAAAAAACTACAGGTACGGGCTTCCCTGGTGGCGCAGTGGTTGAGAGTCCGCCTGCCGATGCAGGGGACATAGGTTCGTGCCCCGGTCCGGGAAGATCCCACATGCTGTGGAGCGGCTGGGCCCGTGAGCCATGGCCGCTGAGCCTGCGCGTCCGGAGCCTGTGCTCCGCAACGGGAGAGGCCACAACAGTGAGAGGCCCGCGTACCGCAAAAAAAAAAAAAAAAAAAAAAAAAATTATAGGTACTAAGAGTATAGTAATTACTGGAGAATGTGGGTTTTACCAATGTCCACGGTGGGTGGGGGGTGAGGGGGAATCAATGTATCAAAAATTAACATTACCAAAGGTCTCACTTATGATCTGTAATCTGACTGGCTGACAAGTAACATGAATATGATTTATAATTTAAATCACTAGTCATGAAGACTCTACTTAATCAATTTTTCCTACCAAAAAAATTCTTACTCCTCGTTAAAGCCTGAATATATATCCATCTCGTTTCCAAAGGGTGTGTAGATTTCTTTTTTGGAAGTACAAACTATTCTTTAGCATTCATGATTTACTTTGACATTTTCTCTGATTAATTCTACAGCTGCATCAGTAAGCTGAATGTTGATTCTGTTTCTTTATCAAGCCTAACAGAGGCAGATACTTGTAAAATCATTGTAAGGTAAACTACCTCCATTTTAACAGACATTATGAATGTTTTCTCAGCTACATCAGAACCATGATCATTCACTCATTCACTCAGGAAGTGTTTACTGAGCTAACAGAACCTGAACATCACTCTACTAGGTGCTGGAGGGAATATTAGACATCAAACCAAGAACAACAACAGAACTGCACTGACCTAAAAAAAAGCAACATGATATACAATGCAAAGAGCAGTGGACCAATAATCATAAAAATCTGGGTGCTAGTGAATCACTTAAGTCACATGACCTTAGATAAGTCATTTGACTTACCAGCACAGCATTTAAAAAATGCTCTGCCCTTGCTCTGCTACCTCACAGGATTGTCTTTAGTAAGATAAGGGAAAATAAGATTAAATAAAATAAAGATACAGCACTTTAAAGGAAAAAGGAGCCTATGATTCAATTTCTTTTAATGACAGCTAACTGCAAAGTCCGATATATACAACAGACTTATAGAATTACTTAAAATCAGCTTTTGACAAGGAATATAATCACAACTATGATTTCAAAAGAAAAAATACTGAGTAGCCCATAAGCATGTAGAAAGGGACCCAATCGCATTAGAAATCAGGGAAATGCATATAAAAACCATGAAATATCATCTGGTTGGCAAAAATAAAAAAATTAAAATCTGGCAATGTCATGTGTCGGTGAGGATATAGAGAAACAAATTAAAACATGCTGATAGAAGAGTAAATGAGCACAGAGCTAATTGGTGATACCTAGTAACACTGAAGATGCATATATTCTATGACTATCCCAGCAATTCTACTCCTAGGTATATACGTTAGAGAAATTCTCAGATATATGCACAAGGACATATTTAAAGAATGTTCACTGGAGCATATATGTAATAAGAAAAAAGAAAATTTCAATGATCACTGGATGCATACATAAGCAGTAATCATTTAAAAAAATGACTGGGAATAATAATCACCAAATTCAGGATAGTGATTGCTTCTAGGAAGGGTAATAAAGAAATTGTATTAAGGATGGCTACACAATGAAATGGGACTAGGGAAGGGTACACAGTACACTTCAACTGTATTTATAATATTTTATTTCTTAAAAAAAGATCTGAGGGCTTCCCTGGTGGCGCAGTGGTTGAGAATCCGCCTGCCGATGCAGGAGACACGGGTTCGTGCCCTGGTCCGGGAAGATCCCACATGCCGCGGAGCAACTAAGCCCGTGAGCCATGGCCGCTGAGCCTGTGCGTCCGGAGCCTGTGCTCCGCAACGGGAGAGGCCACAACAGTGAGAGGCCCGCATACCGCAAAAAAAAAAAAAAAAAAAAAAAGATCTGAAATAAACTTGGCAAAGTGGTATGGTTATGCACATACTTAGGGGGAAGAAAAAAGGAGACCACTAGAAGCTAGCAGGGAATCATGCAGAACAAGTCATGCCCAACTGGTTGTAGTCCCTTGATATTGTTACTGCTGATTAAGGTTAAGGGTTTACAATACCTACAGAGCACCTTTATCTCAACAAGATCTTTCACAAAGTCACTCAAGTGGGCAGACGGAGAAATGTGGGTGAATGGCAGTATAGAGAGAGAGATTCATAATAGGTTAAACCAAAAGAGTACGAGCAGTATAAAGTCCCTTGTTTAAATTCAAAACAGCAAATATATAAAGTCCCTGCCAGAGCAAATATGACTTAAAAATAATTCATTCAGGAAACAGCTGATGGTTTTAGTTAATGTCATTTTCAACAGGATGCCCAACTTTAATTTTTTTTAAATCTAATGCATATTAAGGGTGCACTATTAGAAGCATAACATCTAATTCGACTACAGTCCCGTAGCACTGAGTTAGCTACCACACTTGAAAAGAGGCATTACAATCTCAATATTGCATGAGCAGGATAGTACAGGGTCTGGAAACCCTGCCATAGACAAAAACCAATAAGGGAATGAGAGAAGAATTAGGGAGGGACCCAAGAGTCACCTTCAGTTACTCAAATGGTGCCTTGGAATGGAGTGAGCATGTATAGTGCTACCATGAAGAGCAGACCACCTTCGTTTCCCCTTTCGTTCCAGCTAGAAAAATTCTACTCAGCCTTAAACTCCAGCTCAAAGGTCACCTTCTCTAGCAGGCATCCAAATGCTCCAGTAAGACCTCTGAGCTTCCTCAGCAATGTATCATATCAGCACACAACACAATATCAGCACACAACACGTGCATTAATAAATCTCCATCTCCTCTACTAAATCATATGCTAGGTCCTCAAGGGTAGGTGCCCTGAGATCTGACCCTTGCTGCTAACACCTCAGCACCCCACAGAGCCCAGCTCATAGCAGGTACTTAACCCACATTGCTAAATCAATGAGAGACAAGGGAAGAGGGCAGCTAAACCAATGAACTACCCAAGAATCATAATTCACTATTAGCAAATGTATACAATGTATGCATATTCTCAGAATTTCTTGGATCATTAGATTACTGCAACCAGGCAGAATTCATGTGTTCTATGTGTTCTATCTACATATTTAATCATTTTATGCCACCCTGGGCTACATAGCTTAGTAAATTTTCTAATGGTGGCACCAAGTGATATTCAGAGGGTAAGAAGAGTAAAACTCAGATTCAGACAAAGTGTATCCATACGACCTCATAATTTACAGATGAATAAACTAAGACTCAAGGATGTGACAAGACTTGAGCCTGAAGCCATAGAGTTGGGTCTGGAATCTAACTCTCACTTTTACAGCAGCAGTATACACAACCCCCCAGTCAGCTTTCCTTAGTCACAACTTCAGAAACTATCATCTAAAGGCATAATCTGCATCATCTCTCCCTGCTGCCATCATCGTTCAACCAACACCAAAATCCCTCCTGCCACTTTTCTGCCCATGCCGTTAGCCAGGAAAGCTCTTTTCTGTAGCTGCTTCTTGACTGTTTGGAAGCTCACTGACCAGAAGCGCTTACTGTCATCTGTCTATATGGAGATTTCGGTAAAACTCCCTCTGCCAGATCATCTGGGGAACCCATACTGAGCCCAGGGGTTACCCACCTTCAACACCAGTCCACTTTGAATCTTTAAACACTAAATAACAAATTAATATAGCAAAGCTCTTTTAAATTAAACTATTTCCAAAAGCTCAGACACAAGAAATTCACTTTATTATTTAAATATCGAACACGAAGGTTAGATATTTTATAAGTGCATGTCACAGAGGCTGGGGGAGGTGGAGTATGCATTCAGCAACCAGCAGACCCACACAACGGCTTTGAGATTTACATGGCACACCTGTTATATGTAATTGTGATGACAGAGACGTCTGCAGCCAGTGGACTACTGCCTCTAGCAATGCACAATTACATTAAGACTAAAGTGGGGAAGGAAATCTTTAACTACTTTTTCTATAAGTTGCCTCTAAGGTCACTGCCACGACTCAAAACTGCATTCCTCTTTCAAACAGCAGGAGTGATTGTGGCGGGGAGGCGGGGTGGCGTATACTAGCAAGAAGACAGACAGGAAAGAAAAAACTGGAGATGTTTTGAGAAAATGGGAAGGGGGGGAATATTCAGAGCATACTGAATGGCCTGGGACTAAATGAGTGAGAACCAGATCATACGTGAGAAACGAGTCATGTTATTTATTTACAAAATCTAGGTCTTTCACAGTTGCTTATTAATTCCTTAAGGGTTCCAACATGGTTTTGATCTCTAGAGCCTAGGACATCAGCTATTATACCATTATTTCTTTTAAAGCTTAAAACTTATCCACATAAGTCTGTTATACAATAGCTGACACATTTATTTCAAGGAAGACAGAACTCACATGAAACTTTACCCTGAGTATCTTGTTAAAAAGAGTATTTTTCAACATTATGGGTAATACTTTAAAGTCTGAAAATGTAGCACAATTTTACAACACAATTTCCAGCACTGGAGTGCCGATTTACCTATCTCTCTCAGTTTGAATGAAGTATCTAGTGTTATGGCATCTGTACATGCCTGTTGATGAGTCCATCAAAAACAATGAAAAGAGATGGCTTCATGTCTGTTTTCTTCTAAGATGCATTTTATTTCCCTCAACTCAAAGGTTGTACTATTTCTAGAAGCTTTACAAACCACTGGAGTTAGCAAAATACTTCTGTTCCCAATAAAGACAAAGATGGTAAATGAATTATTCTTAGAGTCAGAAATATTTCCTCCACCCAGAAAACAGAGGGCACCCTGACCACCTGGCCATGTGGAATATGATCAAAAGGAATTCTTTGGTAGCCTGGGTAGCCTCTTGCCCAGCTACAAATTCCCTCTACAAGCTCTATCTCCACCACAACTCTCTCAGGAAGGCTATAAAATTGACTTCAAAGTGATTTCAAACTAATAACTGCTCACTCCAAGAACATTTTAGGGTACTCAATTTCCTAGCAATAGCATCTAATAGACCAGATAAGCCAAAACACACACCTCGCTGGGTGGGAAGAAACTCTACCAAGGGTTAAGATAATTAAATAAGTGTCTTATACAGAAATAAATTAAATAAATAGTAGAATAAAATAATTGTTTTGAACCGTCTCTTTCCTTTTTAAAGTTTTCTTTGAAGCTTGGTAGGCTTTTGGCATCAAAAAAACTTAAGAATTGACTGCCTTTAAAAAAATTACCTTAAAACAGTGAAAAGACAACTGTTTTTTTTTTTTTTGCATCATGCAAAGACATCATTACATGTTATAATACCTTTACTTTTTTATAAAGGAAAGCAAAGTGAATTTTCATAAGCATGTTTCCCCTGTGGGTGAACCTCTAGTTGGTTACAACCAACTCGAGAGAGCCATCAAGGCAAACTATCCATTAGCTGTCAATTTAGGATGACTCTAGAAAGCTAGCCCCAGAGCTCCACCAGTATCTTTCCAACAACCTCTTAATCTTGTTTATAACATCTGTGTTAAAGCAGCCTGACATTAATCCTACTCACTTGTCTCAGACTGAAATTACTTAGAAACTTGAGAATTCAGGTAAACATATTAAATACCGGAGAGTCACTAGCTGAAAACCCTGTACACAAGGGAATTCGGCCACCTCTTTTAAACAAAGCTGCAAAAATAAGCCAGGATGGGCCTCAATAGGCAAAGTCAGATATAAATCTTACAAAGAGCTTCTCAGGAGGCACTGAGGTCAGAGAATCGCAGGATTTAAAGAAACCATGAAGAATTCTTCCTACAGCTTCCTCACCAAGCAATTATCCAAGCTTTATAACAATGACCATTAACTGTGTGCTTATTATATACCTGGAACTTGACATTTCATTATCTTTTCAATGCTCACACAACTCTGCCAGGTAGGTAATACCATTCCCTGTTTCTTCAAGTGAGGAAACCAAGGCTCAGGTTGTGGCTTGCTTAGCGAACTGCCTAAGGTCAAAGAGCTAGAAAATAGTGGAGACAGGACTCAAACAGTCAATCTAAGCCCAAAGCTCTTGCTCTTACCAGGACACCATACTACCTACGACCACGTGATTGGGAAATCACCCCACCTTAACTGGTTTCTGTGCTTACTACTAATCTGTTTCCCAAGGCTACTTAAACTTAAGTGTACTTTTAGCAGCTCTACCACTTTCTGTTTTAGAAACCCATGTGTGTCCCAGGCCTGTACAAAACATAATGTACATAAGAAATGATGGTAAAGTAGTCCCATTTATAGGGGAGCATGGTGCAGGGAGAAGAAAATGGATTTTAGTGGTCAGACACTTAACTTGGTTGTTACCAGTGTGTGACCTTTGTCAAATCACCACACACTGAGATCGTCCTTGGAAAAAGCTCTCACAGCGAGGAAGTGCCTAACCCAGAAAAAGTACTTAATAAATGTTTAAGAAAAAAAATCATATAGAAATGCATGTGCCAGATATAACCAACATGAAATAAAAACTAACCTTGTTAGTTTTATCTTTTGCCTATAAGGTTGGCTAAAGAGAAAACAGCAATTATGGCTCACAGTAGAGTTGGTATAAATCTGGCTAATAAATGATTAATCTCTTGTTTTGGAGTCAGAGACAGCTCTGGTCTTTAAAACAACTCCAGTCAACTCTCGGGTTATTAAAGTACTGGAATCGGACTTTTGTAAAGATCATCAACTGCTATTTAAGACAAGTTTCACCCAACCCACTGTCTCCTATGACTAGGGCCATTATCATTCGCAAACACAGCTTAATCTCCTCTCCATCAAGATGTAAGAGACAAGAAAGAGAAGACGACTGTGGAGGTGCTAAGAGTCAACATAAAAAGATACCTGGAAGAAACCCAAATTCAGCCACCTAATCATTGATTCACTGCTTCATTCATTCATCCCTCGTTCTTTCCTTTCTTCAGTCAAGAGACATTCATTGAGTATTTACAGCAGGTACTGAGCTGGTCACTGCCCTAGAGGAACTCAAAGTCCAATGGGAAGAAAGATATGTAATCAAATAATTCCAATACAAAATTGTTGGGAAAGGCAGTCTCATGCATGCAGTATTTCACACCCCACTCAGTCACATAAAAACGGGCCTTGGGGGCTTCCCTGGTGGCACAGTGGTTGAGAGTCCGCCTGCTGATGCAGGGGACACGGGTTCGTGCCCCGGTCCGGGAAGATCCCACATGCCGCAGAGCGGCTAGGCCCATGAGCCACGGCTTCTGTACAAGAGATAAGGAGCCCATACAGCCTATGCCTGGCTTATCACTTTGTATAGGAATATCTTTCCCTGTTTCAGGCTCAGCAAGTGTTCCTTTGTTCTGCTTAAGCATGTATGTCAATGGCCCTTAGTCATGCCACTAGCTTTCAGGTCTGGGTCCTTCTGCTGCTGCAAGAAAGAGGGGTGCACATAGGCCAACTGTCCAGCATTGGAAGGGGGAGGGCCTTGCTAGCCACAAGGGACTGACGTACACTACTGGAGCTGATCTTGCTGTCTCTTCTCTACGTGAGTAAAGCATTGTTCCATTCGGTGCTTGACTGTGTTGTGTTTTCCTTGGCAACTCCAATACCAAGATGCAATGGACAGTGTTTGAAGTGCTCCCCTGGGATTGGTAACTGATGCATGGTGTTCTGCTTCCCTGGATTTGATAACCAGGGCATGGTGTTCTACTGGACAAGAATGATATATATGGTAGACTGGAGGCAAGTACAAGGTAGGGTGATGGTAGCATTCTGCTGCATTCTACTCTCTAGTGTGTTTCTTTTTTTAAGCTACCTTCATCCACTGGAGCCCTCTATTAGGAAAAAGATTCTACCACATATTTCTTGGGTGTCTTTGGACAAGTCACTAAACCTCTGTGAACTAACTTTCCTCACCTACACAATGGGAATAAGAATACTGACTTCCAAGGGTTGCCTTTAGGGTGAGACAGAATAACATATCAAATCAAATAGCACAATGTCTGGCTCTCAGTAGGCTTCAGTACCTGGTAGTTCCCAGCCTTCTATTTTGTTCTTTTGGCTTGGTGACACAGGGAGGAGAAAACACATATTCATTTATCTCATTAAAAGTATGACAATTCCTACAAGCTCCTCTATAAGGTGTTTTTCATTCACTGCAAATCAGGAACATACTAAACCTATAAGTAACCCCTTCTCCCGCAAACACAAAGATAATCTGTCAATTGAAGGCATATCTGCCATTAATGCAGAGGCAATAATACTTCAGGCCCAGCTGCACACCTACCTCCTGATATTGTCCTGTTAGGCTTGGTGTCATGCTCCTGAAAAAAGCTATACTCATTGCACTCAGCAATCAAAGTGCCTCTGCCTTACACAAGATGAACCATGGCTAAAAATTGCTTTTTTTAATTAAAGTAAGACTTCCTCAACCTCTTGCCAACAGCACAACTAGAATGTGGAGCCCAATATCAGACTGTCAACCAGTCTCCATCTTGCTCTAATGGTGGTTTGAAGCACACGGAAGAGTAGAGAGAAAGTTACTAATTTAAACAAAATATTTAATCCTCTAATTATGGGACAGGCTCCAGGAATATGGAAAGTGATTTGCAATCTTCATTATGGAATCCCCTCCAACCACTAGCACAAGTCATGTCAGCCAAAAGGTAAATGCCATCTCTTTTTCCCCCACTGGACCTTCTGTGTCCTTATAAGTTCTGTGGGGATGGAAGAAGAAATCTTTGGAAAAAGAAAAAAATGAGGTACAAGAATCAGAATTTCTGTCTCTCCAAGTTCACTATGCTGAATGAGGTTTAAGGATCCCCCAATGAGAAGCCAGGGAGATAATATTCAGTGACTGCATTGGCAGGCTAAGCAGATTGAGGGCCTTTGAAACTCTCAAGTCTTGTAAAAACTGCCCAACGCAAGTGGTGCTTAAGTAATTCTTTTTATTTGTTGAGAAGTCCTGTCATCCTCCTGTCATCAGTGGTAAGAGGTGCACAGAAAATTAGGCGGTGCCCACCAATGGCACCTCTGGTCAGAAGGAAATCTGTTACTCTGCGGATATGCTTGTACCATTGCTAATTTGTGTTAATCTCTGCCCGTTCAGATCTCTACCTGCTAACTCAGGAAAAAAAGTCCCTACCAACTAACTCTGACAAGTGTGATGGCAGAACTCCCACTGGAGAATCAGCAGACAGCAAAGGCAGGCAATTATTCCCCTTCATTAGAGAGAGTTCTTTTTAATTTTTTTTTTAATTTTGAAAACAAAAAGGAGCCATTCACAGGCACTGCTCACTGCAGTCACTTATACAACTGGCAGAAACTGAAATTTCCCCCAAGCCAACTGAAAAAGATGTCCTGGACATAATCAGAAATGACTGTGCCCCTTTAATTACCTACCCACTGTAATGTAAAACCAGACATAGAGAGGATGGCCACAGAAGATCTGGGCAAAACAGTGGTGATATTTAATCATCAGTACCATCTGCAACTGTTTTGCAGAAGCACATAAAGTTTATGGATTCCAAAGCTTTTCTACAAATTACCAGGTGCTAAGGGTCAGCTGCATTGTCCTCAGGTCCACCAGAGGCTGCTTTTTTCATTCTCTCAAGGCCAGGGTGCTCAAAAAAGGCACCAAGCCCACATTTTCTGTGCCAAGCCTGGCACTAGGAGAGTGTTGCTTCTTGATTAAGCCAGAACCCAGATTAAATGTTTAGAACTGGGAGATTCTGAAAACAACCTAGGCGGGAAAGCAATTATTCTAGGAAGAGCACAGCTTCAGCTGTGGCCCTCCGCAGCACAAAGCTGAATTCAATCCCCTTTGAACGACTAAGCTGGCCAGATCGCTCCCCTACAACCTATTCTCCATTCCCCAGAAGCAGTAATCTTTTAAAACTTAACCAAACTGTGTCAGTCCACAGCTTAAAACCCCTAATGGTTTCCCAAAAACCTTTTAGGGCTTCCCATCCTCCCCACAGCAGACCTCTCCGTCCTTATCTCTGTCCCTGCCTCACTCACCATGCTCTAGGCCATACTGCCTCAAACATGACAAGCTTGTTCCCACCTTAGGACTTTTGTAGTGGTTTTCCCCTTGGCTTACGTTGCTGCTCCCACAGCTCTTCATGTGGCTGGATCCTTCTCATTATTCATTCTCAGCTCAAATGTTACCTCCTCAGAGAGGCCTTCTGGAACCTTCTGATGATCCCCAATCATTGAATTACATCAGCCCATTTTTCCCTTCATATCTCTATTTAAAATATCTTGTTTTTGTTCCTCTAGTACTATTTGTTTGCATGTTTAGGTGTTCTTATTTATTTGTACTTGTTTTTCTTGTATATTTTCTGTCTTGCCTCCCTGGGTATAAGTTCTATAAAGACAAGGGACAGAAACTGTCTTGTGTATCACTCTACTCCTGTTGCCTAGTATAACATCCCGCATTTAGTAGGCACTTAATAAATTTGTTGAATAATTTAAAAATGAAAGGCTCGATATGGATTACTAATCTGAATGAAGTTTACTAGCCCTTGAAAATCTGGATTGGCTCACAGCCTGATGGTGAGTATGTGTCATAATGCCCTAGAAACATACAAAACACCAGCAGAGAACTGATATACTATTAATGGTTAAGTCTATTAAAGATTCCAAAAGTAATTTTAAACTTAGCTGCTCTTAACTGGAGGGGGGGTTCAAATAAAAATGTAATTAATGCTCAATTTTATGTACTAACAGAATAAGCACATGAATAATGCCAAAGTGTTCAATAATTGATCATACCTGCCTTTGGAATATAGTCAGACACAGTCAAACAGAAGCATCATAATACTCTATGCTTGACTTCAAATCCTTCTCGGTTCAGTCACTGACTTTGGACACTGCTGGGTAGTTGAAGGGAAGTCTAAGGAGCCAAAGAAGACAATCTGCTTACAGGAAACTGATAATCTAAAATGAGTTAAGAGATGAAAATGCACTGTGGTAGTCTCACTAGATCTTTCACTGAACTCAGGATGAAGGTAATCTAGTTTGTTCACCAACCCACAATGGAGCTGGGGTTCCAAAGTTTAGGCCAACACACTTTCAGATCACTCACTCCTGGAACTCTGTGGAAAAGAAAATGTTCTTGAACTATTCAGCTGAAATACTAGAATCAAATGGCTGGCCTTGGAGAAGGTAAGAGTATTCCTGCTATACTTTCTCCTAATTCCGTTTTCCCTACAGCTATACAAGACTCAGACCAAAACCAATCACTTCCTTCAGGAACATTAAGGGAAAAAAAGAAAAAGAAAGGAGTAATTTGTAAATGAGATTCCTGGCACTAGAAAAGAGGAAAACTGAGACATCTTAGTAATATTAAAGCGACCTGGGGAAAAGAATATTACTGTGTTGATGACATAGTCCTTGATATCAATGACTGCTAACTGTGGTAGACTAGGGTTATACTTTAATCTATTGAGAACAGTTCTATACTGTGGAATGTGTGCGTGACAAACTGTTCTCATTTCCTTTTACAGCATTCTAAACCTTAATCTCCAAGACACCAGTGACCTTGGGAATACTAAGGCAGCTTTGCAGAATTCGAAAAAAACATTTTTTCCTTTTGCTATACCATATGTGTTGTTTATAATTATATCAATAATAAAAATTGACAGCTAGCATGTACTGGGCACTTACCATGTGTCAGGCACTATACTACTTAGCACTACCCACACTGTCTCATTTAATCCTGTATCTTTAAAAAAAAGATGGTAAAGTGGAGATTTTTTAAAAGATGGTGGGGCAGAGACAGACACTATTATGTAATCTGCATTTTAAAGATGAAGACCTGAGGCTTAAAGAGGTTAATTAAGTGACCCAAGGTCACATAGCTACCAAGTAGCAGAGGTGGGATTCAAAGACAGGCAGCAGTCTCTCTGACCCAGAGTTATTGTTCATCCACTACACTAAACATTAAAAGACGTCTAAAATGGGCACACTCAGAAGGGCATGTATTTTGAATTATTTTCTCCAACAGTGATAACAAGCTATCTTGAACCATCCACATTCTCCAATGTAGTCACTTATACATGTGAAAACTTCTCTCTTGGGATCTTATAAATGCAATCCCCCAATTTAAACAGTGACACCTAGTGAGAGACTGCAGAAAGGTATGGCTGTCTTCCTCAAATTCACCTCCAAAATTAGGCATCTCAATAAGACCTATCTCCAAGGAAGGTGAAATAGGTAGGACTGGAGTCTATGACCAGAGAAGGGTGTTCTGTTGGCACACAGAGGAAATAAACCCACATTCATCGTACCAATATGAGATCCACAAAGAAAAAAATGAAGACAAACTAGAAAGCTAATTATTTGACAAAGTCCCAAGAGTCTAAACTAAGATGGTGGCAACTGAAATAGAAAAGAAGGGATAGAGAAAAGGCTCCTGAAGAAGCAACAACTCCCCTGCAAAGCCCTCCCAAGTTCCCAACGGCGGGGCTGCTCCTGCCTCTATGCCACCACATCTTGTTCATGCAATGGCACTGTGTACTGGATTATCAATTCTCAAATCTGTGGGATGCTCCCCCTTAGACTGTAAGCTCCATGAGAGCAAGAACCGTGACTTATGCATTTTCAGATCCTAACACCCTCTTGACTCCTGAGAAAAGAGCTAGCCCTCTGCTCAGGAGTTTGTATTTTCCATGAGGAAAAGAACCTTGCCTTTCATCTTTAAGCCCCTTCATCTTTGAGAACTAGCTCCAGGGCTTTTTTCTAGTCTGCTGGACAGCTACACCCTTGACTAAAAGGCAGAATTGGGGGTAGGTGATAAGGGGGCGGGTGGAGAGATGCAGAGAATTATGTGATACCAGAGCATATGGTCAGAATGTTCAGTAGTCACATGAAACCTAAATCAGGACTAGTGAGCTAAGAGTTTACATAAAGATGCTGGAAGACAGGGCTTCCCTGGTGGCACAGTGGTTGAGAGTCCGCCTGCCGATGCAGGGGACATGGGTTCGTGCCCCGGTCCGGGAAGATCCCACATGCCGCGGAGCGGCTGGGCCCGTGAGCCATGCCTGCTGAGCCTGTGCGTCCGGAGCCTGTGCCCCGCAACGGGAGAGGCCACAACAGTGTGAGACCCGCGTACAGGAAACAAACAAAAAAAAACCCAACAAGAACAACAACAAAAAAGATGCTGGAAGACAAAAGAATGTATGATTCCTCTAAGATGAGGAACCAGGTTATAGAATAAAATTCTAGTGAAGAGGCTCTAAACAAACACATGAAAGGATGCTCAACATCACTAATCATTAAAGAAATGCAAATCAAAACTACAATGAGGTATCACCTCACACTAGTCAGAATGGTCATCATCAAAAAATCTACAAACAATAAATGCTGGAGAGGGTGTGGAGAAAAGGGAACCCTCTTGCACTCTTGGTGGGAATGTAAGTTGATACAGCCACTATGGAGAACAGTATGGAGGTTCCTTAAAAAACTAAAAACAGAACTACATTACGACCCAGCAATCCCACTACTGGTCATATACCCTAAGAAAAACATAATTCAAAAAGAGTCATGTAACACAATGTTCATTGCAGCTCTATTTACAATAGTCAGGACATGGAAGCAACCTAAGTGTCCATCACCAGATGAATGGATAAAGAAGATGTGGCACATATATACAATGGAATATTACTCAGCCATAAAAAGAAACGAAATTTGAGTTATTTGTAGTGAGGTGGATGGACCTAGAGTCTGCCATACAGAGTGAAGTAAGTCAGAAAGAGAAAAACAAATACCATATGCTAACACATATATATGGAATCTAAAAAAAAAAGAAAAAAATGGTCATGAAGAACCTAGGGGCAAGATGGGAATAAAGACACAGACCTACTAGAGAATGGACTTGAGGATACGGGGAGGGGGAAGGGTAAGCTGGGACAAAGTGAGAGAGTGGCATGGACACATATACACTACCAAACGTAAAACAGATAGCTAGTGGGAAGCAGCCGCATAGCACAGGGAGATCAGCTCGGTGCTTTGTGACCACTTAGAGAGGTGGGATAGGGAGGGTGGGAGGGAGGGAGATGCAAGAGGGAAGAGATATGGGGATATATGTATATGTATAACTGATTCACTTTGTTATAAAGCAGAGACTAACACAACATTGTAAAGCAATTATACTCCAATAAAGATGTTTAAAAAAAATAGTCAGGACATGGAAGCAACCTAAGTGTCCATTACCAGATGAATGGATAAAGAAGATATGGCACATATATACAATGGAATATTACTCAGCCATAAAAAGAAATGAAATTTGAGTTATTTGTAGTGAGGTGGATGGACCTAGAGTCTGTCATACAGAGTGAAGTAGGTCAGAAAGAGAAAAACAAATACCATGTGCTAACACATATATATGGAATCTAAAAAAAAAATGGTTCTGAAGAACCTAGGGGCAGGACAGGAATAAACACGCAGATGTAGAGAATGGATTTGAGGACACAGGGAGGGGGAAGGGTAAGCTGGGACGAAGTGAGAGAGTGGCATGGACATATATACACTACCAAATGTAAAATAGACAGCTAGTGGGAAGCAGCTGCATAGCACAGGGAGATCAGCTCACTGCTTTGTGACCACCTAGAGGGGTGGGATAGGGAGGATGGGAGGGAGCCGCAAGAGGAGGAGATATGGGGATATATGTATATGTATAGCTGATTCACTTTGTTATACAGCAGAAACTAACACAACATTGTAAAGCAATTATTATCCAAGAAAGATGTTAAAAAAAAAAATGAGGCTCTAGCGGTTATCATACTAAGTGAAGTAAATTGAAGACAATACCATATGATATCACTTATATGTAGAATATAAAATATGATACAAATGAACTTATTTGCAAAACAGAAACAAACTCACAGACATAGAAAACAAATTTATGGTTACCAAAGGGGGAAGGGGGTGGGGAAGGGATAAATTAGACGTTTGGGATTAGCAGATACAAACTACTATATATAAAATAGATACACAACAAGGTCCTCTGTACAGCACAGGGAAAGACAATTCAGTAACTGAAGTAACGGATTTGAATCAAACTTTCTTGAAGTCTAACATGAAAGCAAAGAGATACAAGCCAGCAAGCAGACAAGATATTAGAACAACAGCTTTCCAAAAGAGCATATTTGAAGGCACATACTGGTTCATTCACTCAATCATTAAACAATGATTTATTAGGCATCAACTAGCAGAGAGACACTCTCTAGGTGCTGGTCCCTGCCTCTCAGTTCACTGCCTAGGGTGCAAGGGGGCACATAAATACAATGTATTTTGCGAGTATGAAAAGAACTCATCGCCGGGAAAAAGAGAAGATAAGGTTGCAAAGGGAGGAAGTGAACTTAAGAAAAAACGTCACTCAGAGGATGAAACAGAAACCACCCTGAAGTGGGAATATCAATAAGAATAGCAACTTATTTGTTACTTATGGTCCCACTAACAATAAGTAACTTCAAAAAGCACTAGTCTAAACTGTCATGCAAAAAGAGCCTATTTCATGATGCTGTAAAGTGACATCATGATTATGACAATATTCTCAGAGTTAGAGGTAAAATGGGACTATCAAAGAATGAAAGATATATTTGAGCACAAGTGTCCAGGCTTCCAATGTTTCTTATACACACACCATCAACAAAAAAACAGGACAGAAAACCTCGGTTATAAGCTACAACACAACCCTAAGAAAAAAAAGCAGATAATAAGAAGTACAAACAATAAACACATGCAAGGGGAAAATGCTTATTAAAGCAAATGAACTAACACTTTATATACCTACTATATTAATGAGAAAAAATTAAATTATGACAACTAGTAATATCGAGATTTCAGTAAAATTGGAACACACACTACTGTTAGCACTGTAAGCTGATAAAGGGTTACTTCCACATGCGCACTGTGTATTGCCTGACATACCTGCAGCTGAGCAACCCCATCATCTCCTGCCACTCCCCTCCATTCACTCAATGCTCTGAACATTTCCCTCCCATGCTTTTGCTGTCACTAATTCTAGTCAAGAATGACTCTCCTCAGTCTCCTTCAGTACCCACAGAATTTCTATTTATTCATCAGGGCTGAGATTCCAATGTCATCTCCTTTTCCTCAATGACCAAACCAAATCCATTGCCAGCAATGCATCCCCTATCCAGGCACATCCAGTCGTTCCTTCCACTGTGCTCCCATAATACTTTATTCATACAGTTAGTTGTTGAAAGGTCTGTCTCACTCCTTAACTATGAATTCTTTAAGGTCCAAGACCATATCTTAATCATTTTAGCCCATGCAATACTTCACACAGGAGATGACGGCACATGATAATTACTAACGACAGATGTGAGGGGAAAAATGTCACATGAATTAAGAAGTTCACTGCAATATTATCTCCAAGAACAAAACCTGGAAACCACCTAAGTACTCGATTATAGAGGAACAACTTAGGGAAAAATGGTTGGTCTATCACTTGAGCAAAAAGTACGTAAACATTAAAAACAACATGAAGACTATGTAGAAACAAAAAATATTTCTGGCAATGTTAAATTAAAGCACAGAACACAAAACAGTATATATACAATGGTTATAGCCATGCAAAATACATGAGGACTGTAGGAATATAAAAATATTTTATTGGATTAGGGTAGTAGTTTCCCTTTTCTTGAATACTTTAATACTATTCCTGTCAGATTATTGTCATTAAAATTTTCTACTTCAAAAGAAAGAAATAAGAAGGGAAAAGGAGAAAGATTATAGATTCCAATAAGCCCCTGCAATCCAAGAAAATGCTATATTACTGACTGATAGGTGACAAGAGGAGTGGGTGTCTGCAATATTGCCAAAACCAAGGGTCCCTGACCCCAATCTGCCTCAAAGAGAATACTTCTCATGTCACAAAATAAGTCATTCCCAATGAGCCAAACTGCACTAAATGTGAATTCTTTATTGCAAAACTTCAAAGGTAAGAACTTTTTCCAGACATCTGTGGAATCAGTATTAATGAGAATGCCCTGGAGTTCATATACGTGCCTATGCAGCAGAAACTTCTCAGCCAAGGAACTGCTGGGCACACTTCTTGATGAGATGTCTAAGCCTGAAGGCATCAAAAAAGTACATTTCCATATTGGGAACATAACTGGTTTCCTCTTTAAGACTTTTTTCCACCACTACCTGTCCACATTGTAATTCTCCTATCTTTTCAAATGAATAGTTAACATGTCAAGGATATAAGGCATATACTGAGGCACCTGCTGCCTAACTCTATTACTAGAAGAACCAGTCTCAGCAGAAAATTGGAATCTTCCCACCAAGTTGCCCCAAAAGTGAAATTTAGTAAGCATCCAAAAAAAAGTCAAATACTTTTATTTTTTGTTTTTTTGCGGTACGCGGGCCTCTCACTGTTGTGGCCTCTCCCGTTGCAGAGCACAGGCTCCGGACGCGCAGTCTCAGCGGCCATGGCTCACGGGCCCAGCCGCTCCGCGGCATGTGGGATCCTCCCGGACTGGGGCACGAACCCGTGTCCCCTGCATCGACAGGCGGACTCTCAACCACTGCGCCACCAGGGAAGCCCCCAAATACTTTTAATAAACATTTTTGGCATTACATATTTTTTTTATTTACCTTAGTCTCTGAATTTTAGGAAAAGAAAGAACCATTAGTCATATAGCTCAATCTCCTCATTTTACAGTGATTAAAAAAATGATGTACAGAGAAGGGAAGTGACTTATCCTGAATCGCCCAGATAAATAATGATAAAGGTAGGATTAAAACTCAAATCTCCCAGATTTTCAGCCCCAATTCATTCTTCTACATCAAGCTTTTCTTATCCCTCGAAATCTCTGGAGCTCTTCGCCTAAATAATCAGTATCACAGAATTTTAAAGCTAGAAGGGACCTCAGAGAAACTTACCTAATCCCCTCATTAGGCATATAAGGAAACTGAGGCCCAGAAAGATTAAGTGATTTGCTCTCAATATCTGAGATGGCAGGGGCAAAGTATAACTTAAGCTCAAAATACTGTGAACTAATGGCCATGAGAAGGGGGGGTGAATGTCTCAGAGAAGATTTTAAGAGGAATATAGATCATTCTAGACCAGGGGTATGTCTCAAAGTGTGGTCCCTGGACCAGCAGCTTAAGCATCACCTGGAATCTTGTTAGAAATGCAAATTCTAAGGTCCCATGGGAGACTTACTGAATCAAACTCTGGGGGTGGGGATGTTCAAAATCAGACCACTTTGTCCCTGAGAAATGAACTTTAGTGGTCATATTGAGTCTACTTTGTAAATGACAAGTATAATCAAAAGCACTTAAGATTTACGCATTCTTCTATACATGTACCATACTTCAACTTTAAAAAGTTTTAAAAATTGTAAAACTAGATTTGGGTATTCATTTGTTTCCAGTTCTGGCTCTGCTTCTTACTGGCTGTTTCATCTTGGGCCGGTAACTGACCTCTCTAGCTTGAGTTTCCTTTTCTATAAAATAGGCATGCCACCTACCTCAAAGGGCATGCTGAGAATTAATGTAAGAACATATCTGAAAGCACTTTAGTTCAGCACAGCACAGTGGTTAGGAACTCCAACTCTGAGGCAGGCACTTTTTTTGTACCTCAGTTCCCCCATCTGTACAACAGGGATTTAAAACAGTACTTTCTTCATAGGGTTGTTATAAGGATTTAGAGAAATGATGCAGGCATGCAATGCATCTTTCATGTCTATAAAAAGTTAGTTTTCAAAGATCTTTTGCATCCATTAACTCAGGTAATCCTCATGACTTTCCACAAGAGGATGGGAGCATTTATTATGGACTAGATTCTAGACTGTACCATCTTTTAGGAACAGGAAAAGTGGACACTGATCTTACAGAAAGAAAAGTGCATGAGTAATGCACGTGGGGAATGAACAGAGCTGGAAATAAGATCAGGATTCTGGTTTCATCTCTTGTCACTACCTTGGCCCTCAACCTCAGGGGAGTCCCTTACCAAAATGGAGTTCATTTTTCATTTATAAATATGTGGGCTGAATGAGGTTATATATAAGATTTTTCAAAATAAAATTCAAATTCCTTATCATGGCCCACAGGAAGGCCTACATAGTCTGTCATCTGCCTACATCTCCAACCTTATCACTTATCATTCCCCTGCTCATTCACCAAGTTCCAGCTACATCAGTCCTCTTCCTGATCCTCTAACAGGCTGCACCAGCTTCTATTTTAATACCTCACAGCCTGTGTACTGGCTATTCATTCCCTCTACCTTGATTATTCTGTGCTTTTCACGATTGGCTCCTTCTCAACCACCGGTCCTTTAATGTCCATTCCTCAAAGTTCTTCCTAGACCATATTACCTAAAATAATAGGTCCTGTCTCCTGCTCCCAGCGGTTATTTTCTTTAGCAGCTCTGTCCAATAAAAATATATTGAGAGCAACAAACAAGCCACATATGTAACTTTAAAGTTTCTAGTAGCCACATTAAAAAAGTTTTTAAGAAGATGGTATTAATTTTAATAAGTTTCTTTAAGCCAACATATCCTAAGTATTATCATTTCAGCATGGAATCAATATAAAAATTAATATATTTTACAGTCACTTTTTTCATACTAAATCTTGAAAATCCAGTGTGTATTTTACAGGTGTAGCAGATCTCAATTCTAACTAGCCACATTTCAAATGTTCAAGAGTAACATGTGACCAGTGGCTACCATACCAAACAGCACAGCTCTGTAGTATACCCTGTGTATCCTTCAAAGCACTTATCACGATCTGAATTTCTCATTTGTTTACTTTCTTATCTCGTTACTTCCCCACCAGATTATAAACTCCACAAAAGCAAGAACCTTGTCTGTTTTGTTCAATGTTGTATGCTCAGTAGATGCAGTACATATTCAATAGATATTTGTTGAACAGATGAATGAACCTCTTCTAGCTTTAATATTCTATGAGTCAAGGCTTCCCTGGTGGCGCAGTAGTTGAGGGTCCGCCTGCCAATGCAGGGCACACGGATTCCTGCCCGGGTCTGGGAGGATCCCACATGCCGCGGAGCGCCTGGGCCCGTGAGCCATGGGCCGCTGAGCCTGCGCGTCCGGAGCCTGTGCTCCGCAACGGGAGAGGCCACAACAGTGAGAGGCCCGCGTACCGCAAAAAAAAAAAAAAAAAATTCTATGAGTCAGTGCGCTCATATGTAGGCCAAACAGCCATATAACCACTCATTCAACAACACTCCTATTTCCTTTCTTTTTTCACATCCTATTTCTGTCTTTAAAAGGAAATCACCTGGCTATATACCTCCCATTGCTTACAAGTTCTTTCCCACGATGTCTAGTTTCCAAGGTCAGTTCTATGTATACCAGCTGAGGGAACTGCATGAATATAATTGCCAATGTTTTTCAAAAGTTTACTCTTTGACAAGCATTGGGCTAAACACTTTACATTTCATAGCAGCTTCAAAACAGACTTATATGATAGCTACTTTCATTGCCCCCATTTACAAGATGAGGAAACTGAGGCATAGAGAGGGTAAGTATTCTGCTTAAGGTTACAGCAGCCAGTTAGCAGTAAAACAGAGATTCCAAGCCATAGGGCTTCAGACTCATGGCTCTTAATCCCCTATTCTCTACTGCAGAGCTGTCCAATGGAAATGTAAGCCCTGCTACACATGTAATTTTAGTAGTGACACAAAAAGGCCAGTAGCTGCATTAAAAAGTCAACAGAAATAGGCAAAACTTATTCTGAATATATTTTATTTCACCCATTACCCATATGATTAATATATGGGTAATGGGTGAAATATATAATTAATCAGTATGATCAATAATCAAAGTAATCAACATGATCATGTGATCAATATAAAAATTTTACTTTTTTAATACTGATTTTTCAAATTCCAGTGTGATTTGACACTTAGAGTACTTCTCAATTCAGACTAGTCCCATTTCAAGCGTTTGATAGCCATATGTGGCTAGTGGCTACCATACTGGACATTTAGGAAGTCAAAAGTGGGGGAAAAACGTTGAGCTGCGAGCCAAAAGATCTCATCTCTAATCCCAGCTCTTACTTGTTGAGTGACTTTGGACAAGTCCTTTCTACCCTCTGGGCCACTGTTTCCCCACAAGTACTCCGAGCAAGTGGAACAAGAAGAAGATTCCGAGGTACCCATCCCACGCTGGAATGTCAAACATCTGTCAATAACTGCAATTAACATGGGTCCGGCTTTCTACACTTTAAAATCAGCTTTCACATCTATTGGTTGATACATTCCTGAAACAAACCTAACAGGCAGCTATTACTGTCTCCACTTTATATATACAAAAGCTGAGGCTCGAAGAGGGCGACAGGACTTGTCCCAAAGCCACAGAGCCGGTCAGTAGAGAAGCTGGGGCTCAAATGCAAGAAGGGCCAGTGCTCTCCCACCACGACCACCAACTCAATGACTGGAGAAGAGAGTTTACGGGGGATGGTTGTGAAGATAGTTTGGGGCCTTCAGAATAGTTGATGGGAGCCAGGCCCCAGGGCAGGGTGAGAAGGGGCCCGGGCCTTGGTTAGAAATAAACTGAAAGAGCCCAGGAGAAATTCGAGAGAGTTAACGTGAAATGAGAGGCTAGGACCCGGGATTGAGGTGGGAGAAAGTGAGATGAAGGGACTCTGGTCCTGCGACTGCTGCCCGGGTGAGAGGACGGTCCCCCCAGCCCTCCTCGTCCCTCATACCTGGTAGCTCAGAAGTTCACCAACGTCCATGGTTCCAGGTTCAATCAACACCGTCTACTCTGATTCCCTCCACTCACGACCAAACCGCGGTGCACACATAGGCGGCTGCAGCCACACTGCTGTAAAGCGCCTTGAGAAGGGGCCGCAGAGCCAATGAGGTAAAAGTGCGCGCGTCGCGCGAGCCGGCCACACTGCGGTAAAAGTATAGCTTTACGGCCACACTACCGTAAAGCGCGCTGCATTTGCCAGTACTACTTCCTCCCGGAGCCTGAAGGGGGCGGGGAAAGGGGGCGGAGACTTGATGGAGGGCGGTGCGGTGAGAGAAAAGATGAAAGGAACCAAGGTTTATCACGCGCTTCGGGCGTGCAGGGTGTTTCCCTTGCGCTCTCACAATCCATTCAGTGACCTAGGCAGTTTTATCCCTCATTTTATCCTCAATTCGCAGATAAGAAAACTGAGGCATTGAACTGCAATGTCCAGTACTATACCCACTAACCACATGTGGCTACTGAGGGCTTGAAATATGGCTAGTCTGAATTAAAATGTGCTATAATTGTAAATAAAATACCCATCGGATTTCTAAGACTTCTATTGATTACATGTTGAAATAATATTGGGGGTATATTGGGTCAAATAAAATATAAAATTAATTTCACCCATTTCTTTTTACTTTTTAAAATGTGGGTAGTACAAAATGTAAGTTACACGTGTAGCTCCCTTTGTAGCTACCATTGTATTTCTGTTGGACAGTGATGTCTCAGAAAGTGTATTGTCCAAGTTCATATAACTATTACTGCCTTCAAAACTGTTGGTGATCACACTTCCCTGTCTGGACTTCTGTTTATTCATCTGTGCAAAGGCCAGAAACTGGATGATCTTGTTTCTACCCAAGAGATGTAAAAAGATTTTCTGTAGGAGAAAGTTGCCCATCATTGGAAGAGAACCATTCAAAGAGTGCATCTGAGCTCCTGGGATTTAAATAAGGCTCTGTCTTCAACGGGGGCTATACCTCTGCCTTAGTCCCCTTGGCCATTATCCCCCTGTTTTACATGTTCATGATATTTGTCTTAGTCCATCAGGCTGCTATGAAAAAAATACACTGGCTGGCTTATATACAACAGAAATTTATTTCTCATAGCTCTAGAGGCTGAGAAGTCCTAGATCAAGGCACTGGCAGGTTCCTTGTCTGGTGAGGGCCTGCTTTACTGTTCACAGACAATGCCTTCTCACTGTGTCCTCATATGGCAGAAGGGGGTGAGGGAGTTTTCTCCCACCTCTTATATAAAACCATTCATGAGAACTCTACCCTTAGGACCTAATCACCTCCCCAAAGCCTCACTTCCTAATACCATCACCTTGGGAGTTAGGATTTCAGTTTATGAATTTGGGGGGAACACAAACATTCAGACCATCACAATATTTATAATCATCCTCCCCATCCCACCTCCACTGTCTCCAATGATAACAGAAATTATTTTTATTCCTCAAACTGCCAAATCCTCTCCTCTTCTGCCTAGCCACTAACCCCACACCTCAACCAACTCTTTCTTATCCTTCAGGTCTCAAATGTCACTTTCTTAGAGTAATCTTCCTCTACTCACCTTCAGTCCAAGTAAGGAAACTCTCCTCATTATTCTCTTTCCTAGCACCTCCTCTACTGAACATGTATCTCAATCTGTGCTTAACGGTTAATTACTTGTTTATTGACAGCCTCATTTACTGGACACAGGCTCCATGAGAGCAGGAACTGTGTATGTCATGTTCACCATTATATCCTCCAACAAAAACCCTAATACAGTGCCTGGTATGGGGGAGGTTGCACAAATGGGCCTCATGGGTCATGGTAAGGAGATTGGATTTTCTGCTAAGAGGAAGCTATTGAAAGGTTTTAAGCTGGGGAGTTTTGTGATTGGGTTTATGGTTTTTAAGAATCACCCATGCAGTCTGCTTTGAACCGAGTTATTTGAGTGTCTTTTCCCCTCCTACTGAGCTGTGAGTGTAGAGTGTGCCTCATTCAGGGAGGCAGGCTAGAGTACCAATGATGGGAGTGTACCCTTTAGAACTATGTCCTAGTTCTTGGTATCTGGAGCCAGCCTGTAAGACAGGCGTGCAAGATCCTATGGTTAAACTTTCAGGAAATTTGCAAGCCAATTGACATCAGGTTGGTTGCTTGAAATCCGCCATGGAGGGGGTATGTACATCATGGAAATCAACATATGCTACAAATCAGGGTTATTGGTTTTTCAGAGAGCTGGTTGTTAAACATTTACCAACACACCACTGACTATGGTTCTAGCCTAAGTTCCATCACAACTACCTATGTGCCCTTGGGCAAGTTACTTTCTCTCTCTCCAAGTTGCAGTCTCCTTATATGTAAGGTGACTTATTCATTCATGCAACAAGTATTTACTGAGTGCCTACTCAATGCCAGACACAATTCTAAGTTCTGAGGGTATCGAAGTTTATAAAGAGAAAAGTTCTTGCCCTCTTGGAACCCACACTCTAGTTGGGGAGAAAACCTTAATGAGGAAGATATTGTTATCATCTTCATTTTACAGATGTGGAAACAGAGGCAAGTGACTATGTGCCTGATTGCCTCCCCTGCAAAATGGAGATTCAGCTGGATTTACATCATAAGATTAGGGGGAATTTATATGAGATGCTGCATACAAAGCACTTAGCTTGGTGCCTGGCACAGAAAAATAATCAATATTTGACCTTAATAATACAAGGAGTTGAGTGGGAATAGGGGGAGAGGGAGGGGGAGAGGAGAAAAATGAGCTCATCTCTTATACCCTTTCCTTAGCAGGCATTCAGTCATGTCTGTGTGTTTGTAGATGCCAGGCCTTAAAATATACAATCATAAGGCAAAACCCTATGAGAACCAGGTTTGGGGAGCATCCTGCAATGAGGATAATGTACCTGCCAGGGAAGGTTTCCCAGAGGTGGTGCCATTTGGAGTGGGGTTTAAAGGATGAGAAGAGTTTGCCAATAGGACATGGGGAAAGACGGGGGATCTGGGCAGAAGAAACAGCATGAGCAAAGACAAGGAGCTGGACAGGGCATAGGGTGCGTGGAGGAAATGGTGGGAAGTAAGGCAGGAGAGGGTGGCTAGGGAAGATCATAGACTTGCCACACTTAGCACATAAAAATATGACATCCAGTTATGTCTGAATTTCAGTTAATGAAAATTTTTAGTATAAATATGTTCCATGCAATATTTAGTAACATACTGAAAGCTTTTGGTTGCTTATCTGAAATCCAAATTTAGCTGGGCATCCTGTATTTTATCTAGCAATCCTCACCATGGAGGATCTTGAGTACCACATTAAGATATTTCGATTTTATCTTGATGGGAAAGGTCTATTAATAATTCCTTGGGAACCTCCCCAGGGATGAAGCTTGGGGCCTTCATCCTTCAGGTCTCAGCTTAATGTCACCACATCACAGGCATCTTCCTTGACTATGAGATCTATGACAGTCCCTCCCTCCCCACAAGGTTCTCCATCAACATTCCTGACCATTATCTTCAGAACACTTGTGACTTGTGTTTCTCTATTTATTTTCTTTTCCCTCAGTGAGGGTCTGTTTTCCCTTCCATATTCTAAGCTCCAGAAAGCCAATATTGCTGCACTGCTCACCATGGTAACCTTAGAATCTAACACAACACCTAGCACTCAACTGGCACTCCCTAAAGTTGTTGATTTAATAGATGAGCCAGGGAATCCCTGGCAGTCCAGTGGTTAGGACTCCACGCTTCCACTGTCAGGTGCCCAGTTTCGATCCTTGGTCAGGGAACTAAGATCCCGCAAGCTGCGTGGTGCAGCCAAAACCAAAAACAAACAAACAAGCAAAAAATCAGAGGCTGAGAAGGAAGACTGTTCCCTTCCGATGACTAAACAGCTAATCTACATAATGGGCATTAATTTTTTTTAAATAGATGAGCCAATCAATCTACTAACTGATTGATACATGCCTGGCAATAATATTATCAAATACCTTTAAATCCTCACCCCTCCTAACAAAATGCTATTCCAGTTTTAAAGATGAGGAAATGAAATTTCAGAAGAGCCTTGTTTATGCTAAGTGAACTAAGTCAGACAGAAAAAAAATAAATACCATGTGATTTCACTTATATGTAGAATCTAAAACAAAACAAAACAATGGAAATAGAGAACAGATTGATGGTTGCCTGAGGCAGAGGGTGGGGAGTGGGCAAAATGGGTGAAAGGGATCAAAAGGTATACATTTCCAGTTATAAAATGAATTAGTCATAGGATAGTAATGTATATAGATAGCATGATGGCTATAATTAATAATACTGTATGCATATTTGAAAGTATCTAGGAGTGGATCTTGAAAGTTCTCATCACAAGAACAAATAATTTTTATAACAAAATATGATGATGGAGTTACCTGGACTCATTGTGGTGATCATTTTGCAGCATATACAGATAACGAATCCTTAATATATTGTGAACACTAATATAATGTGATGTAAATTATGCCTGAAAACAACTAAGGAAAAAAAAAAAGAAGAGCTACGTGCTATGCACCACGCAGTCCAAAAACATGTGATAATGATGACGATTTGAGAGTGGCATCCACGAGAGAAATGGGAGAAGGGCACCGCCCTAGAGACCAACTGCTGGGCTGTAACCTTTTAAAAAAATCTTACGTGGAAGAATTATCCCTTCTAGAAATTTTTAAATAGCTGTGGGCTGCCTAGTTTCCTTAAACTTCAAGCTTTAGATGCTCCAAGATGTAATCAGAGTCGCTTCCTCCATCTTTCATGGCCCCAGTAAATTACTTGTGGGAACAGCCTTTAAGAAAATATCCTCAGAAAAACACTCATAAAGTATATTTATCACCAATATTGAGCTCCTACGCTGCCACCATGGACTGATTGGAAACATATGACAGTGCCGAAGAAATCCAGACTCCTCCATTTAGGCACTGATTGAGGTGGGGAAGAGTTGCAGGGTAGGCAGTGGAAAGGGAGATATATTTTTCTGGAGAGCAGAATGCAATTATGCAATTTCTGGGGTTCAAGAGGAGCCCCTGTTCCGTCTGCCTCTCACTCCCCAAATCCAGGTCTCCAGATCCTCTCTAATATTTTTAAATAGTGAAAACTGAAATGTAGAGTGTTTAGTTACTTGCCCACAGTCGTAATATAAGTAATTGGCAATATTCCAGTCCAAGCCTGTCTGACTATGTACTACACAGTAGGGATTTGGGCTCAGCTAACCTTTCAAACAGTACTGACACTTATGATCCAGGCACAAATGATTATTGAATGCTGAAGAGCAATTATCTCTCCCAGCAGGCACTGGTCTCAATTAGACACAAGGAGAATTTACGTTCTTAGATACACTGTGAGCCAAGTAAGAACTCAATAGTCCAGGATATGCAATGAAAAGGAATTATTTGGGGGTTTTTTGGTGTGAAGTATGAGAATAGAATTGAACTACACTGTCCTAATCTTTTAAAGATACATACTGAAATCCATGTATGAAATAATATTATGACTGGAATTTGCTTCAAAATTATGCAAGGTGGGGTAGGTGTGGGTGTGGGTAGAAGCATGGATGAGAGGGTTATTGGTGAGTTGATAATTGTTGAAGCTGGGTGATGGATGCCTGGGAGCTCATTTTATTACTCTCCTGGCAACAGAATGTTGGCAGCAGTTCCAGGCACAATAACATCAAAAAGAGTAAAAAGGATTATCTTTTCCTGAGGCTTTCTCTTAGGAGGGAAGGAGAAGGAAGAAAGGATGCCGGTAGAGGCCAACTTTGTCTATTTCACAGAAAAGGATTCTCCAGTCAAGTATGTAGGGCTGGAAAATCCATGAATGCCAGCATTCACAATGGTTCGTAAGAATGTAATGAGTCTCATAAACACTTAACTCTGAGGGGATCCCCTCATCAATGCCCCACACCAAAGAGCCTCATGAGTCACCCCTTCCATAGAGGCTTTCATAATAAGGGCTGGAGGGAATTCTTTCTGCAGTCACTTTTTGGGGTCAGTGAGAGGACATTGGTCAAGACCACTTCTAGCTTAGGAAGTAAGCTAGCGAGCTGAAGCAGCTGTTTATTATGCAGCCTTAGCACTAAGGACGTGGATTAGTTATCTATTGCTGTGTAACACATTACCTAAAAACGTCGTGGCTTAAAACAACAACGAACATTTATTATCTCACACAGTTTGTGTGGATCAGGAATTTTGGAAGCAACTTAGCAGGATAGTCAAGGTCTCTCTTGAGATTAAAGTCAAGATGCCAGTCACTTCCGAGATGGGTCAGTCACATGTCCAGCAGGTTGATGCCGCCTGATGGCCAGAGACCTCCATTCCTGACCACATGAATCTATTTGGCCACCCAAGTGTTCTCATAACATGATGGCTGGTGTCCCCCAGAGCAAGTGATCCAAGAGGGATCAAGGTGGAAGCCACGATGTTTTTTGTGACCTAGTCTCAGAAGTCATAGTCCATCATTTCTGCAATATCCTGTGGGTTGCACGAACTATTCTTCGTGGGAGGGGACTACACAGGGCATGGATGCCAGGAAGTGAGACTCATTGGGTCCTTCTTGGAAGTGGAGCCTCCAATGCCAGTCAAGCTTTCAGACGATGCATCTCACATCTTCACTGCAACCTCATGAGACATGGGGTGCCAGAATTGTCCATCTAATCTGGTCCTAACTTCCTCATCCACAGAAACAGTGAGATAATAAATGCTTTGGTATTTTAACCTCCTGAGTTTTTCAGTAATTTGCTATGCAGAACTAGATACACAAAATTGAAGCAGGTTAGGTGCCAAAGAGTGACATTCCCATCATTGACTGCCACTGTGACCTATTGATAAACTGAGCATCTGATTAATACCCTTTAGACTCCCCCAACCATTCCTGGCAGATATCAGTGAAGGCAGAGAATGGCCCCGCACCCCAGGTCTACTGGAGGGGCAGCTGCTAAGTTTACCTCTTCTCTGAGAGGACCACAATGCACGTTAGTATATTAAAAGCTCCAAGCAGGTCTGGCGGGGGAAAACCTGTTTAACTGTTTTACTCAATGTTTTCCAAGCCTATTTGGCTACAGAAACCAGTTCTCATGGAACATCTGTGCAAACACACCCTAAGAAAAACTTCTCTATGTTAACCTCCTCAGAAGTTTCAGAAAATCCTCTACTCAGAGTGAAATCTCAAATTTTTACTTCGAAAAATAGCTACGCATATCCATATATATATTTAGTTCCTCAGACTCTAAGCCCTATTAGATCTGCCGGGACACCCCCTCTTCTTTGAATCTTACATGAAAAAGATGCAAAGGCTGTGTGATGTTAGTGATGATGCTCTCTGAGTAGTAGGCTATGAGTGGCTTTAATTTTCTTCTTCTGGTTTATTTGTATTTTCTCAATTTCTATCCCAAACAAGTATTACAGAAGTAAATAATAAAGTAAATATATAAGATATATAAGTATCTATAAAGGTAATAAAATAAAACCATTTTTAATCTCCATGCTATTTATTAAAGTTATTTGTAATGCTACACCTTGGGCTTTGTAAAATTACATAGATCTGTTCCCTTTGGATGCACACTGTTTCCCTCCCCCCAACACACCTCCAATCATCCTGTTTCTCTCCACGATAAATAACCACTGTTGGTATTTTAGGAATAGGTTTTTAGAGAGCTTGTTACATTTTCTATTTATATTTACGTTATATGTTTTTGTTTATACCACCACCTTATTCCAGAAAGGATTTAAGGTGGCTTAAGAAGATACATAAAACACATCAAGGTAACATAACTTAAAAGAAGGTGTAAGAAAAAAGGAAAACATGGAGAAGAGCATACCATGGAGACAGAAAGGAAGCTAATACAAAACCACACAGGGTCCTGCTGGCTTGCTCCAGGGAGGTCATTAGCTGGTTTTAAGTAGCTAACTAGTAAATATGGCAACAGAAACTTGTCCATTAATTAATTGGTCCCTCCTACTCCAACCAGCTCATCTAGCAGTTTTCAAATTTTGCTCCTGTGGAATACTTCCATGAACTGGACCCAGTTGTTCTAAAATCCAGTTGTGGAGAACTGCTGGTTGTAGGCCGATTCATGGAGGGAAGGGTTAATAGGTAGAATTGCCTTCACTGGTAATTTTCCTCCAGGGCATGTCCTCTGACTTTAACACCTGCTTCCACTTTTTATGGCAGAGCCCAGTACAAGATGGTATTTGATTTTAACACAAAATTATTGGACTTCCCTGGTGGTCCAGTGGTTAAGAATCCACCTGCCGATGCAGGGGACACAGGTTCAATCCCTGGTCTGGGATGATCCCACATGCCGCAGAGCAACTAAGCCTGTGAGCCACAACTACTGAGCCTGCGCTCTAGAGCCCACGAGCCCACACACCACAACTACTGAAGCCCGCACGCCTAGAGCCCGTGCTCCGCGACAAGGGAAGCCACCGCAGTGAGAAGGCCGCGCACAGCAACGAAGAGTAGCCCCCGTTCGCGGCAACTGGAGAAAGGCCGCGCGCACCAGTGAAGACCCAGGGCAACCAATAAATAAATAAATAAAGTAACACCCAAGCTGTCCTTAAAAAAAAAAAAAAAAAACCACACAGAATTATATATTTACTCATTTAAAACATTAATTTGTCACTATTTCATGATATTTTCCAAGAAGGACAATGATTTCAAGGTATTTCTCCACCATCTGGAAAAGCTGGGGAAGGCCAGGTTTGGGGAAGGTGCTATCTACAAGAATTCAATTGAGTGCCCTTGCTCTGACCACTGGAACAAGCGTCGCACCTCTGCGGAGCAGGTGCCAGAGGTGCCAGAGAATTAACAGCCCACCCCATCCTCCCACTCCAGAATAGCCCTCAGCCTGCTAGGACTTAGTAGATAAATGCCCAGCTCCCTCACTCCTCAGGTGGGAAACTCTGAGCTACGTGTTTTTCACTGGCTCCCAGAGGTCCTGCCTGTGGTTCCTGGGGTCACTCCCCTAATAAACTCTGTATATCTGAATTCTTATCTCAGGCTTTTGGGAGATCCCAAATAAGATAGTGTATCATAAAGACATTGAGCACAGCAGGGCAGGATGGGTACACCAGTTGTACAAGCAGGAGATGCTTGGGGCTTGGACTGAGTGACACTGGGCATGGAGGGAAAATCAGCGGGACCAAGATATACACTGGATGTGCAGGAAAAGGAAGAGGGCGATAACGATAAGGAGGCTGCCTCCTGGGCTTTGTCTTCCCTAGAAGGGAGGGCAAGGGGAAAGGTCGAGAATACGTATGTTAATAATTTTGTGCATGTCACAGAACAGCTTGAAACCATCAGATTTTCTGGAACTCTCTTCTGTCTTCTTGCCCTGCCTTGACTCATCAGACTCTAGAACAACCTAGCTGCCATCGTCGGGGGGCAGCCTGTGTTTTCTCCTTCAGGGCAGGATCCAATAACAGTGTTCTCATCCAATAAAGGAGGCTGGCGCACAGGGACAAAATATTGAATTAAAAACAATACCAGAGCCGCTGAATTCGTGCCACCCCTGAACTGCCTGTGCGTGCCTTTGCTCTGCAAATTGGTAACAGGAGCCCCAGGGAAATACTGTCCGACAGAGCAAGGAGGAGGGAAGGTGGGGGAAGTAGAGTCAACTCTTAGCGACAGTTGGCTGAGCCAGCACCGGGGAGCAAGGAGTCAGCTGCCAGAAACCCAGCCCTGAGCTGCAGGCTCTGACCTTGGTCCTGTCTCCATGAAGCTACCTTCAGGGAGGAACTCAGATCCTCTGAGATCAGGCATTCTTGGGTTTGCAGCCTGCCTCCACCATACTGCTTGACTCTGTGACCTTGGGTAAGTCCTTAGATACTTTGAACTTCAATTTGTTGGTGGTGTTGTTTCAAGACCCAGCACATGCCAGCACTGTGCTTAGCACTTATATAATCCTAACAACGACTCTATTCCCACTTTACAGTTGATGGAACCAAGGCTCAGAGGAGTTAAGTAACTTGCCCAGGGTCACACAGCCAGGTGTAGCCAGAATTCAGATAAAGCGATGTGAACCTTGCACATGCCCTGTTAACCATTACATGTCACTCTCCTTCAGATAAGAAATCTCCTATTGTCAAGGTGTTGGGGGATCCCCATGCCACTGGAGGGAGAGGGCTCTCTCTGTCCTTGATATAGCATGTAGTCTCACACATTATTATGTTCTCTCTCTCTCTCTCTTCCCACCCCCAAACTCTTCATTTCTTTCCTCCAACCCTTCACTAGCCCAAATTACAAATTCCTCCCCTTGGCCCTTAGCCAGCAGTTTCCCATAACCATGTCATCACCTTCTAGCCACCTCACTTGACATCTCAGTACTTGCTCACATCCATGCCCTAAGGGGACTCACCTGCCTCCAAGGAAGCTTATCAAGGTATATCCCCAACCCAAATAGTTGTTTTCAGGAAGAATTCTGATGCCCACTGTTTCAGTGAACAATGTGTCTCCACCCTGTTTCAAAGCCTGAAGCTCAGATGGGGTCCAGAATGGAGCTAGGGGTTTGAACATTATAAGTGTACTGGGGCTGTCGAGGCTGTGCTATAGAAGTGAATGGGGCCTCCCAGGGAGAGTGAGTGGGGTAAGAAGACAGAAGCCCTGCCAGGGCCTCAGGGACAAGATTGGAAATGAAAAGAGGGAGGTGGTCGCACAAATCCATCTTCAGGGCAGAGACCCTGAAATGTGAAGGGCAAGCCAGGCCCTGGGCAGCACAGGGGTTTGGGGAGGTGTCAGGCAGCAGTCTTGTCATTGGGACAGAAATTCAACTTGAACTAATCAAGGCAGAAAGGAGAATGTGCTGGCTCCTGGTATCTAAGAAAGATTGGCTACTCTAGGTTGAGGCCAGGCAGTGGTGCTCTTGGGCCTCAGCAAATTCGGCACGTGGGCTCAGAGGCCGCCAGGACCGTCTCTCCATCATTCATTTCTGCTTTCCTTGTTCTCTCACATTGCATCCTGACTCCTTCCATATAATGGGAAGCATGACTACCTGTAGCCTCCAGATCTAAATCCCACAACTTGTACCTTGGAAAGAGATTGGCTCTGCCTCTAGGTTTAAAAATCCAATGGAAGTATTCTGATTGGTTTAGCTCTAGTCCACTGTCCACCTATGATCCAATCAACTATGGCCAGAGGGGTGGAGCCAAGTTAAAATATGCCCACTCCTTTGGGAACCATATGGATAGAGGAAGGAGGGAAGCAGGGGTGGGGTGTGGGGAAGGGGAGCAGGTATGGCAGGATGAAAGTAGGCCCAATATAGCAATGGATATCCTTGACATCAGGAACTAGTGACTTCAGCATTAAGTCCAAGGGGTGCCTCTCAGCAATGAAACCACAACGGTGGAGATCCAGAGAGTCAGACAGATCAAGGAGGGAAAGCAAAGGCTCAAGCCAAGCCAAAGAGAACCAAACACTGTGGGGCAGGCCAAGGGCTTAGCTTTCTTGTCTGCTGGCTATGTGCTGGGTAAGGTCCAGGCTGGGACGGAGATGCTGTCCATCTGGGGCTGACCTATGGACGCAGAACCTCAATCCCACCCATGATAACTCCTGCCAGAGAGTGTCTTGATCCAGCAAGTGGCATGACCTGACCCCAGTACCTCCCTTCTCCTCCTCCAGATTCAGGAATGCAATTCCAAGACCTCAAAACCTACATAACCACCAGTGTTATGGGAACTGGATTTGGGCGAATAGAGATCAGATGAGTCTAGTCTTAGGATGAGTATGGGGAGAGTGTAGAGGCTTCCACAGAGGCAAAAAATTCAGTAATGACCATAGCAATAGCCAGCACCAGTATGAAATATCGAATAGTTATTACATACCCTGCACTTGTGCTAAGCAGCCCTTTTCGTGCATTATTTTATTTTACCATCAAAGTCCTAAGATGTGAGTATTCTCCTCCCCAGGAACTGAATCTCACCGACATTAACTGATTGGTCCAAGGTCACACAGCTAGGTAGCAGCCAAGCTGGGACTTGAATTGTCTCCATCTGACTGCAAAGCCTGTACCTTAATTAAGCTCCCCCAAGCCTGAGCAGTGAAAACAACCACTTGGCTTGGCATCCTTTTTGCTTCTTGTGTCAGTCAGAATGCTTTGGGCTGCAAAAATGAAACCACCAACTTCGTTGATTAACAATGAGAAAAATGCATCAACTCAAAGATTAAGTTCAAAATTTTTTTTTTTTTTTTTTTTTTTTTTGCGGTACATGGGCCTCTCACTGCTGTGGCCTCTCCCGTTGTGGAGCACAGGCTCTGGACCGCAGGCTCAGCGGCCATGGCTCACGGGCCCAGCCACTCCGCGGCACGTGGGGTCTTCCTGGACCGGGGCACGAACCCGCGTCCCCTGCATTGGCAGGCGGACTCTCAACCACTGCGCCACCAGGGAAGCCCAAGTTCAAAATTTTGATGGCTGTAGGAGTCATTAATTCAGCAGCTCATTGATGTCCCTTCCATCTTCCCATGGTGTCACCATTAGTGTGTTGGTTCATCCACCTGGTCACAAGATGGCTGCTATACCTCCAGGCATCACGTACAGATATGACCACATCCTGCAAAAGAAGAGGTACTTTCTCTTTCTGAGCAAGAAAACCTCTCCCAGAAGCCCTTGAGAAAACATTCCTTATACCTTATTGGCCAGAATTGTTCCCACGCCTGTTTCCAAACCAATCATTCACAGGGGAAATGGAAACTTCATGAATGGTTTGATAGAGCCCATGGCCATTTGTAGGAGGATGGATTACCCCCCAAAATCAAGGCTCTGTTAGAAAGGAGAATGAGGGCAGTGCCCAGTTTGGGGTAAACAAACAAAAATGTATGCTACTCCTCTCTTTTTTCTTCCCAATCTCCAAAATTCTCTTTCTCTACCGGTTAACATTTTATTCACCCCTCAAGAATCAACTCAAATATTTCTTCTCGGCAGTCTTCCCTGACTTTTCCCCATCAGATTAATCGCTCTCTTTACTGTGCTTTCAAGGAACTTGGCACATGCTACTTACGTGGTCTTTACTACATCCTTATGCGGAGAGATCAGGCTTTGGAGCAACTGGACCCAAGTTCATATCCCAGGTCTGCCACTTCCTTCACAGGGAACTTTGGGTATATTACTTCCTCTCTTCAAGCCTCAGCTTCCTTGTCTATAAAGTACACATTCCTTTTCGGGCAGTTTTGAGGATTAAGGCAGGTAATGTGTCTGGGATTATTCAGTAATCTCCTTGGAAGGAAGAAAGGGAGGAAGAAAAGAAACTATCAGGCCGGACTAGGCAAAACTCAACTCTCAGCAAGTAAAGCAAAAATCATTCCAAGTTGCTAACCACACGGCCCCTTTCCCCTGAAGTTCCCCTCCCCCTCGTTCTCCCAAGAAAGTCATTTTTCATCCCAAAGTCATTTGGTTTAGAGAGAAGGGGGAGATGCAGTGGCAGGGTCTGTATTGTGCCTGCCCTGTCACCATCCATCATCTGGCCGACAGGAACTCACCTCCCACAAATAAAATTATGACAAGCGTCCCCGGCCCATCTTTCAGCCGTTGCCTCCCTGTTTCCATCATCTCTGACATTATAAGCCATCAGCCAAGCTGTTTGTCACGCCTCTGACAGGGCCTTGGCATCGCAGGCAGGAGGGCTGTGCTAAGGTACGGCTGGACTCAAGGGTGGGTGTCCCACCTGCACCTGCCATTGGTGATCTCGATCTATTTCACACGTGCTCTCAGAAAGCGTTTCTCCCCTGAGGGAGAGAGGCAGGGGTCCAGATGTGGAGCAGAACTGGAGGGAACATTCATTCATTTATCCAAATTATTTAGCAAACATTAATGAATATCTCTACTGTCCTGACCCTGTATTAGGCACAGCTGCAGCCACAGAGGGAAATTACGCACAGGCCTTGCTCTTGAGCAGTGCCCAGTGCAGTGGGGGAGCGGAGAACAAGCCGTTTCAACAGACAGTGCCCACACAACTGTGGCAAAGGCAGTCTAAGGATTATGGGAGCACAGAGAAGGGTAGGAACATAGGGAAGGCTTCCTGGAAGAGGCGGCATTTGAGCTGAGACCTGCAGGATAAGAAGAAAAGACATGTGAGGGTACAGTGTGAGCAACTCCTTAAAAGGTTCCCTTTCTTTCTTCTCTGAAGGTTTGTCTACTTATACCCCAAAGGGCAGAGTGCAGTGGAGATCTGGGGCAGAGACTCATATTCCAGGCAAATGGAATGGCGTGTACAAACTTCTGTAGTAGTTCCTTAGGGCTGTCGTAATAAATTACCACACGCTTGGTGACCCAAAATGACCAAAGTTTATTCTTTCACAGTTCCAGAGGCCAGAAGTCTAAAACGAAGGGATGGGCGGGTGGGGACTTTCTGGAGGCTCTGAGAGAGAATTTGTTTCATGTCTCCTTTTTAGCTTATGGCTGTTTCAGGCAAGTCTTGCTGTTCCTTGGCTTACAGATGTATCATTCCGATCTCTGTCTGCACATGGCTTCCCCTCTGTGTCTCTCTCTCAAATCTCCTCTCCTTTCTCTCATAAGAACATGTCACTGGATCTAGAGCCCACTGCAAATCCAGGATGATCTCATCTTGAGATCCTTAAGTTAATTATATCTACAAAGACTCCATTTCCAAATAAGTTCACATTTGCAGGTACCTGGGGTTAGGACTTGAACATATATATTTTAGGGGGACACCATTCAACCCAGTACAACCCCAGAGGCCAGAGAGTATTCAGGAGACAGAGAGTGGCTAAATGTGGCTGGAACATTTGAGACTGGGCCAAGTTCAGATCCCATCTCTGCCACTAATGAGCCAGATGACCTAGACCGAAGTCCCTTAACATCTTTCAGCCTCAGTTTGCTCACCTGCAATGTGAATTGCCCCCTGGACCTCTCAGGATGCTGGTGAGGGTGAAATTTGGTCATTCCATTAAAGGGCCACCTCCTCAATGGGAGTATATCAATAAGGGACCTTCTGGTTGTAAAAGACAGAAGCCAACCCACAGTGGCCTAAGCAAAAGAGAGCTTATTCGCTTATGTAGCTAAAGAGCCCAGGAATATGCCTGCTTCAGGCTCTGCTGGATTCACGGGCCCAGAAGACATATTCAGGATCCAGTTTCTTTCCACCTAACCTCACTATCTCGTGCTGTCCTGTTTCATTTTCAGGTTTCCCAAGGCCAACCCTTAGTGCTGGCTATCTTCCTTGGGCCCTGCAGATCTGCTCTCTACCCTGGTCCACTCTGCTGTGTGGTGTGGAGACCAACTACGTCAGCAAGGTCCCTTGCCCTCTGGCTTCCGATAGGGTTCGGTCAATGCGAAGCAATGGCAGGCAATCAGAGGAAGGGAGAAGAAGGTAGACTGTTTCGCTTTCCTGGGTTCCTCCCTGTCAGCTCCCTCTACCAAAGGCCCCAGCTCCTGCCAGGCAGAAGCCTCTTGGAGCCACAGCTACTCTCCCTGCATTCCAGTAACCACACAGTGTTCTTGCCCTTCAGATCTAGGGGTGCCAAAGGCTCCCCACTGTCTAGCCCAGAGGAACTGCACCACCATTTGCTGGATTCCCTCAACACTGCTGTGATTCCCTAAATACCTTTGTAAATAGCCCCTTTATTACACTCTCCTGAAATTACAGCTTGAGTGCCTGTTTCCTTCAAGGTCCCTGCCTGATACACCCCGGCAGCTCACGGTTCTGCGCGATCCTCCTCTCCTGGAGGTAAGTAAGCCCCATGCGGTAGACTGTAACATGGGTGGCCCTTGGTGAACCATGCCTTCCAGTATTTGTGCCCTTCTGAGTCCCCTCCTACAGTGACCACTGGACTTGGCCATGTGACTGGCTTTGACCAATGGAATGTCAGCGTAGGTGAGGCAAGAAGAGGCTTCAGAAGCACTTGTGCATTTGTGCTTGACGTCTTAGAATGCTCCCTTTTGGAATCCTGATGCCAGGCTGTAAGGAATACTAGGGTATCTTGCTGAAGAGGAGACACCATGCAGAAAGATCCAGGAAGATGATCTGCCACGTGGGGAAAAAGGCGACGCAGGGGAGAACTGAGGTTCCCCAACTAATAGTCGCCACAAAGGTTCCAGACCCTAAGAGAGATGCCTTTGTAATGAGGGGGGAACAGTGATTTGCCCTAGAGGTGTGAGGTATTTAACTCTAACATCATTTAGAATTGCCAACATCCAGTGATAAAAAGCAGACTTTTAGTTAGTGTTATCATCATTTTTAAGCTTTCTGACAAAAATGCTTCTCCTTATTGCCAGCACCTGGGGTGGACCGTGCCTCCCCCCCCTCCGCCCCGCCCCGGCACACACACACACACACACACACAACTCTATTGCTCCCTGGCCCTTCCAGTCCAGCCACAGCTGAATGCAGCCACTTGACTGACCCCAGCCAACATCATGTTGAGCAGAGGCGCCACTGTCAACCTACAGAATCCTGGGAGATAATAAATCATTGTTGCTTTAAGCCACTAAGCTTTGGGGTAGTTTGTTACACAGCAATGAATAACTGAAACATACCAGCAGCTCCAGCTCTACATTGTTGCAGGTTCATGGGCAACTAGAAAGAGCCCCTTCCCCACCCCTGCGTAAGTCCTGGAATCACTCTGATTGGTTTCCCCTGGGTCATGTGCCAGCTATGAAATAATTGCCTGGCCAGGGGAACATGATACACTGACTGGCTCAGTCTGGGTCACATGCTTTATCCTGGAGCAGGAGGTGGAGCCACACTTGGACCACTGGACTGAGAGTGGGGGATGGAGGGGTTCCTAAAGGAAGATGAGGGAGCAGGAGGCTGGCTGCTAAGGACAATTTATGGGGGTAAAACTCGGGGAAGATTACCCTTGGTGCTCCCCATCCAGCTACCATTTGTGCCTATAAGAAACAGACAGGGGAATTCCCTGGCAGTCCAGTAGTTAGGACTCTGCACTTTTACTGCTGTGGGCCCAGGTTCGATCCCTGGTTAGGGAACTGAGGTCCTGCAAGCTGTGCTGCACAACCAAAAAAAAAAAAAAAAAAAGATAAAAATGGATCCCCAATGTAAAAGTGTAAAAGATTCCCTATGATATGATAAGAAGACCATAAAACTTTGGCCATGGACAGACCTGGCTTCTCTCACTTTCTTTTTGGAAGCTGCGTTGGGCAAGCTGCTCTACCTCTGTGAACTCATCTGAAAAATAGGTTAGTTAATTCCTGAACAGATGCATGGTAGGGGTAAGGGCGGGGTTCAGTTAGATCCTGGCTGGTGTTGTGGACAAAGAGAGGGGCTGCCCATACACCCCTTCAAGAAAGGGCTTGCTGCCCAGTGGGGTGCGGGGCTCGGGAGCAAACAGCTGTCAGCCCTTCCAGGGCTGGCTCAGCCGGAGACAGCCACCTGGTCTGAGGTCACACCCTTCCCAGGACAGCCTGTGCTCTGTCAGTGGGGGAGCCGGGGTTTAAAGTCTTGATGCAGAACCGCTCTGCCAAAGGAAACCATAAAGTAGATGAAAAGACAACCCTCAGAATGGGAGAAAATATTTGCAAATGAAGCAATGGACAAAGGATTAATCTCCAAAATTTACAAGCAGCTCATGCAGCTCAATATAAAAAAAACAAACAACCCAATCCAAAAATGGGCAGAAGACCTAAATAGACATTTCTCCAAAGAAGATATACAGATTGCCAACAAACACATGAAGGGATGCTCAACATCACTAATCATTAGAGAAATGCAAATCAAAACTACAATGAGGTATCACCTCATACCAGTCAGAATGGCCATCATCAAAAAATCTACAAACAATAAATGCTGGAGAGGGTGTGGAGAAAAGGGAACCCTCTTGCACTGTTGGTGGGAATGTAAATTGATACAGCCACTATGGAGAATAGTATGGAGGTTCCTTAAAAAGCTAAAAAAACCCCAAAAAACTAAAAATAGAACTACCATATGACCCAGCAGTACCACTACTGGGCATATACCCTGAGAAAACCATAATTCAAAAAGAGTCATGTACCACAATGTTCATTGCAGCTCTATTGACAATAGCCAGGACATGGAAGCTACCTAAGGGTCCATCAACAGATGAATGGATAAAGAAGATGTGGCACATATATACAATGGAATATTACTAGCCATAAAAAGAAATGTGATTGAGTTATTTGTAGTGAGGTGGATGGACCTAGAGACTGTCATGCAGAGTGAAGTAAGTCAGAAAGAGAAAAATAAATACCGTATGCTAACACATAGATATGGAACCTAAAAAAAAAGTTTCTGAAGAAACTAGGGACAGGACAGGAATAAAGACGCAGATGTAGAGAATGGACTTGAGGACACGGGGAAGGGGAAAGGGAAGCTGGGACGAAGTGAGAGAGTGGCGTGGACTTATATACACTACCAAATGTAAAATAGATAGCTAGTGGGAAGCAGCTGCATAGCACAGGGAGATCAGCTCACTGCTTTGTGACCACCTAGAGGGGTGGGATAAGGAGGATGGGAGGGAGATGCAAGAGGGAGGAGATACCGGGATATATGTATATGTATAGCTGATTCACTTTGTTATACAGCAGAAACTAACACAACATTGTAAAGCAATTATACTCCAATAAAGATGTTAAAAAAAAAAAAAAAAAAAAAGAACCACTCTGCCAGGCAGTGTTTATTCTAGAGCCGCCTGCTGGGCTGGCTGAGGCTTTGTAGAACCTGCGTCAGTTGATTTCCCCCCTTCCCCGCACCATCCAATCCTGCTTTCTCCCCTTCCTTTCACAGGTGTTGATCCCTAATAAATATCTTGCATCCCAAGCTCTGCTTATGGAAATCCCAATCTGTGATAGATGTTTCAAATGCTTAACCCAGCACCCGGCACTTAGTAGTCTGTTGATACAGTTCTACGGGAGTGAAAACCGGCTCCTTGCTCAGGAGAATGAGAAACAGGAAACAGTTGGGGCAGGCGACAGAGGCTGGTGTGGGGACTGCCAGGCGTTAAGCAGCTGCTGTGGAGGAAGGGGCCTGGGGTTGGCAGAGGCAGCTGCTTCCTCATAGAGGAGAGGAGGGTCTCTCCAGGGGCACCTGCTCCAC
This sequence comes from Kogia breviceps, assembly GCF_026419965.1. Lineage (NCBI taxonomy): Eukaryota > Metazoa > Chordata > Mammalia > Artiodactyla > Physeteridae > Kogia > Kogia breviceps. Next base: position 21,581,313 of record NC_081323.1, read on the forward strand.
CCCTATGCATCTGCAGCCCCCTGCTCGTCAAGCAACTGGATCAGTTATGAATGAGGCCTAACACGTGCTGGCAGGCCTGAAGACAGGCAAGTCAGGGCTCTCCTCCAGGCTGGGCCCAGCCCCAAGTGGCCTGTCTGGGGTCCTGAGGCCTGGTGGCCCTTGGAGAGGTGGCAGAGACCACTCAAGTCCTATAGTAGAATCCCCCTCCTCTTTTTGTAGACTCTTAAGAGTTCTGGAATCTTGGAAGGGGAGATTCAGCATTCCAGGACCGTCACAGAACTGGAAACAATGCTAGAGTCTTGGAACAAGAAAATCTCTGGTTTAAAGGATCCTGGTATTTTGAGGTCAAAGGGGCCAGGAAGGCTCTTCATTCGAGTGTTTCTCTCTCTGAGAACTCTTGAGTGCAGACCCTAATCGTGTGGCCTGGGGGCACTTACCACCTTCCTCTAGGTGCACAGGAGAAAAAAACAGACCCTACAGGAAGTGGGGAACTTAGACAAGAGGGAGGGTATCATAGCTGGAAAGAACGGTGTGTAGGGATGGGATGAAAAGCAGCAGTTGTGTGAGAGGACTGTCTTTATGAAAGTGAGGGCTTCAGATGAAACAACACAAGTAAACCATCTGACCAGCACATTGTAGGTAATAAAGGTTACCTCACTTCCCTTTCACTTTTGCTCACAATTCTCTGTTCTCTACATTTCCAAATTATCCACATTCACACTGGGAGTTTTGGGAAAATACAAGCTTAACTGGAAGGGAGACTCTGAACTGATTCCACCCTCCCTCTGCCCCCCCCAGAAAGAATCACCTATCACAATGTATGGGGACCTGTGCTCAGTACAGGCCAGGACATGCTTCTGTGGGAGCAGGAGGATGGATGACTGATCACAGAAAGAAACCCAGGAGGGGGATATCTGAACAGGGTTTTGAGAGTAAAAGAGGAGTCCACCAGGCAGAGGGGGTGGTGGTACAAGGAGGGGAATTCCACGCACTTTCTGTGCCTGTTAAATGAATTGGCAAGGTCTCCCCTTTCTAATCCATACCTTAGGTATGAATTCAAGCAGCTACCCACTCTGACTTTACAAATGGAAAAACTGATGGACATGGGCATATCCAAGCAATCTTCACATCTATTTCCTGTTTCTAAAATCCCCAAGCCAAGAATACAGAGGGAATAACAATGTGTCCTGAGCCCAAGTTAGACCTTGAAATGGAGAGATATTTTCAAGGATCGGGGCCAAAGTGAAGGCATTTTTGACAGAGCTAAATTTATTTCACTTAAAGGTCTCTCTTTATTCCAAGATCATGTTCTTCCTACTTTGGGGGTGTTGAAAATGGCCTTTCATTTATGAAATTAGGTGACAGTAAATGATCATCACAGTTTGGATTTTTTTAGTGTTTTCACTTGGCAAAATAAAAAGTTAATAACCCTACACTGGTTCTCAAAACAAGATTTTCTTACATCATACCACTCCCCAAAACCTCAGATTTTCAGAACTGCCGAGTCAGAAGCCATTGGTGGTAAGAGGTTCCGTCTCATCATTTGGGCTCTTCCTTCTGTCACCTCCCCAGAGTGACCCTTCCTGGCAATCCTGCCTAAAATGGCTCCTCTCCCTCTCCCCGTGTTTTCTCTCTGCTCCATCTCCTTGTTTCTTCCATTCAGAACACTTACTCTTTGCAAGCATCTTGCTAATGTGCACACACACTTACTTATAGTGTTTTCTCTATTTGAATGTAAGTGGCACATTCTGTCAGGTCAGGAGCCAGGTCTGTCTTTTCCACACACTCTCCCCAGCACCTAGCGCAGTTTTTAGTGTATAGTGGGTGCTGGGGAAGTGTTTTTGGAAGGGAAGAAGAGAGGAAGGAGGAAGGGAGAAAGGAAAGGCCATGGAGATTGGGTGCTCGGGCTGGAGAACATCAGGGGCAGTAGAGGGTAGAAGATGCTGTGGGTACCCTGTGCCAGAGCCTTTCAATCTACCTTTCAGCCTCAGCCATGGTACACAGCACCCATGCACACTGGCAGCATCCTCCCTCAAGTGCCCGCTTAGTCTCTTAGCTTTTCCACCTCAAGGCTCTCTTGGGAGCCCTGATCCCTTGCTCAGCCCACCCATAGGCACAGTCCAGAAGTACAAAGGAGTTCATACCCCCTGTGGTGATGCTTAACACCTAGGGGGAATGGGAGTTGGTGTATAAGTGCCCCAGCCTCCCATCCTTGGGGTGAATGATTCTACATAATACTCAGAGGGTCTTCCCAGGACTGAGCCCCAGCTGTCCACAGCAGCGACCACCTCCTTCCCTGTCTCCCCACCCCCTCACTCCTTACTGTGCTCACCTCCCAAGTAAATTACATGTACCAAGTCCTTGTCTCAGGCTCTGCTTTGGGGGAACCCAGTCTAAGACAGGCTGGGTCATGCCCTTGCATCTCAAAACTTCCCTTTTTCTCATTCTCCTCTCTGAACCCCAAGTTCTATCTGCCCTGCTGTTCCCAGGTGACTTCTAGAGAATCACCCCCCCTCCCCCATCCAGCAGACAAGCTGGCAGGTCTTGACCATCTTCTAACCTGGCCCTCATTCTGAGAAGTTTCAATGAAGGGGCTTGGCATGGCACGTGGGGGTCCACATGCTTTGGAGACAAGCAGGGAGGAAAAGGCCTCTCTAAACAAGTCTGTAATGATTAAATCATCTGCTGTCCCTGTGCTTCTCCCCGCCTTTTGTGCTTTGGCTGAGATGTTACCTCCAATCCATTATCTTCCCTTTCTTCTCTCAGCCTCCCCAGCCCTCAGCTACCTCAGCAGGAAGACTGAGCTGGGCTGAAATAGGACAGCCCAATGTAACTACAGAACTTTATAGTTTACCAAGAACTTCACAGGCTTAGAGCTGTTTATAAAGCCTTTTCTATTTATAAGATAATTCATTAGTAGTTTTACTGATGTGTTTTTTGTTTGTTTGTTTTTTCCGGTACGCGGGCCTCTCACCGTTGCGGCCTCTCCCGTTGCGGAGCACAGGCTCCGGACGCGCAGGCTCAGCGGCCATGGCTCACGGATCTAGCCACTCCGTGGCATGTGGGATCTTCCCGGACCGGGGCACGAACCCGTGTCCCCTGCATCGGCAGGCAGACTCTCAACCACTGCGCCACCAGGGAAGCCCTTGATGTTGTTTTAATACAAACATTTATTAACCTCAGGGAGAAATTCCCTTAATCTTGCCAAGGAAGAGTAGAGCCTGGCTAGAGAAGTCATGTAATTGAAATTCATTTCATTCATTCATTCATTCATTCTCCTTTTGATTGCTTCTTTGTGTCCAGGCCCTGGGGATACAAGATGGAGCCCTTCCCACCAGAAGCTTGCAGCCTGGTAGGGAAGTATTTGAGTCTGAGTCTAACCAGAAACACTTGAATATTTACAAAAGAAGAACTTTAGGAAATGGAAGGTGATCGAAGAGCTGAGAAGCCAACTGGACATAGTGAAGGAGCCCAAAGAAAAGTAACAGCTGGTGGCTGCCACCACCCCCGGACATGAAGGATGGAAGGTAGATGAAGTGCCAACAAGTATTTGTGGAGCATCTCCTCTGTGCTGGCCATTGCTAGATGCTGGGGATACAAGGATGATGAGGACAGCCATGGGACTTGCCCCCATGGAGCTGGCAGTCTACTGGGAGAAACAGACCATAAAAAACTTATTAGAAATGATTGTGTGAACACCCATAATGGGCAAGGTGCTGTGACCAAGCCCATACTGGTTGTAAAAGGAGGTGTGTAATAGGAGAACCTAACCTATTCCGGGGGGCAGGGAAGGCTTCCTGGAGGAGGTGATGGTTAAGCTGAGGGTGAATGATGAACAGGCATTATTTAGATTCCATATCACAAACTCTCAGCTCTACGGGGGCCTGTGATCAAGTGCTTGGCCCTGTTGCATGTCCAGCTTGGGCCAATCTCCCAGCATCCCCCGGATGCTGGCCACCTCTGGCCATCCATGCATGGACACACTCTTGGCTGAAATGATGGCCTCGCCCACCACTGGGCCTGACGATACCTCCTAGGCCACCGTTGATGAGAGATTCCTGCCTGGGCTAGAGCACCTGGAATGCATTCAAGCCCAGCACAAGCCAGTGCCTTCAGGAACAGCCTGACCAGCACTGAGGCTTGTTCTCCAGACCCTGCCGCTGCCTGGAGCCTTGGCAGACGGTCAGGAGGAGGCGGCTGGGAGGAAAAGACAAAGAGAATTTGATTTCCATTTTGCTCCTGGTTCTCTGTTTTCAGTCCAGATGCCTCCAGATCTAATTCCAAATAAATAATTGTACGGAGTAACCCAGGTCCCTTGGTGATTAAGTAAACACGCCGAGGTGGTAGAAATTGAATTAGTGCAGTGTGCTCAGCCATTATTACCCGCCCCTTCTCATGAATATTAATGAGGGTTTATTAAGAAATGTAAATGCTGCCTCAGGGGGTGGGAAGATGGGGGGGGTCAGGGCAAGAAGAAAGACTGTTCAGAAGGCAGCGTGATTGAAGGCATTTAAAAAATTATGTCAGATCTTTCTCTTCCGCACTGTGGCCATGTTTCCGGATGCTTCATTTTTATTAAAACGAGGATAAAGGAACAAATTTTAATTCCAGGATAAAATTAGCAGTTTCCAAGCAGTGTTGGCAGAAGCAAGAACATATTTTGCCAGAAAATGGACATTCGGGCAGGGTGGTGCGGGGTTGGAGGAGCTGTGGCTGATGGATGATTAGTTCTCTCGGTTCATCTCCAGGCAAGGGAGTAAACAAATTAATCTCTGAATGGGGAGCAGCCTGGAAGATGATGGAAGCCTGGAGGATCCAGCAGTGTCTTTGCTGGGAAACCAGAAGGCGTCATCCAGGCCTAAGATCTCCTTTACTGCTGGTTCAGAGAGGTTAGGCACTTGTGTGAGGTCACACAGTGAGGTAGGGCGCTCCACCTGGGTTCTATGGGCAAGTTGGGAACGGGGCTGTGTCTCTGAGACAAGCTTTGAACAGAGAGGCAGACTCTCCTCCCACCCTTATCGCTTGACCTCCAGGACCCTCTGGTTGTCTCACCTCTGTGGCTCCAGCTTCCGCCCTCACCATTCCTTCCCAGTCTGTGCTGTCAGGTTCATCTCCCCACTTTCACCACTTTCTGTTTCTGCTCTGCAATCTTCAGTGGCTCACTATTCCCCTTTGGCTGAAGATTAAACTCCTTCTTCTGACATTTAAGTCCCTCCAGGATCTGACCACAAATCCATTTTTCCAATTTAAGTACCCACTACCCCTCACGCTGCAATCAGATGCATTTAGGAAGGTGAGAAGGTGGAAAGGAAGGAGAAGAAAGGAAGGTGGGAAGACAGGAAAGAAGGGAGAAAGGAAGAGAGGGAAAGAGGAAGGAAGAGAAAACTAGTGTTAAATACCAAAATGTTCCGCATTTGCTGAATATTTTACCTAATAATAATGGTGATGATGACGATGATTGTAGTAATTGCTATCATCTACTGAGTGCTCCCTCTGTGCCAATCCCCGGCTTAACACCACTAATCCTGCCACTGTCACTGTGAGGTAGGTATTGTTATCTACATTTTACAGAGGAGGAAATAGACAACACACACACTGTAAATGACAGAACCAGCCTATTGGACACTGAAATCTGAATTCTTGACTATTGCACCTCCCCCATCACCTGGCAGTCATCATTATCCCCATTTTACATTTGAAGACAAGGAGGCTCAGTGAAGTGATTTGTCCTACAAATACCTGAAAGAAACAAACAAGCAGAAACGAGAGGAATCAAAATTATTTAAGCCAGCCTTGCTCCATTGTCTTAAGCACCATTCCTAGAGAATCCAGGTAAAATGCACTGAACAGCCTGGTCCCTGCTTCCCACAGCCAGTGGCATCAGGCACTCCAGAGGAAACTCAAAAGCTCTCAGAGACACAGCCAAGCTGTGCCCCCAACAATGTCCACCAGATGAAACCTGCAGGTTGATCCTCTTGGTTCCCAAAGGTGTCCTTACCCAGGGCCACGAACCCCAGGCCTGTGGAACGAAGTCCAGATGTGGGGTCCAAGCACTCAGCTCCCAATGCTCTGCTCTGCACAGGAAAGAGTGAATCTGATCAAACTCATGCATTTTAACGACTTCAGCATGCCTCGCTCCATGCGATCGCAGGGATAAAGGCTGACAGGTGCAGCTGAGTTAATCAGAGTGGATAGTAGAGGAAAAGACAGGAATCACTGGCCACATTGCAGCAGAGAAAAATGGGGCAAAATCATGAGATGTAAGTCAAAGGCATCCAATTAAAGTGATAATGTTTAAAGGGCAAGAACCGCATTCTCAGTCCCTTGGAAGTTCCAGTGCAACACTTACCATGAGGATGTGTGGAACAGTGGTACATGAGATAATTTCTGGCAGTACACAGATGAACAATTTTTTAATTTGAATACGGATGTTTCACGTGTGTTAGAAAAGATATAGCTAGCACATAAAACCTATAACTAGCACATAAAATTTGATATCTAGAATGAGTCTGAACCTCACCCAAAGAAGCCATTTAATTGCCAGTCAATTAAAAGAAAAAATATTTTTAAAAAAATAGTATAGATGGAAGAAGAATATGCAAAAAAATGTGAAGTTGGCACTTACGTGACTGAAGTTTGGGAAACAATATTCTAGTTCTTTATTACTCCAAGTGGGGTCCATGGATTAGCAGCAGCAGCATCACCTAAGAGTTTGTGAGAAATACAGAATCTCAAGACCCTCCCTAAACCTACAGAAGCAGCATCTGCATTTTAACAAGATTCTCTGGTGATTTATATACCTGTTCATGTATACTTTGTTTTAAAAGCACTGATCTATCTTATTTATCAATGGGAGCAAGGAAAACCTTTTAAGACTTGGTCCCAGGGAAAGAACATTGGACTGGGATTCCATTCCAGCCATATTCTTTGACTCTGAAGAGTTTAAAATCTTATAATTACAGAAGAGGAGACGGAGGTCCAGAAAAGGCAATTTCAAGATTGCAATGTGTGATTTTTCTCCACTCTGGGACCAGTCCAGGTCTCCAAACATATTGGCTGGTTCAGGAGGAGATTGTTGACAAGAAAATTGCTGTCAACAATGTGATGTGACTTTTAAAAAATTGTTTGTTAAAGGCATCACAAGAAAAGAAAACTATAGAACAGTATATTTTATAAATACAGGTGTAAAAATCCTCAGTAAAATACTAGCAAAGCAAATCTAGCAATAGATAAAAAAGATTATACACTATGACCAAGTGGGACTTATCCCAGGAGTACAAGGTTGGGTTAATACATGAAAATCAATTAATATAATACACCATAGCAATAGAATAAAGGAAAAAAACTACATGATCATCTCAATAGATGCAGGAAAAGCATTTGACATAATCCAACACCCTTTCATTATTAAAAAAAAAAAAACACTCAACAAATTAGGAATAGAAGAGAATTTCCTCAATCTGATAAAGGCCATCGACAAAAAAAGTACACCTAATGTACTCAATGTGGCCAAATGCATTTTCTTCCTAAGATCAGGAGCAAGCAAGGATGCCTGCTCTCACCACTTCTATTCAAGATTATACTGGAGGTTCTAGTCATGGCAATTAGGCAAGAAAAAGAAACAAAAGCATCCAGACTGGAAAGGAAAAGTGAAAACATTTCTAATTGTAGATTACATAATCTTATATATAGAAAATCCTAGAAAATTCATATTTTTAAAAAACTTTTAGAACTAATAAGTGAATTCAGCAAGGTCACGGGATACAAGATCGATTTTCAAAAGTTAATTGTATTTCTATACACTGGCAACGAACAATCCAAAAATGAAATTAATAAAACATTTACAATAGCAGCAAAAAGAATAAAATGCTTAGGAATAACTTTAACAGAAGAAGTGCAAAGCTTGTAGTCTGAAAATTACAAAATATTGTTGAAATAAATTAAAGAAGATCTAAATAAATGGAAATATATCACATTTTCATGGATCAGAAGACAATATTTTTAAGATGGCAGTACTCCCCAAACTGAAATACAGATTCAAGGCAATTTCTACCAGAATTCCAGCTTTCTTTCTTTCTTTCTTTCTTTCTTTCTTTCTTTCTTTCTTTCTTTCTTTCTTTCTTTCTTTCTTTCTTTCTTTCTTTTGCAGAAAACGGAAAGGTGATTCTAAAAATCATATGGTATTTCAGGGGGCTTCAAATAGCCAAAACAATCTTTAAAAAGAGCAACAAAATTAGAAGAGTCACACTTTCTGATTTCAAAACTTACTCTAAAGCTACAGTAATCAAGACAGCATGGTAGTGGATAGACATATATCAATGGAACAGAACTGAGAGTCCAGAAAGAAACCCTTACATTTATGTAAATTGATTTTCAACAAAGGTGCCAATGGGAAGGAATTGTCTTTCCAACAAATGGTGCTGGTACAACTGGATATCCACATCCCAAAAAGAGTAGTTGGACCCCTACCTCACACCATATGCAAAAATTAACTCAAAATGGATTATAGCCCTAAGTATAAGAGCAAAAACTATAAAACTTTAAGAATAAGTCAACCATAGGAGCAAATCTTCATTACTTTGGCTTGGTCTCTTAGAGCACCAAAAGCACAAGTGACAAAAGAAAAACTAGATAAATTTCATCAAAACCAAAAACATTTGTGCTGTAAATGATACCATCAAGAAAGTGAAAAGAAAGCCCATAGAATGGGAGAAAATATTTGCAAGTCATATGTCTGATAAGGGACTTGGATCCAGAACATATAAAGAACTCTTACAACTCAATAATAAAATGATAACTAACTCAATTTTTTAAATGGGCAAAGAATCTGAATAGGCATTTCTCCAAAGAAGATATATAAATGGCTAAAAGCACATGAAAAGATGCCCAACATCACTAGCCACTACAGAAATGCAAATGAAAACCAAGAGATACAATTTTATACCTACTAGATAATTACTAAAAATAAAAGAAGAAGAAGAAGAAGAAAGAAAAAAAAGACTGATAATAACAAGTGTTGGTGAGGATGTGGAGAAATTAGAACTCTCATTCATTGTTAGCGGGAATGTAAAATGGTGCAGCTGCTTTGGAAAACAGTCTGGAGGTTCCTCAGATGTTAAATACAGAGTTACCATATGACCCATTAATTCCAACTCTACGTATATGTCTAAGAGAAATGTAAACATACGTTCACACAAAAAAGTGTTCACAGGGCTTCCCTGGTGGCGCAGTGGTTGAGAATCCGCCTGCCGATGCAGGAGACACGGGTTCGTGCCCCAAACCGGGAAGATCCCACATGCCGCGGAGCGGTTGGGCCCGTGAGCCATGGCCGCTGAGCCTGTGCGTCCGGAGCCTGTGCTCCGCAACGGGAGAGGCCACAACAGTGAGAGGCCCGCGTACCACAAAAAAAAAAAAAAAAAAAAAAAAAAGTGTTCACAAATGTTTATAGCAGCATTATTCATAACAGTCAAAAAGTGTAAACAACCCATATGTCCATCAAGTGATGAATGGATAAATAAAATGTGATATATGCATCCAATGAAATATCATTTAGCAATAAAAAGGAATAAAATACTGATATATGTACAATATTATGCTAAGTGAAAGATGTCAAAGTACTGCATATTGTAGGATTCCATTTATGTGAAATGTTTTGAATTGGCAAATCTATCGAGGCAGAAAGTAGACTAATGGTTGCCTCTGGCAGGGTCAGGGGAGGGTTTGTGTGGAATTGGGAGGAAATGAGGGTGACTGCTAATAGGTACAGTATTTCTTTTGGGGGTGATGACAGTGTTCTAAAGTTGAAGGGGTGATGGTTTCCAATTACTCTGCGAATATGCTAAAAACCATTAAGTTGTACTCCTTAAATGGTGAACTGTATGGTTTGGTAACCCCTCAAAGATGTCTGTGTCCTAATCCCTGGAACCTGTGAAAGTTAGGTTACATGGCAAACAAGAATTAAGAATGCAGGTGGAATTAAGGTTGTTGATCAGCTGACTTTAAAATAGAATAGAATAAAATACAAATAAACCAGGGATTATCCAGTGGGCCCAATGTAATCTCAAGGGACCTTAAACATTGGAAGAGGGAATCTGAGGAGAGAACCAGAGAGGTGGCTTTGTGAGAAGGACTCATCCCAAAGTTGCTGACTTTGAAGATGGAGGAAGGGAACCATAATCCAAAGAATGCAGGCAAGCTCCAGAAGCTGGAAAATGTAAGGAAAGAGATTCTCCTAGAGCCTTCGGAAACACAGCCCTGCTGACACCTTAATCTTAGCCCAGTGAGATCTGTATCAGACTTCTGATCTACAGAAGCGTAAGATAATACATTTTCGTTAAGTCACTGAATTTGTGGTAACGTGTTGCAGCAGCAGTAGAAAACTAATACATATGGTATGTCAGTTATATCCCAGTAAAACTGTTTTTAGAATGATTATTATCTTAGGCTACATAAATAGAAGCATGGTGTCTAGAAGGAGGGAGGTGATGGTCTGCTTGTGATCTAAATGCGGCAGACTCCATCTGGAGCTCAGCTCTCAATGCCACACTAGAAGAGGAACGTGGGAAAACCAGGGTGGGTCCAGAGAAAGGTCACTGCGATGGCGAAAAGACTCAAGGTGATGTTGGGATGTTGGGTGAGCAATCATCCCCTGAAGTGGGATGAGTTTAGTGGGAATGAGAAGACAGATTCTGGGACAATGGAGTGTGTTACCTACAGGCAGGGTTCAGCTTGAGATGAAGATGAATTTTCTTCTTCTTTGTTTTTAAAAAATATTTTGTTTCACCCAAATACATGTTTACTTAGAAAAATTAGAAAATACAGTTAAGCAAGAAGAAGGAAAAACCCCACATATTCACATAACATTTTTTTAAATTATTTATTTATTTATGGCTGTGTTGGGTCTTTGTTTCTGTGCGAGGGCTTTCTCTAGTTGCGGCAAGTGGGGGCCACTCCCTCATCGCGGTGCGTGGGCCCCACACTATTGCGGCCTCTCTTGCTGTAGAGCACAGGCTCCAGACACGCAGGCTCAGTAATTGTGGCTCACGGTCTGTAGAACGCAGGCTCAGCGGCCATGGCTCACGGGCCTAGTTGCTCCGCGGCATATGGGATCTTCCCAGACCAGGGCTCGAACCCGTGTCCCCTGCATCGGCAGGCAGATTCTCAACCACTGCGCCACCAGGGAAGCCCTCACATAACATTTTGTTGCAAGTTATTAAGGCTTCTAGATGACCTGCCTGGGAAGGTAAACCGTGTCTGTCTTTTATCGTCATGCTCCCAGAGTAGGTAGATGATCATGGAATGCTTATTGAATGAATACATAATGCACACACACACACACACACACACACACACACACACACACACACACACACACATGTTTTTAACTTACAGAAATGGGACCCGACTGTACATATTGCTTTATAATCTTCTCTGCCCCCATTACCAATATATTATGAGCTTACTTCCAGTTCAATAAATATACATTTATGGGCTTCCCTGGTGGCGCAGTGGTTGAGAATCCGCCTGCCGATGCAGGGGACACGGGTTCGTGCCCCGGTCCGGGAAGATCCCACATGCCGCGGAGCGACTGGGCCCGTGAGCTATGGCCGCTGAGCCTGCGCGTCCGGAGCCTGTGCTCCGCAACGGGAGAGGCCACAGCAGTGAGAGGCCCGCGTAACGCAAAAAAAAAAAAAAAAAAAAAAAAAAAAAAAAAAAAAATATATATATATATATATATATATATATATATATACATTTACATTAGGGATGTAATAGATACCGCCAGACTGCAAATACAGTTCAGGAGGTCTGTGAATTTGAATGGGAAAAAAAATTATATCCTTATTTCCACTAACCTCTAACTGAAGTTTCTCATTTCTTTCAACTTGAATGTAGGCAACAAGATATAGTAGCATTAGCAGTATCCTTGCCATTGGTAATGATCATAGATGTTTTCATAACAAATTACCATTGTTGCTTGAAATACTGTTCACTCTCATCACTCTTTGGAAATACCAGTGGTTATTACACCTGCCACTAGATCTTGTTAGTGAATGTAGTATAGAAACATGAATACTACTATATCAGAAATTTTAAAATATTTAAATAACTGTATTTAAATATAATTGGTCTTCTTAGAAAGCTTAAACATCTTATTTTACATGGTTAAAGCCATTATTCTTGAGAAAGGGTCCACGGGGTCTCACCTAAAAGGTCCACGGCACAGCAAAGGTTAAGAAACTTTGACCTACACTGTCACATTTTTTCTTAATTTTTATTCTGAAATAATTTTAAATTTACAGAAAAGTTGCAAAAATAGTACATGTACTCCCCACCCAGCTTCTCCTAATGTCAACGTGTTACGTAATCATAAAATAATTATTGAAAGCAGGAAATTAACATTGGTGCAATGTTACTAAGAAATCTTTAAATTGAATTCGAATTGCACCTGTTTTTCCACTAATGTCCTTTTTCTGTTCCAAGACCTAATCCAAGATCCTACATTGTATATAGTTGTCACGTCTCCTTGGTCTCCTCCAATCTGTCATAATTTCTCAGTCTTTCCTTGTCTTTCATGATCTTGACACTTTTTAAAAAGTGTGGGCCAGTTAATTTCTCGACTGTCCACCAATTTGCATTTGTCTGATATCTTCTCACAATTAGATGGAGAGTTTGCATTTTTGGTAAGAATAGCACAAGAGTAATATTGCGACCTTCTCCAGGCATCACATCAGGGGTACATGATGTAGACATGTCTTATTCCTGTACATAATGGCTGCAGCATATCCATTATATATTTAATTGGATGTAACTTATAACTTACTTAACTGGTCCCCTTCCAATGGACTTTTAGCTTATTTTCAATTTAGGGCAGTTACAAATAGCACTACAATGAAAAAAGAAGTACAGGGCAGGGGAGCCTGAAGGAGCAACCAGCAGTCAGGGGTGGTGATGAGTATCCTGTCCCTGGCGGCATGCAACAGCAGAGTGGCACCAGATGCCATTTCCATTTCCCCAGCAAGGAGCATCTGGCGTCCCAGAAGACTGATGAAATGCACAGGGGCAATAACAAAGTATGCTCCCCTCCCTTGGATCTCCACTCAGGTGCCCCATCAGCAAGGCAAGGCCTCAGCCCAGGTGGAGGGTAAAAAATGCTCCCCAGAATAGACCAGATCTAGTTAGTATTCTGAGCTCTCTGCTCTACTGATGTCTAATTGTCCCTAAGAGCTGAGATCAGTGGAGGGGAAAATGGAAGGCAGCCTAACCTTTGCTGGGCTCAGGGAGCCAGCCAGCCTCCCAGCAGAAAGGTCTGCACTGCCACTCAGCTCGACCCTCCTTTCTCTGCTATGATTGCTAATGGAGCAGGGTGGCTCAGAGGCCCAGCATCCAGCAGAGGAGTAGCTTTGTGACTTATCCAATCTCAGGAAGTTTGGGGGCTGCAGGGGAGACAGTGCTGAACCTTCTAGTTGCTGGGTTCCTAAAATGTACGAGGTACAACCATTTTGGAAAACTGACAGTATCTGGGAAAGCTAACTGCATACCTAGTCTGTTCCTAGGTACATACCCAACAGAGTAAATGCTCACGTCTACCAAAGGATGTCCATATAAGCTTTATTCACAATCACTAGAACCTGGAAACAACTCAAATGCCTATCAGCAGAATGGATAAACAAATCATGATATATTCATACAATGGAATCCTACACAGCAATAAAATAAAAAAAAAAAGCTACTACCACAAGCAACAGCATGGATGAATTCCCAGATGTTGTGTTGACTGAGACACAAGAGGTCATACTGAATGAGTCCGTTTACGTGAAGTTCAAAAACAGGCAAACTCTGGTGATAGAAATGAGAATAATGGTTCCCCTGGAAGGGGGTGGTATTGACTGAGAAGGGGTCCATTGTGAGAGGGCTTCTAAGATGCTGTTCTACATCTCAGTCTGCGCGGGGGTTCTGTGAGTATATACCTAAGTAAAAACTCATCAACTGTATGCTTAAGCTTTTATGGCACATAAGATTATGTTTTAACAACAACATCAACAAAAAGATGGGTGAGGGCCAGGGGCAGGCTCTGCTGGTCCAGGGAGGTGGGAGAGGGAGTGATAGGTCCCAGCTTTGTCAGGACTTGCTATGTGAACTGGGCCACCAGATCAAGTGCTTCAGGTTCTTCCACTGGGGAGGGGCTGATGCCGCCCGCTGCCCTTGCCATGTTATTGGGAGGAGAATTTGGGGAGATGTGTCAGAAACCAACTTCTAAGCAAAAACCGATGCGTGTGTTGACTCCTCCAATACGTATTAATCACCTCGGACATGCAGGCAGATTAGACCCAGTGCTGGCCCTGGCGGGAAGTCTCAGACTAAGCAGGGATAAAGGCAACCAACCCACAAACAAACAATCAACAACCCACAATGAGGGTTATAGAGAGGCCATCGGGTCTGGAGATGGTAAATAATCAAGAGGTGGGATGGGAATGGCAGGTCAGAAGAGATGACTTCGAAGCAGGGAATTAAAGGACAGGAAATGAGCCGGGCCTGCAGGAGAACATTTCAGGCAGAGGAATCCTTGATGGCAGAGACCTCACAGCTGGAAACAGCCGCGTGGGCTCACAGGGAGGTCTGTGTGGCCAGAGAGGGCGAGCCAGGGAGTGGGGCTCATGGCAGGGGCAGACCGTGCACAGGGTGGGTAGGGTAAGGGTGTGGGGTTTTACTGGAAGCTTACCGGAAAGACACTGCAGGACTTTTAATCAAGAAATGACATGATCTGATTTGTGATTTTAAAAGATGACTTCAGTAACTAGCTAGGAGCCAAACACAAAAGGTTACATACTTGATAATTCTATTTATATGAAATCCAGAGATCTCCCCAAACTAACCAGTAGTGATGGAAATCAAAATACTGGTCAATTTTGAGGGTTGTGGTCTTGGAGCTGAAGGGTTGGAAATGTCCCGTATCTTGATGTAGATGGGAAGTACGAAAATGCAAAAAGTTGTCACAATATATACGCAAGATTGGTACACTTCATGGAGCACAATACTATCTGTATGCTATGCCTCAATAAAAAAGCAAAGTAAAATTTAAAATTGTTAACACTTTTATTGGCTAACATTATTATTATTTTATTTTATTATTATTATTTTTTTGCGGTATGCGGGCCTCTCACTGTTGTGGCCTCTCCCGTTGCTGAGCACAGGCTCCGGACGCGCAGGCTCAGCGGCCATGGCTCACGGGCCCAGCCGCTCCGCGGCACGTGTGATCTTCCCGGACCGGGGCACGAACCCGCGTCCCCCGCATCGGCAGGCGGAATCTCAACCACTGAGGCACCAGGGAAGCCCCATTATTTTTTAAAGTAAGGTTTATTGAGATATAATTTCCATGCAATAAAAGCACCCCATTTAAAGTATGCAGTTGGATGAGTTTTGACAGATGTGTACGCCAGCATAACCACCACCACAATCAAGATATAGAACATTTCCATCCCCCCCCCCGCCAAAGCTACCTTGTGCCCCTTTGCAGTTGCTTCCCACCCTCCTCACCCCCACACCCAGCCCTAGCTCCTGGCAACCACTGGTTTCATTTCTGTGCTTATAGGTTGGCCTTTTCCAGATTGTCATTAAATGGGATCATTCAGCATTTAACCTTTTGAGACTGCTTCTTTCATGTAGCAGAATACTTTTGAGATTCATCCATATTGTTGTGGATCTCAGTAGTTTGTTTCTTTTTATTGCCAAGCCATCTGCCATGTATGGATGTACCACAATTTATTTATTCATTCACCAGTTGATGAGCCTTTGAATTGTTTCCAGTTTGGGTCAGTTATGAATAGAGCTGTTATAAACACTTGCAGATAGGTCTTTGGTGGACCTAGGTTTTCATTTCTCTCCAAGAAATATGTTAGGACTGGGATTGTCGGGATATATGATAAGTGCACGTGTAATGTTGTAAGACACTGCCACAGTGTTTTTTGAAGAGATTTCCAGGTACTGAATACATTATCTCATTTTCTCCTCAGAATAGGTGAGGAGGGCTTCCCTGGTGGCGCAGTGGTTGAGAATCCGCCTGCCGATGCAGGGGACACGGGTTCGTGCCCCGGTCTGGGAAGATCCCACGTGCCGCGGAGCGGCTGGGCCCGTGAGCCATGGCCGCTGAGCCTGTGCATCCGGAGCCTGCGCTCCGCAAAGGGAGAGGCCACAACAGTGAGAGGCCCGTGTACCACAAAAAAAAAAAAAAAAAGAATAGGTGAGGAATGTGAGGCCCAGAGAGGCTAAGCAATTTGCCCAAGACCCCACAGTAAGGAGTAGATAGTGCTGGGCCCCCAGATCCCACACAGGAAAGCCCTGCTCTCAAGCTCCTCCAGAAGGGCCGCTCCCATGAGCAGGGCCAGTGGGTGAGGGCTGATTTGCCCAGAGCCAAACTCACACAAGTTCCAGACTAAAAATTAGGACCGTGACAGAGGAGATGGCAGTGGACCATGTAACCTCTCCAAGAAAGAAAATAATGAAAGAAGAAGAAAGAAGAGCCAGGCGACATGAAAGCGGAGAAAATTGCCAGCTACAAGCCAAGTATTAATTCATTTGAAGTCAGCCTTTTTCCTCTGCTCCCAATGTCCCTTGGTCCCCTGGCAAGTTTTCACATTAAAGCGCTGAACACTCCCCTGTCTCCCCGGACCCCGAGACGACGAGGGCGGGCAGGGCTGGGGGTTATGGCCAGAATATTGTCTGGAACCAGCAAGCCAGAACGCCCACCCTACTCCCAATCTCAGACAAAACCTGGACCCTGGCTTGCTGGAAGGTGGCTTCCCGCAGCCCAAGACAGATCTGACCCCCTCAGGGGCACAGGGGGAATGGAGGTTAATGAGATTTTGATGAACCTGCAGTTTTCATTTTGCGAGGGAAAAGGCTCAGACCCTCGCTAATTAAAGGGAACTGACCTGTAAAATGAGTCTGGGGATGAATGGCGGGGCAGGAGGGCCAGCAAGGGAGGAAGGGAGGAGAAGTGGGACCCCAACAGCCTCGTCAGCACAATCTAGTCTGATGGGGGAGCAGGCCCAGAGACTGGAAGGGATTTGCCCAAGGACACACAGCAAATCAGACTAGACTTGGGTCCTGGAAAGAGGTGGGGAGAACGGGGGGACAAACTGAGAAACAGGAAGATGGACAAAGAGATAGACTGAAAAAAACAAAGAGAGAATTCCATTGACTGCATATTCAATAATAACATCTAACTTTCACTGCAGGTTATGCTAAGTACCTGTCATCCCATTGTCTCATTTAATCCCCACAACTCTAGGAGGTAGGTATTATTACGCCCATATGTGGAAACTGAGGTTCAGAGAAGTTAAGTGACTTGCCCAAGCGCACTCAGCCAGCTAGTTCTACCCGACCCCATGCTTTTAGTCACCTTCCCCTATACCTGGGGAGACCCTGGGTTCCAATTTACACGTGCTGTCCCAGTTTAAGTATTAAAATGCCTCCTTTCATTGTCCAAAGTGACTCAGTTTAAGGCAAATATTATATAACTACCCTACCCAGGCTGCATCTTATAAATTGCTTCCTGTGTGACATGCGTAGCCCGGGATCCAACACACAAATATTCAAACCTAGACACAGACTCTATTTTGTCATGTCTCAGAAATGAGGCAGGGAGCACAGTGGTAAGAAACTTTAGCTCTGGAGTTAGCCAAACTGAGGCTCAAACCCAGCGATATGACTTTGGATTAGTCACTTGACCTCTCTGGGCCTCAGTTTGCTCATCTGGAAAGTGGGGATAACCATGGCTCCTCCACTAAGTTATGGAGATGATATAAAGAAAGGGGTATAAAGTGCCAGTGCATGTTTGCTATAATTACATGGCTGATGTAATTACAGGATTTTTAATGTAAATTACATAGGATTTTAGCCTATGCCCTTTCTGCTGCACCCTGTGGATTTCCATACTGTGTACTTGGTTTGTGTTTGCTGAGCTTGTTTATAGACCTTTCTCCCATGACTCACTTTGCAGTTCCCTGCCCCAGAGCCTTTGCACATAATGGGGCTTTTTGTTTGCTTGTTTAGCTAAAACTCGTGTGCCAGGCATCATTCTAAGCATATTACATATGCTAATTTATTTAATCCTCACCATAAGCCTATGTGTACAAATGAGGAAACTGAGGCGAGGAGCGGTTAGTCAACTTGTCCAAGATCATAGAGCTGGTTAGTGGCAGAGCTGGGATTTGAACCCAGTCAGCCTGGCTTAAGGGTCAACCCTATAGAGTACTTCCCTCTGTCCTGAAGGTGCTACCCCACTCCCACTACTGAGCCCTCCTCTGCCTTTGCCTGAATAACTCCTACCGACCCTGCCTTTGCTGAAATATCACCTCCTGCAGGAGACCCTCCGTGACTGCTCAGCCTAAATTACATTTCCCACCCCTGCCAGAGGAATAATCACTCACCCTACTCTTTACTGTCTTTCAGAGCCGAATCCAGTTTGTTATTCTCTATTTATTTGCTCATTTGTCTTCCCCACTGGACAGTGCATTCCAGGAGGGCAAGGACCATTTTTCTATCCCAAGCATCTAGCAACAGACACATGGTAGGTCTTCAGTAAATATTTGTTGAAGGACAGAATAAAGGAAAGGAGGAAAGAGGGGGGGATTAGAAGCCCCCTAAGGACAGGAGCTGCCCCTGACAGTGTTTTATTGTCCCAAGAGCCTGGCCCAGGGTCTCCAGGCATACAAGAGGGCTCTCAGTAATTGTTAACTGACTACATCAGCAACGTGGCCGACCCACTCCATCGGGCCCAGGGCAGTGGACAGCCAAATGGAGCAGGGCTGGGACCCAGCTTGCCACAGCCACCAGCCTTTCGTCTCCCCCCACACCCGACCCCTCCCTTCTCCTTTCTTCTCCTTTCTGAGATGAAGCAGTGAAATGATTTTTCTACTTGAGCAGTTTTCAATTTAGATTAAGAAAAATGCACTTTGCAGTCACTCAGCAAAAGGCCCTGGCAGCCCCGTCCCTTCAGGGACTGGGGGTTTCTCAACCATTGACAGCAGAGTGGGTTCTGGAGTGAGGGAAATGTGGAGGGGACTTCCCAGTCCCTCTGTGTCTTCCGCTGACATTCATCCTCACAACTTGGCCTCCTCCTGCCTTCCTGGTTAAGGGACCAGGATCTGGAATCAGACAGAACTGAGTGGGTTCAGGCTCTAACCCATGTATACTGTGTGACCTTAGGCAGGTTCTGTACCTCTCTGAGTCTTCTTGTTTCATCCATAAAGTGGGTCAACGGTAAGCCCTCTAATTTGGTCCCTGCCTCCCACCCCGATCAAAAGGCTCCCTCTTAGGGGCTTCCCTGGTGGCGCAGGGGTTGGGAGTCCGCCTGCCGATGCAGGGGACGCGGGTTCGTGCCCCGGTCCGGGAAGATCCCACATGCCGCGGAGTGGCTGGGCCCGTGAGCCATGGCCGCTGAGCCTGTGCGTCCGGAGCCTGTGCTCTGCAAGGGGAGAGGCCACAATAGTGAGAGGCCCGTGTACCGCAAAAAACAACAACAACAACAACAACAAAAAACAGACTGTAAAGAATAAATAGAAGGACAACACAAGGACGTTTAGCTGGGATATGCCAAGGTGGGCAGACCCTCAGAAACCCCAGGGCCAGAGCAGAAAGCAGGAGAGACAGGCTGATGGTAAGGGAGGCATGACCAGCCCAAGAATAGATGGAAGTTTCCAAAGAGGCCCTCAAGGAGCCAGAGGTTAACTAGGGCCAAAGACAAGGGCATCCATGTTGGGCAGCGGGCAGAGGAGGAAGGAGGCAGAACTCTGGGACCACTTAACTCCTTCCTAATTCTGAAATCTTTATGCCTGGGTTAGATTTCGTCCTGTTTGTTAATGCTGCCCTTCAAAATGGAAGTGCTTTTGTTCATGTGGGTAAATAAAGGGCATGTATTAACCCTAGTTAATGGTACCAATTCTGGAGTCAGGCATACCTGGGTCTCATTTCCTGCTCCTCCCCTCAGTAGCTGTGTGATGTTAGGCAAGTTACTGAACTTCTCTGAACCCCTCCAAAATATTCAATACATAATTTTCACACTGCTCTGCTTCTTAGGTTTAGTGTTTTTCTTTTGTAAATCAACTTTACTGAGGTGTAACTTACAAATGATACAATGTACCCATTTTAAGTGTACGTTTCCATGAGCTTTGACAAATGTATACACCCATGTAACCACACTATGATCAAGAAACGGAACATCTTTATTATCCTAAAAAGTCCTTTTGTGTCCCTTCTCAGTCCTTCTGTGGTTTTTAATGTGAAAATAATAGGTTCTCCAGGCCCCATGATAGCAAATCTTGGCATCAAAATAAATATCCCAGGAAGGTGTGCGGTGTTTGCACTGTGACTCTGCCTACCTGCTCCTCACCCCCACCCTAATACACACACTGTCAGGTACACCCAGGGACGCTTGATTCAAGCCCAGCACCACAGGATTCTAGGTGGATTCCCCCCTGCCAACTGCCTGTGGTGAACCATTAGACAGCCCATCCTCCCTCCCCAGACAACCAGCTGGCAGCCGGCCTCCCCGGGGCCACTCGCATGTGTCTTTCTAGCTGACACCTCCAGGAGTCGTGAGCTGCTCCAGGGAGGGCACGTGGCTGCCCCCTGTCATCCACCACTGTGTCTTCAGTGCCCTGGAAGGGCCTGGCGCACAGTAGGTGCTCAATAACTAGGTGTAGAATGAATGAATGAGAAGGGGGGCTGCCAGCCGGAGGACCCCCTGACAAGGAGTGAGGATCACCGTACACCTAACCAAGCGTTGCCCAAACATCTTCAAGTCCAACTTTCACAAATACCAGGCACTATTATTTAATATTCGTTAAATTGGCTCAGTTAGTTTTTATTCTCTCTGTGTTTGCTTTGCCTTAAGCTACCATGAAATCATGGTTTGATTTGATATGTATATATAACTTTTAATTTTAATATATATATATATTTCTGGGGGCTGTGCCGTGCGGTTTGTGGGATCTTATTTCCCTGACCGGGGATTGAACCCGGGACCTCAGAAGTGAAAGTGCGGAGTCCTAACCACTGGACTGCCAGGGAATTCCCTAATATGATTTTAAACTTTACAGAAAAGTTGCAAAGAACATCCATACAGAGTTGTTTCACTCAGATTCACCAGTAATATACATTTTGCCCCATTTGATTTATCATTCTCTCTCTCTCTCATATAGAGCTATGCATACGTAAGTATATATACATATATACATATATATGCATAGTTCTGTATTTTTCTAATACACCTTAATGTAAACACTATACTACATTGTATCAAAAAAAAGGATACTTGTTGCCCTCGTTACCAGCTTGTTCCTCCTACCTCATTGCCATCAGGTTTGGCCACTTGGCTTGCTCTGTGGAATGAAATGTAAGCAGAACTGTGTGCCTCTTCTCTGAATGGAAGCTTTAAAGCTCTCATGTGGCTCTGCCATTGTTCTTTTCCTGATGCCATGTAACCAGCAGCATTGTAGGCAGGGGTTGCCCCTTTAGCCTGGTCCTCAGAATGATGATACAGAATCAAAGCAGACCTGTGGCCGACACGCAGTGTGAACAAAAAATAAAACCTGATTGCTGAAAGCCATTGAGATTTGGGGGAGGGTCATTTGTCACCACAGCACGACATTATTTAAGCTGACTGATATAAATGCATCACTATTAAAATGAAAAATGTTTCTGTACCACCTACAAATACACAGCAAATTCACAAAGTGTCGTGTTGGCCAGGGTGACCCCAAATAGCCCATGTCATAAAGAAGGAAACTGAGGCTCATGATGGCTAAGTTGTTTGCCTAAAGTATCTCAGCTAGGGAAGGTGGAAAAGAAGATTCTGGGTACTGCTGTCTGGGGCTCAGTTAAGGGAGAGGCAACGGAACTGTCCTTTGGCAAAACAGCTCTGTCAGGGATACCTCTCCTGGACAATCTTCTCTCCTTTCAGAACCCCTTTCTTCTGCTCCTTGTACCCCAAGACCATCTGGAGCCCCTCCTGGCCCCATTCCCGGCCCCATTCTTCTCACAGCTTAATGCGAGGTGATTCCCTTTAAGGAGTTAGCTGCTAACTAAAGGTGTTAACTGCTAATGAAAGTGCCAGCACTAACTAAGGTATTAACTAGTAAGCATTAACACCTCTCGAGGTGTTGGCATATTAATAAGGAACTTCAGGAAGACCCAAACGATTTCAAGAATCAGAGGAACAGAGCTCAAAATGTGGCAGAATAATTTGGTTCTACAATTCTTCCTGCCCCTGTTACAAGCTGGGCCCCGAGCTAAGACCTGCAGCTAACACGTTGCATATACACAAGGCTTTACAGTATACACAACACTCGACCGTCTGCAAAGCACTTGACAGTTTACAAAGCACTTCCTTATCCATCATCTCCCTTGCTCTTCACATCAGCCCAGTGAGGTAAGCTTTGCTATCCCCAATTGGCCAATGAGGGAGCTGAGGTTCAGAGAGGGGGAGTGACTTATTCAAGGTCACAGCTGGTGAGTAAGGGGACTGGGCTTGCCTCCAGGACTGTCAGGCTCCCAGCATGGTGATCCTCCCATGGACCCCAAACCCCTAACACAAGTGAAGCAGTAACAAATGGGAGCCAGAGCATTTCAGTTCACATCTGCCTTCCTCCTGGGCCTGTGGTTGACTGTGACCCCAAGGAGTCAGGGCCAAGGCCAGGCTAGTTCTTGGAATACTCATGCCTATAGGGGCCCTCTTTTCTGCTAACTTCTGTTCACCTTTCAACTCCTTTCTCAGCAACACCTCCTCCTGGAAGCCTTCCCAGATGGTCATGGGCAGTCTCTCTTCAAACTCCCAATATATAGGGCATATCTTGATCCTACACATTACATTAGAATGATCTCTTTACAGATTGGGGAAATCTCTGTATCCTTGTGCCAGGCATGCAGCACAGAATGGAGGAAGATGACATAAATGGTTGTTATTTTGGTTTGGTTTGGTTTGGTTTTTTTAGTATGTAAGTATGTACATATTTGGGCTGTGCCAGGTCTTTGTGGGATGCAGACTCTTAGTGGGGGCATGAGGGATCTAGTTCCCCGACCAGGGATCGAACCAGGGCCCCTGCATTGGGAGGGTGGGGTCTTACCCACTGAACCACCAGGGAAGTCCCCATAAATGGTTGTTGAATGAATGAATGACTCCCATGGTTGGTAGAGAGAACTGATGAAAGTGAACACCATTGCCCACCCTCCTAGGAACAGATTTACACAAAATGTGGTCATTTTAAAGTAAAACAAGAGATGAGCTATTCTCAGTTCCTTAAAGCCTGATTAATATTTTTCTATGCAGCAGTAGTAGTTATTTGTAACTTTGTGTGTCTCTGTGTGTGTGAGCATGTGCACAGGCTATAGGGGAAAAAAGAGAGGGAGGTTTCAAGGCCAAATAAGTTTGGAAAGCCCTGGGATTAAGAGGGGTCTACTGCCAGACTTTTCAGAGCCTTTAAGGGTAACATTTACTGAGCATTTACTATATGCCAGGCACTATGCTAAGTGCTTTACGTACATTACCTTATTCCTTTATAGTCCAATCAATCTGTTAGCTTATATTCTACTAGACTGTAAGCTCCTTGAGGACAGAAGTTCGTTTGTTGATTAATTAATTAATTACTATACCCATTTTATAGATGAAGGAACTGTCTGACTACAGAGCCTGGGCTCTTAACCACTGACTTGTTACTAGTCTTCAATGTGGTAACTAACGAGCCTGGCAGATCTGCAGGAGAGAGTGCTTGCACTTAACATTTCCATTCTTGATTTGACTCTGAACATTTTTTTCAGGAAGTGTCTGGAAGGACGGTATCTTGAGGAACATACTCTATGAAGTAATACTCTAGGCTCTGTAGGCTTTAAGGGCAGGGGCTATCTTCTTTGATTTGTCGCCCCAGACCATAGCACATAAAGATTGGAGGGCAAGAGGGAGGGAGAAGTCGAGGCATTCTTTCTGCTCTTTGTACTTTTTTCAGGAAGGAAGGAAGGAGGGTGCTGAGAGAGAGAGAGAGAGAGAGAGAGAAAGGAAGAAAGAAAGGAAGGAAGGAAGGAGGGAAGGAAGGAAGGGAGAAAATAAATGGATGGGAGGGAGCAGGGATGGGCATGTGGGTGGATGGATGGATGGATGATGAGAGTATGGATGAATCCGTGGATGAGAAGATGGATAGATAGAAGGATGGAAGGATGGGAGGATGGATGGATAAATGGACGAGGGGCTGGATGAATGGATGGGTGGATAGATCGAGTATACAGGGACCGTGAGGTGCCGTGCAGTGGATGCCCAATAATTTCTATGTGGGTGCAACAAACTGGTTGGAAGAGGGGCTTCACACTATATTCAAAGAACACATTACATAAGATTGAGAAACTATCAGCTGTCCATGTGAAAGAAAGGAGAAAGGGCTAATGGAAATTAGAGAGTTAAAGCCCCACTAAGCCACCCCTTAGCACTCTCACTGCAGGTGTGACTGTAATAGTCTATAATAGCGAGATTCTGAAAATCCATGTCCCTAAGAAGATTCAAAGGTTTTAAGGTTCTGTGTCTCTAAGACTGAGAATTTAAGACACTGTGTCTTTTTTTGTGTGTGTGATATGCGGGCCTCTCACTGTTGTGGCCTCTCCCGTTGCGGAGCACAGGCTCCGGACGCGCAGGCTCAGCGGCCACGGCTCACGGGCCCAGCCGCTCCGCGGCACGTGGGATCTTCCCGGACCGGGGCGCGAACCCGCGTCCCCTGCATCAGCAGGCGGACTCTCAACCACTGCGCCACCAGGGAAGCCCTAAGACACTGTGTCTTTAAGAGCTCTTTATCTCTGCTAACATAGTGAGAGATGTACTATGTGCCAGGCAATGTTCTAAGCACTTTACAAAGAGTAGCTCCTTTAATCTGTCACCCGTGGTGTAGACATTATTATCATCCTCATAATGAGGCACGGAGATCTGAAGTAATTTGCCTTAGATCACACAGCTAGTCAGTGGCAGGACTGGGATTTGAACCCAAGAAGGCTAGGCAGCATCCAGAGTCCATGCTTTCAACCACCACACGATCTTGCCTCTAGGAACTGAGGATTCTATGCATCTAATTTTCAAAGATTCAGTGCTCAAGGCTTGAAGAGTCTGCCGTTCTGTGGCTCTGAATGTCTCTACAAGCAGGAGGCCGAGCCTTCCTCCTGGGGAAGGCAGGAAGGAGTCTTCAAAGGCTGAGGGAGAAAGGGGGGGGCCTGGCTAGCTCCTGCAAGCACTGGCCCTGCTGATGGCAGGTGCCTGGCTGTCACTCTTCCTGTTAACTTTGGGGGAAAAACACATTTGTGGTAGATACCAGACATGAGGGTGTACCGGCCCTCCGCCCGCTCCTGGGCCTGATGGATGGGCTACATGGGGCTCCCCTGACCTGTGTGTGTACTGTTATCTGTTCGGCCAAGGGAGGCTTTTCATCATGCCGACAGTTTGGCAAGGCACACCTGCTGGGCCTGCATCAGCCAGAGCTGCCAGCATCCCGGGAGGAGAGAGGAGGGGTTATGGCAGGGGTGGGGCAGGACAGACACGGAGAGGAGAACTGAGGACCCCACAACAGCAACATCCCTAGGCCCAGGATTGACCCAGAGGGTGGCACTGACTGCTGGGTATGATGCTGTTTCTGGTGGTACCATGGCTATGCTGTGTGACTCTGGGCTAGTCACTTAACCTCTCTGGGATGCAAAATGAGATTAAGATTTGCCAGAAACCTGAGACTCTTCTTTTTTTCTCCTTCTCCTCATGCTCCATATCCAATCACTAGGTTCTGTTGGTTTTACCTCTGAGTCTGTCATGATCCTGTCCATTTTTCATCATCATCTCCACTGGGACCACCCTGGTTCAGGTCACCATCGTCTCTTGCCTGGGCTCCCTTCTTCCTTTCCTGCCCCTATACTCCACTGTCCACACAGGAGCCAGAAGGATCTTTATTACAGAATCAGATCATATCACTCCCCAACTTCAAACCCATCAATGACTTCCTTCACACTTAGAAATAAATCCAGGGGCTTCCCTGGTGGCACAGTGGTTAAGAACCCGCCTGCCAAAGCAGGGGACACAGGTTCGAGTCCTGGTCGGGGAAGATCCCACATGCCGTGGAGCAACTAAGCCTGCGGGCCACAGCTACTGAGCCTGCCAACCTAGAGCCCGTGCTCTGCAGCAAGAGAAGCCACTGCGATGAGAAGCCCGCGCACCCCAATGAAGAGTAGCCCCCGCTCGCTGCAACTAGAGAAACCCCGCACAGCAACGAAGACCCCATGCAGCCAAAAATAAATAAATAAATAAATTTAATTTTAAAAATAAAAAAAAAGAAAGAAATCCAAACTCCTTGCCAGGGTTCTGCAAATTCTGGTCTCCCCTCCTGTCCATCATCACATCGTACCTTCTTGCCTACTTGCTCATCAAGTTCCAGCTACGCTGCCAAGTCCTTTCCCATCTCTTGGTCTTTGCATATGCTGTTCCCTCTGATGGGAAAGCTCCTTCCCCAGTTCCTTGCACGTCCAGCCAGCTCCTTCTCAACCACAGATCTCAGCTCAGTTAAAACCTCCCCAAAGAGGTCTTCCTAGCCTGAAATAATATCCCAGCCTCTAAGTTCACTCTATCACAGCACCAATGTATGCCCTTCCCAGCACTTATTACAACTGTAAATTATGTTGTTTATTTATTTATATATTTATTTATTGTCTGTGTTCCCCACTAGACGGTAAGCCCCAAAAGGTCATGGATTTTTGTCTCATTCACCACTGTGATCCTGAATGTTTCCTCAGTGCCAGGACAGATAGTATCCTCCACCCCAGGGTCTTTGTACTAACTATCCCTCTTCTTAGAACCTCTTCTCTCTCTTCTTCCCCTATTTAACTCCCACTCATCCTTTAGATCTATTGAAGAGTGTATTTTCCAAAGATGGTCACATCCTACATGTTGTTCATAAAATATAGCCTTGACACTCTCCCCCTTCATTTGGGGTGGGCTTATGACTTGATTTATAACCAACAGGGTGCAGCAGAAGTGACACTAGAACACTTCTGAATAGAGGTTGAGGACACCGACTCTGGAGCCCTGAGCTACCAGATAAGCAGCATGACTGTCTGGAGGACACCATGCTATGAGGAAGCTCAAGCTAGCCTACGCAGAGAGACCACATGGAGAAGCCCTGAGATTACATGCAGAGAGAGAAAGGGATACCCAGCAGCCCCCAGGTGCTCCAGCCCCAGCACCATCTGACTGAAACTCCTTGAGATACCCTGAGCCAGAACTGCTCAGTGGAGCCCTTTCCAAATCCCTGAGCCACAGAAACCAGTAGCAACAACAAAATCATTGCTGTTGTTTTAGCCACTAGGTTCAGTTGTCATGCAGCATCAATAACCAGGACAAGATCTCAGCTCAGGCGTCACCTCCTCAGGGAAGCCCTCCCTAACTAAAGGCACTAAGTCAGATCCTCCTAGTTCCATTTTATTTTTCTTCATGATACGTATCACAGTTGGTAATTATGCAGTTCTTTATGCGATGGTTGATTTTTGTCTCTCTTTCTTCCACTAAAATATGAGCTTTGCGAAGGGGGAAGGGATCACTGTCTTGATCACTGCTGTGTCCCCAGCACCTTGAATAGCATCGGACACATAATGAGTGATCAGTAAATACCACTGAATTGATGATTTCACTAAAATATCACATTAGCCCTGAAAAGTGGGCTTTATTCTCTCCATTTCACAGCTAAAGGAACTGAGACTCAGAGATGACAAGTCCTTGCCCAAGGCCACACAGCAGAGCAGGATCCTAGCCTGATTCTCTCTGACCCCGAAGCCAGAGCCCATTTCCGGATAGGAAGAGGAATTAGGTTACTTGTTTAGGACCCTGGAAGTGGGAGCCAACAGGGACCACAAATGTCATTTTGTTTTACACTTGGAGGAAGAGAAGCCCAGAGAGGGGAAGAGACTTTCCCAAAGTCACACAGCTCATCGACATTCAAGTTGGGACAAGACCCAGAGCCCATGTTCCTAGCCTAGAGCTCTTCTACCTACATCCTTAATTCTGCCCTGAAGACCTACAATACAAGGCCAAGTCTAGACTCCAGGAGGTGACAGAGGCAGGAAAATAAGTTGTCCCTTTAAGGAAAAGAGAACCCAAATTCCTATGTACAAAACAAAGGGGACAAGAAGAGCAATTATATATGGAAATCTACTGTGTCAGACAAGCCTAAAAGATATTTCTCTCAACACACCTATCACTGCCTTTCATAAGAGGAAACTGAGGCTCAGAGAGGTTAGAGGACTTACCCAAGTCACCAAGCTTGCCAAGTGGCAGGGTCAGGATTTGAATCCAGATCTGTCTGTCACCAGGACTCCTTCCAGGATGCCATCCTTCCTTGACAAGAGCTAAGGGAACCTTGAGGTCCCATAAGAACAAGGAATCAAGGAAGGCTGCATGGGGGAGGGAGCTGGGTCTTGAAGGAAGCAGTGTGATTTCTTTTTAAAAAATATTTATTTTATTTATTTTATTATTTATTATTATTTATTTGGGCTGCGCCGGGTCTTTAGTTGCGGCATGCAGACTCTTAGTTGCAGCATTCGGGATCTAGTTCCCTGATCAGGGATGGAACCTGGGCCCCCTGCATTGGGAGCACAGAGTCTTACCCACTGGACCACCAGGGAAGTCCTGCAGTGTGATTTCTAAAGACTGAGCTGGGGAGAGCATTCCAGGTGGAGAAGGGAAGTATGGGAAAGGCTAGGGGTGGGACAGGCAGGCAGGTGTGCTGGCTGAGGTTGGAGGATCCTGCTGTTCTTGCCCCTCATCGCCTCCGTGGCCCCCAGTCACCTTCCCTGGCAGCCACCCCCCAGCCCCCAACCTCAGCAAGAGTGAGGGATGGAAAATAAATGAATCTGTTTATAAAGCCCATAATGTTGCCAGGAAAACAAGACACTCAGCAGAGCAGCTCGGCGCCTCTAATGGGATATTATTTATGTCATTTTCCTCCTGGCGCTGGAGCCATTACCGCACGGGATGGCGTTCCGTCACCCTCCACTCCCCCAGTGATGTTCCAGTGTCACACTGAAGGATGTGCGCTGCAGTCGTCACGGCTGGACCTGGGGGAGGGGGCGCTGCGTGGGCGATGGGGCAGCCCCCGACTCCCCACCGATGGGATCTAGCTTGTCCTGAGTTTCCCTTGGTGTCAGCCATCCAGCCAGGCAGTCAGGATGGCTCCCATGGCTCCCCACTGCCCGGCAGATCAAGTCCCATTTCTCCAGTCAACCAATAAGGCTTCTGGGCTTTGGGCCCTGCCCACCTCTGCAAACTCAGCTCTGGCTACTTGTGCATAAATTCCAGAATCAGGCAGACCTGGTGCCCCAGACCCAGTTTATGCATCTTCTCTGACTGACTTATACCCATCTGAGCCCTCTTGTTCAATGGCGAGCCCTGCCTCTGCCTTTGCCTCATTGTCTAACCCAGCCGCCTGAGTCTCCTCTGGGTGAGGACCAGCCTTCCCTTCAGCATGGACTCCATCAAGCTTGCCAGGCTGCAGCAGCTGACACTTGGGTCCAACCCAATCTGAAGGAAGCTCGGGCTCTTTCACATTCAGATAAAGAACCACGTGCAGGGCATGGGATCCGGCTTCCCCAGTGGCTTCCCAGAGATGCCAAGTAACAGCAGTCCATGGAGTAAACTGGGAATACTCACCGTCGGGAGAGAGGTTGGAGCCACAGATGAATGGACTCTTCCAAAGAATGGAGGCTCACATGGCTTGTGGATGTGCCGCCCCACATGACCTAGCTCCCCACTGCATTGACTCCAATCTGGGGCCAGCTTGGAAACATATCACTGTGTGTTTCCCTCCTTCTCTACCTCACTTCCCCTTCCCCTTCATTCTTGCTGTCCCAGAATCACACCCCCATGAAGTATGTAAGCTTTGCCTCAGCCTTTGTGTTCAACCCCTACTTCATCACTTCTTGCTGAAGTATCTGAGGAAAGTTAAGGAACCTCTCTGAGCCTCAATCCCCTCAACTACAAATGGAGATAATAATAATAGTCCCTACCTCACGGGGTTGTTGTAAGTACTCAGTGAACGTCAGGAATGCTTGTTTTTCCTTCTGGGGCATAACTTGTCTTGCATCAGACACTGGTACTTGCTGTTTTCACTGCCAGAAACACTCGTATGACAACCTCATTTATCCTTTGTGCTTACCTTAGATATCATCTCCGGGGAGAACACTTCCTGCTCCCTCTGGAGACTCCTCCAGCCCCCTTTGCTTCCTCTCTGATTTCACTACGCAGCGTATGTACTGCTTTTTCCTCTCTCGTTAGACTGAAAACTCCGAGGGCAGGGCTGTGTGCTTTGCTTTCCTTTGTCCCCCTAGTACTTAACACAGCGCCTGGAATACAGGATGTGCTGGACATAACAGTGTGTGACACGCACTTTTCTTGATTGAATGAATGACCTACTTCATTCACGCCACAGCTTTACTCTGTAAGGCTTATCATCTCCATCTCATTTTCTGATTTGTCCATTTCTGCTTTGATCTTTTAAAATTCCTTCCTTCCATTTTTTTATGGATTTATTTTCTACTACCTTGAACGGAAGATTTAATTAATTTAATTTTTCAATCTTGCTTTCTAACAAATGCATTAAAAGCTATAAATCTCCCTCTGAATATTTTCTTGTCTGCAGGCCACCAGTGGGGATATGACACCCTCTCATTGCCTTTCAGTTCTAAATGGCTTGTATTTTATTTCCATTTTAGATAAGGAGATTGAGAGTCAAAGGGGTAAAAAGACTTGCCTGAGGACACAAAATGAGAAAGGGGCAAAGCTGGGATTTGGACCCAAGACACTCTAGACCCCATTCTGTGTGTGTGTGTGTGTGTGTGTGTGTGTGTGTGTGTGTGTGTGTGTCTGTGTGTCTGTCTGTCTGTCTGTCTTTGTCCCTCAGTTTTCAATTAAATCTTTATTTTGAGATACTTGTACATTCAAATGAAGTTGGAAGACACAGTACAGAGAGATAACATGCACCCTTTACCAGTTTTCCCCAATGATGACATCTTGCAAAACTATCATACAATATCCCAACCGGGATATGAACTTACAATCCACTGACCTTATTCAGATTTCCCCAGTTTTACGTGTATTCACGTGTGTGTGTGTTTCATACAATTTGATCACATGTACCAATGCTCTTTGTATTGCAGGATGGCACCTCCTAATACATCAGGCTCCTGAGCATCATTTCTGCCAAGCTAAGGCTTTCACACTCTGTTCCCGGGAACAAAGCCACATTGTGTTAACTGTGTCCTTTCCTTTTCCCCTGGGTCTGAGCCTCACCTGAGCTTCCCTTCAGGGGCCCAAGTCCTCTACAGTTGACTGCACTTGGAGCCCAGCCCTACACTTGGAGCTGTTGGCTGACAGTCAATGTCTCTCAAATCTTCTCCTCACTCACCTGTCCACCTCTCATCCTCCCCTCCTGCAGACCACCCCTAAGCCAACCCCTCCCTTTGCAGGTCACTTATTTGTGGAAGGATGAAAGTGGGAGCCTGCCCAGGGTGGCCTGGGGACCCCTGAACAGCCCTGCCCACGTCAACAGTTCTCATGGGAGCTGAGGGTTGGACTTGACCCTCCAATGAGAGATCTTCTGGTGCCACCTTCTTGTTTTACAGATGGAGAAACAGTAGCTGGAGCTACCTTACAGTGCATCTACTTACTATATACCCGGCACTTTCACACTCATTACCATTTATTCTCATTGTTTTGCAATGATGCACAATTTATGGGTGAGGAACTAAGGTTCAGTGAGGGAAGGTGACTTGCTCTGGACCACAAAACTAATGTATCGTGGGGCTTCTATATCTTATAACCACCCCTGTGAGTGGTGGGCCTGATATAGAGTAGGGACTCACGGGTTATTCCCTTGTCAGCCTTCCCCCCTGTTTCAGGTAAAAGAGCAGACCCAGAAGGGAGAAGTGACTTGCCCAAGGTCATGTTGCTGGTAGGTGGAGGAGCTGGGATTTCCACCCACCAAACTGGGTGGATGACTGGGGTATCTGAGGGTCATAGATATTTCAGGAGGGGAAAGGGGACGTAAAGCCTAGGTTTTTCTCCTCTTTCCTTCCCTGGTATCCTCTCGGGGACTGAGGTGAGCATCCCAGGTGGCCAATGCCCATCAGCAGGGAGCCTGGGTCTGGGTACCACTGCCAGCTCCCAGCTGCTCCCCTGACATTCTGTTTAAGCTTTAGCATCTCTCACCCGGAATACCAGCCCTCTTGTGGAAGCCCTCTCTGCCTCCTGTCCCCCTAACCCCATCCAGGCCACTTCAGACAGATGTTTTAAATCCCAGTGGCCTCACTCCACCCCTGCTCAGCCCCCTTCAGTGGCTCCCATACCCCTGGGACTGGGTCCAAACTCATCCCCTCAGCATTGGAGGATTCTGTTGATCTCACCCCCTCCACCTCCCCTCCCTCCTCGTCTCCCACCCTACACACACAGACACACACACACTCTCTCTCTCACACACACACACACACTCAACACACACACACACACACACACACACAGACACTCACCAGGAGCCTTCAGCTTCTCCCACACCTCTGTGCCTTTGCTCCTTCTGTCTCCTCCACCAGGAACGCTGGGCTCCTGGATGCCCTGATCACATGCTGCTTCCTTGGAGACTATACCCTTGACCTTCCATGTCAGGATCACTTGCTCCCTCCCAGCAGACCCTCAGCACGTGGTTTCTTCCTCTGTTAGAGCTCACATAGTAGGAATCGTAGATCAATGGCCACTGTTCACTGAGCACTCCTAGTACCTGACGCTATGCTAAAGCACACTTCAATGCATGCCCTCACTGACTCCTTACAATACCTTTGACCATCCCCATTTTACAGATAAAGAAACTGAGGCTCAGAGGTATAGGAAATTCTCCCAAGGTCACACAGGCCAGGTATTCTGACTCCAGAGTCAGTAGTCATAACTCCTCTGTTGTGCCACCTTGCTGTGAGTCCCCCCAATTCAAGGGCACGGATGGGGGCTGTGTGGTTCATTTAGATGCCGCCAGCGCTTCACCCGGTACCTGGAACC
The DNA here is from genome assembly GCF_026419965.1 of Kogia breviceps. Lineage (NCBI taxonomy): Eukaryota > Metazoa > Chordata > Mammalia > Artiodactyla > Physeteridae > Kogia > Kogia breviceps. Next base: position 21,614,416 of record NC_081323.1, read on the forward strand.
GATAGGTTCATTTATTAGCATCAGTATGCCTTGAATGAAGTATGAGATAACAAAGAGTGGCCGAGTGCATACGTACGTTCCGCACTTTATTGAGCACCGACAAAGTGCTGGGTGCTGTTCTAGGTGCTAGGAATAGAGCAGTAAGCAAAACACAAAATCTCTGCCCTCGGGGAGTCTGGTGAGAGGAGACAGTCTGCTGGGGAGAAACAGGCAACAAAAAAATAAGTAAATAAAGGATCACTATGTCACATGGTGAAAATGGCTATAGAGAGAAATAAAGTCGGGGGGGGGTGACAGCATGAACACGTGTGCGTCTGTAGTGGAGGACAAGGGTCCCTCTTCTACGGTCCAGTGGGAGAAGTTGATGTAAGAGGAGACAGATCTCCATCTGGGGGTTGAAGAGCAGCATGGAGGGGTAGGGTGGGAGAGCCCCTGCAACCTCGCTGTGATGGTAGCGGCACTAAAAGTAGCAGCGTGACGAGAAATGGCCACCCAGTTACTGCCTCCTCGTTGGCCTTATTTATGGCCCTCACTGGCTTCACTCCTGCCCTCTAGTGTGGGGCTGGAGGGAGGGAGGGGGCGCTGTTCTCTGCCTGCCTGGTGCAAGATGACCTTGGGGACAGTGTCCCCCAGGATCCCTAGAGGAGGGGTGGGTTTTGGAATGTGGGTCACTGCCTTTCATGTGGCAGCCCCAATGCTAGGGTCACATCCTCTAGGAAGCCTCAGACATCTCAGCTTTACTCAAGACAGGGCATGAGAGGAGTCTGACCTTTACTGAGACCTCTGTGCCAGGCATTTCATGCACACAGTTTCCCTCAACCCTCATGATCACCCTATTGCTCCATCTTAGGAGAGGAAATTGAGGATCAGGGAGGTTAATTAATGGGCCCAAGGTCACACAGCAAGTACAAGGCAGATCAGGATTTGAACTCAGGTTGGTCTGATTCAAAGGCCTTCACTTAGAACTCTGGTCCTCAAGGTCACTTTCCATTTCTCTTGCAACTCCTGGCAAAGCCCACCGCAAAGCATTAGCAGGCTGCAGACAGAGTAGAGCAGGGTCTCACAGCAGCGCGGACTGTGAGACCAGAGAAGCTTTGATTTCTAGCCCTGACTGTGCCACATCGTGACTCTGAGACTTCAGGCAAGCCTTTTTGCCCCTCTGGGCCTCAGTTTCCCCATCTATAAAGTGGACATAATAATAGTCTTCCTCTTGACCTGTTGTTTAAGGGTGGATGAGATGTCAGGCAAGATAGACTTTGGAGAAGGCACTGTTTAGAGATAGGTCAGTTATGGTGCGGTCAAAATCCAGGAGAGGGTTAAGGAGAAAGGAGCTTTTATTGTTCCAGCAGCGGTGGCAGCATCTTTGCAGCAAACTTCACCCGTTTACAGTCCATTAGAAGCCATTATTGCTGTGTCTGGGGCAAATGCACACCCCTGACCTTGATGAGTGTCTGACAGCCGCAGGCAGCAATCTGGGAAGCAGGAGTCATTTCGCAGCACTTAAAGGGCCACAAGAGGCCAAAGGCCTCTTCCAGTGCCCTCCTCCCTCCCAACTCCTCTGAGACCCAGAAGGATGAGAAAGGGGCCCAGCCTGGGTTCCAGGTGCTCAGGCATCCCCCAGCCCTCTAGGCAGTCCCCAGATCACCCCCTTGAGTTTGCAATCTTAGTAGGGCAATAGTGAGTGAGGAAGAAATAAACAGACAGCTAGGGCTGCAGGGACCTCAGAGAAATTGAGTCCAGGGCTTCTCTTGTGTGTAAGAAAGGAAAGGACATGCCCAATGTCAGAAGAAGAGAGCCAGAATGAGAACCAAGCTCCTGGCACTAGCCTAGGCTTTGAGATGCTAATGGTGGGAATTTCAGGCTGTGACCAGTGGCAAGTTGGCAGCAAGATTGGGCAGAGAGGAGGATTTTATATCATGTTGCATAGGCAGCTGCCACCTCTGGCCTCAAGCAAAGCAGACCCTGGGCGTGGGTGGCTCCAGGCCAAGCTTTTCCCCCCCAGCTTCTAAAGCTTGCATGAGAGAGGGAGAGGAGCTATAAGAGAAGGTGAGGCAGCTGCACGTTGCAAAATCAAGCTTTTCTCAAAGCTCTTGCTTTCCTTTTCTGCCCAACTCCCCTTTCTGTTTTTTTAAATAACTTTTCTCCAAAGTATTTATTGCCCCCAGACTTTCTCTTCATTCCTCTTCAGCAAACTCTTTTCTCAGAAAAGAATTAAAATTTCATCCATACTCAAGCGTAAATGATTGACAACAGCTTTAAGACAGTGGCAATCCCTCCAATTTTCGTAGGACTGTAAGAAAGAAGGAGGAAGAGAGCCACACATCCCCCCTTCCCCACCTAATTTCAACCCCATCTTTCACTGGTAAACTCATCCTTCAGACCTGTACTCAAAAGTCTCTCCTCCAGGAAGCCTTCCTTCACCTCCAGGCTGACCTGGGTCCCTCTGTTATACATCCTCACAAAACCGAGTTCCTTCTCTTCAGAGACCTTTGTCTTTTGGTGTGATTACTTGACGACCATCTGTCACTTGCCCTTGACTATGAGGTCCCTACCGGGCACCTTTTGCTCTCCAGAGTTTTCTCCAGAGCCTAGTAATGTCTCTGGAACATAGGAGACGCTCAATAAATACCTTCAGAGTGAATACATGAATTATTGAGTGAATGAAACTTGAGGCAGCTATAAAGTCTGGACTCCGCCTTCACTCCATGAACAACCTCTTAGTCCCCTGAAAGCAGTGACTCTCTCCTAAGATGCTGTAGTGGGTCATTTTGGTACCCCATCCAGACCCCCTTTCCCAGGCAGGCATACCCATCCCCCTGCTGCTGTAGGGTTGGATGCCCCCTCAACAGCTGCTCCCTTCTCTGCAAAATTGTCCTCACTGACCAGGCCACCTCTTCTAGGAGGTTACACCCTCCATCTCCCTCCCAGAGGTAGCTCACAGCTGATGATGGGTGACAATGGGGTGTATGCTCCAGAGCCCCCCGTGGATAACCTGAGATGACATCTGTGCTTGTCCTCTTTCCTTTCCCTCTCCTTCTTCCCTCCCTCTTTTACTGGTTTTTCTTAAGAGCACTTCCTCAGTAAATCCTGTGTACTGAATCTTTCTCACACTCTTGTTTCTAGGACTCTGACCTGAGACAGGCACTTGCCATATTCCCTGGGCTCTAGCTTAACAACATCTCCCTACTGGGCAATTAATATTTATTAAGCATCTACTGTGTGCCAGAGTCCATGCTAGATCAATTACATCTAGCATCTAATCCTCAAAACCACCTGATGAGATGGGTCCTATTATTATTCCCATGTTATAGAGGAAAAAACTGAGGGTCAGAGAGAGTACACAACTTGCTCAGGATCATACAGTTGATAAATGGTGGAACAGGGATTTGAACCCAGTTCTAGCAAGTGAGGGGATGACAGCTACCTATCACTGTACTACGGGGTGACTATAGTTATAATGACACAGAAAAAAAGAGAAATCAACATTGTCAGGAGTTGTGGAGGATCGTAAAGAAAGTTTTCTCTAAGTAGAAAACATTATAGAGTCTTGAAGAAGATGAAGAGGAGGGAGGGCCCGCAAGGCAAAGGGAGCAGCACATGCAAAGGCACGGAGGCAGAGATCCACATGTGTTTCATGTATTGATAGTTCCAGCAAAGAGTGTGAGGTACATTGAGGGGTGTGCTGCAGACACAGGCTGGGACCAGATCTTAAAAGCCTTGGGTACTAAGATAAAGAAACTGGACTTTGTCCTAGAGGAAGTTAGATGCCACTGTTGGGTTTTAAGCAGAGGAGGAACATGTATGTTTCTGTTTAGGAAAATTACTCATGTTCAAGATGGAAGATGGATTGGAGAGAAAAACTGGAGCCCCAAAGGCTATTTAAGGGGAAAGAGGGGGAGATTGTATTTTAAGGCCATGGGGATACAGAAAAGTAGGTGAATTCAAGAGAGAGGGATCCAGGAGATAAAAATAGCAGGATTGGGGTCTGGACATGGGAGATGAGGAAGAAGGAGGAGTCCTGGATAATGCCCAGATGTCTGTCATGGGTAGCACCGCTTGCTGAAGTGAGAAAAAACTGGGCAGATTTGGGTAGAAGGATGATGAGCTCTGTTTTGGACACGCTGAATCTGAGGCTTCTCCAGGGGAAATATTCAGGAGGTAGCAGATAAATGGCCCATCTCTCCTGTAGCTCAGGGGAGAGGTGGGAGGTAAAGTTCTGTATCAGAAACTCTGATTGGCTCTTTGTGACATCATAGAAATAGGGAGTGGGTAGCAAAAGAAGCCCTTGATCATGAAAATATTGAGAGTAACTGGTCTAACCCCGTCTTTCGTGTTAAACTTACCGTCCCAGGTGAGCTTGCCAGAATTGAAGTCTTTCAACTTAAGCTCTTTGGACTTTTTCAAATTCTTTAGGATCGTGAGCTTCCTGCTGTCAAGGATCCCCCCACTTTATCCACTGCTCCCCCACATTGCCTTTGCCAAAAAAGAAAGAAAGAAAAAAACAAACAAACGGTGGAATGGATGATTTGGGAGCTGAAAACCTCCAAATGGGGAGGTTATATCCTCTAGACAGCAGCATCAATCACCACATTTTCATTATTAAGTAACATCGGGGTATGCAGGACTGATTCTGCACCTTATCTGAACCTAGCAGCTGTGCCCTAAATTCCAGCCGCGGCGCCTGTCTGCAGGAATTCAGTTGCCTGTGTTTAAAATGAGTGTTAGCATCTATCATTTCCCCACACCAAATGGTTTTGTGTCGGTGGATGGCAGCGCTAATCAGTCACCGGGGTACTCCGCTGCCCGGCTCACTGTTGGGAGGAGAGGAACGAGAGGCCCCCAGGATGGGGGAAATGTCACTGTGAGGACAATCGCAACATTTGGGACTCTTTCACAAAAAAACAGGAGGGAGAGGAAAAACCATTTGTATCTATTACAAGCTCTGACTTCTTATCTCACCGATTCTGGTGGTCAAGGGTCTTCCATCATCCATTCTTTGGGTCAGTATAAAAGTTGGTGGGACCTTGCCACAGAAGACAGCGGCCTGTGGCTCTGTCCGTGGTGCTGAATAGCTTTGGGGCTGTGATCTTTCAGCTCTCAAGGGTGCAGAATTGCACCACAGGTGAGCTGAAGAGGACCTTAGACCATCCAGTCTGGTATGTCTCAACCTCTTTGGGGATTCAAAAGCCTTTTAGGACCCTCTACCCAGAAATATATACAAGTCCAAAATTTTGCTCATATATACCAAACTTAGCCTATTATTTCATGGGGTTTGTGGACTCCTGGTTAAGAATCTCAGATTAGTTTAAACCCTTCAATTTGTAGATGGAGAGGCTGAGCTCCATGGAGAGGAGGCCATCTGTCAAAGGCTTCAGAGTGAACAGGTAGAATTTGGGGTGGGGTGAATGAATCTCAAGCCAGTGAGATGTAGTTGAAAAAGGAAAGGGTTAAAAGCCAAAAAGACCTGGGTTTGAATTAGCTCCACCACTAATAGTTACTAGTTGTGTGGCTTGGGAAAAGCCCAGTAGATACATTCTCCAAAATTCAGTTTTCTCATCTGTGAAACTAGGTCATAATATCTATTTTGTAGGATTGCAATAAGGATTCGTGTTAATGGAAGCAAGTAGCAAGCTACATTGGATGCTGTGATGCACACCCAGGTCCCCCTTCAGAACTGAAGGATTTTTTTCCACCAATGGGGGGTGCCATCATCAGAAAGTCACCAGCTGTCAGTCCCCTACAGGGATTGCCCCAGCTGAAGAGAGCTGCTTCACTCAACATAACACATTTTCCTGGGGCAGGCTACATCAGTTACTGATTTATATGGCAGTGTAAAGGCCCGTCCCAACTCTGGACAACTGAAATGTCATCCTAGCTTCAGAACCATCCATAGGGTTGGCTGAGACCTCTGTGGAGGCTGTATTACAGCTCTACTTTCCCCCTGCTCAATCCCAATCCTTTCCCTTCTCATGACAGGTGTTGACCCTAAGAGCACTCCCTAATAAGCACCCTGCATACTGAGCTCCATCTCTGAGTCGGCCTCCTAGGAAACCCAGTCTGTGATATAGGACTATATCGGGTCCCATTGGTGGGCAGGCTCTTGGGTGTTTTCCTGATGTTGTTGTTGCGATTTGAGTTTAGAAGCCAGGGATCCTGACTCCCAGTCAAGTGCCTTACTGGGCCAAAAAGCTATCAGTTCCAGTGTTTCCATTGTCCCATCCCTCTTCTCTCAGTCTGTCTACTGGCTTGGTGCCCCTTGGAAGGAGATGATACTTGGGCTACCGTCATTCTTTCAATCCAGCCCTCTGCCTCCCATTATCAAAATGTCTCAAGTTGACCAGGTAGAGATGCCTGGGCTACCAGGTGCCCCCATTTCCTGCTCCACCCTGGAGATGCCCCCCTTCCCCTCTCATACCCATTTGGTCCTCAAGAGATACCTGGGCAGGGCTTCCCTGGTGGCGCAGTGGTTGAGAATCTGCCTGCTAATGCAGGGGACACAGGTTCAAGCCCTGGTCTGGGAGGATCCCACATGCCACGGAGCAACTGGGCCCGTGAGCCACAACTGCTGAGTCTGCGTGTCTGGAGCCTGTGCTCTGCAACAAGAGAGGCCGCGATAGTGAGAGGCCCGCGCACCGCGATGAAGAGTGGCCCTCGCTTGCCACGACTCGAGAAAGCCCTCGCACAGAAACGAAGACACAACACAGAAAAAAAAAATAATTAATTAATTAATAAACTCCTACCCCCAACATCTTCTTTAAAAGAGAGAGAGAGAGAGAGAGATACCTGGGCAGTCTCAGCAAATCTGCAACCAGAAAACTCACGTACTCAATATTCAGCCAATGGTTGATGAGCACATGCTGTGCTCTAGGGAAAACTCGTGTCTAGTCTTTATCTTAGGGGGCTCCAGGAATAGATATACTCATTCATTAAGTTGGTTGTTGAACAAATACTTATGAAGTCAAGACCTCTGCTGTGCCCTGGGGAGATACAGTGAACCAGAAAGATGTGATCCCTTCCCTAAAGAGATCACAGCCTAGTGCTTCCCATTCCAATAGGGTTTTCCCAGGGTTTTATTCTCCCTTAGTTGTCAAGGACATTTTCTTCTGCTAATCACAACCCTCTGACTTTTTTTTTTTTTTCTTTTGTGGTATGCGGGCCTCACTGTTTTTGCCTCTCCCGTTGCGGAGCACAGGCTCCGGACGCGCAGGCTCAGCGGCCATGGCTCACGGGCCCAGCCGCTCCGCGGCACGTGGGATCTCCCCGGACCGGGGCACGAACCCGCGTCCCCTGCATCGGCAGGCAGACTCAACCACTGCGCCACCAGGGAAGCCCCAACCCTCTGACTTTAATTTAAATTTGTCACGTGGTTATTTTCCCATTCACTGTGTGTCTTTTATCTCACCTTTGAGGAGACTCCTCCTCACTAGCCCTCGCCTTTCTCTCCGCTTCTCCTTTTTTAAAAACCAGAATCACCTTCTTAGGATAATTCTAGGCTGAATCAGACTGACAGTAAAAAGGCCAAGGTAGGAAGACCATTCACCACAGTGGTTCACTGGCATCACTTGGTGACCAGATGGTACTTGCTGCTACTCTTTGCCCACCTTCCAGGCCCAAACCCAGAGGGTGGGTGACACTGCCCATCACTGGCTGGAAGCATCATTTTCCTTTACGAAGGGCTGTCTTGCTATGCTTAGTGTCCCTCTGCAAGGAATAATTATACTTCCTTTTATGGAGATTGGAAAACTGAAGCACAAAGCTGGAAAATGACTCCACCAAGGTCATACTACTCTCCTGAGGTTGAAATTCTGCACTGAATTAAAAGTGAGAAACTGACACATGCAAACACACCATCAGGAAGAGCAAGCGACTGGTAAGAGGAGAGGCGAAGACAGGGGCTAAAAAGAAAATAGACGGGTGACAGAACGAAGGGGAGGCAGAGGAAATGAGAGAAAGAGAGAGAGGATTCAGCCCAAATGATGACTTCTTTGCTTTCCAGAGGCATTTATCTTTCATTTGACCTTATAAGAGTCTATTTGTGTTGAGATTTTAAATTGAGGATTTTTTCTTTTTAAAAAGCATCCCTGCACAGTTAGCACGATTCTACATTAATTTTTATTCATGCCAGTGGCTTCGGTATTTATTCTCCTCCAAAATCACTGAGTTGGAAGGGACAAAGTGAAAGTCATTTGACTTCATGTTTGTTTGGATTCAGAGCCTGAGGCCCAAGGGGTAGGAATGAGGTGGGATGGGAGCTGGGTGTCAGTACGTCAGGCTGGAAACTAGAGGGGGGGGGTGTCTGACAGTGTTATCAGGTACCCTACTTCAGTCCAAACCACACTATATCCTGCATTGTCAGCTGTGAAGCCCCTGGGTGAGGGAGCTGATGGAGAGCCCAAAGCCATGTATCCCCTGGGATTCCACTATTCAGCATTCTGGAGATGGTATCTGAACTGGATCTTGAAGCTTATGGCAAATTGAGAGTCAGTGTGGCCAAGAGGTCAACTTTGGGCCTGGGCATCCAACTGCCTGGGTATGTGTTCCAACTTCACCACTTACTGGCTGCATGACCTTGACTTCACCTCTCTGGACCTCAGTTGTCCTCATCTGCAAAATGGGATCAGTAAAAATGGTGACTGAAAAAGAAAAAATGGTGACTGCCTAGGGCAAGTGTGAGGATTAAGGAAGTGACTGCTCCTGAAGAGCTTGGCTTAGCTTGGCACCAAGCAGGTGCTCAAAAAATGTTTGTAGGTTGAAAGAATATAGTTCATGCACTTGCATAGGAATTCTGCAGGCAGGGGAGGCATGGAAAAGTGACTAAATACATAGGCTCTGGAAACAGATAGACCTGGGTTCAAATCTGTGGTCTGTTTTCCTGTTGACTAGGAGTCAGACTGCCTGGATTTGTTTCCTGGCTTCACCACTTTACAGCTGTATAACCTTGAACCAGTCAATTTACTTCGCTGAGGCTCTGTTTATTCACAATTAAAATGGAGTTGATAATAATACTTACTTCATCATGCTGCTGGGAAGACTAAATTGGAACACACATATAAAGGATTTAGCATGGTACCTGGCATATAGTAAGAGCTTGACGAACGTTAGTTAAAAACAAAACACACTCTATAGATGGGAATTCACAAGGCAGAGAAATGCAGTGGGCCTGGAGCAAAGAGTGAGTAGGAAGAGGCAAGCTGTAGATGTGGGCAGGGGTAGTCGTGCAGGGTCTTGAATGCCAGTTTAGGGAGCTTTGACTTCTCTAAGGTCACAGGGAGCCACCGAGGGTTTTAAGTAGGGGAGGGACATGGCTATATCTGGACAGACTAAGCTCTTATTCCTTGTGGCTATAATCTGTGAGGGGCTTCACAATCAGGGGGAGATGTCTCACTCTATGGATGGGAAAACCAAGACCCCACGTGGGGAAGGGTTTGCCCAGTGCCTAGGATGAGGGTTTGGCAGATTCAAGGCCAGAATCCTGGGCTTCAGCCCAATCATCTTTCTTCCCACCCTCCTGGGCTTGGGTGAAGGCAGGAAAGGCCCAGCATCCGGGGACAGCACTGGAGCAAGGAACTGGGTGTTGCATGATAAACAGCGGTGGGGAGGGGGAAATCTCAGTGGTAAACAACAACAAGCATTTAATTAGCTTGCAAATCTATGGCTCAGCTGGGGTGGCTCTCCTCTGCCCCCACCTCCTCCCAGGACCAGCAGGCCAGGCTGAGCACGTTTTTTGTGGCAATGGCAGGAGAACAACCGCACAAGTACTTTACAAGCCTCTGCTTGCTGCACCTCTGCTGACATCCCACTGGCCAGAGCAAGTCACACAGCTGAGCAATGTCAAGTCAGAGTCACAGTGGGAAGTCATTGCAAAGTAACATGGCAAAGAGCAGGGACCTATAACCGGGGAAGTACTGAGGGATGTAAAGATCTGGAACCATTATCCAGGCTACCGCAGGTGCTTCTGGAGGCTGTCCGGGGATCAGGCTCCCTTCCTGCCCTCAGATGTCCATTTGTCCCTCCAGCCATCCCCCCCCCCCAAAAAAAAAGAGATGGGGGGAAAGCCACAGCATTTCCTGAGCACATATGCCAAGTGTCCTGCCACGTGCTCTGCAAGCCCGTGGTTCATCATGTACCCCTTCCTCCCCAGCCTCTCCTGTCATGCCCCACTCCCCCACCTGACCCTCCCAGCTTCACTGTTACTCCAATACACCAAGCACTCTAGGTGCTTCCCCCACCTCAGGACCTTAGCCCATGCACTTCCCTCTGACACATTCCTCTCTCTCGCCACCCCCATGCCTTCAGATCTCTGAGATACCATCCCCAACCACTGGATCTCAGTCTCTGGCGATTCTCTATCACCGAAGCTTGTTTATTTTCTCCCTAACCCATCATTGTTTGCAACTGTCTTATAATTTATTGGTCTGAGGCATGTCTGTCTCTCTCAAGACTGTAAGCACCTTGAAGGACCTCATCACCAGTACCTGTACAGGACCTTCTATACAGTAAACATTCAATAAATATCCTTTGAAAGAAAGGAAGGAAGGAAGGTGGGAGGGAGGGGGGAGGAAAGAGAGAGACCGTGAGGTAAGAGTTCTTTATGCCCATTTTGCAGCCCTCAAGAGGCTCAAATAAGTGAAGTCCCTTGCCCCTAGGCCCATAGCCACACACCTAGGAAGCTGTGATATAAACCCAGCCCCAGCAGACTCCCAAGTCTGCTCCTCTCTCTAGACCACTGATGACCAAAGATGATCTTGACCTACAAAATATAGAGTCAATCAGGTAGCAAATGCCCCCTGTGCCCAGCACGTAGCTTAAACAATAGAACATCATGGAGACCTTTGAGGTTCCCTAAGTTTTCCTCCGGAACTCCATCCCTCCCTCCCTGCCTCTTCAGAGGTAACCATCATGCAAAATTGACTGTTTAGCACTTGTATCCATGTTTTTAATACTTTTACTCTGGTGCGTATGTTTAAACAGTACTGTTTTACACACTTAGATTTTACATAAAGAGCATCATCCTCTGTGTATCTTTCTGCAACCTACTTTTTTTTCACTTGATATTATGTTGTGAGCTTCATCCTAACAGCTCTATTTCATTCACTTTTGCTGTTGCGTATTGGTGCCCTGTATGAATAATCCATGGTTTATTTATCTATTCTCCATATTGATGGACATTTAGGTTGTTCCCAGCTTTCCACAATGTGTAAACCTTTCTTCAAAAGAAATATTTTGTGGAAGCTCAACATAAAAAGCAGATAAAAGCAGAACTGCTTCGTTTGAGTTGAGGAAGGGGCTGTCCTGAAGGCCTAGGAGGGGGTTCTGCTGCCAGGAGTTCTGCAAATATTCCTGGAGCTTCCCCCCGCCAGGCAGTAGGCAGGCAGGAGGCAGGACAGTGAGAAAGAGGTTGACTTTGCCTCTGATTTACGTCTGCACATTCAGAGGAGGGCCAGACATCCTTGCTGAGTCTTTTCTGGGTCAATTCAACCTTCTCCCAAGATGAACACACATGCGCACACACAGCTTTCCGTGATCCTATGCATGCACCATGTTCGTTCCCACTTCTGTGTCTTGCTCACACCTCCTGGTGTGCCCTCCCTCCCCTCCTCAAATCCTATCATTCAGGTCCCAGCTCCAGTCTCACCTCCGCTATAAAACCTTCCCTGATCGCCCCGGCCTAGGTCAACTCTCCTGGACAGCTCTTCACCATCTGTGAGTTGAGACAAGTAAAATTTAGGCCTGTTTGGATAGTTGTTCCTGGTAAGTTGAGGCAGAGGAATTCCAAGCTGTACACCCAACAGCTTACTAGACTGCTCCAAGTTCAAAACCAAATACCCCAACGTCTCTCCAAAACTGCTGCTCTTCCCCGCCTTCTGAGATCTCAGGGCCCAGCCGACTGCCTGCCCCATTCCCAAGCCCCACACCTGTCCCCTCCCTATGCCCCATAGGCAAGGCACCCCGCCTCCTGGTAGCTTTGCCTCCTATTTCCCCTTGCCCCCCTGCATGTCCAAAACCCTAGTCCAGCCACTGCCCTCTCTCTCAGGCTACTACAAACACCTCCTTTTTGGTCTCTCTGCTTCCACGCTTGCAGCCCCATAATCCATTTTCCAGACCTCAACCAGAGATCTTTGCAGAATACAAATCAGTGCTGTTGCTTCTCTGTTAAACCCCTCCAATGGCTCCCCATTGCTCCTGGGACGGAACCAAACTCCTTCTCGTCACCTGCAAGTCCTGCGTGCTCTGGGCTCTGCTTATCTCTCCAGCTTCATCGTGCTCCCCACTCCTCCTCTCTATCCTGCAACCGCACAAGCCTTCTTGCCCTGCCTCACCTGTGCCTGGTCCCTCCACCCCCATCCCCAGCAGGCCTTGGCCATGCTGTGTCCTCGGCCTGGACCACTGCTCTCTGCCTCTCTGCCCAGTTAACTCCTACAGTCATCAAGACTCCACTCAAAGTTACCTTCTTGGGTCAAAGTGAGACAGGATGGAAGGAGGCAGGGCACACCCTTAAAGAATGACAGAGTCGGGCTTCCCTGGTGGCGCAGTGGTTGAGAATCCGCCTGCCGATGCAGGAGACACGGGTTCGTGCCCTGGTCCGGGAAGATCCCACATGCCGCGGAGCAACTAAGCCCGTGAGCCATGGCCGCTGAGCCTGTGTGTCCGGAGCCTGTGCCCCGCAACGGGAGAGGCCACAGCAGTGAGAGGCCCGCATACCGCAAAAAAAAAAAAAAAAAAAAAAAAAAAAAAAAAGAATGACAGAGTCGTTGTGGATACAGCATAAACTGGTTAGAACCAACTACGTCCAAGATGGCGGAAGATTCCACTTCCAGTAGTCCTTGAGCCTCATTATACACTCATTGTATCACATTAGCATATGCTAAATGACACGCCCACAGGTGCCAGCACAGTTCCAAGGCTAACCATAAAAGGCCAAAGAGTGGGCAGTGGCCCAATTCCTGGAAACTCCCACCCCTTCTCCAAAATAGTTGGAATAATCCTCCCACTCATTAGCCTATGACATTACCCAACCCATAAAAACTAACCACCCCATATTTTGGGGTCTCTTGCCTTCTGAGATGGCCCACACTCTGTCTGTGGAGGGTGTTTCTCCCTGGGCCGAGTGCCTTTCAAGATGGACCGCATTCTGGCTCTGGAATGTGTATCTCTCTAAATAAATCCACTTCTTACCTATCACCTTGTCTGTTGCTGAATTCCTTCCATGTTGAGACATAAAGAAGCTGAGCTTCATTAAGTCCTGAGACCAGGTGTGTCATCTCAATTAAAAGACAGTGGGTTCAAGGGATTTCCCTGGTGGTGCAGTGGTTGGGAGTCCGCCTGCCAATGCAGGGGACACGGGTTCGAGCCCTGGTCCAGGAAGATCCCACATGCTGCGGAGCAACTAGGCCCATGCGCCACAACTACTGAGCCCACGTGCCACAACTACTGAAGCCCGCGTGCCTAGAGTCTGTGCTCCGCAACAAGAGAAGCCACTGCGACGAGAGGCCCGTGCACTGCAACGAAGAGTAGCCCCCACTCGTTGCAACTAGAGAAAGCCGGCACACAGCAACGAAGACCCAACGCAGCCAATAATTAATTAATGATTTTTTAAAAAGTGGGTTCGAGTCCCAGCCCATGGGTTCAAGTCTCAATCTGGGTTTTGGCTGGGTTCGAGTCCCATCCGAGTTGTGCGTTTCCAAAAGCAAGTCAAACTCCTATGACTGTGCTAAGCACCCGTGGACCTCTCCTGCATGGCACCTGTCATTGTTGTAACTGAACATTTCTTTGTGTGATTCTTGGAATAATGCTTGTCTTCCCCTCTAGGATGTGCACTCCACGAGGGCAGAGGTTACACCTTGTTCACAGACTTCTCCTTCGAGTTCAGTTCAGCAACAGGCTCAAAAATACTTGTTGAACAATTGAGTGATGAGAGCTGTAGTAACCATTTGTGCAGAGGCATGCTTCACGAAGCTCACAGCGATTGTGCAGGAGGAATTGGCAGGACTGGGATACTGGTTGGATGGGGAGGGAGGAGGGAAGGAGCAAGGCAGAGGAAGGTGAAGGCATGAACTCGAGCATCATGGAAAACCTTATGCTCTCAGTAGGACGAGAGCTTGAATCCCAGCCTTGCTAATTGCTGGGCCATCCTGGGACAGTAACTTCATTTTTCCGAGCTTTACAACAAAACTCTTAGTTGTCTGTGCCAGTGCTTCCCAAACTCTCTGTGGTGAAGAATCAGATTGTCTTCTTCCAGACTGTTGTGGACATTCTTTTGGTTTATGCTCTGATCACACATTTGGATGTTGCAACAGCATCGAATTGCTGTCAATATTTCTAGACAGCGACTCTCACTGTCTGTCTGCTCATCTCATATCAGATCAAGAACAAATGGTTCTCATATCAGCACTGGTCTACAGACCACAGTTTGAGTAGCACTGGTCTATACTTGCTGTCTCCAATTGCCCCCCACCCCCAATTCCCTCTCTCACTTTAAAAAATAATTTATTTAAAAATCATTTCAAAATTACGAGAGGAGTACAAAGAATTGCATATCCCCTTAATCAAAATTCTTCAATTGTCAACAGTTTACCACATTGCTCCACATCTACACACACACATACACATACCATTTTTTTTTTCCGAATTGTTTCAGAGCAGATTGAAGAAATCACCTCTAAATATCCTAGTGTATGTATCCTCAAACACAAGAACACTCTCTTATGGAACCTCATAACAACCATCTAAACGCGGATGTCAATGCTAATTCAGTATCATCGTCCAATCCACAGATCACTTTCTGATTTTGTCAGTGGTCCCAACAATGTCTCATTTTCTTTTCTGGTCTAAGGGTCTAAGACCCCACATAGAATCATCCATTCCATTTAGTTGTTGTGATGGTGAATTTTTTTTTTTTTTTTTTTTTTTTTTTTTGCGGTACGCGGGCCTCTCACCGTTGCGGCCTCTCCCGTCGCAGAGCACAGGCTCCGGATGCGCAGGCTCAGCGGCCATGGCTCACGGGCCCAGCCGCTCCACAGCATGTGGGATCTTCCCAGACCAGGGCACGAACCCGCGTCCCCTGCATCGGCAGGCGGACTCTCAACCACGGCGCCACCAGGGAAGCCCGTGATGGTGAATTTTATGTGTCAGCTTGACTGGGCTAAGGGATGCACAGATAGCTGGTAAAACTTCATCTCCCAGTGTGTCTGTGAGGGTGTTTCTGGAAGAGATTAGCATTTGAATCGGTAGACGAGGTAAGCAAGATCACCCTCCTGTAGGGCCTCATCCAATCCACCGAGGGTCCAAACAGAACAGAACGGTGGAGGAAGGGTGAATTTGCTCCCTTTGCCTCGGCGAGGACATCCGTCTTCTCCTCTTGGACATGAGCGCTCCTGGTTCTCAGGCCTTCAGACTCAAATTGGGACTTACACCATCGGCTCCCCTGATTCTCAGTTGTTGGGCCTGGACTCAAGCTACACCATCAGCTTTCCTGGGCCTCCATTGCTTGCAAATGACAGATTTGGGGCTTCTCAGTCTCCATAATCATGTAAGCCAATCCTTCATAATAAATCTCTGTCTGTCTATCTATCTCTCTATCTATCTATCTATCTATCTATCTATTCTGTTGGTCTGCTTCTCTGGAGACCCCTGACTAATGTGGTCATCATGTCTCTTTAGTCTCCTTCGATCTGGAGCAGTCCCTCAGTCCTTTTCTAGCTCCCATGACCTCTGGAAGAGGAACAGGCTTTTAGCTTCCACTATGACATCCACCTGACCAGCCACCACCATGAAGGCTGCCAAATGGAGATCCTCTATTTCCATCATTTCTTCTACACTGATGAGTTATCATTCTACCATAAGGGAGAGCTTTCCCTTCTAATCCTATTTATTTATTTGTGTTGTTTGCTGCATTTGCGTTTGTTTGTTTTACTATTTACTTAGTTGTTTGTATCAGTATGGACTCTTGGATTCCTATTTTATTTGATGGATTGTCATTTGTTACCATTTGTTATTCATTTGAGGCTCACGTTGCCCCAGTTGTCAATGGGAGGCCCTTCAAATTGGATCCTGTGTTTCTTTAGTGTGAGATGGTATTTAAAAAACAAAATGGGGGACTTTCCTGGTGGCGCAGTGGTTGGGAATCCGCCTGCCAATACAGGGGGCACGGGGTCGAACTCTGGTCTGGGAAGATCCCATATGCTGCGGAGCAACTAAGCCTACATGCCACAACTACCGAGCCTGCGCTCTGGAGCCTGCCAGCCACAACTAGAGAAAGCCCACGCACAGCAACAAAGACCCAACACAGCCAAAAATAAATAATTTTTTTTTTTAATGGGGAATTCCCTGGCAGTCCAGTGGTTAGGTCTCTGCGCTTTCACTGCCGAGGGCCCGGGTTCCATCCCTGGTCAGGGAACTAAGATCCCACAAGCCGTGGGGGTGCAGCCACACAAACAAACAAAACAAACAAAAAACCCAAAATGACTGAGTGTCATTGCTTACAGGCCCTCTCAACAGAGCTAGAAATATTATGCCACATACACACACACACCACACGTAGCTATACATGAATACCTACATACACATCTATAACTATCTGTAACCATCAGTTCTTGTCAACACCTCCAATTCCAGCCTAATACCTCAAGTTTCTTTCTAGCTTGGGACACCTCGTTCCCATCATCCTCAATATATTTACTTGTTGGCTCAGTCCCCCTATATGTAAACCATGCCCCGGCCACGCCAACCCTGTCCTTAGCCCTGCTGTCTCTTTGGTCCCGCTGTCATCTTATAGCCCCTGGCAATGCTGTCCCCTCCAAGAGAAGGGAAGGAAAGAGAAGGGGGAAAAAGGAGAGGGAGGGAGAGGAGAGAAAGAAGAGGAAGAATCTTTCATTCTCTCTTGAGCTACTCCAAACAAGCTAAATCTCCCATTATTCCTCCAAAACTGCTTTGGTCAAAGTCACCAATGATCCCCGGACTGCTAAATCCAATGGTTAAGTCTCAGTTCTCATCTTCCTTGCTCCGAAAGTCACGACAGATACAACTGATTATGATCTCCTTCTGGAAACACTTTCTTCACTTGGCTTTGCCTGGTTTTCCTTCCACATCACTGGCTGCTACTTCTTTGTACCTTTTGCCAGCCCCTCCTCAATTCCCCATCTATTCAGTTTGGGGACCCCAGGGCTCAGGCTTTGGTCCTCTTCTTTCTTCATCTACCTTCACTGCCTTGGTGATCTCATCCAGTCTCATGACTTTAAATATCATCTATGCCCTGATGTCTCCCAAGTCATATCTCTACGCAGAACCTCTCTTCCAGACCTTTATAGCTATATTCATTTCCTGGGGCTGTCATAACAAATTACCATCAACTCGTTATTCTCCTACAGTTCTGGAGGCTAGAAGTCCAGGATCAAAGTGTTAGCAGGGTCGGTTTCTTCCGGGGGCTCTCAAGGAGAATATGTTTCCTACCTCGCTCCTAGCTTCTGGTGGTGGCCAGCACCCTGGCATGCCTTGGCTTCTGATGTATCACTCTGATCTCTGCCTCCATCTTTACATGGTTTTCTCCCTATGTGTCTTCTGTACACATAGGGAGAATATGTGTACATATGTACACACATATGTGTTTCTCTGTACCCAAATTTCTCTCTTCTTATAACACACCACTCATCTAATTAAGGGCCTGCTCCAATCTAGCATGACCTCATCTTAACTTGATTACACCTGCAAAGACCCTATTTCCAAATAAGGTCATATTCACAGGTTCCAGGTAAACATGAATTTGGGGGAGGGGGACACTATTCAACCCTGTACAATGCACCACTCAACATCTCGCTATGGGATGCCTCAGTACATTTCAAACTTCAGGTGTCCAACCTGAACCCCAATCTTCCCTTTCTGTCCCCAAACCTGCTTCTTCCTCAGCCTTCTCCATCTCAGTAAGTGGCTACTTCGTCCTTTCAGTCATGCTGGCCAAAACCCGCTGAGTCACCTTTGATTCCTCTTTCTTTCATCCCCCACATTTAATCCAACAGGAAACCCTGCTTGCTCTACCTGTGACATGTGCGAGAATCTGACCCCTTCTTCACCACCGGCCCCACTACCACCCTGGTCCAAGCCTCCATCATCTCGCACCTGGATCATCTGTAACAACCTCTTTATCAGGCTCCCAGCTTTCACCATTACTCCCTTTGGTCCACGCTCCCCACACTAGCCAGACTGATCCACGTGAAACACCAGTCAGACCGTGTCACCCTTCTGTGTGACACTCTCCCATGTTAGGTTGCCAGGCAAAATATGGGCTGCCCAGTTAAATCTGAACTCCAGGTAAACGGCAAGTAACTTTTATTGTAAGTATGTCCCATGAACCATATGGGACAAACTTACACACAAAAAAATAGCTGTTCGTTACCTGAAATTCACATTTAACAGGGCATCCTGTATTTTTATTTGGTAAATGAAACGGTCATATTCCCACGGCTCCCATCTCGTTCAGAGAAATACCCAGAGTCCTTACACTGGCTTCCAGGGCCCTGCATGTTCAGGTCCCGCCCCTCACTTCCCATCTTTCTACTTTCTTGCTTTCTCACCCTGCTGCAGCCACACTGGCCTCTTTACCAAACCTGAGAGACACCAACCTTACCCTCACCTCAGGATCTTTGCCTGCTACGCACTTCCTCTGAATATTCACACAGCTTGCTCTTCGCTTCCCTCAAATCTTTGCTCAAATGCTGCTCAGTAGGGCCTTTTCTGACTACTCAAGTTTATTCAGCCTTTCCTACTTTATTTTCCCCCATAGCCCTCGTCATCAGTTGATATATATTTTACTTATTTCTCTTGTTTATTATCTATCCCCTTGATTAGAATGGCAGCACCACGAGGGCAGAGGCGTTTGTCTGTCTTGCTCATGGCTCTATATACAGAGCCTGGAACACGACCTGGCCCATGGGGGAGCTCAATAAATATTTGTTTAATGAATAGCTCTCAGTTTCTTCATCTGTAAAATGGAAGTACCTCCCTAAGTCATGGAGTTATTATGACAATCAGATGAGTTAATAAAAGCAAAGTGGTGCTTAATAAATGCTCCCCTGCCCCCCACCGCCATCTAGGTTCCCTGCCAACTCAGAGATTCTAGAAAAGGTCTCTAAAGAGTTCTGTCTGTGAGCTGGCTATCCTTAGAGGCGTTGCTGTCCCCCTAGTGGCAACTTCTGGAATTACAGGCATCATGCCCTGGAAGGACTAACCCGTTATTAGGGACCAAGCCCAGCAAATCCCCTTTTTACGTTGGCAAACATGCTCAGAACTCCTGATCGAGGCTCCCAGGAGCAGAGCAGCCACCAAGTGTCTCAAAGACAGTTGCATCTCTTCCCCAGGCCCACATCTACCTGGTGCAGGCTCCCACTTTCCCCAGCACCGGCCCCTGCTCTTTCCTGGGTCTGGTTTTTAACTCCGTCTCACCGCCTGCCTTTACCTTCATTATCCTCTGCCTGCCATGGCAGGGTTAGTTAAGTGTTGGAGCGATGTCATTTACAGCCTCCTGTTGCTAAGCAACGGACCCAGGTGAGCCCTAGAACTTCTTTCTTAGCCACTGAAATGTATCTGGTGGAGTGACGGGGGCACCGGCTGAAGTGTTTCATCACCTGGGACAAGCTGATGGCCTGATGGCCCTGTCCCTCTTGGGCCCTGGACAGGACTGATCCAGGCCTCTGGGCCCCACTGCCCTCAGCCTCCCCTAATTAACCAGCGCTGCTCAGGGACTCCTGGGTGTCCAGCCCCAGGGTACATATTCCCGGCAGAAATGAACCAGATCTGGCCCCAGCCTTTGAGAGTCTCTCTGTCTCAGTGCACAGAGATTCCCAAGGAGGTCACTACAATCTGGGGTGAGTCAGATCCACTCTGCCTGACAAGAATGCTCCAGAGAAGATGCCTCTTTGAGTCTCAAAAGAACAGGGAGCTCGCGGAGA
The DNA here is from genome assembly GCF_026419965.1 of Kogia breviceps. Lineage (NCBI taxonomy): Eukaryota > Metazoa > Chordata > Mammalia > Artiodactyla > Physeteridae > Kogia > Kogia breviceps. The sequence goes on from NC_081323.1 coordinate 21,634,356, forward strand.
GGGAGGAGAAAGCCAGTTCCGGAGCCCTCCCTCTCCCGGCCCAACCTTTGCTCTAGCGATCATGGCTGCCGAGGATGTGGCGGCGACCGGCGCGGGCTGCTGCACGAGATTTTCACGTCGCCTCTCAACCTGCTGCTGCTCGGCCTCAGCATCTTCCTGCTTTACACGATCGTGCGCGGGGACCAGAAGACGGCCAGCGACAGCGACGACGACGAGCCGGCCCCGCTGCCCCGCCTTAAGCGGCGCGACTTCACCCCTGCCGAGCTGCGGCGCTTCGACGGCGTCCAGGAGCCGCCTATATTCATGGCCACCAACGGCACGGTGTTCGACGTGACCAAAGGCCGCAAGTTCTACGGGCCTGAGGGGCCATACGGGGTCTTTGCCGGAAGAGACGCATCCAGGGGCCTTGCCACATTTTGCCTGGATAAGGAAGCACTGGAGGACGAGTACGATGACCTTTCTGACCTCACTCCTGCCCAGCAGGTGACCCTGAATGACTGGGACTCTCAGTTCACGTTCAAGTATCATCACGTGGGCAAGCTGCTGAAGGAGGGGGAGGAGCTCACTGTGTACTCAGATGAGGAGGAGCCAAAGGATGAGAGGGCTCGGAAAAAACGATTAAAGCCTGCAGTGGACGCATATCTATTTTTGTATTTTGCAGAATCATTTGTAACATTCCCGTCTCTCTTTAAAACATGGTGATTTCAATATTTAGAAAAGTTTTGAACTTGCTGTACATTTTTTAAATTAACATCACTACTGACACTGATAAAGCTAACTTCTGTCTTAGAATGCATGATATGTTCGTGTGTCACAAATCCAGAAAGTGAACTGCAGTGCTGTAATACAAATGTTATCACTGTTTTTCTTCTATCTGTAGTCAGTACAGGCTGCATTTGAATTTGTTTTTCCTGAGAGACAGGTAAGACGTGGGTATTTGCCCCAAAGAGGTAAAAATGTTAAACGTGTGAAGTCCTTCAAGCATCAAGGAACAAAGGATCAACTTTTAGTCATGATGTTCTCTGAAGACAGCAAATCCCTTGTTTCTCAATTGACCTAACTGCATGATTTCTGTTTTATCTACCTCTGAAGCAAATCTGCAGTGTTCCACAGGCTTTGGTATTGATTAAAGAGAGGTGTCCAGTAACAAAACGAAATCTCAAAGCTGGGCTCAATTGCAAGAAATCTACTTTCTTTGTTTTCAGTCTGCAACATTGTCCTTGTCCTCCTTGGGACCCTCAGATGCCCTCACTAACACAGTAATCTACAGTGAGGATTAAAACAGGATGTGAACATTCGAAAGCAAGCTTTGGAAAAAATCAGCTGGCTTGCCTAAAAACCTAAAATACATGAATAAGATTGTAGGACTATCTTCCCAATCCCCACGTTCCTGGTTATTTTACGTGGTTGGACGTGAGAGAGGGGCATGCAGAACAGGAACAGGTGATTGCTCTCTTAAGAGCCTTCACACCCCTGAAGAATGAGGAAACTGTATACATCACTAGCCAAGTGGTTTTTCAAGTGTATCCATAAAGTAACAGTTATTCTTCTGTTGTTATAAAACTATAGCCACTGCAAGAGTAGTAGTCAAGTGTCTTGGTCTTTGATATTGGTCTTTTGGTTAACAATAAACTTAGCTTAAATAGACTGTACAGTTGTATGAATTTGTAAAAGTATTATATGAACAATTAGTGAGGTTTCTTTTTTTTTTTTTTTTTTTTTTTTTTTTTTTTTGTGGTACGCGGGCCTCTCACTGTTGTGGCCTCTCCCGTTGCGGAGCACAGGCTCCAGACGCGCAGGCTCGGTGGCCATGGCTCACGGGCCCAGCCACTCCGCGGCATGTGGGATCTTCCCGGACCAGGGCATGAACCCGTGTCCCCTGCATCGGTCCCCTGCATCGGCAGGGGGATTCTCAACCACTGTGCCACCAGGGAAGCCCCAGAATAACAAACACCTTTTTATTTGAATAGTTTTGAACTTACTTTAAAGAGTGTTAGAAAGATATACAACCAGTACATCAAACAACTGATGTGACATAGTGTCTTTAAATACTTTAATTTAAGTTTTTTAAAGCAAGTTATTTTAAAGAAAAATATTAACTAATAATACAGGTGGTACCTAAAGGGTGATCTGGGAATGTCCAAGATTTCGGAAACACTAAAGCAGTCTTTCTAGGCTCTTTCTACCCTGCCGTCCATGCAAGGACTAATACCAAGTGCTCTCGGGCACTCTTAAACCAGAGCCCCGGAGGCACACCAGGTGAGATTATCACCTTCGTTTCACAGATGGGTCACTTAGGCCCAGGGAGGTTACTAAGCAAGTCTGTAGCTAGGAGAGCTCTGACATCACTCATGGGTCTCTCCCAGCTCCCATCCCCAGCATATGTGTAAACAGTGAATTTTCCCTGAAAGCATCCAGGAGCCCATCTGCAAAGTCAGACATGCTGGAGACAGCCCACCACCAGACTTCGGGCCAGTTGTTTCCCACCTCCAGACCTTGGGTTTGCCATCTGTACTACGGGAGTGTGCCCACTGAGATTGGGTGAGGGTCAAGGTCTTTTCCAGCTACGAGTTCTTGGAGTCAGAGTTTTTGAGAGCCCCTGAATGTTCAGGAAACTAGAGAAGGGTGTTGAGGGAAGGAGGCAGCTGCTGCATCTCAGGCCTCCTTACTGTGCAAATGGCTCTGAACTGCAAAGGGCCCAGAAACGCTTCCCAGCATTGCCTTGGGCAAGACTCCTCCATTGCTCTGAGGGATCTGGCTTGCTTGATCCTGGTCTCTGGGGTCCTCTGAGGACACCCTTCCCTCCTGCTGCCAGATGTGGGTGCCTGCCTGACAGGGTGACCAACCATTCAGTTTGCCTGGGATGGAGGAGTTCCTGGATTGTGAGACTTTAAGTTTTAAAATCAGGATGGTCCCAGACAAAGGGGGATGAGTTATCTCCCTGCTGCCTCTGCCAGGCCTTGTGCTGAGAGCTTTACTCTCATCTCCTCCTGGTGTCCTTGATACAACCCAGAAGGTAGGGCTCATCGTTGCTGTTATTGTCTCATTTTCCAGATGAGAAGAACGGAGGCTCAGAGGGGAAATGACTTGCCAGGGTCAGAGCTGCCAGTGGTAGAGCTGATTTTCAAATCCAAGGCTGGAGTATCAGAGGTACGGGAACTTGACATAAAGCCTTTCAGTAGTCCAAGAGTCTCAGCATTGGTCATGCCAGGGTGAAGTCAGAGAGGAGGTGGGTCACACGGAGCCAATATCAAGGCATTGTTCTCTGTGTCTAAAATGACATCGTCTTCTTTTCCATGAAGGTCAGAGACTTGGACTACGGTGCTAACCCCACACCTAACCTGGGTAACCTTGAACAAATCTCTTGCCTCTCTGGGCCTCAGTTTTTCCTATCTAGAAAATGGGAAAGTTATCTTGGATTCCCTTTAAGACTATAAAGCTATGAAGGGGGCTTAGAGATCATCAGATGGGATTGCCTCTTCATTTTACAGATGAAGGAAATTGAGGCCCAAAGAGACAAGAGGCTAAGTCTTGTGATTGCACTTGCCTATGGGAGTAGAGAATGTGGTCAAAACTCAAAGAGATGGGCTTCCCTGGTGGCACAGTGGTTAAGAATCTGCCTGCCAATGCAGGGGACACAGGTTCAAGCCCTGGTCCAGGAAGATCCCACATGCTGTGGAGCAACTAAGCCCATGCGCCACAACTACTGACCCTGTGATCTAGAGCCCACGAGCCACAACTACTGAGCCCACGCGCCACATCTACTGAAGCCCACACACTCTAGAGCCCGTGCTCTGCAACGAGAGAAGCCACCGCAGTGAGAAGCCCGTGCACCGCAACAAAGAGTAGACCCTGCTCGCGGCAACTAGAGAAAGCCTATGCACAGCAACGAAGACCCAACACAGCCCAAACTAATAAATAAATAAATAAAAATAATAAATAAATTTATATTTTTTAAAAACCTCAAAGAGAAACAGAGTCAACATGAAGAGAAATATACAGAGAGGGAGGGAGGAAGAAAGGGAGAGGAAAAGGGGAAGAGGGGGAGAGGGAGAGAAAGAGACAGAGAGAGACAGAGAAAGACACACAGAGAGAAACAAAGAGAAGAAATGAGCGAGCATTTGCAGCTGACCTTATTCCGTTCTGGATCTAGCCATGCCTGAAGTCCACTTGGGCATCCTAGTGATGAAATCAATAAAGTCCCTCTTTCACTTAAGCCAGCTTGCGATGTGCTTCTCTGATTTACGACCCAAAGAGCCCTGAGTAATGTATACCAGTTCTTTTATCCTTCCATTCAGGGATCTGGGGATATGTGTATTAAGTAATTAATTCATTCATCCATGCAACAAACATTTATTAGCACCCACTATGTGATAAGTACTGTACAAGGGGCACAGTGTGGATACAGTGATAAACAAGATACATGGGAGGCCTCAAAGGACTCACAATCCAGTTGGGAAGGCAGACAGGAAAATAAATTAGTGCAATGAAGTGTGATGGAAGTCGCAGAGAGAGACTGTGTGCCAGAGAGAGAGAGGTGAGGCACTGTAGGGAAGGTGTGGTGCCCAAAGAAGCAGGCTAAGAGACGGAAACAATGGACGGCCCCCGGGACATGATGTAAAATGGTTGGGAGGGGGCTGGGGAGGTGGAAAGGAGTGAGAAAGGCAGAGAGAAGAAGAGGGATCTGAGTGCAGCCGCTTTGAACATGGATGAGTGCCTCCTCTGCTACTTAGTCCCCGGTGGACCTGGGGGTTTCCAAGATGAGGAAGACAGGATCCTTCCCAGAGTGGCAGGGGAGCCAGAAGCCCACAAACAAGAGCACAGGGATAGTATAGAGGCTGGGACTAGAGGTCTGTCCACTGAGATACTGAGGGGGTGTGGCCAATTCTAAGTGGGGGAGGGGATGTCAGACAAATTTTCTTATAAAAATCTATCTAAGTTGGGTCTTTGAAATGAAGGTGAGGTGATCAGGGATGGAGAGTGTATTCCAGGTAGGGTTTTAGGGATAAGGGTGGGCTAGGGTATGCGGCTGTGAACAGAGTAGCCCCAGGCAGACAGACTGATGCAAATCCCAGTCTGAGGCTGCTTCATGTGGGTTTTCCTCAAAGCAGATCCTGAGACAAGAATTTACGTGCAAGCGATGTATCTGGGAGGTGACCCCACAACAGTGAGGGGCGTGAGACTGGGAACGGAAGGGAAGGAAGCCAGTGCAGGGAGTGTTCATGAGTGGGCGGCTGCTGTGGGCAACTGGACCCCAGTCCTGCTGGAGACCCTTGAGAGCATGTGCAGAACAGGCCGCAGAACTGTCTCTGGTGGGTGGAGTGAGGAAGCTGGAATCCTGCCCTCCCTGAAGTAGGGCTGTCCCAGAGGTTTTAGTGATGAAGCCAATAAACTCCCTGCATGTCCTGCTTGCCCCTGCATCCACTGCTCGCCAACTGTGTGAACTCAGCCTCTCTGTGCCTCGGTTTTCTGATCTGTAAAATGGGGCTAATAATGGTACCTCCTGCACAGGAATCACGTGGATGTAAAATGCTTAGCACAGGGCCTTGGAAGTGGCTCAGACAATAGTCACCATTATCATCTTTAGGGAACTGTGAATAGTTCGCAGGGCTGGAATAGAAGGTGGAGGACAGGAAGAAATGAGTCAGGAGGAGGAAGCAGGGACGGAAGGGGACTTGTCAAGGGCCTTGATTATCAGCACAGGAAATTGAAGGCATGAAATTTACAACAAAGGTGCTGGGATGGGGGAGCAGAGGAAAAAAAGCTCACCCGAAGCTGCTACCACTTGGAGTTGCGTAGCCACAGGTGCTGCCATTGTCACCATGGTCACTACTGAAACTATTGGCGCTGCTGGAGCCCACGTTTGTCAGTGGTCGACTGAAGTTGTCTGTTGCTGCCACTGCTACGTTTAATCTCCTGCTAGGACCTCCCGTTAACAGAACCTACTAGCCCCAGCTGAAGAAATCATCTGAGAAATGTAGTTTGCAGGCTTCTAACCCTGGCAATAACAAGAGAGTAGAGAGGGGTGAGGTGGGACTGAGAGCCAACAGCAAATAATTGGCCCACAAGACCTCTTCAGCCATCAAAGCTAATAACATGAGAACCCCTCTGATAACATCAAACAGAAGTGGATGGATTTATGTCAGTTATAGCACCAAGGTGGGAGCCAGACAAATCTTTGATATGGGGGAGTCCTTAGGACCAGCATTTTCTGAAGTTTAAGGAGCAGCAAAACTCTTTTCCCAGCTGTGGCAGCTGCATGTATCCCAGAGAACGGCTCTAGTTGAGGTTGAGAGGGGACGTGTCACCCACACATCCAGTCCCCTCTCTGCAGCTGGCCCCCTCCTCACCAGAGTCCTCCTGCCAAGCCCCTCAAGGGACCTCACATAACCACCTGACTCTGAGGAAATGACTTGTGTCCAGGTCTTAATTTATAAAGATGACTGAGTGACAGAATGCCATTGAAAGAAGAATTTATTACTTACAATTCCCGGGAGCAGGGAGCACACCACACCAGGGGTCCCCAACCCCTGGGCTGCAGAGGGTACCGGTCTGTGGCCTGTTGGGAAGCCGGCCACACAGCAGGATGTGAGCGGCGGGTGAGCAAGTGAAGTTCCCCATCGCTTGCATTACCGCCTGAAACATCTCACCCCACCGCATCCCCTGTCCCCGTCCGTGGAAAAATTGTCTTCCACGAAACTGGTCCCTGGTGCCAAAAAGGCTGGGGGCCACTGTACCACACCACACGGGGCTACACGAGGAAGGGCCAGGTTTCGTCAGGAGGCAGGAGCAAGGGGAAGACAGAGGCCACAGCCTTTACTGGGACTCCTACAGGAAGGGCAGGTGGCCAGAGTAGACAGCTTATGACTGGTTACTTTGAATAATTCCAGTGGGCTTTGGGGCATAGGGGCTGTCCCTAGTTGTCTGGTACTTGGCCCTGGGTGGATTTAGGGCAGGGGAAATACTGGCTTGTCGTGTGAGGGCTAGCTAAAGGAGGTAGTTCAGAGTATGGGCTCTGGATCCCAAAGGAGCTGTATACAACTTTGGCCATAGTTTGGCCCATGACTAATGGATGCCGAAAAGACAAATTCAGAATCTCAGAAAACAGATTTAGAAGAAAAATCCAGTAGAAAACCTCTGATCTTGTCTTGATTTCACACATACACCCATTTTACAGATGGGAAAGGGTAAAGGACCTCCCCAAAGTTTCACACTGAGTTTGATTTGAGACGAGGACTTGGGCCACCCGTTGTCTCTCAGTCCATACCCTCTCCCTGACTCCTTCAGGCTGGTAAGTGTTGGGGCGTATCTGCAAGGCTAGATAAATATTTCCCCGTACTTGGCTTGCCCTCCCTTCCCCATGCCAGCTGTCTGTCCTGAGCCTCCAGCCCTGTCAGCTTTCTTGCCCCTCCCCAAACTAGCTGAGTCCTGCTGGGTAGCAGATGAGAAATCACCTCTGCAATGGTGGGCTCTGTATCAACATGGCTCCTTCTCTGGGACATCTGAGTCCAAACAAGCAAGTTGCAGGGACATGCACAATACTGGACCACTGCTCATCAGGCCTTTCCTACCCACCTCTCCTGGAGAGGTGGTCTTCCCTTGACCCCTTCCCACACGTGCACAAACGCGCGCGCACACACACCCCCACACGCCCCACTCCCACTGTGTTCTCATCCCTCAGACCTCAGTTGTAACGTCCCTTCCACAGAGAGGCCCCCCTTGACCACCCCATTAGGAAGGCTGTCCTGCAGAATATGTCTCTCCCAGCACCTCTGTTTGTAATAATAAATACTGGTTGGTTGGTTTCTCTCCCCACTGGCGTTTAGCTTCCAGAGGATGGGACTGTGTCAGTCTGATTTCAACTTCATCTCCTGTGCCTGAAACACATCAGCCGCTCAATAAATGTGTTGAGTGAATGAGGAAATGAATGAATGAGTTGAGTAGATGAATGAGATTGGGGCTCGAAGAGGAGAAAGTATTCGGCACTGGCCGCCAGCTGCTGGAAGAGGCAAGGATAGATTCTGGGCTATTTCCCCTGCTCGCTCCCTCCCCAGGAGCTCAGGCACCAGGGAGGGGATTCAACCTGGGTTGGGGGGGGGGGTCCCCTGTCCCCCACTACCCTCCACCCCGCCTGGAGTGTCCCATCCCGTCGGAATCGGAGGGCCCCCTCAGCGTCCCCCCTCCACCAGGAAAGGAGGGGCGTGTCGCTCGGGCCCCCGCTCCCGCCCCGGCTCCACACCCGGCGCTGCAGGGAGAGGGAGAGCGCGTAGCCCCCGCGCCCACCGATGCAGCAATTTGCAGCCCGACCTCAATTAGCCCGGAGGCTAAGCTCTCCAATTACCGCGTCAATCACTGCGCCGGAGGCAGCGGAGGGAAGGAATGGAGGGGGAAGAGCGAGGGGAGAGGGCCAGGCTGGAGCAGCCCTCTTGCCCTGGACTGGCTGAAACCGGTCCGGGCTCCCAGGGAAGAAGCGGTAGAGTGCCCTTCCCCTCCTAGCCCACCTCAGAGCTCGGGTGACCTGTCTCATCACTATTTTGGACTCCCCCAGGTGGAGACTGGAGGGCCTCCTCCTCCCAATCCCACCCACCTCCCCATGCCCCTCTCCGCTCGGCCTCTGCCAGCCTCGGTTTCCCCATCCACTAGATTGTAAGCTTCGTGAAAGGGAGCCAATATCTTGCCTGTCTTGCACACCCTAGACAGTCGATGGCAAATAAATAGTGACAGAAATAAAGGAGCAAATCTGCTATATGGAAATCAGAATACTACCACAGAAGATAGTTGTGAGCATAAAGCAAGATGTCTAGAAAATTATGGAGAATTGGTACACGGTGAATGCTTGAGAAATGCTGTTATCATACATTGAGTCAACAACATCTGAAGGCACCACCTTTGTGCCAGGCTCTATGATTCCATTCCAACAAAGTTAAAGAACAAGCAAACTGCGTCTTTGGTACTAGAAGTCAGAAATGTGGTTACCTGGTTAGCCGACCACAGGGGAGGCTTTGGAGTAATGGAAACGTTATCTCAATCTAGGTAGTGGTATACATATGTAAAAGTCATTGAGCTGTACATTTCACGACCTGTATATTTTACTGGGTGTATGTTAGACCTCAGTAAAAATGTTTAAATAGAAAAGTAACATATTGGACTTCCCTGGCGGTCCAGTGGTAAAGACTCTGCACTTCCACTGCAGGTGGAATGGGTTCAATTCCTGGTCTGGGAACTAAGATCTCACACGCCCCGCAGCCAAAAAAGAAAGAAAGTAAGTAACATATTCATATCTCCGGGCATCTTACAGCTCTACAAGTCCCCTTCATTTAGCCCACTATCCCACATGAATTTTATATGGAAAATAAGAAGTCTTTTTCTTCATTGAGATTCTGAAACACAACTTAAAACAATATAAGTTAAACATTAAAATAATTAAAGACAAGATCATGGGGACCCCAACCATCTCCTTTCACTGCCTCTGGAAAGCCTTTCTTCCCTGCTGAGCCCTCCAGGTATTCTCACCACCCCCAGGGTACTTTCTCAGAATAAGATGTGAGTCAGAGTCTGGTAGATTCAACAGAACTGCATCCCCTTAGAGCAAAGAACAGTCTGGCATTTGGAATAGAAAAACCTTGCTTTCCCAGCAACTTTGCAAAAGTGATTTCTAGTATTAATGGGTGGAAACTTCTCCTGGATTGACCCCCTTTTCACAGGACTAATTATGGATTTATTAATATTTATGGACCTCTTGTCACAGCCAATAGCTCTTGTTTGAGGACATTAAGCCTTATCGCACTACCTCCAGGAAGGGGCATTTGAAGCCAGCTCTAATTGGGTGACCCCCAATCAAGATAGAAGGGAGAAAATGACAATAGCTCACCTGTTGCCATATATTAAAATACCATCTGCCCAGCTTAATGATTATCTTTAGAATTAATAATATTGCTAGCCCAGGTTTGGGCCCTAATAGCAGGAAATCGTTTAAAATACTTTGCTAAGAGCAATCAGCGTTTTGATAAGGCTAATGGCCGTGCCCCTGGCTGTTTCTCATCTCTGAGCTCTCTGTTTTCCTTCCCCAGCAGAAGGCCCCTTTGTCCATATCACTTGTCATCTAATGTCAGCATCACCTGGTGCTGTGTCTCCTGATGGGGTTCCCACTGCCTCTCTCACCCTCATCCAATCCGTCTTAGGTGCTGCAGTGAGATTTATCTTTGGAAGACGCAGCTCTGGCCCTGTCATACCCCTACTCTACCATCTTTAGTGGCTCCCCATTGCCTACTGTATGAACTGCAGAAACGGGCATCTAGCCCTCCACCATCCAGCCCCAAATGCTCCATGCTTTGTTCCCTTTAAGGACCCAGATCTTTAGACACACTAGACAATCACTTCTCTGTTCCCAGGGCACACGCCTGATTTCTGTGTTATTCAGAGAAGTAACATGGGTTTGGGATTTGGACCACCGAGACTCAGATCCCAGTGCTAGCACTTTCTAGTCTGATCTTGTGCAAAATGCTGAACTACTTCGAGCCTCAATTGCCACATCAGCAAAATAGAGATAAAATGTTGTCTACCTCATGTGGCTTGTTATAAGGATTGCACGTGACCAAGTAGGCCAAGTGCTTAGCCCAGGGCCTGGCACACCTCCAGAACAGGTGTGCAATTAATGCTTGCCCCCAACCTTTTTCTAATTCTGCAACTTTACATCCCTCTACCTGGAGTGCAGGGAAGTGCGGGGCTTCAGAGCTCAAGTAATTGAGAATTCAAATTCAGGCTTGAGTGATCTTGGCAGGTATCTTAATCTCTCTAAGCCTCAGTTTCTTCATCCATGAAATGGGTACAATAGTCCTAACTAATTACCACTATTATGAGCTTTAAATAACATAATGCAGGTAAAACACAATACAATTGGCACATAGTAACTGCTTGATAAACATTAATTTCATTGTTGTTGCATTTCCAGTCATCAAAGCACCAGTCCAGTCAAAGTCCTTCTTCTCCAGGAAGCCCTCGCACGCCTCACCTTTTTCTGACTCTCTCTTGTAATGTTTTGTACTTTCCACGGGCCATTTGGATGCCTCCATCTTTCCCTTCTGCCATCTCCCGAGTGGACTGAGTGCTCAGGGACTAAATCATGTCCAGCTCTGCACTCTCTCCCAAGACCCTTGGTACCTGGCATGAAGTTTGGCACAGAGCAGGCACTCGAATGTTGACTCAGTAATGACAATAATTGTAGCTAATAAGTACTGAGTGCTCACTATGTGTCAGGCACTGTGATGGGTACTTTAGAGCAATGAATTCTTACGGCCATTAATTTTTAACATTCATAGCAATTAACAAGTAGTTCACTCCTATAGCAACTAATAGCGGTTCATTCTTACAACCAACCTCCATTTGTTTGTCTTCTATTAGTATCTCCAGTTTATTGGACAGGAAACTGAGGTGTAGAGAGGTCATACATACAGTTAGGAAGTGAAGGACTGAGGGGTCAAGTGCAGCCTGAGGGCTGCCTGGAGCCCTTGCCCACCAACAATAGGGAGCTAGAGTTGGCACCATCTCCCTAACTTTTCTCGGGCAACCGTCGTAGGCAGAGCTGTGGTTTTCTGTCCCCAAGGTAGATACCAGTGCTTGCTATGTGCCCATCTCTATGTGGGGCCCTCCCCAACATCATCTCCTTATACTGAGTACTGTTATCTTCATGTTATAATGGTGGCAACCAAGGCTCAGAGAGGTGAAGCCACTTACCTAAGGTCACACAGCTGCTAAATGGAGATGGGATTTGAACCCAGGCCCAGGGGGCTCCAGTCTACTTCATGATTGGTGGGCTCAATTAGAAGCATGAGTTTTTCCCTCCAGTTTTTGCTGGACTACAGCCCTGTCCTGACCTCTATGCCTCTTTCCTGGGACACTGACACCATGCTCTGGGGTCTGCAGCCCCTACTCTTGAGAGGCAGGAGGGCTCTGGGCCCTTCTCTATGCCCTCTACGCCTTCTCCTCCCCACCAGCTGGTGGTATCATTTTAACACCAACAGAGTTGCCTTCCTGGGGTTCAGACGCTGCCTTGCCTCTGGCCCTTGTTCTTTTGGACTAAGGGCACCTGAGCCCACCTGGTCTCCCTCGTCGAGCCTCAAACATTGGGATTGGGAGTCAGAGGCAGGTGTCCACCTTGTCCTTCCTGGCAACTAATATGTATAATGGCAGAGAAATGAGCAAAGAGGTGTGGGGGGGGCGGTCTGGGGAGGAAGCATCAGCCTGGGTGAAGCAGGACAGGCTGTCTGAAAAAGAAGATCGTGAGCTGGCCCTGGAAAGGGTGAATTCACCAGGCAGAAGAGGGAAGCCAAAGCCTTGGAGGCAGATGGAGAGGGAAACACAGGGAGGCATAACCTTAACGCTGTCTTCCAAAAAGAGCAGGAGTGGAGACCGTGGATGGAAGAGGCCAGAGTCAAAGCTGGTGAGGTCAGTCCTTTGGTGGTGGAGTGGGAGGGGGCCTGTGATTCCAGAAGATGTACAGGAACTGAAACTCACCCTTCCCTGTGCAGGGGTCAAGGAACGGTGAAGAGCACTCAGACCCCAAGAAGAGCTGCCCCATATCACCTTCCCACTCCCTCCCAGGAGCTGTCACCAGGACAGTGATTAGGTGCTGCCGACAGGTGCCGGGAGGACTGCTGGCTATCACCAGCGAGGCCCCTGACAGCCGCTCCAGCTGTCTCCCATCAGAGAGAACACACATCTGAGGCTAGCCTGATGAGGCTGTCTCTAGACAGGCAGCTGCAGAGGGAGAGAGAGGTGGGATACAGTCTGCTATTACAGGGCACACCCTGGCCATCTCCCCAGTGCCACCCAACAAGAGGTTCTTAATCACCAGAGAGCCGAGCCTCTGGGGGCCTTTCTCAGGCTCCTCTGACCTCGCCGGCACATGCCTGTGCCCAAACATGCCCTTAAACAGGTCTGAGAGTCCACCTACGCACCACGTGACAAATATCTACATGTGAGTGGACACTGACGTGCAGAGTCAGCGGTGGCTGCATCTGCACTGGAGTGTAAGCGTGCACAAACATGAGTACGTACACGTACACATTCACACCTGTTCTCAAGCAGAAAAGCTGCCATAGGTGCACACATACGCACATTGATTCCTGGATGCCTGCACACTCAATGAACACGAACACGTGTGCACCACATTCACACATGTACACTCAGAGTCTAAATCTGGGTTCTCTCCGAAAAAGACTCTAAGACAGAGATTTGGATGCAAGTAGTTGATTTGGGATCGCAGGAAGCATAGTGCGGAAGACAGGAGATGAGGAAGATGTGTTAATGAATGATTTGCCAGTGGAGGTTCCTGGGGCTCAGTCCTGCTGAGTTGGACACACTCTGGAGCACACTTTGGAATTGTGCATGGAAGTTGGAGTGTTTCTCTGAAACTCCTGTCCCTCACTGGCTGAGTGTTGCCCCTGGGCATTAACTCTCTTGCATTTCTAATCTGAGTACACGCCCTTAGATGGAGACACAGAAAGCCATAAGCATAAGCGAGAGCTGTCCACAGGGGACCTACAGGGTAGGCCAGGAATATGAGTAGGGCACTGAAAGTGTCCACTACACACAAGCTACACGACAACACATATGCTCTCAAAAACAAGTAAAAAGGTGGAGGGATAAAAGTACATAAAAAACTGTACTACCTGCATTTGTTCTAAGAGGCACATTTAAAATATGCTAACAGGGCTTCCCAGGTGGTGCAGTGGTTGAGAGTCCGCCTGCCGATGCAGGGGACACGGGTTTGTGCCCCGGTCCGGGAAGATCCCACATGCCGTGGCGCGGCTGGGCCCGTGAGCCATGGCCACTGAGCCTGCGCCTCCGGAGCCTGTGCTCCACAACGGGAGAGGCCACAACAGTGAGAGGCCTGCGTACCGCAAAAAAAAAAAAAGTATACATCCACTGTTTTTAGTGTATTCACAAAGTTGTGCAACCATCACTACTGTCTAATTCTAGAACATTTTCATCACCCCCAAAAGAAACCTCATAAAAATTAGCAGCCACTCTCCATTCCCTCCTGCTCCCAATCCAGGTTACCATTCATCTACTTTTTGTCTCCATGAATTTGTCTATTCTGGATATTTTGTATAAATAGAATAATACAATATGTGGCCTTTTGTGTCTGGCTTCTTACATTTAGCATAATGTTTTTAAGGTTCATCCATGTCATATCTATCAGCATTTCATTGCTTTTCCTGACTTAATAATATTCCATTATGTGGATATACCACATTTTGTTTAACCATTCATCAGTTGATGGATATTTGTGTTGTTTCCACCTTTTGCTGTTATGGATAATGTCGCTATAAACATGCATGAACAAGTTTTGGTGTGAATATACATTTTTATTTGTCTTGGATATCCACCTAAGAGTGGAATTGCTGGGCCATATGGTAACTTAATGTTTAACCTTTTAAGAAACTGCCAAACTGTTTCCAAAGAGGCTGCTCCCTTTTACATTCCCAACAAGAGTGTATGAATGTTGCAATTTCTCCAAATCCTTGCCAACATCTGTTACTGGCCTTTTGTTGTTGCTGTTGTTGTAGTTGTTCCCATCCTAATGTGTATAAAGTGATATCTCACTTATTTCCTCTCTAGTTTTTATTATTTTACTTCCTTCTGCTTGCTTTGGGTTTAGTTTTTTCTTCTTTTTCAAGTTTCTTTTTCTTTTTTCTTTTCTTTTTTTTTGCGGTACGCGGGCCTCTCACTGTTGTGGCCTCTCCTGTTGAGGAGCACAGGCTCCGGATGCACAGGCTCAGCGGCCATGGCTCACAGGCCCAGCCTCTCCGCGGCATGTGGGATCTTCCCGGGCCAGGGCACGAACCCGTGTCTCCTGCATTGGCAGGCGGATTCTCAACCACTGTGCCACCAGGGAAGCCCCTCTTTTAAATGTCTTGAGACTCATTTTGTGACCTAACATATTGTCTATCCTGTAGAATGTTCCATGTGCACTTGAGAAGAATGCTGTTGTTGAGGGGGAGTATTCTACAGATGTCTGTTAGGTCAAGTTAGTTTACAGTATTTTTCTAATATTTTATTTCCTTGTTGATCTTCTGCATAGTTGTTCTATCCATTATTGAAAATAGAGTACTGATGTCTCCATCTATTACTGTTGAACTATTTCTGCCTTCAGTTCTGGATTACACAGTTACTATGGTTGCAAGGCTGTTGGTTTTCAAGACTGCTATGGAGCTGGGGAGAGGGGATGGGATTAAAGCAAATTAAAACATCATACAACTCACTGTTCTTACCAAGATTCAGCCATTTTTCTTGTTGTATGTCTTTAGTTAATTTCCAACATTCAAAACAAGTGTATTTGAGAGTTTTTCCAGTGTTCTCATTGCTTTTATGGAGGATTAGATTTTTGGAAGTCTTTCCTCCATCATTCCAGAAGTCAGCCACTATGACACTGACTTTTCCTATGTATCTTTTGCACTGTATGAGGTTTTTACCATGTTCAGGTATTAGCCAATCAAAAAATTAATATATATAAAAGCAAAAAATGGTATTTATGTACATGTGCACACACATTAATGTGTAATGTGCAGGCACCCATATGTGTAAGCATATTAATCTGTCTGTGACACGTATTTGTTCATCCACATGGGGGAGTGAGGGGGTCAGTTTTGTGCTTCAGAAAGATCTCCCCCACTCTTGATTCAATGTGGAGCATGGAGAGGATGAGATGGGAGGCAGAGAAGCCAGGAAGAGGCTGGGAGTCATCCGGCAACAGTGATGATGTGGCCTGGACTTGGTCCAGGGGGAGCTACACATGTCCACAGCTAATTACCCCTGGGTATCCCATGTGTACACAGGCCCAGGCATATACGTATGTAGGTACACGGTCCATATGTTCAGGCACACATGCATCCTAGAACATGCTGTTGAAGTTAAAGAGGAGCTGGAGGACTGGACTGTAAGCCATAAGGGGACTTGGTGAGAAGAAGAGTGTTCTAGAGGGGGTATGAGGGAGGTATGGTATTCCAGGCCTGATACCCAGGGCCCACCAGCCTCCCCTCTGTCAGGCTGGACCTGTACACCACATTCTGCTCTGGAACATCCCTTTCCAGCTATGCAGACCCCAACCTGGTTTTCCCAGCAACCCATCTCTAGGGCACAGCTTTAACAGTCGCTGGGGGCCCCTCCTTGGTCTCCCTGATGTGTTATCAACTCCTCCTATATCACCCTAGGTCACCTCTCTTCCCTGTGAGCAATTTCTACAGATGAGGGTTATGTTTGTTTCTTGACCTCATCCACCGCCAGAGTTCATCTCATCTTCAGTTGCAGGCCACTCCTCTGCAGGGAGCACATAGACAGAGGCTGGACGCTAGCTGGGTGAGACCCCGGGTGTTACAGACACACTAGATCATCTCGAATCCCTGCTGACAACAAAGTTTACAGGTCTCCTAAGCCCAGGATACTGCAATTCCGGATTTTAAAAAATACAATTTCTTCAGACTTCCCTGGTGGCGCAGTGGTTAAGAATCCGCCTGACAGTGCAGGGGACACAGGTTCGATCCCTTGTCCAGGAATATCCCACATGCCGCAGAGCAACTAAGCCCATAGGCCACAATTACTGAGCCTCCGAGCCACATCTACTGAGCCCACACGCCACAACTACTGAAGCCCACGCATTCTAGGGCCCGCATGCTGCAACTACCTAGCCCATGTGCTGCAACTACAGAAGCCTGCGCACATAGACCCCATGCTCCGCAACAAGAGACGCCACCACAATAAGAAGCCCGCGCACCGCAACAAAGAGTAGCCCCCCCTCACCCCAACTAGAGAAAGCCCATGCACAGCAACGAAGACCCAACGCAGCCAAAAATAATAATAATAATAATTTCTTTTTATTATGAATTATTTCAAATATCTAAAGAATAATATAATGAAGATCAATGTACTCACTACCCAGTTTTTTTTTTAACATCTTTGTTGGAATATAATTGTTTTACAACGTTGTGTTAGTTTCTGCTGTATAACAGAGTGAATCAGCTATACATATACATATATCCCCATATCCACTCCCTCTTGCGTCTCCCTACCACCCTCCCTATCCCACCCCTCTAGGTGGTCACAAAGCACCGAGCTGATCTCCCTGTGCTATGCAGCTGCTTCCCACTAGCTATCTATTTTACATTTGGAAGTGTATATATGTCCATGCCACTCTCTCACTTCGTCCCAGCTTACCCTTCCCCCTCCCCGTGTCCTCAAGTCCATTCTCTACGTCTCCGTCTTTATTCCTGTCCTGCCCCTAGATTCTTCAGAACCTTTTTTCTTTTTTTTTTTTTTTTTAGATTCCATATATATGTGTTAGCATATGCTATTTGTTTTTCTCTTTCTGACCTACTTCACTCTGTATGACAGACTCTAGGTCCATCCACCTCACTACAAATAACTCAATTTTGTTTCTTTTTATGGCTGAGTAATATTCCATTGTATATATGTATCACATCTCCTTTATCCATTCATCTGTAAATGGTCACTTAGGTTGCTTCCATGTCCTGGCTATTGTAAATAGAACTGCAAGTCATGTGGTACATGACTCTTTTTGAATTATGGTTTTCTCAGGGTATATGCCCAGTAGTGGGACTGCTGGGTCATATGGTAGTTCTATTTTTAGTTGTTTAAGGAACCTCCATACTGTTCTCCATAGCGGCTGTATCAATTTACATTCCCACCAGCAGTGCAAGAGGGTTCCCTTTTCTCCACTCCCTCTCCAGCATTTGTTGTTTGTACATTTTTTGATGATGGCCATTCTGACTGGTGTGAGGTGATACCTCATTGCAGTTTGGATTTGCATGTCTCTAATGATTAGTGATGTTGAGCATCTTTTCATGTGTTTGTTGGCAATCTGTATATCTTCTTTGGAGAAATGTCTATTTAGGTCTTCTGCCCATTTTTGGATTGGGTTGTTTGGTTTTTTTGATATCAAGCTGCATGAGCTGCTTGTATATTTTGGAGATTAATCCTTTGTCAGTTGCTTCCTTTGCAAATATTTTCTCCCAATCCGAGGGTTGTCTTTTCGTTTTGTTTATGGTTTCCTTTGCTGTGCAAAAGCTTTTAAGTTTCATTAGGTCCCATTTGTTTATTTTTATTTCCATTTCTCTAGGAGGTGGGTCACAAAGGATCTTGCTGTGATTTATGTCATAGAGTGTTCTGCCCCACTACCCAGTTTTAACTTATATCAGAATGACTTGCTTCAGTTCTTACCTCTTATCTTTTCAAACTAGTTTTGTCAGCAAATGAATGCCTTCACCCACTCTCAGGTTGATGAGTATTTGGATTTGTTTCCAGGTTTTTTACTATTGTGGGAAGTATGATTATGAGCATTCTTGTCATGTTTCCTGTTGTGTATGTGCAAGAGTTTCTCTTGGGTATATACCTAGAAGTGGAATTGCTGAAAATTCAGCTTCGTGAGATACCGCCAAACTGTTTTTCCAAAGTAGTTGTATCAATTTGCACTCCACCAGCAGTGTCTGAGAAGTCTTGGGGGTCCACATCCTCTGGTATCCTCACACATGGAATGCTATCCAGCAGTCAAAATGAATGAACAATAGCAACAAGCAACAATAAATATGAATCTTAGCAATACAGTAGTAAGTGAAAGAAGGATGCATAGAGCATGCCACTCTAAAAAAGTCTTTATAAACAACTTACACAAGCATGCACCTTTCTATATATATATATAAATACACAATTTGTTAGTTATGACCTTTTAAAGGAAATAAAGTGTTACAGCTACAACTGAAGACCCCTGTATATACCCCTCCCCAATTCAATCCCTTTCTCTTTCTCCCCAGCCCAAGGAAACACTCTCAGGGATTCCACCTGTGTTGTGTTTTAACTGCTTATGAACGTATCCATACTGTTGGTGAGGTCTTGATACTTACATAAATGGTATTAAATCATACATAGTCTTCTGCGACTTGCTTTTTATTTTTTTTCACTCACCATTATAGCTTTGAGATTTATCCATGCCAATACATGCAGCTGAAGTTCATTACCTATAACTGGTGAATTCAATTTATACTAATTTGCCACACTTTATCCATCCTCCTGTGGACGGGAATTAAGTAATCCTGGTTTTTGTGATTTTGAGATTCCAAGATCCCCAAATTATATCATTCTAATATTTCTATGTAGTCGAATGATGCTTTTGAAATATGAATCCATTTTCTTATTTCAGTTGGTGTCCTCCTGGTCTTGAGTTTGCAAAGCCGCAGCTATGAGGGGAAGAGGAGTGCTTGGGGGCAGAGACAGCAGAGGGGGAAGAGGGGCCGATGGCCTGAGGAGTGACCAGGCTCTCTGTCACCCCTGAGACCCCAACACCATCCCCTTGGCTGGGCTTTGGGAGAGGAATCAGGAGTCTTGAAAGCTGCAGGCCCCCGAGAAAGGAGTCCCATTCCGGTTCCAGGGCTGAGGGTGATTACAGAACCGCAGCCAGGTCTGGAGGACCTGAGAGCAGGGGTGACCTGTGCCCTATTCCAGGCTGAACCCCAGAGAAGGCTGGGTACACAGGCCTGAGATGGCCTCGCAGAGGGCCCCGGGCCTGGCATGGTGCAGGAGTATTAGGGAGACTCCCCAGACCCAGAGGGGCCTCTGGACCGCAAGAACCCAGGATGGCCAGCAACAGAGAGAGGAGGGCAGCACGTCTTGATGGCGGACAACAACTGAGGGTCAATTGTCCTCCCCCACAATGCATGTCATCCCCAAAACATTTTCCAGCCCCATGATAAAGGGGACCCCCCCATCACCCTGAGTTTCTCCCACCATGGCAGAACAGGGCCCCCAAATGGAAATGACCTTGCACTATGGAAAAGCGAAGGAAGCAACATTCCTTGTACACTTGCTGGGAGTGGAGAATTACACCCACTGCACTTGGCATTGAGGAATCTGGATTTCTAGGAAAATGTGTCCCAGGTTCTAAGATTCCAAGCTTCCCAAACCTCATGGTTCAAGGACAATTTGGAAGTAGGGAAAATCTAGCATTGGGGCTCCTGAGACCTCTGCCAGGATTGTGTCCATTTTCCTGACTCTCTAGCCCCTCTCCGGGCAGCTAAGGAATAAAAAGGTTTGGTGGGGAAGCCCCTGATCTTCTTAGCCCTAGATTCTGCCAGGCCTTGACGAGGCGGGGTACAGAGACTCCCACAGTCAAAGCTGTATGGCCTTCCCTTGTAGAGTCCTTGGTCCATTCACTGGACCAGAGGGGAAACTGAGGCCCAGACAGGAACTGACTTGCCCTGGTCACGCAGCCAGGAGAGCAGACCCAGGCCATCTCACACACACCCTGCTGCCCCTCCCCTGTCATGACTCCTTCCCCACTCCGGGCTGCCTCTGACCCTTAGAGAGGGACAGCAGCCTGTAGTGGGAGTCGGAGATCACCTGGGAATGTGTTCCCCTCTGCTTGGGCAGTCACGCCGGCTCCCCCGGCCCCAGGCGTCTCACTGCCAAAGGTTGCCATCCATTTTCTGTCCACCTCATTTGTCTGCAAACCATGAAGAAAAATCACTCCCGGTCTCTCTGTCTTAGCTGCCTCTGTGATGTATGGCCTCCATCAGAGCCCCCTACCCCAGCGTCATCCTCCTTCTCCCCCAAACTCCCCAAGGCTGGGGTTCGGGAGGTTGGAGTGCTATTGAACCAGCAGACAGCATGCATTTTAAGAGATCATTCAGGACACAATATCCCTGCATTGTCTTTGCGGAGGGAAGATATTACTGATCACTGCTGGGCGGCCTCGGGCGATTCATGTCACCTCTCTGTATAATAACCCCCTCCCACTTCTTCCCCCAGAAGCCACACAAGGTCTATTTACAGCTCTTACTACATCTGTTCTTTCCAACATCTCTGCAGGGTACCTGGTGAGAATAATCCTAATTTCTATTTACCCTTTGTGCCAAGCCCCACGCCAAACACGGGAGACCCATGCCACTGCCCTTGGTAAGCCTTGGCCTCTCGTGAGAGAGCCAGACATGCAAAAAAATAAGAGCAAACACCCCAGTGTAGCGGCGCAATAATCAAAAATTTCCTGGATACATAGGTGTCAGAGACAAGGAAGGGGGCCCGTCTGCTGGGAAGGGGATGGATGTGTATAGTCGAGAGGGTGCTCTGAGGAGGCGGTCTCTGAGATCGGTTCTAAGCCTCTCAGGTTGGGAGCATCAGCTCTGGAGTTGGGCTGCCTGCACTGGTATCCTGCTGTGTGACCTTGGGCAATTTGCTTGGCTTCTCTGAGCCTCTCCATTGAACTCTGGAGAGCTGGTAGTGGGAATCGTTCTTGGGGGGCTGTGAGGGCCAAGTGAGTAAGACATGAAAGGTGCTAAGTATAATGCTTGGTACAGAAGGCTAGCTGATGTTCTCACGATTTGTGGAGCACTAAGAGTTTGCCTAGAGGACAAGGTGGAGGCAAAGGGTCTGGACAGAGGGAACAGCCCATGCACAGGTGTGGACATTGGGAAATATGAGCTGCTGGGAGATGCTGGAGCTTAGGGTGTGTGGCAGGAAGTGCTGAGAGAGGAGGCTGATGTGGGTGGGGCTTGAAAGGCCAGGAACTTGTAACCCAGCCTGAGGGCAAGGGGGAGCCATGGGAGGGTCTTGAGCAGGAGAGTGGCATAGTCAAGACTGTTAGAAAGATACCACTGGCGGTGACTGAGGAAGAGAGGTTGGAGGGGTCAAACTGGGGTTCAAATCTGGTCTCCCTTCTCAAGTGCCCCTGCATATTTCCAGTAGGATTTCAAATTCTTTGTGAAAACCAGAGCCTAATTTTCCTAAAGGGCCCAGGTGCTGGTGAGGGTCCCATCTCAGATACGCCTATTGGGGTGCGGGGAGTGGAGGAGTCCAGCTCCCAAGCAGGAGGCGCTGTCAACCAGATTCTGGCTGGGGGTGGGGAAGGTGTGGGGAGCGGGGCAGCCTCCAGCTCACCTTCCACTGTGGAGTCGGTCAAGCGTTCCTCCCTCTGGGGAGCGGTGGCTGTCAGGCGTGTCCAAACTGCGCTCCTGGCTGTCTCGCTCTCGCATCCCCCAGGCAGGGCAGACACCGTGAATGGCCCTGGAATTGAATGCAAAATCAAAATGCAGCAAATAAATGGATGCAAATGTCATTTAGAGCCAATAATAAGAACCAACACGGACTCTGAGGCCGCGAAAGTCCTGCGGAGGCTGAGCTGCCCAGAAACACCCTCCCCCAACCTCTGCTGGCCCCAGCTCCCTTTCCACTGACCTGCATTACTGGATGACCTCCAAGGTCACCCCGTTCACCTCCTCAGCATACAGGCAGGGAAACTAAGGCTTGGAGAGAGACGACAGGTCGAACCCAATGTCTCCAGAGAATTAAGACCCTAGCGTTAGACAGATCTGAACCTTGATCAGAGTCCTCCGCTTTCTAGCACACGTGACCTGGGGCGGGTGGCCTGATGCTCAGTTTCTTCATCCGACAAATGGGGAAGAGAAGGCCCTCCCCACAGTTCGAAGGGGCAGATTGAAAGTAATGCTGAGTGTGGAAGGGCGCCCAGCCCCGCGCATGGACAGAACAGTGGGAGAGGGGAGTGGCCATAGCGGGCTTTTTCACGGCTTCTCCCAGCGCCTGCGCAATGCCCAGCACACAGTAGGTGCTCGGTGCGCATCTGCTGAATGCATGGAAGGTGAAATGACCACATGGGAAACGAGGAGCAGGGTTCTGCTTTGTTTGCTCACAGAGCCTGAGTCTTAACCTGGCACACAGTAGGTGCTCAATAATTCACACATGAAAGAACTGTTTTACACTTCGACTTCCTTCTCCCCCCAGTCCCCTCACACAAGAGCCCCAGTCTGGGTTCCTGGAGGCGGAGGGGTGCAAATTGGCTTTTCATCCCCTCAGTGCTCGGATAGCAGAAGAAAACGTGCTAACATCCGATGGTCACAGACACCAGCCAGGCACTTTATGGTTTACAGCGCATGCTCTCATCAAATGTCTTTGTCGCCCCTGCCCCCAGCCCGGCCCCGTCAACTTCACAGATGGAGAAAAACCTCAGCGTTGTCATGACTTGCCCAGGGTCACATGGTGCTGAGCGGGGATGGCAGGAATTGGAATGCCAAATCCCTTTCTCTTTGTGTCACTCATTCCTTCAACAAAACTACAATGAACACCTGCTGGCTGGGTCAGGCTTAGCATTTTGGGGCCTCATATGGTCGCTGGTCTCCACTGTGGGCTGCGAGGGTCCTGGGTCAGCAGGCTGAGAGCCAAGGCCCACCCTGCATCACGGGGAGCTGTGGGGACCAGGGGGTGGGAGGATAAATGAAAGACAAGAAGAGGAGCCTCGGGCTGGGGCAAGCAGGCAGCCGGGATACAGCAGAGAGGAGGAGGAGGGGCACAAAGAAAGGCAAAACACAAAAAACGTCTATTAAGCACCTCCTGTATACCAGGCACTGCGGATACAGCAGTGAGCAAGGCAAAAGCAGCCATGAAACCTATACTCTGGTGGGGAGATGGAGACAGACATTATATAATCACCCTGATTTGTAATCATTCATTAGAAATAGAGGTAAGGACTCTGAAAGGAAGGAACACGGTTCTAGAAGTGTGTGATGCAGGGACATAAGCTGGGCCTGGGGTCTTCCCTGGCAGTCCAGTGGTTAAGACTCTGCACTTCCAGTGCAGGGGACACGGGTTCAATCCCTGGTCAGGGAACTAAGATCCCCTGTGCCGTGGAGTGCGGCCAAAAAAGAAAAAATTTTTTAAAATGGGGATTGGGTCAGGGAGGGCTTTCCGAAGGAGGTGATGCTGGGCCTGAAATCTGGAAGATAAGGAGGGAGGGAGGGAGGGAGAGAGAGAAGCAGAGACAAAAGGAGAGGGAGAAAGGGGTAGAGACAGAGACAGAGAGACGGAGAGGGGAAAAGACAGAGTTAGAGAGTTTGAGAGGAGACGATGATCAAAGAGAAGGAGCCAGAAATGAGAGAGATGGTTGGAGGGTGAGGTAGAGAGTAGTGAGCCAGACTCAGCCAGCTGGACAGACTGAGGGCTGGAGAGAGAGGGGACGAACAGAGAGACAGAGAGCCAGGGAGGAAGGGAGGGTTGAGAGGAAAGAGAGAGACAGCAAATTACTCCCAGCTCCTCGCCCTCCACAGCCTAGACTTTCATCTCTGACACGAGAAGAACCCGAGCTCCCCTTGAGGGAAGCTAGGGGCGTTTAGGCTGGAGCTGAATAATGCATTTCACGTTCCAGGGCTATTTTATCTTTCCCTTTGTAAACCTGGGTTCTGGAGTGGCGCCTGGCTGCAGGCTGTTGGGGTGTGGAGTGGGCAGGTGAGCCACTGCTGCAGGAATGCAGGGCTGAGTTCCTGCCAAAGAATCAGCTGTTAGTTAAGGTCCTTGTTGTTGTGTATTAACTGTTAATGATGGTGGTTGACGGTCAACTAGGATGTGTTCACTGCAGACTAGCGCGTTCATTGTCAACCAAGGTTTTTGTTAAGTAACACGTTTGCAGTTTACTAGGGCGTCAACTGTTAATAAAGATGTTTGCTGTTAACTAGGGTGTTCACTGTCAACTAGGATGTTCAACAACAAGAAAGGTTTCTGTTAAGCAGAGCGTTTGCAGTTAACTAGGATGTTAATAGTTAATGAAGGTATTGGCTATTAAATAGGGTGTTAAATATTAACTAAGATGTTTGTTAATAGGATGTTTGCTGTGGCCCCAGCCTTGGCGCCTCAGTTTACCTACTCCTCCCTCCTCCTTCTCATTACCTGATTCACTGGAGTGCCTCCTTTCTCCCAGCCTGGGGCTCCTCAGGACCAGTACAAGGAACTGGCTTGGCCTCAGAGCACACCCCTGCCAACACCTCGAACTGGCTCCACAGATATTCCCACCCAACCCCCTGACCCCAATCTTACCGGACAACCAAGATGGAAAGTAGAACACTTCCTGAACAGACCTACATTTATTAAAAGGAACACTTGAAATATACACACAGCCAAATGACTGACTTGATAATGGTGGAAAGACAGGTGGGCAGGTAGAAAAACTGTTTCTTGGCCCTGAAATCCTAAAGAATGGACAGGGTGGGAGTGGTGGTGGTGGGATTCCTATGTTATTTCAGGCTTTGAAGGCAGCCTGTGGATCTGCCAGGATACGAGGGGCATTGTCTATCAGTCCTGTCCCTTCAGGCTGAAGCATTCTGTTGCGTGACATCTGGAGAATGGGAGCCCCAGTGCGGGTGTTCCAGGATTCCTGAGAGGGCCCCGGCCCAGGAGGCCAAAGGAGGCCTGGGGTCTGACCTCCAAGCAGTCACTGACTTGCTGGGCAACACTTATCTAGTCCTTGCCCTCTCTGGGCCGTGGGTGTAAAGTGGGGTTTGAACCAGCAGATGTGGGAGGGTCCAGTCACCTTCACCTTTTGGGGCTGCTCATCAGGGCCCATTTCACAGACACAGAGGCCCAGGGAGGTGGCTCTGTCGTAGGTGTGTAACCAGCCTCCTCCAGGCCCATCCAGCTCCACTCACCATCCTTGTTCCCTCCAGCTCGGCCCCTCCCCAGATCCTGCGAGCCTCCTCCAGCCCCAGGTGATGGCGCTGTCAGGATGGGGTCTGCAGTCACCATCCCCCCTGCTAAGTCAGGAAACTACTGTGAATGGGTGCTCCAGAGAATGCCAAGGCTGCCCCATCAGCCTCTGTTCGGGGCCTCCAGCCCCTCTGCCACCACAGCCTGCTGGGTTTGGGCTAGACACACACTCACACAAATTTGCAAACACACATTTGCTCTCAGGGCAAAGACCAAACCCGGACAGGCCCTCCTCAGCTCACCACACTCCCACTCTCCAGCCTCACCAGCCTCGTCACCGAGCCTCCTGAGGCCCACACCGCTCCAGGCCTGGGGCTTTGGCATACACCGCTGGCATACATGCCCCTCACCCCCTCCTCTTTGCCCAATGACCGACTCTTACTCAGCTCAAACACCAATTCTCTGGGAAGCCCTCCCTGAGCCATGGTCCTGCTCAGATCTCCCTGTTTCATGCTCTCCTTGGAAGCACTGGGCAGAGTTGCAATGACGAGATATGTGAGTGTATGATGTTTTTCTCTCTCATCTCCATTAGGCTGGGCGCTCCCTGAGACCGTGTCAGTTTTGGCCTCCTTCACATACACCCCCAGTGGCTGTCATAGGGCATGGCACTGGAGACATTTCATATGCATTTATGCAATGAAGGAATAAGTAGCTAAAGAAATGAATGAATAATGGTCAAGTCTTTATATATACACACCTGGAGAGAGAGAGAACTATGCAAACACGCAGGACTTGAGATTAAGAGACCCAAAATCAAATCCCACTTGCTCCTTTCTGACTAGGTGACACAGAGAAGTGACTTGACCACTCTAAGGCTCAGTTTCCCCATTTGCAAGATCGGGATAAATAAATAATCCCTGGAGTGAAATGGGTAATGACATGCACTGGTGAGTGGAAAGTGCCCCAAGCTGCTCCCACCACAGGGATGCTGCCCAGTCCTCACACACATACACTCAGCCCTGGCACCCCCAGGCCAGAGGCAGAGCTCTCAATCTGGCACCCAGGCTGGTGCCTCTCAGCCAGGCAGAGAGCACAGCTGTGGCTGTCAGTCCACGCAGTGGGCCACCCTGACCAAACACTTGACGGGCACTTTCTTATTTAATTCTCTCAACAGCACCATGAGAGAACAGGTACCTCTACTCACCCCATTTTACGGAGAAAAAGACTGAGGCTCTGAGAACTGGTTTAGGATGTTTGTGGGAAGGAGAAAGAGGCCCTGTGTGAGCCCCGTCTCTGCAACCCCACCTCCATATTTCCTTTGTAGCTCTCTCTCTCTCTCTCTCTCTCTCTCTCTCTCTCTCTCTCTCTCTCTCTCTCTATCTTGCTCTCTCTCTCCCCTGCTGCTGGCATCTTTCCCCACCTCTGGCCACCCTTCTCATCCCTCACCAGCCGCCACCTTCCTCTCCTCCCAGAAGAGGATAAAGGGAGCTGGGGACAGGCTCTGGCTTGGCCTGGGCTCTGCCCAGCTCTGCTACTCCCTAGCTGTGTGATGCTGGCCAAGTTGTGCCTCATTTTTCCTATCTGCAAAGTGGGGGGAATAATAATACCACCTACGGTTGTTGTAAGAAATAAATGAGCTGATACAAGTGGAATGGACACTGGATGCCCCAAACCCCTTTAACCTGTTCTGTGTGTCCATACCTCCCCTATTATGGGTTTGCAAACCTTATTCAGAGGCCTGACCTTGCATTGAAGTGCCTGAGTCTATGTACCCCTGGAGGCGTCCATAGCCAATGACTGACAGGTACAGGAGTATGAAAGCCCACTTCATTTCCTTCCAGGTAGGACAAACTCTGAAGCATTCCTCACACTCCAGAGCTCCCCATGGGATCACGCTGCTCCCTTACCCATCACCTTATCTGGAAACAATTTCTTAATAAATTTCTTGCAAAGAAATCTTGATCTCCAGGTCTGCTTCTGGGGACCCTGGCCTAAGCAACAAGTCAAGCTGTTCAACCTGGGCCTGGCTCAGAGTAAAGGCTCAATCCATTTTAGCTACTATCATACTATCCTTTTAATTTTGGGCAACTGGAAACAAATACCTTTGTCTCTCGAGGTCTTAATTTCCTCATCTGTAAAATGGGCACATTGATACCTGCTCTGCATAAACCTGCAGTGAAAAACTGCTTGAACAAATAAACACATGTCCCACCTTAGCTGAGGGGTAGCCCTGGGTGAAAGCACAGTTTCTGCCCTTCTTTGTCACCCCCACTTCCCAGCTGCCCTCCTAAGTCCCAGCAGCTAGGAATCCCCGCCTCTGTCCTAGCCATGCTTCCCTGACCCAGAGAATGAAGCTTCTGATTCCCTCCCTTATAAGCAGGGAGGCTTCCCATCAGACTCCAGATATGCTGAAATCAGCTCAGCCCTCATCCTATTTGAACAACTGCCTTCATAGCCACAATCTCCCCCCAGCCCTTCCAGATGCAACTACAAGTGCCTGGGCAGCCACCCCATCTCAAGATGTGCTACAGCCAGCTTCTGCTAGGTCATGAGACAACTGGTAAATTGTTGGGAATTTTGAGAACTGCTGGTTAAACTGTTGGCAACTTGAATTGGCCACAGTGGGAATATTTCCATCATGGAAATTGACAAATGCTACAAACCAGGCTTTTTTTGAAGAGCTGGTTTACCAGAACACAATGAACTCTATACCTTTAGCAGGACCCCCACCTGAGCCCCAGTGCCGTCTGGGCATATAAAATATTTTGTACATTTCTCAGTTTAAAAAGCTAGATTACTTTGCTTTCTGAATGTGATCTTTTCACAGATTTCTTTTCTGTGGGTAGATGGTTCACCTTGGGAACCAAAAAAGATTTCATATCTCCCTCTCAGCACCTCCACCTTTCCATATATGTTCCTCATAAAAAAAGGCCCATCTTGACTTCCTCTTTAAAGATTTCTTGACTCAAAGGGTCTTAAGACTGTTGACTCCCAGAAACTCCAAGTTATAGAAACTTTAGATTCTAGAATCCTGAAATCTTTGACTCCTGATCTTAGACTTGGAGTATCCCATTTAGGAGAGACATCTTATTTGAGGATTTGGTTCCAGAGTTAGCAGGTGAGCAAATATTCCAACCCAGGACAGTCAAACTAACCCCCTGCCCCTGTAAATTCTTCAGGAGACCCTATCCTGGAGCCATCCACTGCTCAGTGAGTCCAGGGATGGAACAAATCCCTGCCTTTTCAGTTGAGCTGAAGATCAAGTATCTGGTGTGAGTTTAGGGGCTATGGTGTAGTAAAGTACATATCTTTAAACCCTGGAATGTCACTCAAGGTGGCAAGATGCCACAACCACCATGAGAGGTACCCAGGAGGCAAAGCCACATTGCTGTCATTTTACATTCTCGTGACATATACGGAAACCCCAAACTGCTCTCTCCCTCTCTCTCCCTCCCCAGTCATAGTTGAAGCTCTATATAGTATTCAATCAAAGAAAATTAAAATCACAGACGTTTGGGGGTGGAAGGAACCTCACAGCCAGGCCCTGTCAAATGCTGAAGTCTCCTGTACAGCATTCCCCCAAAGAGTTCATTCGGCATCTTTTGAATTCCTTCAGTGGTAGGGAGTTCACCACCTTGCAAGATAGGCCTTATCACTTTGGCTCACCTTTAGTTATATTGTTGGAACAAGATGTACCTATAGCTCTGATCATTATTAAACATCTCAAAGCTCCTTCCCTGCAGCAGCTGGGACACGGAGAAAATTAAGCCCCGCCTGGATGGGGAGCCCTAAAGTGCCAGTGTTGAGATAGAAATGATGCTCTGGGCACTCGGAGAAGGACCAGTCACTCTAATGAGCCTGATGAGCCCCTTGAAACCACTCCCCCCAATTTTGCATGTAATTTCTGAATATTCATGGACTCTTAAAGTCCCATGAGCCAGTCCAAATCTCTTATAACATAGATGAAAAAAAGGTCACACAGCACCTAAGGGGCAGAGTCAGGATCCAAACCTGCATCTTCTGCCTCAAATCCTGCCGACTCCCCCCACCCCACTCCCACATCAGGCCCCTTTTCCCAGCCCAGCCTAGACAAGCCCAGAATCTGAGATCTAAAGCAGAGCCTCCCCGCCACTGGGATTGGGGGTGGGGGTGGGCAGGTTAGATCTTCATGGCAACCCTCAACCACAGGAGCCACAGGAGACCTTGGTGTGTGCCCAGGCCAGCGAAGGGGCGGACAGCTGGGCCGGGTGATGGGTGGTTTTAATATTTAAACACAGTTTGCCGCTGCACAGCCAAAGGCGAAAGCAGCTGCCTCCTTTTTCTTCTCCTTCCTCTCCTTCCTTCCCTCCCTTTTTTTAAATCTTTAATGTCTCCCGCCAGCCCACCAGTGGGGGAGGTGTTGCTGGAGTGTCATATTTCAAAGGGTTGCCACAGCCGGAGGGATATTTAGAGCATTTTCAGCCAATCCATTGTGTATAAATAAATAAATAAATAAATAAATAAATAAATAAATAAATAAATAAATATATATATATATATTTCATTATCCCCTTCGGGGCTGCCGGAGAATATATTCTTTTAATATGTATAATATATTTGAGCTGATACATGACTCGTAGAGGGGAGGGAGGGAGGTTGGCCCACAACTGACATTTTAGAGGCATTTCCAGGCAAGAGAAACAGCTGACTTTGGGAAAGAGGAGGGCTCCATTCAGCTGAGGTTGGCCTCTGGCGTCCTGCCGCGGGGAGGGCATGGAGTCTAAAGTCCGATCCCTACCTTGTGTCTGAGCCCCGCGTGGATATTTATTTGGTCCTTTAAGAAGTTTCATCTGACCCTTTGGGGTATCCATAGCTTTCCGCTGTTCAGTAGTATTCAGCCATAACAAAGGATTTGGGGGCAACATTTCCCAGATCTGCTGCAGCTTCAGATGTTCAAGGCTATATGCTAGCTGTGTGACCTTGGGCAAGCTGCTTAAACTCTCTGAACCTTAGTGCCTTCGTCTGTTAAAGGAGATTGCAGGCCTGCCTTGCAGGGTGAAATCAGATGGTGTATGTGAACAAGGAAAGAGATTGCAAGAGAGTGCTCACAACTGGGGCTGTGACCCAGTTATGGGGCGGGGTGGGGGGTGGGGTGAGAAAGGGCTTCCCTGGAGAAATGCCAGAGACCTAAAGGAGGGATGACTCCAGATGAAGAAGGTCAGTGAGAGAAAATATTCCATTCTCTCCCAAGCCAATAGTCCATACCTCCCAGGCCAGCAAGGCAAGGGATCTTTAGACCATTTGAGACCCACTAGCCGGATGAGTACAGAATGAACTGGGCTGCCCTCAGCTGGCAGGCTTAGCTTGGAGTGAGCCTGGGGCCTGAGTGGCCCTCAGGGCCTCAGCCTCCCCTGCCTTAACCTCTGCAAGTACATCGTGCAAGGACTTGAACCTCCATATCCTGTTTTGCTTGCCAGTCCTTCTTGGTGATTCCCACAGTTGCTTCCCAGGAAGCAAAGTAATATCTTCCTTGGTAGCTGGCATCATTTAGAAACGAGGTCAAAATGAAAAGGTGGCTTGTTTTTCCCTGGCATTTCTCAGCATCTCAGAATCTCCAGAAGCCTCTGCCCATTTGTCTCTCTCAGGGCTCCCTCCTCATTCTCTTGTCACTGCCTCTTCCTTCACCTGGCAGAGGAAGACAGAGGTCACCAGGGTCCCAGTGGGAATAGAAACCCTGAGCTCTGGGGCAGGGCCTCCCACACATAGACCCAGACCAGCCGAATCAGCACCACCTGGAAGCTTCTGAGTCAGTAGATTTGGGGCCCAGGGATATTTCCCAACACTCCAGAGTGTTGGGAAACTTGGCCAGGCCAAGTTTAGGAGCCTTAATCCTTGAGTTCAGAACCACAACCCATCCCCAAAGGCAGGGGAGTACAGAGGCAGGGCTGGACTCTGTTCTGGGATCCCTGTTTCTGCCAGCAGTTCTTAAATTCTGTGACTCTCTCCACCTGCTTTCCTCACAGCCTCCCCCATCTCAGCAAAGGGCACTTCCAGCCACCTAATTTTTTAATGCATCATCTTGGATTCTTCCCTGTCCCCTACCTCTCATCTAACAGAAGAACC
Organism: Kogia breviceps; assembly: GCF_026419965.1. NCBI lineage: Eukaryota > Metazoa > Chordata > Mammalia > Artiodactyla > Physeteridae > Kogia > Kogia breviceps. The sequence goes on from NC_081323.1 coordinate 21,665,949, forward strand.
ATCACCCCTGCTTTAAAATATATCCAGAATCCACAACCTCCCTGGCTGCCACCCTGAGGCACCAGCATTTCTCCCCTGAATTATTGCAACGGCTTCCTCTCTGGTCTTCCAGCTTCCATTCATGCCCTGCCCCAGCCTATTCTCCATCCAGCAGCCAGAAGGATCTTTTAAAAATACGAACCTGATCATTTTCCTTGCCCTGTTTTCACCCTTTCCACTTGCCTCACCTTTGCATGATTGGCTCCATCTCATCTTTCAGCTCCTGGTTTAAATGCTGCCTCAGTAGAGTCCTTCCCCGGACAGTTCCAGCTAAGAGAAGCCTCCCCCTCCTCAGTTATTCTTTTTTTTTTCCTTTTTAAAAATTTATTTATTTTATTTGTTTATTTTTGGCTGTGTCGGGTCTTTGTTGCTGCGAATGGGCTTTCTCTAGTTGCGGTGAAGGGGGGTTACTCTTCATCGCGGTGTGCAGGCTACTCATTGCAGTGGCTTCTCTTGTTGAGGAGCACGTGCTCTAAGTGCACGGGCTTCAGTAGTTGTGGCATGCGGGCTTCAGTAGTTGTGGCTCACGGGCTCTAGAGCGCAGGCTCAGTAGTTGTGGCGCACGGACTTAGTTGCTCCGCGGCACGTAGGATCTTCCCGGACCAGGGCTCGAACCCGTGTCCCCTGCATCGGCAGGCAGATTCTTAACCACTGCGCCGCCAGGGAAGCCCCTCAGTTATTCTTTATCTCTGCCCTTTCTTGGTTTCCTTCACAGCACTGATCCCAATTTGTAATTATTAGTTTGTTGTTTACCTGTTGGACAATCTGTCTCCCCGCTCAGGATGGGGAGGTCCCTGAGGCAGGGCCTCATTTTCCTGTTTACTGCTGTCTCCCCTGGACCCAGCACAAAGCCTGCTGCCCTGTGGGGGCCCCATATACATTTCTGGAAGAGCAGATACTTGATTGGCCCAATTCATCATTTTGAGTCGGACTGCTTAGGTAATAAAAATACGCACTCTTGGGTCATATCACCATCCCATTGCCCAAGTGAGCAGGGTCCAGGAAGGAGCAGGGTGGTCTCGTCTAGAAGTGGTTGTCTGGACAGGGCAAGGATGGAGTTCCCAGGACACTAGTCCAGCCACCTCTTAAGCCTCTAGCCTGAGCAAGGATGAAGCAGAAAGGGCAGGAGAGAACTGGAGGTGCTGGTTCCCTACATACCCATTTTACAGATGAGTAAACATCTCATCTTCAGTCCCCTCAACCCCTCCCTTATATTGGGCAACCTCCAGAGAGGTGCCTCCCCAGCCTTGCCCTCCAGACCTCACCCCTGGGCTCACAGACGCCCCAGCAGCTAACAAGGACTTAGAGGGGATTGAGAGTTCGAGTCCATCCCTCTGCCTCAGAGCACGTCTGAGCGCCCCAGTTAGACGGCAGCACTCCCACCCTGTATCCGAGGGACCCCCTCCTTTCCCACGCTAAATCTGGAGATTTGGGACTGGGATTTAGGAGATCTGAGTAGCCTCCCGTCCCTTTTCTGGGCCTCAGTTTCCCTTTCTGGACTAGGGGAGGTATTTTGAGGCTGCGGGAATCTCACACCAGGCCGAGCACGGTCTCTCGCGGTCCCGGTCCGCCCTCCGCCCGCGTCAGACGAGCGTGGATGGGGCGCCGCTTCTCCGCGGAGCGCTGGCGCCCCCTGCTGGAGAGAGACGGGAGGGCAGCCCTGGCCCCAGCCGCCGCGGGTGCTGTCTGCAGGCGGAGAGCCGCGTGGCCTCCCGGGTGGACAGTGCCCCCGGGGCCTGGAACCACGGGTGGCTGCCGGGAGATTCGGACACATGGAGGCACAGATACATTCTAGGCCCACCCTAAAACATAGGCCCAATACCACCCGGGCCCTTCCAGTGGTCCCAGGAGCCCAGAAAACCACCTAGTCACCCATTGGTGGGAAAAATGCCACATTCAGGGGGCAGGCTGAGTCCGAAGGGAGAGGAGAGTCCCCTTCCACCGCTCAGCGTTACAGGAGACCCTCAGGAAATTCTGGGTGTGGGGTTTGAGACCCCTGGAGCCACCATGTCATGATTTCTCCTCTCCTGTGTACGCTGTTCCCCTGCGGGGTTCAGAAAGTGTCAGGCTCTCCTAGGAGCCACAGCAGGAACCTGCCACTTGGGAGGAGGACCCCTAAATCCAGCAGATCCCTGGCTCAGAGCCCTTACATTTGGAAATCAGCCCTGACGGCTTCTTATTCATTCACTGTGGACATGCCACGTATTTGCTGGGCACCGTTCACATCAGGTGGTGAGCAAAGTACCGCCCTGATGACACTTAGTGGGGAAGATGGACCCTATACAAAAAGCAAGCAAATAGGTAACATAATCCCAGTTGATTATCCAGCAGTTCTATGCTCAGTATACCCAAGAGAAATGAAAATATATGTCCATATGTCCACACCCATACTTGCATGTGAATGTTCATAGCAGCTTTAATTCTGATCGTTGAGACCTGGACACAGCCCAGGTGTCCTTCAACAAGAAAGTGAACAAACCACCTGAGGTGCAACCAGACGATGGAATACACCTCAGCCATAGAACTGCATGAACTACCCATACGCACAACAAAGTGCGTGAATCTCAAAAACATTACACTGAGCAAAAGAAAACAAATGCAAAAGAGCACGTGCCGAATTATTCCATGTATGTGAAATTCTAGAAAAGGAAAAGCTGAGATTCAGTGACAGAAAGTGGGCCAGTGGGTCCCTGGGGCAGGAAGAAAGCCATCTAACTGAACTTTGGGGGATAGAAATGTTGATTCCAGGGCTGGTTACGGACTTACTTATTTGTCAAAACTCATCACACTGCACACTTTAAATGAGTGTCTTATATGTAAGTTATACCTCAATAAAGCTGATTTTTTAAAAGATGCAGTGCCAACAGCTATGAAGACAATAGGATGAATGGAGAAAGGATATATTTAGGATAACGTGGTCAGAGATGCTTCTCTGAGGAGCTGATATTCAAACTGAGAATTGAAACAGGCAAGCTGCACTTGGCTGTATCTTAGAGGAAACATCTCAGGAGCAAGACTAGCAAGTGCAAAGGCCCTGAGGCAGGAAGGACCCTCCCTTCATGCCCCAAATAACTGAAACAAAGCTTAGATCATCATATACCCAAGGGCTGCCAATTTCTGGCCTAAGTAAAACAATAAAAAGGGAGCTTGCTCCCCCTTCATACTGGTCTTGGTTTTCTGGTTGTGCCCACAGACTGCTGTAAGTGGTGTGCTAATAGGGCCCACTCCAGCTCTGGGTTTCATCTGGGTGAATGAAACCTGCAGCTCCAGGGCAGGAGGGGGAAGTAGGGGTGTTCCTGGCATTTCTTGCCTCTCTGTCTCCCTTTGGGTTCCCATGAAAGCAGACTCTGAGACAAAGATTAGGATGCAGGTGATTTCTATGGGAGGTGGTCCCAGGAAGCACAATTTGAGAGCGGAAAGCGATCCTGGGAAGGGAAGAAAGCCAGTACAGGGTTGTTAAGGAGGAGGTCCCTGCTGTGTGCAACTGGGGCTGATCTGGCTGGAGGCCTCCGGGACACCTCCTGGAGCACATGGTCGAGGGCCAGTCCTGGGCCATGAACTCCTTGGTGAGTCCAGCTGCCTGGTGTGTGTGGGGTGACCTGCTTCTGGCCAGAGAATACCCTCAGGCAGAGAGACACAGAAAGATGTCAGCGAGGGCAGTACTGCCTGCGGGCCACCTCCAGGATGGGGTGAGGGAGGGGCATGGGCAGGGCACCAACCACATCTGCTACAGCATCTGACTGGGGACACGGGGCAGGAGCTATAGAGAGTTCTGCAATTTTTATTTCGTTTCAGGTTATAAGGATCTGAATCTCATAAGGTGCAGCCTCTCTAACATGGCTGACTCTGGCACCTCCTTTTAGAAGTGTGCATTTGAGGGCTCAGAGCAAGGGAGGGTCAGGGTCAGGGTAGGGTTGGAGGTGGGAAGGGCTTGTCTTTTTATCCTTTTCACCTGGTCTTTCATGGAGCAAAATTCATAATGAGGTCAAAATTGATGAGGTCAGTTTTTCCTTTTATGGATCATATTTTTGCTGTCATGTATAAGAGGTCTTTGCCTGACTCTAGATCCTGAAGATGTTCTCCTATGGTTTTTTTCTAAAAGTGTTTTCTGTTCAGCCTCAGTGATATCCACTACTCTGTCTTCCAGCTCGCTGATCCGTTCTTCTGTATCATTTAGCTTCCTGTTGATTCCTTCCAGTGCATTTTTCACCTCAGTTATTGTATTCTTTATCTCAGTTTAGTTGTTCTTTATATCTTCTTTTTTTAAAAAATGTTTTTTATTTTTATTAAAATTTATTTATTTAATTTATTATTTTTGGCTGCTTTGGGTCTTTGTTGCTGCGCGTGGGCTTTCTCTAGTTGCGGCGAGCAGGGGCTACTCTTCTCTGCAGTGCATTGTGGTGGCTTCTCTTGTGGAGCACAGGCTCCAGGTACGCGGGCTTCAGTAGTTGTGGCTCATGGGCTCTAGAGGGCAGGCTCAGTAGTTGTGGCGCACAGGCTTAGTTGCTCCGCGGCATGTGCGATCTTCCCGGACCGGGGCACGAACCCGTATCCCCTGCATCGGCAGGAGGACTCTCAGCCACTGTGCCACCAGGGAAGCCCTCTAATTCTTTTTTTTTTTAAGCGCTAACATCTCACTCTGTGCATCCATTCTTCTCCCGATTTCTTTGAACATCTTTACCATCATTACCTTGAGCTCTTTCTCAGGTAGATGGCCTATCTCCAGCTCATTTATTTCTTTTCCTGGGGTTTTATCTTGTTCCTCCATTTGGAACATGTTCCTCTATCGTCTCATTTCACCTAACTTACTGTTTTTATTTCTATGTATCTGATAGGTTGGTTATGTTTCCGGAATTTAGAGAAGTGGCCTTTTGTAAGAAACGTCCTAGGCATCCCAGCAGTGCACTCCCCTCTTGTCACCAGAGCTATATGTTCTAGGGGTGTCCCCTTGGTGGGCTGCATGGGTCCTTCTGTTGTGGTGGGCTGACTACTGAGGGTGGTCTGGTAGGCTTGGTTGGCCCCCAGTCCGGTTGGTTGCCAGGCCCTGCCTTGTGCAGAGGCGGCTGGCCCTGGTTGGTGGGGCCACTTCACAAGGTGGCTGGCTGCAGAACCCCAGGGGGCCCCAAGGCTAGTGCTGGCTCACTGGTGGGTGGAGTCAAGGTCCAGGAGATCTCAGGGTGGTGCCCACCCACCGGTGGGTGAAGCCAGGTCCTGGAGCTAGTGCCAGCACACTGGTGGGCAGAGACAGGTCCTAGGGTCTGGCTGCAGGGCCCAGGGGGCCCAGATCTGGTGTCAGGTGGCTGGTGGATGGGGCCAGTTCCTGACACAGCTAACTTTGGGGTCCCGAGTGTCCCAAAGCTTGTGTTAGCCTGCTGCTGGGTGGGGCCAGTGCCCAGCTGGTCCCAGGGCAGATGCTGGCTTGCCGTGGGTGGGCTGGGTCCACAGGCTGGGGGCTGTTATTGTTCTGGGGCTGGCGCCACTGGTGGGCAGAGCTGGGACCCAGAGACTAAGGCTACAGGGCCCTGGGGGTCCTGGGTCTAATACCTGTGTCCTGGTATGTGGAACCAGGTCCTGGGCCCTCTGGTGGGCAAGGCCAAGTCTAGGGCTAGCTGTGGGTTAAGAGGGTCCTAAGGCAGCCTGTCTGCTGGTGGGTGGGACTGTGTCCTCGCCCAGTTAGGTGCTTGGCCTGAGGCGTCCCAGTACTGGTGACTACAGGCTGTTGGGCAGGGGCTGGGCTGGCTCCTGAGGCCAGTAAGCTCGAGGGAGGGTTCCACAATGGCACTTGCCAGCACTAGTGTCTACGTGGTAGAAGGAGCTCCCAAAATCGGGAGGCAGTGTCTGTGTCCCCAGGGGAAGCTCCAGTTGCCTCCTGCCTCTCTGGGAGACTCTCCAAGATCAGCAGGTTGGTCTGACCCAAGCTCCTTTCAAATTACTGTTTCTGCCTTGGGTCCTGGAGTGTGTGCGACTTTGTGTGCACCGTTTAAGACTCCTGAAAGCCAGCCCTGCTGGCCTTCAAAGCCAAACATCCTGGGGACTCATCTTCCTGGTGCAGGACCTCCAGACTTGGGAGTCTGATGAGGGACTCAGGCCCCTCGCTCCTTGGAGAGAATCTGCCTGTCTTGTGGTTCCTTCTTTGTAACGTCTGTCATAGAAGATCTTTTCTGATAGGTTCCAGTCTTTTTCATCAATGCTTGTCGTACAACTAGTTGTAATTTTGGTCAATGCTGTTGTATAACTAGCTGTAATTCTGGTCAGTGCTGTTGTATAACTAGTTGTGATTTTGGTCGATGCTTGTTGTATACCTAGTTGTGATTTTGGTCAATGCTGTTGTATAACTAGCTGTAATTTTGGTCAATGCTGTTGTATAACTAGCTGTAATTTTGGTCAATGCTGTTGTATAACTAGTTGTGATTTTGGTGTGCCTGTGAGAGGTGGTGCAGTTCAGGGTGTTTCTACTACACCATCTTGGCCAATCTTCCTATTCACTTTAGTTATCATACAACTTACTTAAATTTTTTTTATTGTGGTGAAATACACATAAGTATTTTATTCTTTTTGGTGCTACTGTAAAGGAAATTGTTTTCTTAGTTTCCTTTTCAGATTGTTCGTCGTTTGTGTACAGAGATGCAACTGACTTGTGTGTTGACTTTGTATCCTGTTAATTTGCTGAATTCATTTATTAGTTCTAACAGTTCTTTTGGTGGAATCTTTAGGGTTTTACATATAAGATCATATCATCTATGAACAGAGATCACTTTACATTTTGCTTTTCAATTTGGATTCCTTTTATTTCTTTTTATTGTCTAATTACTCTGGCTAGAACTTTCAGTATTGTGTTGAATAGACGTGGTGAAAGCAGACATCCTTGCATTTTTTCCTGATATTAGAGGAAGAGCTTCCAGTCTTTCACCATAAAGTATGACGTGCGTGTGGATTTTCATGTATGGCTTTTATTATGTTGAAGTAGCTTCCTTATTCCTAGTTTGTTGAGTGTTTTTCTCATGAAAGGGTGTTGCATTTTGTCAAGGGCTTTTCTGAATCAATTGAGATGATCATGCGGGTTTCTCTTCCCCTTCATTGTGTTAATGTGGTGCATTACACTGATCGATTTTTGTATGTTGAACCAACCTTGTATTGCAGGAATAAATTCCATTTGGTGATGGTGTATAATCTTTTTAATATGCTGCTGAAGCAATACCTTTATGGATCTAACTCCTAGGGTAATGAAAATAAAACAAAAATAAACAAATGGGATCTAATGAAACTTAAAATATTTTGCACAGTAAAGGAAACCATAAACAAAACGAAAAGACAACCCACAGAATGGAAGAAAATATTTGCAAACCGAACAACTGACAAGGGATTAGTCTCCAAAATATACAAACAGCTCATGCAGCTCAATATCAAAAAAACAAACAACCCAATCAGAAAATGGGCAGAAGATCTAAAAAGACATTTCTCCAAAGAAGACATCCAGATGGCCAAAAAGCACACAAAAGGATGCTCAACATCACTAATTATATGAGAAATGCAGATCAAAACTACAGTGAGGTATCACCTCACACCTCATATGGTCAGGATGGCCATCATCAAAAGGTCTACAAATAAGAAATGCTGGAGAGGGTGTGGAAAAAAGGGAACCCTCCTACACTGTTGGTGGGAATGTAAACTGGTACAACCACTATGGAAAACAGAACAGAGGTTTCTTAAAAAAACAAAGAGTTGCCATATGATTCAGCAAACCCGCTCCTGGACGTATATCCCGAGAAAAGCATAATTCAAAAAGATACATGCACCCCAGTGTTCACTGCAGCACTATTTACAATAGCCAAGACATGGAAGCAACCTAAATGTCCATCAACAGAGGAATGGATAAAGAAGATGTGGTATGTATATACAATGGAATATTATTCAGCCATTTAAAACGAATGAAATAATGCCATTTGCAGCAACATGTATGGACACAGAGATTATCATACTAAGTGAAGTAGGTCAGACAGAGAAAGACAAATGTCATATGATTATCACTTATATGTGGAATCTAAAAAAAATGATACAGATGGGCTTATCTGCAAAACAGAAACAGACTCACAGACTTCAGGGGCAGGCTTGTGGTTGCCAAAGGGGAGGGGTGGGGAGGAGGGATAAATTGGGATTAACATATGCACACTGCTGTATGTAGAATGGATGATCAGCGGGGACCTACTCTGTGGCAAAGGGAGCTCTACTCAGTATTCTGTAACAGCCTATATGAGAGAGGAATCTGAAAAAGAATGGATATATGTATGTGTGTGGCTGTATCATTTTGCTGTGCACTTGAAACTAACACAACATTGTAAATCAACTATACTCCAATATAAAATTTAAAAATTTTTTAAATAAATAAAAACAGTTATAGAAAAATAAAAAAATATGCTGCTGAATTTGGTTTGCTAGTATTTTGTTGAGATTTTTGTGTCATAGTTCATAAGGAGGTTGGTCTGTAGATTTTTTTTGTTTTGGTTTGGTTTTTTTTTTTTGTAGTATCTTCATCTGGCTTTGGTATCAAGACAATAATGCTGGCTTTATAAAATAAGTTAGAAAATGTTCCCTCCTCTTCAATTTTCTGGAAAAGTTTGAGAAGGGGTGGTATTAGTTCTTCTTTAAATGTTTGGTAGAACTCACCAGTATAGCCATCAGGTTCAGGGCTTTTATTTGTTGGGAGATTTTTGATTGCTGATTCAATCTCCTTATCAGTTATAGATCTATTCGGATTTTCTATTTCTGTATTATTTAGTTTTGGAAGGCTTTGTGTTCTAGGGACTTGCCCATTTCCTCTAGGTTATCCAATTTGTTGGTGTAGGATTATTTTATTATGATCTTATATTTCTTTTTTTTTTCTCTAGAGTTGGTAATAATGCCCACACTTTCATTTCTGATGTTAGTATCTGAGTCTTCTCTTTCTCTCTTAGTCCATGTAGTTAAAGGTATGTCAATTTTGTTAAACTTTTCAAAGAACCAACTTTTGGTTTTATTGATTTTTCTCTCTTGTTTCTTATTCTCTATTTAATTTATCTCTGATCTGATCTTTATTATTTCCTTCCCTCTGCTGGCTTTGGGTTTAATTTGTTCTTCCTTTTCTAGTTCCTTCAGTTGTAAAGTTAGGTTATGGATTTGAGATCTTTCTTGTTTGTTTTTTTTTTTAATATAAGCATTTATAGCTATAAATCACCCCTTAACATTTCTTTTGCTATGTGTCATAAGTTTTGGTATGTTATGTTTTCATTTTCATTCATCTGTAAGATTTTTCTAATTTCCTCTGTGATTTCTTCTTTGATCATTTGTTGTTTTAAAATGTACTGTTTAATTTCCACAAGTGTGTGAATTTTCCAGTTTTACTTCTGCTACTTTTTAAAATTTAAGAATATAGCATGTTAGTATATATGCTCCTCAGTAAAGAGAAAGAAATATTTATGATCAGAACAAGCCCTTCATTTCAATGCTACTTAGTTTGGGATGAAGATAAAATTCTAAACAATAAGACAATTATATGATTCTCATTTTCAGAGTTTTTAAAAATCCAGCAGTGAGAATTCCTCTTCAGATATATATATACTCACCTCAGAAAGTACGCAGATTCTTTCGTTCAACAAATATGGACTATTTCACCAGGTAGTCTACTAGAAAACAGGGTTACATCAGTGAATTAAACAGGCAAACATCCCTGCCTCCCAGGAAGAGGAGGAGACAGATAGTAAACAATAAGCTTATTAAACGAATAAATTACATAATATGTTTCAAGTTAACATGTTACAAGGTAAGTGCTATGGGAAAAAATAGAACTGAGTGAAAGGTATCTGAGTGTGGGGTAGGTTGCAGTTTCAGATAGGATGGTGAGGTCAGCCTTGTTTAATAGATGGTACTTGAATATAGATTTACAGGATGTGAGGGAATAAGCCATGCAAATATCTGAAGGAAGGGCATTCCAGCAGAGGGAAGAGCCCATGCAAATTCATAAGGGGGGGTGGGGGGAAGATGTGTGGAATCTGCAAAGAACAAACATGAGGCTGGAGTGCTGCAGAGGTGATGCCCAAGGTGTAGCAGGGAGGCAGCTCAGGGAGATCTTATAGGATTTAGGATTTAACTCTGGGAGAAATAAAGGGACATTGAGGATTTTGAGTCTTGACATGATCTGATTTATTTTATTTTATTTTTATTTTTATTTTTTTAATTTATTTATTTTTGGCTGCGCTGGGTCTTTGTTGCTGTGCGCCGGCTTTCTCTAGTTGCAGCGAGCAGGGGCTACTCTTCGTTGCAGTGCACAGACTTCTCATTGCGGTGGCTTCTCTTGTTGTGGAGCACAGGCTCTAGGCGTGCGGGTTTCAGTAGTTGTGGCTCGCGGGCTGTAGAGCGCAGGCTCAGTAGTTGTGGCACACAGGCTTAATTGCTCTGAGGCATGTGGGATCTTCCCGGACCAGAGCTCGAACCCATGTCCGCTGCATTGGCAAGTGGATTCTTAACCACTGCGCCACCAGGGAAGTCCAATCTGATTTATTTTTAACAAAATCACCATGGCTGCTGGGTCTTGACCACAGCAGAGCTAGGCTGGAACGAGGAGGCCAGTAAGAAGGCATTTGCAGTAATCCAGGTAAGAGATGATGGTACCTTGGATCAGGATATTAGTGGCAGAAATAGTGAGAAATGGTTGGATTCTGGAGCTCTTTCAAAGCAGGAGTCACAGAGATTGACCAGAGGTAAGGCAAGTGTCAAGGATGACTCTAAGGGGAAAATGGAGAAAAGGGAAGGAGGGCCTTACCATCAGCTGAGATGGAAAAGACTGCAAGTTGAGCAGATCTAGGGTGGGGGAAGGGTCAAGATTCCTGATTTGGACACTGAGTTTGAGATGCCTGCCAGATATCCAAGCAATGGTATCCAGTCGACAGTTCAGAAGAGTGATTTTAACCCCCTTCTCTGGCAGAGTCAGACACTGAGAATTAATTCCTTATCAACATGATGTCATGACTTTTGCACAACAAACTTTTGTTTCTGGAAACCATCTGAAGCAATCTCCAGGATCAGTCTTTCATGGAGTGTGTCAAGTTATTTACCAATGTCCGCAAAGTGATGGGAGAAGTGTTCTTAGCCTCTCGGGGCTGCTTTCCAGCTTGGAAAAATACTCACAATCTTTTTGTTTTGTTTTGTTTTGTTTTAATGTATTTATTTATTTACTTTTGGCTGCGTTGTTTCTTCGTTGCTGAGCACGGGATTTCTCTAGTTGCAGCGAGCGGAGGCTGCTCTTCAATGCAGTGTGTGGGCTTCTCATTGCAGTGGCTTCTCTTGTTGCAGAACATGGGCTCTAGGCGCGCGGGCTTCAGTAGTTGTGGCTTGCGGCCTCTAGAGTGCAGGCTCGGTAGTTGTGGCGCACGGGCTTAGTTGCTCCGCAGCATGTGGGATCTTCCCGGACCAGGGCTCGAACCCGTGTCCCCTGCATTGGCAGGTGGATGCTCGACCACTGTGCCACCAGGGAAGCCCACTCACGATCTTTTAATTCAATTTTTAAGTGTCTCTTTATAACCAGATCACTGAAGCCACAAAAAGGGTTTTGGCATTTGTCTTATGTCTGACAGACTGTGTGGGATTGGCGATCTCCCTCCTATGGCACAGGGGGTTGTGTGGGGTCCCAGAGATCATCAGGGCAGCGACTGCTTCCTGAGTGTTTGCTGTGCGCCTTGCTTTCTGATCACACAACTTCTATGTTTATTCAGTTCTAATACACTGTTTTTTTCACATTGCTAAGATTAGGATTTTGGTGAAATATAGAAAAAAAATTGAGGAAACCATGATTTTTAAAGGTTTTTTTTTTATTTTTAACTTTTTTTCTGAAATAACTTCAAACTTAAAGAAAAAGTCACAAGGACTTCCCTGGTGACGCAGTGGTTAAGAAACCGCCTGCCAATGCAGGGGATACGGGTTTGAGCCCTGGTCCAGAAAGACCCCACACGCCACGGATCAGCTGAGCCTGTGCTCCACAACTGCTGAGCCTGCGCTCTAGAGCCCACGAGCCACAACTACTGAGCCCGTGTGCCGCAACTACTGAAGTCCATGTGCCTGTGCTCCACAACAAGAGAAGCCACTGCAATGAGAAGCCCCCACACCGCAACGAAGAGTAGCCTCCCCTCGCCGCAACTAGAGAAAGCCCGTGTGCAGCAAAGAAGACCCAATGCACCAAAATAAATTTAAAAATAAATAAATTTATTTTTTAAAAGTCACAAGAATAGTGGAATGAACTACCATGTGCCCTTGACCCAGAATCCCATATTATTAACATTTTGCCACATTTACTTTAAAATTCTCTCTTTCCCATTCTCTCTCTCTGTCTCCCTGTCTCTCTCTCTATGTCTCTGTCTCTGTCTTTCTGTCTCTCTCTCTTGCTGTTTCTCTCTATATATACACATATACTTGAATCATTTGAAAGTAAATTACAGACATCATGCCTTTTTTCTCCCTAAATTTCCCAAGAACAAAGATATTTTCTTACATAATCACAGTATAACTACGAAAAGCAGAAAATTTAACATGGAAAAATAGACCATTATCTAATTCATAGTCCGCATTCAAATTTTGCCAACTTCCCCAATAGTGTCCCTTATAGCCATTTTTTTCCAGGGCAGAATTCAATACAGAATTTCATGTTGCATTTAGTTGTTACACCTCCGTATCCTCCTTTAAGTTCTTTTCTTTTTCTTTCTTGACATTGACATTTTTGAGGAGTCAGTTACATTGTTGACCATCCCAAATTTCAGTTCGTCTAATTGTTTTCTCATGATCAGCTTCAGGTTCTGCCCTTTTGGCAGGAAGACCACGTAAGTGGTACCCTTCTCGGTGCATCTCATTGAGGGGTACACATGTCGGTTTGTCCTGTCACTGTGATGTTAACTTTGATCCCTGGGCTAAGGTGGGTGGGTGTCTGCCAGATTTCTCCACTATTATCATTTTTTCCTTTGCAACTAATAAGCCATTTGGAAGGAAACACTTCGAGACTGTGAATATACTACTCCTCATCAAACTTTCACGCAGAGGTTCTAGCTTTCACTGATAATTCTTATTCTTATTCATAGAGTATTCGTATTTTGTATTTTGCTATTTTGGTTGCAAAATAGTGATTTTTCTAACCCCATCATCCCTTCTCTATGTATTAGTTGGCATTCTGCTGTAAGAAAGAGCTCTCCCTTCTCTCCCATTTATTTCTTTATTAACAGTTTGGACTCATGGATTCTTATTTTATTCCATGGGAAATAATGTATTACTGTCTTTTTTTTTTTTTTTTTTTGCGGTACGCGGGTCTCTCACTGTTGTGGCCTCTCCCGTTGCGGAGCACAGGCTCCGGACGCCCAGGCTCAGCGGCCATGGCTCACGGGCCCAGCCGCTCCGCGGCATGAACCCGTGTCCCCTGCATCGACAGGTGCATTCTCAACCACTGCACCACCAGGGAAGCCAATTACTGTCATTATTTAAGCTGCTGTTTTACTGTCAAAAGAGGCAGAATTTGAACCCAGATCTTTCTGATTCCAAAGGCTATGTCTTAACCACTCTTCTCTACTCCAGGCTGTTCCTTAGCTTTACCTTGAGCAAATTGCTTAACCTAAGACTCAGTTTTACTATTGGAAGGATATACGAGGCAAGTGTGATGACTGACAAAGATCCGAAAGGGAGAGTCTGTGGTGTTCCCACTCAGCTGACTCCTAGGACTAACCCCCATTCCCTGCCAGGACCTCAGCACAATTCCACTCAACCAACTTCAGGTGGTACTGCCCTTTTGCCTGGTCCTGTGCTAGGGTCTTAGCACACACAGATGAGTCAGATCTAGTCCCTGCCAGTATGAGGATGCTCCATCCAACTGGGTCCCAGACTGAAACAATCTAGAGCAGAGCCACAGCTGAGCCACAATGGACGTGAAGCATGAATGAGAAATAAACATTTGTGGTCATCAGCTACCGAGGTCTTGGGTTGGTTTGTGCTTGCAGCATAACCTCATATATCACCCCCTGTCTTAGGTTCTGGAAGTACAACAGGGACCAAGACAGACTTAGTCTCTTCCCTCACGGAGCTCACACTCTACTGGGGAAAGCAGACACTAACCAAATGAATAATTATTTAGTCAATATTATGTTAAGGGCTACAATGGAAAAGTACTTGCTACTGGGAACAGCATCTATAAGGGTACCTGAATTCATCTGGAACACCAGGGAGACATCTGACGAAGCAACAGTAAAACCAAGACCTTAAGAATGAGTTTGAGGGCTTCCCTGGTGGCTCAGTGGTTAAGAATCCGCCTGCCAATGCAGGGGACACGGGTTCGAGCACTGGTCTGGGAAGATCCCACATGCTGCAGAGCAAGTAAGCCCATGTGCCACAACTACTGAGCCTGTGCTCTAGAGCCCGTGAGCCACAACTACTGAGCCCATGCACCACAATTACTGAAGCCCGCGTACCTAGAGCCCGTGCTGTGCAACAAGAGAAGCCACCACAATGAGAAGCCTGTGCACTGAAACTAAGAGTAGCCCCATTCACCGCAACTAGAGAAAGCCCGCTCACAGCAACGAAGACCCAAGGCAGCCCAAAAAATTAAAATAAAAAAATAAATAATTTTTTAAAAAAATTTTAAAAAAGAATGAGTTTGAGTCAGCCAGATGAAGAAGTGGAGGGGAGGTATTCCAGTAGAATGGTAGAGGGCATGGCATGTGCAAAGGCCCTGAGGCAGTAAGGGAGGTTTTGACGCTTGCTTCTTCAATTGCCTCTCAATTATGTGAGCCCCAAGATTCTGCTGATACATTTCCTTTTTTACTTAAAGTAGCTGAAATTGCACTGCTTTCCACCAAAAGAGTAAAAACTTCAAATTGTAGGGGGGAATTTTTGGCCACAGTCTGCACCCTTTCCTCAAAGTCACATCAACTTGAGTTTCAAATAAATCCTCACCTCAGTGGACTCAGAAAGAAGAAGTCAGAAAGAAGTTCCTGTGCTAATGGACATGTGGGCCCATGGTCCACATGTTGGTCAGAAAGAAGTGGGCCCATCTGCCTTCTCCAAGGAAAAGTCAGAAAAGTATTCTTTTGTGCAACTAAGTATGGAAAGCATTCTGATTTCCTTTTCTCCTTGCGCTGATTCTTCAGAAGAAGTCATTGGCACGATCCTATACACACCAAGGCATCAGAGCCCAGCGGTCTCTCTCAGCAACACTTCTGGCACCCATTACCTCCTCCCATCCCTCTGTCTGGGGGAAATGTCACAGCATAACCTGAGTCAAAACAACAACGACAAAAGGAATCTCTACCTGTTGGGGTAGATCTGAACTCAAGATAGTCTCTTCAAGACTGCTATTCCCTCAGTCTTACCCATTTCAGTAAATCCATCCATTTTTCAAGCCCAAATCCCAAGAATCATCCTCAATTCCTTTCCTTACCCCCTCATATTTAAGCAATCAGTCAATTCTGACAGCCCTGCCTCCAAAGAAACAAACTAGTCCACCTCCCTGTATCACCATTGCCTCTACCCTCCACGAAGCCACCACCACCACCCAGACATCTGCCTCAACCTCCCCTCCATCTCCCCACAACCTCTCTGCCTCTCAATCCATTTACTTCACCTAGAGTGATCTTTTAAAGATACAAATATTCTGCTTAAAGCCCTCCATTGGCTCTCCATTGTCTTAGGATAAAATCCAAACCCTCTCCTTGGCCTGTAAGACCCTGTGTGATATGGCCATGACCAGGTCAATCCCCTCTCACCCTCAGAGATCCAGCCACGCTGACCTGCTTGTGTTCTCTGGACCAGCCCTAATCTCTCACTTCTAGGCTGTGTCAAATTCTATTCTCTTTCCCTATAATGCTGTCACCCACATTCATGATCCAGGAAACTCCCTACTCATCCTTAGTGTTCAGGTTAGATGTTATCGCCTTCAGGAAGTCTTCCTTGGCCAACCCCACACTAACTTATGTTCCCCTGTTTACGAGTTTTCGCCATGATACAGTGACATGTTTAT
Organism: Kogia breviceps; assembly: GCF_026419965.1. Classification (NCBI taxonomy): domain Eukaryota; kingdom Metazoa; phylum Chordata; class Mammalia; order Artiodactyla; family Physeteridae; genus Kogia; species Kogia breviceps. Next base: position 21,682,006 of record NC_081323.1, read on the forward strand.
AATCTCATGTTCCATGTCTGGCTCCTCCGCCATCAGACTGTGAGCTCAGTGAAGTCAGGGGCTCTCTCTCTTTCTTGTTCACCCCTGTATCCCTAGAGCTTAGCACAATGCCTGGCTTACACTAGGTACTCTGTAAGTGTTTGTTGTAGGCTTGAATGAATGAGTGACAACTGGGACTCAGGAATCTAGGCTTCATAGATAGTCTGTGCCAGGATCCCATAATCTTCTGGGATTGACTTGGCCAATTGGGAAGGAAGAGCTCCCTAGGTCCTAAATTCTCCAAGGAATATTAGGGAGACATTTTACAGCTTATTCAAACATGGAAGTCTAAGTTTCATTTATTCTCCCTAAAATAACTATAGATTATAGTTATGTTCTGCATGAGGCAGGAATATAATTTTTCGTGTTTTCCCAGTACTCATGCAGGGGCCTGACGTAGAGGGATTAATGCAAACTTCAGGTCCACATGGCCTGAATTCAAATCTAGTTCTGTCACCTATAGCTGTGTAGCCTTAGGCAACTGACTTCTGTAAAATAAGGTTAATAACAGTCTATTCTTTATAGAATTACATTTAAAATTAACTAATACAGCTCATGTAACACTCAGTGTCTAGCATAGGAAGAACTTAAGATACTGTACCATTATTGTTCATATCATTAATAGGTTGAAGACACTTTCATAAGAATGTCAGGCATTTCCCCATATTACCACTAGATGTCGCCACGGACTAGGCTAAGACAGCAGCACTAACTTACCAAATGTAAAAGCCCTAAGTCTGGAACAAAAGCACCTTGGAGAAACTGAAGACAGCGACACAGGGACCTCTCGAGGTCCTGAAAGCAGGGCCAGGATTTGAACCCACTTGTCCTGCCTCCTTAAGGATAGCAAACTTAAGGGCCATGGTTGGGAGGGGCCTTCCCCATCTGGGTTCCCACAGCTCATCCAGCCCTTGGGATAAGCTGTTTTAACCATTTGTACTAATAGGTAGCCTTCTGAGTGCTAACTTTGTGACAGGGGCTATTCTAAGCTCTTTAAAACATGAACTTACTGAATTCCCAGAAATAAACATTTGGGGTAGAGTCTCAAGTTTTCCTCATTATACACATGGGAAAAGTGAGGCATAGAGAGGTTAAGGAACTTGCTTGAGGACACACAGTTAGTAAATGCAGAGTGGGATTAAAACCTTAGCATTCTGGGGACTTCCCTGATGGTGCAGTGGGTAAGACTCCATGCTCCCAATGAAGGGGGCCCCAGGTTTGATCTCTGGTCAGGGAACTAGATGCCACATGCATGCCTCAACAAAGAGTTTGCATACCTCAACTAAGGAGCCTGCCTGCCACAACTAAGATCCCACACAACCAAATAAATAAATATTTTTTTAAAAAGAATGGCTAACTATTAAACCAAAAAAAAAAAAGTCATTCTGGCTGCAGTATATACTACCCTAGAGCTCACTTCTTTGGTCACCTTGGTAACAATGTTTCTTATTACATTTTTTTAATTAGAGTATAGTTGATTTACAGTATTAGTTTCAGGTGTGCAACGTAATGAGTCAACATTTTTATAGATTATATTCCATTTAAAGTTATTACAAAATATGGCTGTATTTCTCTGTGTGGTACAATATACACTTTTTTAAAATTAATTAATTAATTTATTTTGTCTGCGTTGGGTCTTCATGGCTTCGTGCAGGCTTGTTGCTTATTTATTGTATACATAGTAGTTTGTATCTCATAATCCCCTATCCCTATCTTGTTCCTCCCCTCTTCCCTCTCCCTACTGATAACCACTAGCTTGTTCTCAATATTGGCCTGTTTCTGTTTTATTTGTTCATTTGTTTCTTATTACATTTTAAATCTTTTGATATCACGTAGGTTCTTTGCTGATTTAACAAATAAGTATTGCTCTATTACAGTTAAATTTCCTGAACCTAAGTCTTGGTAAGGAAATAATGTTGATCTTCAAAAAACATAATTGTTAGGGACTTCCCTGGAGGTCCAGTGGTTAAGACTCCAAGCTTCCAATGCAAGGGGAGTGAGTTCGATCCCTGGTTGGGGAACTGAGATCCCACATGCCGTGCAGTGCAGTCAAAAAAGAAAAAAAATTGTCAAATGCAGTGATGATGTAGGAAAGTAGGTATTATGCCTTCACAAAACCTTGTTCTATAAATACCAACCTTTTGCTGATTCTTTATCATTTAGCTCCAAATTTACCATCCAGTTCCAACTAAATTCCATCGACCTGGTTACCAGCTAAATCGGAGGCTTGGAGGAAAGTGAAACGGGAGGAGGTTGGCCTAGCTTTTTATTCATTCAACAGTTACTGCCCCCTCCTCCCTGCCAGGCCCTCTACTGGGCTCTGAGGCCAAGCAGTGACCTCAGAATGAGCCCTGCCCTCAAGGAGCTCATAGCCAAGTCAGAGTTGACAGACACAGGGAGTGCACATGCATAGGTGTTTGCTTGATTGCCCGAGATCTCCCCAGACTGTCTACAGACCGCGTTTGTCTTACTCACTTCTCTATCCTCCATGCCCAGCACAGTGCCTGGCCACATTTTAGGCACTCAGTCAATGTTTGCTGAATGAGAGCAAAGGCTGCATGGAGGAGGTGGCGCTGACCTGGGGCTTGGACACTGGAGAGGCTATTGACAGGGGAAGACAGGGGAGAGGGGACACTCCCTCAAGAGGAAGAGTGACAGGATCATTTTAGGAAGATCATCCTGGCTGCTGTGTGGAGGACAGTGCTTCTGGGGGAGATGCGGGGGCAGGAGGACCAGCAAGGAGGCTGGTACAGGGCTGAGGAGAGAGAGGGTTGTGGCCTGGACCAAGGTTTTGGGAGTGGGGACAGAAAAGGCCTGAAGGGGGATTCTGAAGGGAGCACATGAGGAGCACAGAGCACGAGAGGGCAGGAGTCACAGGTGCGTCCAGCTGTCTGGGGGAGGGGGCAGGCTGGAGAGGCCTTGACAGGAAGTTAGGTCTGTTGAACAAAATTGTAGGGCAGCAGGAACTTCCAGATCCCTCAAGTCAGAGCTCAGCTCTGGTGTCATTTCTCCCACCTGGAACGGAGCTGGAGGCGGTGGTGGAGCAGTCCTGTGGGTCCAGGGGAAGGGAAGAGAAGTCAGCTGCATGTGAATAAGAGGCCCTGCCTCACCTTCTGTTTTCTGGGGCCCTGAGGGGGAGAGGGTTGGCTACCACGACTTTGTAAATGCCCAGACCTGGCATGAAGTTTACTGGAGGGTGAAGTCCCTTCAAAAACAGACCTTCTGATTCTTGCTCAGCAGCACACATCACACGCCGTGGATGGAAGGACCTCCTCCTCTCTTATTATATTTTATTTTTCTCGGGGTATAACATATATAAAGTACGTAAAGTCCTCTAATCTTAAGGTACAACTTGAATTTTTGCCCATGTAATCACCAACCAGACTAAGATATAGACCTTTTCCAGCACCCCAGAAAAGTGCCTCTTGCTCCTCCCCCATCTCTATGCCCCCTCCGACCCAGCTGGCTTCTGATTTCTAGAACCATAGATTAGTTTTCCCTGCCCTTGAACCTTCTGTGAATGGAATCATACAATATGTACTGTCTTTGTGTCTGGACTCTTTTAGTCCACATACCATATGTGAGTATTATCTATAGTGTCACGTGTGTCAGCAATTTGTACTTTTTTTCTTATGCCATGCTGGACGGCTTGCGGGTTCTCATTTTCCTGACCAGGGATTGAACCCGGACCACAGCAGTGAAAGCCCGGAATCTGAAACACTAGTCCACCAGGGAACTCCCATCAATTTGTACTTTTATATGTAAAACATAGTAGTCCATTGGATGGACATGCCATAATTTGTTTATCCATTCTCCTGTTGATGAACATTGGGCTATATGCATGTTGAGCTATGAGTAAATCTGCTATGAAAATCCTTGCCCAAGTCTGTTTGTGATAGCCACTTATTTCTCCTGGAATGAAAAGCTAGGAGTGGAAATTCTAGTCATAGCGTAAGTGTCTGTTTACATTGAGTAGAAACTGCCAGTTTTCTGAAGTGGTTGTACCAATTTCCCCTCACAGGCAGTGTGCAAGAATGTCCACATCCTTGCCAACGCTTAGCCTTTTTCTTTTCTAAACAAGAGTTTCCACTATGAGACTCCTCTTTTCCTCCAGTGTTGGATATTGGGTGTGCCTGGCGTGAGTGCAATATCCCTCAGCCCAGAAGCAGCAAGACAGAGGTCACATCTAGTTTGTTTGAGTCTCAGCTGCAGGAGGAATGGTCATCTCCTTGATGTGGATGAGACCCCAGGACTGAGGTGGCAATCTTAGGACCATGAGCATGAAACCAACATGAGGACAGCACAGCAGACATGGAATGAACCTAAGAGATGGAATGTTTGTCATGACATGATCAAGCCACTCAACTAACCTGCCACTGAGTGGCAGGGTACTTATTTTCTTAAGCCAAGTGATTTAGGGTCTTGTTTTTGGAACTTGAATCATAAAGGATACAGTCCATAAGCCCCCCTTGTAGCCAAACAGAATGGTGCCATTTCTGTCCTCCATAGCAGTCAGCTCCACTGAACATTCTTTCCTTCCTGAAACCTCCTCTCTTGGGATCCCAAGCTCACCTGATCCTCCTCCTACCCCACTGCTTCTCAGCCTCCTTTCCTGGCTCCTCCTCCTCTGCCTACTTATTAATCTACCTTCACTTTCTTGGGACCTCATCCAGCACCATGATGTGTGTACTGTGTGCTGATGTTACTGAAATATGTATCTCCAGCCCAGATCTCTCTTCTGAGCACCAGTCTCATATAAAGCTGCCTATTGACCCTCTCCACCCAATCGCTGCCCAGGCTGTTCAAACTTACCTTCTTAGCCAGACTCTTGACCTTCCCCCTTAATCTGAGCCTTCTGCAGGCTTTACCACCTTAGTCAAGGGCTCTTTCATTCCTTCATACTCAAGGCAAAGATCTAGGTGTCATTGCCAATGCCTCAACACCCACCCACATTCCATCTTACATTCTCTACTTCTCCACCTTCCCAAGCCACCGCCCTGCCAGGGTCACCATTCCTTTGTACCTGGAAACCTGCAACAGCCTTCTAGCTGGTCTCCCCACACCCACTCGAAAGTGCTTTCCAAGCCATGTAGGGTGGTCTTTCAGAGACCCAAACCTGGTATCATTCCCCTGATGAAAAAGATAAAGACTTGATTAAAATTATTAACAGATAGTGATCATTTGATGATTTAAAAAAATGTTATTTTATTGATGTATAGTTGATTTACAATGTTGTGTTAATTTCTGCTGTACAGCAAAGTGATTCAGTTATACCTAGATATACATTTCTTTTCCATTACGGTTTATCACAGGATATTGAACACAGTTCCCTGTGCTATACAGTGGGACCTTGTTTATCCATTCTATATACAGGATAATAGTTTGCATCTGCTAATCCCCAACTTCCAATCCATCCCTCCCCCACCCCCTCCGCCTTGGCAACCACAAGTCTGTTCTCTATATCTATGAGTCTGTTTCGTACATATGTTCATTTGTGTCATATTTTAGATTGCACATATAAGTAATTTGATGATTGTTTTTCTACCCCTCCCCCACACTCCCCCAGTAGCCGGGCATCGCCTTGAATTAGAACAGCGCCTATTTCACGCTCCATTCTATCCTCTTGCCTTTAGCACTGCATTTACACATGGTAAGCGCTCAAGGAATGTGCTTATTTAGCTAATAAATCGATACATTGACTCATTTAATCCCTATAACAACCCTGTGAAGTAGGCATTTCATCAGATTCGGGGAAGCTAACAGTCGGGGTGGGCAAGTGGCTCGCCCAAAGTACAGGGCAAGAAGAAGAGTCAGGTCCTGACCCAAGTCAAATTCTAAATTCTGAGCCGGAATATTTCCGCTCCTGACCTTTGGCCTTGGTAAAGGGGACAGGGAGGAGGCGGACTTTGAGCCACGTAAAGTTTTCACAGATTACACGGGTCATCCACGAGGACCAAAGCGAACAAACGTTCACCTACAGAGACTAGGGTACGCCCCCTCCGCTCTAAATGTGTAAAGATCACAATCCACTGCATATGTATGAGGGGACCAAAAGGGGGGGGCGTGATTTGGGGGTGTCCTGGAGGCGCCTGATCAAAAATTCTTCGTATTTGTAGACTTCATAAACCCCAGATTTCTGAACACGTTAGCAAAAAGTCTTCAAATGGTCATCTGTGGCACATGTTAGGAGGATATCGGGCATAGAAGACCCCCCCAATTTATGTCGTATTATCAGGCATCTGCCGTAGGCAGCCCGATCCCAGAAGGGGTCCTCGGTCGGCTCGACTAGAAGACGAAGGGGGCGTCTCCCCTGCTTCCTGCGGCGTCGGAGGCGAGTTGAGGTGGAGACGGGCTGCAGCTGCGAAGGCGTCAGCGGTGGCGGCGGCGCCATGGCAGGGCTCGCAGGTACCGTGGCGTCGGCCTCCTGGGGGTGGGTTGAGAGGTCCTCAATGCGGCCGCGCCGCCATGTTGTCCCTTCGGGGTCACCTTAGGCGTCGTCCGGTCCCTCTCTGGGGTTTTCCTTCCGCGCACCCTGGGGGCCGCCCCTGTCCGGTGTCACGTGATTGGCCTGTTTGGCCCCCATCCTGGGCCTTGGGGGTCTCTTCTTGGCCCGAGGGTAGATCACTGGACTCCTGAGTTCTCGTTCAGGCCTCCAAGGTCAGCACTCGCCTGTCTGCTTCTGGGATGGGGCAGGCAGAGCTGGGGAGCTCGGGGCTGGGGCTGCGACAACCTTCTCTCCGGCCGCGGTGCCGGTGGCAGGGGGCCCAGCTTCTGAGATGCCTGTCACTCTGTCCCCGCCACTTAAGTTGCTTTTTTCTTTTTTTTAAACCAGAAGGGGCGTGGGGGAGAGGGGAGAAAAGGGTCTCCCTTTCCGGGTCCCCGCCTTGGTGTCTAGGGTGATAGGTTGACGCTCTGCTTTGGGTCGCGGGTGCTTCTTACTTCCTCTAATTTTACACCAAGTCTGGACACCCGTTCCTTTTCCTACAATATCTGTGGGGAGTGGCCCTCAAGGGCAGCTGAAGGAATGGATTGCTTGGCACACTAATGGCCTGGAGAGCAGAATGGGGGATGGGGGACAGTTGCTTTTTCCTTCCCTCTTCCACACCTTATTCAATTTCCTTCCAGGCCTCCGTGTCTCTTTTCAACGCTAAATGTTTGGGCAGACTGGGGTCTGTCCTGAGAAAGAAACGGCCTTTCTGTTTATAGGTTCGGATCATGTTTTATCCCTTTCAGGGAACTGGTGTTTTGGGGACAGCTTCTGTTTGCCCTGCCTGACATGGTACAACCATCCCCTCAGCCTTCTGGACGGCAACACTACAGCCAGGACACACGCACACACACACACACACACACACACACACACACAAAGTTCCAGCTTAAGTGCTAATGCCAAGTGTTAGAGCTTGTTTATTTGTTTGTTTGTTTTAAATCAGAGACTAATTAATGTCAGCAAATCTGTTGAAAGATTGCCGAGCCCTGGTCGGTTTCCAGTGACAAGATCGCTTCCATATCTGAAATTGGTCTTGTTAGAATTGCTGCCAAAAACAGTTTAACCTTTTATCTGTAACATGTTTCAAAGAGGAATCTGGAAGTCTGGGTTTGGCTGTCTTTTTCTGTTGTTGTTCTCTTATCTTTGAAACATATGCATTCCATTTCAAGCCTGTCGCTGTATGATATACCAAGGACCATGTGTTGCCTGCCTCTCTGACTTCCTGTTCTGGGAATGCTCTGGAATCTGGATCCCGCTGGGGAATGGGCCCCGTGGGAGGGAGAAAGGGAGGGGGAGGGGGAGCAGGATCATAACCAGAGAAGATGGTGACATGTCTCTGGGGCATATAGAGGAAAGCAGAGGTCTCCAGGGTAAAAGAGACTGCTGTTAGACTAATGTTTTGTATATGTGTGCATGTTTAAATCTCGGGGGGTAAAACTCACTGCAAATTCAGAATCTCACTGTAGGGTACTGGCTTCTGAGTAGATAGAAGTTTGAAAATAAATGTCTAGCAAATGACTCACAGCACACCTGCTCCCTCATCCAATCCAACCCACATGTAATAAGCTGTTGCTGTCCTGCAGCTGAAGCTCAAGAAACTTGTCGTTCAGTCGCAATCCAAATATTCCACAGGTAGAGGTAACAGTGTCACATAGCACCACACACTTCCGACAGTCATGGTACCTAAACCCCTCTGCAGTTTAACCTCAACTGGTTAGGCTAAGAAACTAACATCCTTTGGGGGCATTAGTCCCAAGAGTCTTGCCTGTTGCTGGAGTCTCACAAAGCCATTCCAGTTCCCTCATAACTCAACTGCTCTATCCTTGGCCTCATGGGGGCAAAGTCTTGAGGATGTGGTAGAGAAAATTTAAGCAAAGGAGGGGGGCTGTGGACTAAGGGCTTTGCAACAAAACTGTAGTCATTTTCAACTCTTTTTGTTGCTATCAGAATAAAATGTTTTAATGGTATTGCTTCTGGAAAAAATTCTATAAACAAGATGTGTTTGGACTAGACTTTTAAGCATTGCACAGGAATAGAAAGTGAACACATTCCTTCCATCTTCTCTGGTGGACTGTGTTTCCTGCCATAACGTGAGGGTTTGGATGGGGCACGAAAGTGGGGAGTGGACATTGCACGTTCAAGCCACCCATGCGGGTGCAGCCCATCAGGGCAGCCCTTGCCTGGAAGTCTGTCATTTCATCATGCCACACTCAGAGCCCTGCTGATGGATGGATGGAGAAAGCCCTGCAGTTGGGCTTTGCCAAGATCATCTGGAAAGCCCTGGGGCTGCCAGCAGCCTCCTGCCTTTTAAAAGGGGACCTACAGTGTCAAGAGCAGCCAGACACTTCCATGCTGCTGCAGCCTGTCCCCCTGAACCCAGCTACCTTATAACTGGGCTGAGATTAGAGCATCTGGGGCAGTGGGGCTGTGGGCACACCCCTTGAGGGTTCTGAGGGGAGGGGCACCCTTTATTGAGAACACATGCTGAAATATGTTCATGGTTCTCTGCATTTAGTGTGGAAAACCACAGAAACTCCCAGTCTTGAGGCTTGCCAAGATACAGGCTTCGGAAGGAAGGTGTGGGCATTGCCTGCTGCTGAGTCACCCTGGGGCAAGAGGAGACCAACCCCACCTACAGGCTACAGTAGGGTCTGGAACCACCCAGCCTGAGGAAGATAAGGCTCTGATCGCACATCCTCACCCTAGTCGCATTGAGTCCTGATTGCCACTTTGATGGCAGAATGTTTCTAGTATGTTGGGGTTCACTGGGATCTTAGCAGTCCTTTTACAGAGGGGAACCGAAGGTGGCTAGGAGTGACCTGACCAGGTTCCCTGGGCTGACTGATGGCAAAGCCAATACTGGAATTGAGGTCTATACCCTCCACGCCCATAATTTCTCTTCTCTTGAACTGAAGTTATAGGTGCCTCTCAAGGTGCTAGTGGTTGGGCTGAGAAATGCTAGGGTCTGGCGCAGGGGCGGGTAACATCAGGCTCAAGGGATTGAGGTCCTTTGTGCTCCAGAATTGTTTGTGACAACTGTGACTAAGGGATTTGAGGAAGTGGCAGAAGGATTTATAGCCCTCAAACCCACTCCCTGGATGTTGACCCAGGAACAGGTGTGTGGTGACAAGGGCACACAAAGCCAGAGACGAGGCTGAACAGGCGGCAGGGCCATTTGGTGAGGCAGTCAGCTGACCCCACGTAAAAGAAGCCCTGACTCACTGAGGAGTGGGAGAGAGAACTTGGGAGCCGAGCAGGCAGCCCACCCCACCACCCTGGCATGATGGCAGGGGAGAGCCCAGGGCCCAGGACCTGGTAAGCACCCTTAAGGATATGGAGGCTTGTGCTGGGAGAAGCAGAGGACCCAGTAGTGGGGAGAGTGAGCTGGAGGGAGGTTCCTGAGGGTCGGGGAGGAGACCCTGGGAAAGTAGGTGGGCCTGAGGATGCCCTTGTAGTGGTTCTGGTAGAGGTGATAGGGCCTGGCGGGATGAGCTGGGCGGGGGAGGCACCACACCACACCTTTTACCCCATAGTCATTGTCCAAACCAGTGCCCCCCGCCCCCGTGCTCATTTCCTTGGGGATCCTGGATGGAGATAAGACTGTGTTCTGCATTCCTGATCACCCTCTTGGCCCCGAGTACCTCCATTTTGAGGGCTCTTTCCACTTTTCCCCCTCCTATCTTTTCCCTCCTTCCATCTTTCCCACTGATTTTTTGCCAAGGCCCCTTATCCCAGGAAACCTGAAGGCACCCACACCTTTGGGGAGGTGTAAGTGGTCCCTTATTCCGAGACTACAAGTGAAGATGTCCACCATTTTCTTTGGGTGGTGGTGCAGGGATGTGGTCCTTTATCTCAGGACAGTGTTGAGATGGAACTGGGTGTGTGAAGGTTTATTCCCATTTTGTTGCTTCCCCTCCATCCCTCTCCCAAGTAGAGTGCCCACTTCACAATGGGCACATCAGCCCAGTCTTAGAATTATGTGTTGAAGCCGGAAAAGAAGTCACAGGAGACAAAACTTTTTGGTGCGCCTCCACCGCCCCGCAGGGTCCTGGGACACTGTGCGAGACAAGGGAGGTACTTTTTTAATTTTTTTGTAGAGGCGGTCCCTGTCCTCCAGGAGCTTACAATCTAGCCGGGGAGACACAACTAATGCACACTTATACAATCATTACAATTAGCGATTACCACAATATTGACCACAATTGCGTGAGACCTGGGGGATGCAAGATCAGTGAGGGGCTGGGGGCTTGGAGAAGGTGTTTTGGCAAAGATGGGATTCGTTTTCTTGTTCAGTAGGTCCAAATTGAGTGACACATTTCTTTTGGGTGGGAGTGGGGGGAAAGAGGAACTGAGGGAGCAAAGGCAGCAAGGCTGGAATGCAGATGCCATAGGCAAGGGACAGTGAGAGGGCCCCGCTCTGTTTCTTAACCCTCCTCCCTCACCCTCTGCCCTCCAGTCCCGCCACACAGGCACGCAGTTGTCACTTGTCTGCTGCACGGAGATTCAGGGCTTCGGCTGGTGAAGTTGGAATGTCCATTCTGCTGGCTGGTGTGGTTGTCTGGATCTCTGTGGTGCGGCCTGCTGGCATGGCCGTGGCTGTGGGGCTGGGATGGCACTGTCCCGACTTGGTCCAGATCTGAATGCGTTGCCTGTGCCCAGATCTCGGGGTCTGCTCCCCCCATTCCCCCCTCCTCCCTCTATGCCACCCGCAGTAGGACGGGTGCAAAGGGGTGGGGAAGGGATCTGGTGTTGTCGTCATTGTCGGTGCTGCTTCTCCGGGGGCCTACCGGCCCCTCACTGACCTTGGCAAGTGCTCCTCTGGCGAGAGGGCACAGGGGACGCCCCATTCCTGCGCGGCACTGGCTCCCATGCTGGTGGAACTGCACAGGAGCACCTGGTGACACGGCCGCCCAGGGGAGGGGGCTGGAGCCTCAGTTGGGGGCCCGCTGGCGGCGCTCTCCCAGCACGTGCCGTCCGGTTCTCGACACGGTGTACGCCAGCTTCTGCAGGGAGTACCTGAACACCTGTGGCGAGAGAGAGACCCAGGACCTGCCCTTAGAGGCCGAGCACCCGCAGCGTGTCTGTAGTGCTGCCGTGCCCGCCCCTGCCCCGCCCCCTGCCCCGCCCGCCTGTCCAATGAGGAGAGGCGGGTGCGGGCGCAGCTTGTCCACGAGTCAGGGCAGCTGGAGCTTTTCCAACTGTGCTGAAGGCTGCATGGCCGCAAGCTGATTGGACCCACAACTTAGGTATACCTCACTTCTCGCAATGGGCTGTGTCCCTGGAGGATTTCGAAAAGCGAATCCTACCCAGTAAATGCAGCATTCCAGGAACACCTTGAAGGAAATATGCGATTCCTTTGGCAAAGGATTCCTTTAGCAGGGAATTCTTCCTGCAAGGGGTGCTTTTAGGGTAGATGATTTTATGGGCAAAGCAATTCTTCTGATTTATTTCTTTTTACACAAAGCGCTTTGCCTCTATTTGATTTTTTTTTTTTTAATAAAGCGAACTGTCCTTTTTCGGAAGCGCTTTTTTTCTGTTCTATTTTTCCTGCAAAGAACCTTTTCCTCTAATTGTTTTCTTCAAAGCGTTCTTATCGATTCATAGTTTGTTAGCTCCTTTGTCTAATATTTTTTCTGCAAGGCGCTTTTTATCTAATGCATTTTTTTCTGCCAAGTGCTTTTGTCTGATTTATTCTTCCTGCAATGCGCATTTTCTCTAATTCATTTTTTCCCGCGAGTTTTTCTGATTTGTTATAATCTTGTTTGTGGGGTGCTGTTTTTGTTTTTCCCCTGAGAAGTGCCTTTTTCTAACTTATTTTTTTGTCCCACCCCCGCAAGTACTATATTTTCTAAAGGAAAATTTCCCCGCAATGCGCAATTTTTTTAAGGCGGAAAAATTCCGCTGTGTGAGCGGTAAAGTCTCTTTTCGCAAAACAGAAGTGCCCCGCCTCCCTCCTGGGGTCGAGTCTCACGTAGCGGTATTTTCTTACCACGTTGGTCGCTAAGAGCCTCGGCGATCGTCCGCGGCTGGCGCCCGCCGCGCCCCAACTCTTTGTTCCCGGGCGGGCGCACTGGGAAGGGTCTACGCAAGGAGGAGGGCGCAGGGGATGGGCGGGGGCGTGCGGTGCCGGCCGCGGCACTTGGGTGGGCAGGGATCGCGGCAATCAGGACAGGACGGGTCAGGATGCGGCAATTGAGATGCGGACTTGCCGGTTCAGGGGGCGCACATCGCGACCCTCTCCCACCCAGAGCCAGGGCACACTTACCTGCAGCAGCACGCGGAAAATGTACCAGCCGATGATGAGCAGTTCAGCCGAGGCTGCCGCCACTGCCGCCATGGTTCCGAGAGTGGTGGGTGGGTGGTTGAGAGTGAGTGCTGCCGGTTCCGAGGTCCGTTGGCCTCTCGGAGTCCGCTGTTGGGCGCACTGCCGCAGCCGCGGTGGCCGCGCCTTAAGTATCCGCCCACCGCCCAAGTGCGCATGCGTGCTTTGGGGGGGTGTCCGTGAGGAGGGGTGGCCGGGGGCGCTCCTCATTCGTCAGGAGAGGAAAAAAAATAATCCATCTGCTCTTTCCACACCGACCCCCGCCTCCTGAGTTCATCTTAGCCCCTTTCCAGAAGATTCCGCTGTGCCCGCGTTTGAATTTTAATGTAAAATGGAGGGGAAATGCAACTCTGAGTTAGCGCATAGGATATGAGTAGGGGTGCGCGCCCCTTGGTAGCGGAGCCCATCTCTCCGAGCCCGGGCCTGCAAATTCGAGCCCAGTGTCCGGTGCCGCGCCAGATCGCACCTGGGCAAGGATGGAAAAACAGGGGGACCTAATTTAGGGATCATCTGCCCCGCGGAGCAAAAACAGGTGCCCCTTCCAGAAGCCTTGGCTTCACAGGCCCCCCGCTCAGCACTCCCTTTCTAATATCCGATGTATTAGAAGACCACGTCCTCTGCTTTGCGAGAGCCTCTGAGCGCGGAACCTTTCCCTGATGCCCGCATCCCGCTTCTTACGGTTGCTAGATTTACAGCGGTGGCGGCTGTAGGGAGCCGAGCCAGGGCACTGAGCCCTAGGTGCAAAAGCGATAGTCACCGGGTGTCTACCCTGTAGGAAGGATGGCGCCTTTGTATGCGTGGAAGGGATGGGATGAGCTCTCCAAAGAAGTGGTCTGAATGCGCTCTGGGATAGTTTTCTGCTAGGCGGGTAATTCAACCTCTGCTCCCCTACCCTCCAGGCTCTGGTAGGTCTTCCTCAGCCAGCGAGGTTCTTTGTACCCGTTGCGCTGGGCGTCTGGAGCTTGCAGGAGGGTTTTGCTACTGCCGCCAGAGGGTCGTGGCTGCCGCCGCTCGGATTCCTGTCGCGGCTCGAAGACCGGAATGCGGTCTGCGAGCGCGGCCCTGGCGCACCGGTGGCCCGCTGCTCGAGAGCACTTCTTCTCTCCAGCAAACTGCCTGGTACAGGGGCCAACTGGCATTTGCCCCTATGTGGATAGACAATTAATTTTGATTAAAAGCTCATAGAGGTCAAGTTCTATACAGTGCCGGCAGCAGATGGAGAGCGCAAGTGAACCCAGAGAGGTCAGTTTGGACGAAGTAGCATGGTGATTTTTTTTTCCCCCTACATTGACTTTCGAAGAAGTTGGCTGATTTTGGCAAAATGACGCCGGATTATTTGAAAAAGGCAAGCTCATTCTAGGCTGCCATCTTAAAACAAAATATTCAGTGATGCTGCTGTGGCGCCTTCCCAGAGCTTGCAAGGATCCATTGCCGGCAATCTCCCGCCGGCACTGCGCCGCTAACTACTTTAACTCTCCACTGAGCACCTGCTGTGAGAGATACTAGATACAGAATCCTTTTCTTATTCCTCAGGGGTCACAGCATGGAGCCCATGGCCGTCCGGTGGCAACCACAGGGCGGTATTGTGAGGTCTGGGTCCCTTGAGGACGGGCCGCAGCCCCAGGAGGCGATACATGATCTCTGCTGGGCAGGGCCCAGGCAAAGCCAGGCCACTGTGCCGGACCTGCCTAGAGCCCACTGGCCTAGCCCCCAAGAAGGGGAGACACCCAGGATGCTTCTGGAAAGGGTGACTTGGAGAGGAGTAGACTTCCATGGGTGGGCAGGGAGGAAAGGGCATTCACATTTGCTGTTGTTAACCATGATCCATTTTTCCAAATAAGTATACATTCTGTTCCTGTTTTTTTTTTTTTTTTGTCTGTCTGTCTGTTTTGTGTCTGTTTGTCTGTTGTGTTGACTTTTCTCTTCAGGATCCCTGCTGCCTTGGTGATCCCGGGCTGACAGCCAGAGACCACAGCGGCTCAGCTCCTGGAGAGCGAGGGTTGAAGAAAGCAGAGGGCAGCCGCCCGCGCCCGCTGGCTCCCATTAGGTCGGTTCCTGCAGCGGTGCCCGGTGGCCTTGGCGAAGGCCCTGTCCAGCAGAGATCATGTATTGCCTCCAGTGGCTGCTGCCCGTCCTCCTCATCCCCAAGCCCCTCAACCCCGCCCTGTGGTTCAGCCACTCCATGTTCATGGGCTTCTACCTGCTCAGCTTCCTCCTGGAACGGAAGCCTTGCACAATTTGTGCCTTGGTTTTCCTGGCAGCCCTGTTCCTCATCTGCTATAGCTGCTGGGGAAACTGTTTCCTGTACCACTGCTCCGATTCCCCGCTTCCGGAATCGGCACACGACCCCGGCGTTGTGGGCACCTAACAGCCAGCCCAGTTAGCTTTCCAAGGAAGCAGAAGACGGGAGGGGAGGCATTGACATAGGTCATAAAGCATTGGAGTTTCAAATCCCGCGGCCCTGCGGGTGCCACATTCCTGATGGCGCCTTTTTGGCCTGTGACGTTTTATCCTTATAATGTGAATAATAGCACTGACTGGTGCTTTTATCGTAGAGTCCTGTAGTCGTGGGTGGTCTTGTGGTTGTGTGTGTTCTGTCCCCATCTTGGCCCCCGACTGGCAGGATGGCCACCCCCCTCGCCTCATTCCCACGAGGAGCCTGCACCCATCCTGGTCAACTGCCCCAGCATGATCCGGGCAGATAAAATGCCAGTCTCATTGTCACCTCTGTGACCCTTCCTTGTCAGGGGTTCCTTCCTTCTCAGAGTGTTACTGACTCCTCCGTCCCTCTCTTGGCTTCCTGTTAGTTCTCTTTAGCCCTTTCCTTTTTGGGGGAGCACCTGTCCAAGACAGGGCTCAGTTTTGCACTTATCTCGAATATAAAGAGATTGCTGATGCCCGAGAGCCTCGCTTTTTCATCCTTCTTCCCTGGCCGGCAGGCTAGACAGAATTGTGTCTTGACTGCTGTCCACAAATCTTCAGTATTTTCCCCACTTCATTTTGAAGGAAGAAGTAACAGATACATGTTGCTCTTTCACCTGGGGGTCTGGGCTCCTGCTCAGCAACCCAGCTTCGCTTCCTTTGCCCTTCCTCCTGCCTTTCTCAACTGTCGCAAGGAGGGGGCCTCGTTTTGTCTCCCATGCATGCTCTGCAGGATTGATGTGTGGCGTGTTTACGTAGATCTAGCAGTCCCCAGCCGAGTGAATGGGAGAGTACTTGTGTGTTTCATAACAGCCACGATCCCGATAGGTGTTTGGATATTTTTTGGTGTGGTGTGCCGTGCGTGCGCGTGTGTGTATACGTACGTGTACAAGTACATGTGTAAATCCTTTTTAAAGAAGCTTTATCGAACGTGTTGTGATTTTGAGGTGTAGCAATAGCTAGCTTGCAGGGGCCGCTACAGTTGGTATTTAGTATGGGGATTGCAGAGCGACCAGCACACTGGACTCCGAGGTGGTTCAGACGAGACAGAGGGGAGCGGTGGCCATCGTCCTCATGCCAGGAGCTTCTCCGGTCCTGCGCGTATAGACTGTATACGTTACGAAGAATACACGGGAAGACTTTGTGACTGTCACTTGCTTTTTTCTTTTTCTGCGCTTCAGTAGAAGTGTTGGCAAATGAGACTGTCTCCTGGCCCCTGCCCGCTGGCGATCAGCATGGTTGTCCTTCCAGTCTAAACCATCCATCTTTCTCTTGCCTGAAGGGGGAGGGAGGTGGGCCAGGCAGAGGACAGAACTGGAGGCAGTCCATCTAGGGAATGGGACTGCGAGGCCACACTTGTGGAACATTTGGACTGCTATTCTGGAGCTTTTATTTCTGGTGTGTTCGTTGCACAGCTGTTTGAAATGTTTAATAAAGCTTTATAAACTTTAGTCTGTGGTTTTATGTGGCTGCAGTCCATTTGGGTCGTGGTGTTGGATTTCTAAGTTGGTTGGGGGCAGGGGGTAGCATGGAGGGGCTGAGTCCTTGGCGCCACAGTACCTTAGGCTGAAAATTTGATCTGCTCTCTGGAGAGCAGATGGTGGGATTGGGGGAGGGGGAGCAGGGGGCAGGCCAGGCGGTGAACAGGAGGGAGTCTGAAAGTTTTCAGAGATGAGACATTTGCGTTTCTCAGCTCCCATGGCTTCTCGCCTGAAACTGTTTCCCTCCGTAGGAGATTTGAGTAACCGATCCCTTGACAAACAACTTAAGACAGCTGGAGCTCTAATCATCAAGAATTTTTATGGTGCTGCTTTTGAAGTAAAAATAAAGTGAAACCCCTTATGGCATTTCAAGTGGAAAAATAAATAAGGTTGGCCGTCCACACAGGGGGCTCCGGCGATGGCTGGAAGTGCGGGAGTAGCGTGGTTCTGTGCCGTCAATGTGCACGTGCTCCCATGGCCGTGACCTTTGAGACAGAGCTGGTGGCTTTCCAGGGCCCTGTGCTGGGTGTCCACCTCTCCATCTCTTCTCCTTCTAGAAAACATAACAGGAGCACTGCCTGTCCGAGGCACAGGGCTGTTGTGAGAGTTTATTGTTGTAAAAGGGCTTGGGTTGTTTCATAAAAGGTCATCTGTTATACCTAGATTGGTAATTTATTGCTATGAAGTTTTGTGTAGTTTTCTCTTGCCCTTTGCAATCTCCCCATTGTCGGTGTATCCCTTTTTTTCATTCCTGCCATCGCCTATCAGTGGTTTTCCTTTTCTTTGTCAAAACTTGCCAAAGGTTTGTTCATTTTAGAGGTATTTTCAGAGAACCAAACTTATTGATTATATCTGCTGGGTATTTTTCCTATCTGATGCTTTTGTGTTTTTACTTCTGCATTCTTTTTTTTTTCTGTGTTCCTGGATGTATTTTGTGGTTCAGCAAATTGACAGGTTGAGGAGTGTTACACGGGAAGGATGGTTTGTTCAGCAAACATTGAGCCCCTGTACTGGGCTTGCTGGGGATTTCAGGGGCAAGACCCAGGCCTGACTCTCCAGGAGCGCATGACTCTAGCCTAGTGGGAAGACTTAAAAAAATAGACAACTGCAAATTCCAAAAACAAAACAAACAAACAAGGCTTTTGTGGCCACGCTCTCCCGTGGAGGCACCTGGATGATAAATGAAGCCAAGATTATTGCTTACTTTGCTCTCCCTCAGAAAGCAGCTTTCTGTCGTAGGTCAAGCTCACTAAAGAGTCACAAACAGGCCTCCCTCTGAAAGATTTGTGGCCCCTTTCCAGCAGGGAGCCTGCAGCCCACCCTTTCCCAAGGTGATGCCACATCAGCATTCTGTCTGCCCAGCACTGCTTTCCACCTGCGAAGGCAGCACCGGCAGCACCCTGCCCCCTCTTCCTGAAAAGCCTTTCAGGAAAATGAGAAGTGGATATCTCTTCTGGAAAAGAGCAGGGTACCAGATCTTAGAAAACCACACCCTGCAATTCTGCCAGTCGCCGTGGCTCCTGGTGTGAAATGGTTGCTCATGTGGTGGTAACTGGTAACCACAAGATCCCATGAGGCCTGGGTCTGGGCCTCTTTAGGAACTGGTCTGTGCCCTGCTCTGTGCCTCAGTTTCCTTGTAGGTAAGATGTGGGCTTTGGAGCAAACACAGTCTTCCTACCCCTAATATACTGGGACTCCTTTCTCCGAGGAACTTCGGGTCCTCCTGGATGCATTTGAGGAAGGTGATTTGAACTCTGGGAAGGTGGCACTGCATATGCAGCAGTGCATATGCTTTATGCTTTAATGACATGAGCCTAGGTATGCCTCTGTCAGGAAGCCTTCCTGGACTCTTCCCTCTCCCTGGAGATCCAGTTGCCTAGATGACTTCACTCAGCCCTCTGTTGAGTGCTAGTGGTCATGCAGACTTTCTCTTCCGCAGTGATTGGGCTCCCCCCACCTCCCTAGGGGGCTTGCATTGTTATTTAATCCGAGGTACTTGTCAGAACCCTGTACAGGACCAGGCCTTGGGGTCACACAGTGGACAAGGTGGGCCATCTCTGCCATCAGGGAGTCATCCAAACTAATGGGAAAGGGGATGACCTTGGGCAGATAATCCCACAGATGGATATAATATGGACTGTGGCAGGTGCCCTAAGAGGAGTCTAGGGGGGACCTGGTGTGGGCTGGGGAGGATTGATGTTCAGGCTGAGACCTGAGGACAAGTGTAAATGTTAGAGCGAGCAGTGAAATAACAAATGAGACGTTATTTCTCACCATCTAATCAAGCATCTCTGCTTACAGCTGAAGAGACTGGGCTGAAAGCAAAATGAAGGACCACCAGTATCTGGCTGCCCTGGAGGGCTGTATTGGGAGATAGTGAGGGGGTTGAAGGTTGATGTGTTGGTGGCGGGCCCCCAAACTCTGCCCTGAGTGAGAAGTCTTCAGTTTCCAACTGACTGGAACCATCACAGACAAGGATCTGATGGGAGTAGGGGGTTGACCCCATCAGAGCAGCAGCTAATTTAAGGCGGGATGATTTTCAGAGGGACAGGATAGCCTTTGAGCAGTGACAGCAGCAGGACTGTCAGGAAGGCCACTGCCCCGTCTAGATCACTGGGGACAGCGAGAAGTAGACCCAAGGAGCCAGGGTGGGTGAGGAGAGGAGGCAGGAGAAGGAGCAGGCTGGGGAGGGGGACAGAGAAAGATGAGAGACTCCCGTTGAATAGCTGCCGGAAGTGAGGTCACGGAGGGGTCATCCCTTGTGCTCAGCTGGCTGCCGGAGCCAGAACCTAGTCTCCTGGCATCTATTGCAAAGCTCACCCCTCATCCCCCAACCCCCTAAAGGGAGAAAGGGTCACTGCTCTGAAAAGAGGGAGGAACTAAGCAGTGCTCTCCTCAGCAAGCCAGGGAAGGTGATCCTGACTAAAAGCCAGAAGAGGGGCAGAGTTTGGTCTGCCAGGCTTCAGGGAGAGAATTCCATACCGCGAGAAAAACTTTGATTATAGAGCGGGCTCGAGATGAAGGGGAGGAGCTGGCTGAGCAGCAGCTGGAGGCTTCAGACGGAAGCCCTGGGTCTCCCTCTCGGGACTCAGTGGGCATGGACTTGGGGAACAGCTTTAGGACCGACAAACCTTGAGCGATGAGGTTTCGGGGAGCCCGGGCCCTATGCCCCTGCCTCTTTGACCACTCGTCCCTGAGCCTCAGTTTCCTCACTGGCAAAACAGAGGTGGTAACACCCCCTGTAGCCTGGCTCAAGGCCAAGTCTTCACAAATGTTACTGCCTCTCTTCTGTGCCCAACCACCCTCCACCGACCCTTACTGGGTTCAGGCTTCATAGGGATGCAGTCTGATCATCCAGCTCTCCCACTCATTCATTCCTGCAGGGAGCATCACCAGGCCCTGTGCCCAGCCCAGAACCTGATAAGACCATGTCCTCCGTGAGGAGCTCCTGCAGCAGGGGGGAGGGCATCGAGGCAGTCCTGCAGGCGCATGATTACCGTGCTGTGTCATTGGGGCTTTGTGGAGTTAGGGAGAGACCTCATTCGTGAGGCCGTATGTCAGCACCTCAACATGAATTCCCTTAATTATTTTTTACAAGCCCCGAAATGACAAGATCCTAAAAGGGAGAGGACCACCTCCACGGTGCTCTTTCCTGAGAGGCCAGAACCCTGGCTTTGCATCCCTGCTTGGCCACCAGCTCGCCTAGGACCGTCCATGGGTTTTTCCCTCTTGGAAAGAAATCACTGCCTCTTCGGCCTCCTCCTCGTGAGGAACTGGTGCGGGGATGTTTGAGAGTGAGTGCCCTGTCACATACGGGGTAAGCACGAACCTTCCCCACAGACTAACCCTTTGAGCGGTTCTGGCCTCTCACCTCTTTTCCTGGACAACTTGTGGAGAGTCTACAGGGGGACGCCTCACCACCTTTTCTTAAGCTAAATTCTGCCAATCCCTGCCCCACACTGCTAGTGGCCGCCCTCTAGGGCAGGGCGGGGAGCTGGGGCCCTGGGCCTGATCCCCACCCCCTTGCCATGTGACCTTGCTCTCCTCTGCTCATTCTTCTCCAGGCACCGCCCCCCCCCCCCCCCGACACCCACCCCGTTTCCCCATCTGTTCACCTAGGAGGGGCTGGCCCAGGAAGTCTTTAACGTTTCCAAAGCCATCTTCTGTGAAGTATCAGTGAACTTTATCCTTGTTACTTCAGTCTTAAAGGTATTGGTTGAAAGAAAGTATGTTAAAACAAGCATTTAATCAAAGGATTTTTTTCATTAAAGAATAAACTTTACATCTCTGGGGTGCAGAAGTGTCAAGAATCTTGGAGTCAAAGCAGACTTGGGAGGGTCTCTGAGGGACGAAGACAAACATGGCCCTTCCTTGGTTCCCTGTTGCTTGTGGTCCTGACTCAGCTTGGCTGTCAAAGCCCTGCGCCACCCTTGAGGGTGGGGGCTTGATCTTTGTCCCTTCACCAGGCACAGTACCTGGTGCTGCCCTTGACCAGGCCTGGCATAGAACCTGCTGGTTGGCTGGCCAGGGACGTGGATGGGTGGAAGGCTCAGTCAGTCAATCTCTAGACTCTCTAAGGAGTTAAGTGGCCCTCACTCTCCCAGAAGTGAGGGAATTCAGTTTGCCTCCCAAGTCTCCTCTTGGCAACTCTGAAGTGGCAGTATTTTCCAGCCTCTAGGCTCGTATTTTACACACACATATCACAGACACTAATGTGTCACAAGAGATACGTGAGAAGAACCTTGTAAAAGGCTCTATAGCCTGGTATCCTTCCTGTGGCAACAGGTGGCTGTGAATCACCTCCCCTCCCTGGGCCTCAGTTTCCCCATGTGTAAAATGAAGCACTTGGACTAGATAATCCTTGAGTTCCTTTCTAGCTCTAGCATCACCCTCAGATGCCCTGGTACCCAGAACAGTAATTGGACAAGGGACATGGTGACCCCAGGATCTGGGTCAGTCCACATCTTGGAGCATGGCGGAATCGTGGTGATGGCTGCAGCCCCCTGGAAACTGAACATGGCAGGAACTGGCTGAGAAATTTTTTTGCTGATGGTGAAATGTCCTGGCAGAGTCTATGCAGGTAGGTTGATGCAG
The DNA here is from genome assembly GCF_026419965.1 of Kogia breviceps. NCBI lineage: Eukaryota > Metazoa > Chordata > Mammalia > Artiodactyla > Physeteridae > Kogia > Kogia breviceps. The sequence goes on from NC_081323.1 coordinate 21,703,853, forward strand.
GTGAGGGGAGGGGTTGGGTTTTCCCTCCCTTGTGGTCCCCGAGTAACATTTCCTTGCAGATTCAGAAGCTTCCAGGACTGTTTGTTGGGTGCCAGCTAGATTCAGCCACTCATATTGGCAAAGTGGGTGAACCGTCTTTCCACACACTGTCCTGGCAGGGCTTGCAGAAAGACTTTCTGCTGCCACCCCTTAAATGCTTCCCTGCATTTCATTGTTATTGTGTCTAGAATCATACCTTCCCATAGCCTTTTGGTTCCCTGTCCAGGTGGCATATTCTCTGAGGATGTTGTGGTCCTGATGCCATAATCAGCCAGGAATAACTTAGCTCAGTGTCAGAGCCACAAGGGGAAGACTTGTCCAAAGTTGGAACTCTGACTATTGAAAGAAAAATAATAATCCATTCTCAACCTCACCTCAGAGCACACCCCCAAATTCAAAAACTTTTGATCAGAAAGGAGACATAAATCCATTAAAAACCAGAGAGAAAAAAAAAAAAAAAAAACAGAGAGAAAAGGAGTTGGATATTTAACGTGTCTGAAAGGGGGAGCCCCTCTAAGCTAAAGAGCAACAAAATGCAAGAAGGCAAAGACCAACCAATTTGAATACATCAAAACCAAGTATTTCCAAAGTCAGTATCACAAGCAGAACCAAAAGGCAGAGTGGGTAAACTATTTGCAGATCCATACTGTGTAAAAGATAACACACAAAACCTTAACAGTAAAAATGCAACAGATAGGTATGTAATTCATGTAAACAGTTTACAGAAGAGGAAATAGAACTGACAAAATTTTTTGAAAAAACATTCAATTTCACTAATAACAGAAGATCAACGATAAAAAACAAAAAAAGCACTAGTTTTCACCAACAAATTAGGGGAAAAAAAGTTTAAGAATACTCAATGCTGATGAGGATACAGTGGAAGAGGCACTAAGTGTGAAGGGGAATGTGAATTGGTGTAACTTTTTGGAAAGTAATATGATAGTCAAAGGAGAGAGATGAAAGTTTCAAGAAAGGGCAAATGGCCTATATATTTATACAACATTTATTGAGTGTCTACTTTGTGTGAGGCATGGTGCTGGGTGTTAAAATGTGAAGATAAATAAGATATATTGTCTGCTCTTGGGCACACAGTCAAAGAGGTAGAAAAACACACAGATTCTAAAATGATACATAGTAAGAAGGCCAGAGATATGCTTGGGACACATGCAAAGCATGGAGCAGCTGGGGTGGGTGGCACAAGTGTGAAGCTTTATGGGAGTATCCAGGGAGGTTCCTAGAAGAGGTGCCTTGATGAGTAGGAGTTATTCAGGTAGAGGGCAGAGACAGAAGTGAGAGGCATCATGGATGAACTCATAGACAGGGTCGTCAAGGTGTGAAATAAGAGGCAGGGTGAAGAGTTTGGTCTTTTTCCTCTTGACAACAGGGAGTCACTGAAGCATTCTGAGTGGGCAGGTGCCATGGTAAGATTTCTGTTTTAAGATGATGACTCTGGTTACTTGGAGACATTTGGAGGTGTGAGAACCAGTGAGGAGATGATTGCTTTGGTCCAGGTAGAGAGGGCAAGGCCTGAATTAGGGTGGGGGCCAAGAGGATGAAGAGAGATAAAGTTAGGAGAAGCTGCTGACTGACTGTTGCTAGGGTCAAAGAAAGAGAGTCAAGGATGCCTCCCCTGTTTGTGTCTTGGGCAGATAGGAGAATACCCAGGAGAAAGAACAGGCTTGGGGGGCTAGAAGAGGATCGTTGAGCTCAATTTTGGACAAGTGGAATGAAAGGTGGGCATCCAGGTGGAGATGGCCTGTGAGGAGCTAGGAGAGAGCTTGGATCCCAGCAGAGATTTGAATGAAAGATTTGGGTTGTGACTGATGGCAAGTGCAGCCATGGACTTTTGTGAGCTGCCCTAGGAGAATGTGGCAGCTGAGAAGAGAAAGGGGGTCTAAGGCAGAGAACCTCTCCCCCATTTAAGGGTGGGCAGAGAGAAAGAAAAGCCCACAAAGGCAAAAGAGAAAGCAGAAAGATATGGAAAAAGCACCTGGAGCCTGTGTTGGCATGGAAACCCAGGGATGTGGAACGTTTCCAAGAGAGAATAATCAGCCGACAAAAGAGAAAAGCCAGTTAAGTAGGGACTGAGGGCCCACTGGATGGAGCAATTAGGGACCCCCTAGATCCTCACAGGAGCAGTTCCTATGGGAGATGGGTCAGAAGCCCCCACAAGGTGGGCCGAGGAAAGTGAAAGTGGGAGGGAAAGCAGGCAGCATGGCACCTGTCCTGGGGAGTTTGGAATATGGGGGAGAAGCTGCTAGAGCTATGATTTGGGTCAGGACGATATTCTGGGCTGGGCTGAGAGGAAACAAGGATAGACGTGATGGAAAAGAGGTTGAAAGGGCTGTCACCTAAAGTCCTCTTGTCTGTATAACTCAGAGGCAAGATCAAAGGGCATGGATGGTAAGGAGGAAAAATGGCTATTGGTGACCTTAACTAGAGCTGTTGTCAAGTAAGAAAGTCTACATGGCAGTTTGGAGCTCACAGAGGAAGTGTGGACATCTCCCTAGGGGGTAGATGGAGAACTAGGAGAAGGTGCGGAGTTCACGGAGCAGGGCCAGACTCTGAGCTGTGACTGACACTTTAGGGATGGATGCAGGAAGAGGATGCTGCTGAGGGGACTGAGCAGGAGTGGCCGGAGGAGAGGACCGAAAAAGTGGGGGCCCTAGAAGCCCAGGGAGGAGAGAGTTTCCGGAGGTCAGAGTGGCCATTTATGTGCCAGATGCACAGAAGTCGGGAGGTGAGAGCATCCTGTGGACCTGGTCTTTGGGGATCCCTGCCATAGCAGCTTTGGGGGAGGGGCCAAAGCCCAACTGGGTGGGGGTGATCTGGAGACTGGCTGAGAAAGCAGGAGGGAAAAGGGAGACCTGAGAGGACAGAAGTTTCTAGAAGGTGCTGTTTCTTACTCACTGACATTTGGAGGGAGGAGGGCTATGCGAGGACAGAAGAGCAGGGACAGGTAATGAAAGGGGCCCCCGGAGCAGTGGGATTAAGTGTATAGGTGAAGGGATTAGTTGTGTTCGTGGAAAGGGGAAAAATTAAATCATGTACATTTTACCAAGTAACCTGATCTCTGTGTTTTTCTGGAGGTTGTTTTTCTGCCCTCCCAGTACTGACTACAGCTCTAATTAGCAGTAGTTTCATCCTGCCTGATGTCTGGGGCTGTGTCTTATTCATTTTTGTACCTTTCGGTACCTAGCAACAGGCAGCGAGCTAGGTAGAGACAGAATAATTATTTTTTGCTTGAAATTAAATGTCTGAAATGGAGGTTCAGAATTTTTTTAACCACAAAGATTTTGTGACAAATACCAAGGAATTAACAAACACCAAGGAATTAACAAACAGGGAAATAAGAGTCAAGCTGTCTGTATGTGAGGCTGTCTGGGTCTCAGGAAATGCACTCTGCACTCTGGTGTGGGCACAGCTCTTTATAGTTTTCATGGTGAGGTTGTGACCATTGTCTCATCTGGTCATGGCAAACCCACTCTTCCTCCCCTAGTGAGGCAGACAGCTACCATTAGTCCTATTTCGCATGTTAGGAAGCTGAGACCCAGAGAGGCAGGATAGAGGGAAGGAATGATGGGCATTGAGGTCGGTGGGGATAGGACACAGTCTTGAATGCTTCATTCAGGGTCTTCACCACCACTACCTGGTTGGTGGTGCCTCCTAGACATCGAGTAATTCTTTCTTCCAAAGTCAAGAGGGAGGGCTTCCCTGGTGGTGCAGTGGTTGAGAGTCCGCCTGCCGATGCAGGGGACACGGGTTCGCGCCCCGGTCCGGGAAGATCCCACATGCCGCGGAGCGGCTGGGCCCGTGAGCCATGGCCGCTGAGCCTGCGCGTCCGGAGCCTGTGCTCCGCAATGGGAGAGGTCAAGAGGGAGCTTTGGTCTAACTGGCTGAGCTCGGGCCTCATGCCATCCTCTGACAGGACTCGGGTGGTGAGAGGCAAGACCTGAAGGAGAGGCCTCTGTGGCTTCTGTGTGAGAGAGCAACCCGTGTCCCACCACAGCTACGTAAAATAAGGAACAGGAAATCTCCCTAAGTGTAACAAGCATTGTTAGGGTGGAATAAGGGATGCTAGAAAGCCCAACCCCCCCCCCCACCCCCAGACATCCATTATAGGAAGTAACCAGGCAGGGCTTCCCTGGTGGCGCAGTGGTTGAGAGTCCGCCTGCCGATGCAGGGGACGCGGGTTCGTGCCCCGGTCCGGGAAGATCCCACGTGCCGCGGAGCGGCTGGGCCCGTGAGCCATGGCCGCTGAGCCTGCGCGTCCGGAGCCTGTGCTCCGCAATGGGGGAGGCCCCAACAGTGAGAGGCCCGCGTACCGCCAAAAAAAAAAAAAAAGGAAGTAACCAGGCAGAGGCAGGGCGACCTGTTAGGAGGCCAGGGTCCAGATAAGAGAGGGAGAGACCTGAACTAGACCAGTGGAGATGGAAATAGATCCAAAACTTGTAGGAGATAAAAACCAGAAATGATGGATCATTAGCTGTGAGGGGGAGAGAGAGGGTGAAGACAAAGACTCCCATGTGTCTTGGGTAGACGGTGGAGACACCTCTGGGAAGGGGACCACAGCATGGTCCCCACAGCATGTCCCCACAGCAAGACAGTGGTCTCAGATACAGCCAAGGGGTCAGGGTCATAGCCAAGTGGAGCCCAGCAGGCACTTGGATCAAGGGTCTGGGGCTCAGGAAGAGATTCTGCTGGAAGTACTGGCCCAGGGCCATGACCACTCGAGTAAATGGGAACCCGGAGAATGAATGAGATCACCAGAGAATGGGGCAGGGCCCAGGGCAGAATCATGAGTTACAGTGACATTTGAAGAACCAATCAAGGTGTGGGTAGGCAACAAAGGGGAAAGAAAAGGAAAGGCCTGAGACATGCGACAACCAACCGGAAGAGTGGGTTGCCATGGAAACCAAGGTAGTGAAGAGTTTCAAGGAGAAAGTAATCAACACTGTCAAATGCAGCAGAGGATTCCAATAAGATAAAGACAGGATTTCTTTCTTTAGATTTGATGATGAGTAAGCTTTTGATGACCTTAATAAGAGCATTTTGGAGGAGTGACGGGGCATAAGCTTAAATAATGTTGAGATGTGAGGGAGAGGTGAATCTGTCACCAAGAGTCCTTTGAGGAATCTGGAAAGAAGACTTGGAGATATGAAGGACAGCGGTGGGAAAGTTGAGCGTAGGAAAGACAGGAGCAAGTTCATAGGCAGATGTCAATGCTCAAATGTGACGTGTTGTTTAGTGACAACAAAAGTTTATTCATTCTACATATTCTAGTTTACCACCTATTTTGTGCCTGGCATTGTGCCTAGCACTGGATTCTGTGGTGAATGAGTTAAAATAGGCAGATTTCCTGTTCTCATGGAGCTCGTATGGTAGTAGGGGAGAAGGATGTGAATCAGATAATCACACACATAAATGTATAACTTTCGACAGGCACTCCGAAAGAAAGGTACCAAGTGCTGGAGGGTGCACAACAAGGGGACCTGCCTTAGGCCAACTCCTGGAGGCTTCCCTGAGGAGGTGACACTTGAACCAAGTTAAGGAGACAGAGTTAACTGGACAGAACAAATTGGAGAAGAGCACTCGGAGCAGAGAGAACAGTGTGTGCAAAGCGAGGTGCTGTGAGACCAGAGGCAGGCAGTGCTGGCTGGGCAGAGCTTTAGAGGCCAGGGCTGAGCTCCTGTGTCCACCCTGAGAGCAAGGGACGCGTACCTGAGGCCTGCCCTAGTATTTCCTGTGATCTGAGACTCTGGCTGGTCCATGGAGCAGTCAGAGGAATCACGGGTAGACTTAGGGAGACCAGTTAGGAAGCTTCTGTCTGTTTGGACACAACACATTCTGGTTAGTCTTGGTGCTGGATGGATTGAAGAGGGGGAGGGAAAGGAGGAGGTATTCCAGAAGTCCCCTGAGTTTCTGGCTTGCCTTACTGGTGGCCTGGCAGTGCTTTTCTACAAAGAAACTATGCCTGTGAGGCAGACCCCAAGTCTGGTGGTAGACAGCTGAGGCATCCAAGCTGGGACATGGGGAAGAGGTGGCTGAATGCATGGACCTGGAACACAGAGTGAGACCGGTTCAGAACTCCTGAGGGGTCCTGAGTGGAAGTGTGAATTGAAGTGGTATCAGGTTTCTGGAGCATTCTGAGGGGATGAGGGAGGCTGAGGAAGGAGAGGCCAGGCACCAACAACTGGGGCCTGTAAAAGGAAAGAACGACCCTCCTAAGGTACAGAAAAGAAAGGGCCAGAGGGGTCTTTCAGCAGAAAGATGGAGCGGTCATCAGTGGGTATATGCAGAAAGGTCAGGGGTCAAGGGCACATCCACAAGCTCCTCCGATGTGCAACTGCACAATCACCATAGTGCCCCTGGAATTGGGCAGCCTGGGGTCCCTGCTGATTGCCACCCCCAGGGCCCATGGGAGACCTCTGGGGACCTTAACGGAGGCAGCTGTGCGGGGGGGTGGGGGGGTGATTAAGGAGAGGAAGGAGAGAGGCAGCAAAGTCTAGGCCCTTTAAATTAAATTTTAGTCTTCAAGGAAAGAGCAGTGCTGGCATATGAATATTCTGAGGGAAGGGAGCCTGAGTAATGGAGTGATTAAGGATGGAGACAATTAGTGAAATGAGTTCCCACAGGGGTTGGGTTCAAGTGTGGTGATGGATAAATTAGTTTGGGGCAATAATGTGTATTTGACTGAATGGGGCAAAATTTAATTATTTACCTTTTAGAGAGTAACTTGATCTCCATGTTCTTTTGGGAGCTTTTATCTGACCTATGTACCAACTACAGCTCTAATTAGCACCATTTTTATCCTGTCTCATGGCTGGGATCCTGTCTTCTTATTTTTTGTGTTTCTCAGCACCTAGCAACAGGCAGTAAGCTCTTTGGGTGCTGAATCAATACTATCTGCCTTGGAATGAAAAATCTGAAGTCAACATTCACACTTTTTGACCAGAAAGAATCTGTGACGATTCTCCGGAATTATGATGCAGGAAAGAATTAGGGTATTAAGTCATGATGGCAGGGGTTTGCGCGGGTGGGTAGGTGGAGAAAAAGTAGAGAGGTCGGCTCTCCTCATCCTTATCAGCTCTGTGCCATTTATGCATGTTCACATTCATCATCTCATGTGAACTTCACCTTCCCCCACAAGCAACAGAGCATCACCCTACATCATAGAGGAGGGAACAGAAACTGGAGAAGCAAGCGCCTTTCTGACATAGAGCGCAAGTAGCAGGAGCTGGATTCAACCTCAGTCCATCCAGGATCCCAGTCCTTCTTCCCAGGACCAGGTTGAGCTGAGAGGGAGAGGAAGAGGGGTCTGTGAGGTCCAGGTAGAGACGCTTCGCAGGCACGTGCGGAAGGTTGGAGGTACGGTCCGACTGGAGACAGGATATTAAAGCGTCATATCAAACTGCGGTGATAACATCTGCAGTGCTAGCACTAGAGCAGGTAGCATTCTTGTCTAAGAGACTTCCCCCCCACATAAATGATACATACATTCTGTATTTACATTGAAGCCCTCTGTATTTTTTAAAAAGGTTTTTCTTCAACCCATCTGAAACGGCTTTCCGTGTGTGGTGTGACACAGAGATCTAATTTGATCTTTTTCCAAATAGATAACCAGTTGGCTAAGCACCATTTATTGTCCCAACACTATCTTTTCTCCCAGTTCCCTGTGTCTACACTCTGTTCAGGTCTGTTGATCTGTTTGTCTACTTCTGGGCCAGTACCAGATTTTAATGAGCAAAAGCTTTATCTTACTAGCCAGTAAGTTAAGCACCCCTCCCTTCCTTGCCCTTTACTCTTTTTTAAAATTACCTTGGTCATATTGCACATTTACTTTTTCATATACGCTTTAGAATCAGCTTGTCAAAGTTCCATGAAAAAAATCCTGTGGGAATTTTGTGTGGGATTTCATTGAAGGGAGAAATAACATCTTTAGGATATCAGTTCTTCCCATCCGTGAACATGGTATGTGTCTCCATTAAATCGAAGTCTTATTTGTTTGGTTTGATTTTTAATGCCTTTTAATAAAGGTTGGTCGCTTTTGTCATAAAGGTTTTTCACATTTCTTATTAGGTTTATTCCTGAGTACCTTATCAGTTTTGCTCCTTTTGTGAGTGTAAAAGGTTTTTCTTTTTTCTTTCTGCTTTCCAAATTTTAATCAATTTACTAATCACGATGCTTCATTCACAGACACACACTCGGAGTAAATGTGCTTTGTCCCTGGGCACACAAATGAGAGCACAGCACACATATAAAGTAGAACTAATTGGCTGGAAATGAATTAGAATTTTTGAATTAAAATTTAATTATATAAGTAATACATGAATACGTTTTCCTTTAAATAAAATTAGAGTATTACAGATAAAGAAGTCTCTACTGAACAGCCCCCCGCCCTTAGATCCCTCTCCCCCTCCCGAGGTAGCTGCTCTTAGGCTTTTGCTGTTCATCCAAAATGTTTTCCAATGCCCATTGAAACACATCTTCTGTTCTCTTTTCGTGTGTTTGTTTGCACAGACATGATGTGTACAAGCTGGAGGTGATGCTCTCAGCTTAGTGCGCCCTGTGGGACTCCTGGTGTAGCCGACGTGCTCCACCACAGTGTTCCTTGCAGCTGGCGACTGGCGGCCTTAGGGTTACACCATGTTTGATTTTCTTGTTTTTTATTTATTGACTATTAAAGTGTTTCCAGTGTCATTACATTAAGACAAACCTGTAAGAGCATCTTATATTTGTTCATTTTGCACATGTACAAGTATCTCTCTGGGATAGATACTTAGAAATGGAACTGATGGGTCATATAGGGTATTCGTATCTTAAATTCTAATAGAAATTTCTAAAGTGTTCTCCAAATTGCCTTCTAATGTAATCTCCTGCTAGCAGCGTGTGTGTCCATTTCCCCAGACCATGTCCAAGTTTTCCATTTTTAACCAGTCTGATGAGTGAGAAATAGTATCTTGCTTTTGTTGGCATTTTTCTGAATTATCTGCAAGACTGAAGTCTTCATGTGTTTACTGTCCATTTTCATTTCCTCCTCTGGATTGCTTGTACATATCCTTTACCTGTTTCTTTTCTTTTTTTTTTAAGGTTTTTTTGTCTTTTTGCTATTGATTTTTAAGAGCTCTTTATTTGAATATTGATACTTCGTCATGTATATTGCAGATGTTTTCTACATTGTGATTTGTGTCATTTAATTGTGTAGTATCTTTTTGTCTTAGAGAAATTTTAACTTTGATACGATCAAATTTGTCAATCTTACTTTTAGGCCATTTTTACAGTCTTATTTAAGAAAGTATTCCCTGTATCAAGGTCATAAGTATTTACTGTATTTCCTTCTCTGAAATTTATAGTTTCTGTATACATACATATTTAAGCCCTTATACTATATACAAAAAATAAATTCCATATGCACAAATCTTAGGATCTAACTTTAATTCCTCCCCATTCCCAAATGGATAGGTAATTGTTCCAACACCATTTATGGAATAATATATCATTTCTCCACTGATTTAAAACTGCTGCCTCTGCCTGACACTAAATTCCAATGCGGGTCTATGTCAGGGCTCTTTCTGGTCCACTGATCTATTTGTCTACTCCTGAGCTTGATAATATGCTTTGCTAACTGGCAGGACAAATCCCACCCTCTTTGTTGTTTTTGTAAAATTGCCTTGATCATCCTTGCATATTTGTCCCACCACATGAATTTTAAAATAGCCTGTCAAGTTTCAGGAAAAATTCTGCTGGGATTTTAATTGGGATCACATTGAGTTTTAGGTAAGTTTGAAGACAATTGGCACCTTTATCATATTTGAGTCTTCTGCCAATGCTCGTTGCTGTTACCGCTCAGTTCCGGTCACTGTTACGTCTTTCAGGGAAGTTTTACGGTTTTCTCTAAAGTCGTGCATATTTCTTGATAAATTTATTCCTAGGTTTATTACAGGTTTTGTTGTCAGCTATGAATAGGGTCTCCCCTCCCTTTATCTGTTTGGCCCTTGTTTTTCCATATTTCATTTCAACCTGTTTACCAGCCAGTGGGCTTGACTTGCAGACACACACGCAAAGTGAACATTCTTCCTCCGGGGGCACAAATATGCAAGCACCACCAAACACACAGAGCCGGCATAATTGGCCGAAAACAAATTAGAGTCTTTTCAGATCATACTTTAATTAACGAAGTAAAGCATGAATACATTTTCCTTTTGAAAGTAGGACAATATGAGTGTAAGTAAAGTTTCCTCTGGCCACCCTCTGAAATCCTAGTTTCCCTCCCTCCCCTGCAGTTTTATGAGTCTCCTTCCGTAGAAATGTAAGTATCGATGGAGGTATTTTGAATGAATCATCCCACTCTATAGAGATCTTACTGTAAGCTGTGTTTTTTCACTCCGTCTTATATTTCTAAGATATACTGATACAGAGAGCTCCTGCCAGTTCCTTTTAGTAGCTGTGTTATATTCATTCCCATGAATGTGCTACATTTTTCCTTCCTAAGATCCATGGACATTTAGTTGCATCCTTTTCTTTCCTCCATCATTAGCAGCACCACAGAAAACAGTCTTACACGTGCCTCTTCTGTAATGTTTCTCTAGGGTAGTGATTGAGAAGTGGAATTTGTGTTCTCAGGGTTTCCACATTTTTAGTTTTAGACGTTACCAAAGTGTCCTCCATAATTTCTGTACCATTTAAACTTCCAGCCAGAGGGTATGGGAGGACTCCCCACACCATAAGCGATTGTTTTAAATGTTTGCCAATTTGCTGGGTGAAAAATTGAATCATTTTTTAAAGTTTATACATACCTGTTTGCTAGTGAGATTTTCATATGTGTTTTAGGCATCTGTATTTTCTCTTTTCTGATTGATCTGTTTATTTTTGCTCATTTAAAAAATTAGGTTGTCTTTATCTTATTGATTTTTGAGTTTCCTAATATAATCTGGATATTAATTTTGTGTGTGTGTGTGTGTATGCATATATATATATATATATATATATATATATATGGCAAATGTTTTCTTTCAGCTTGTCTGTTGCCTTCAAATTTTGTAGGGGCTTTTGTTAGACAGAAGTTATCAATTTTGACATAATCAAATTTATCCATCTTTTCCTTTATTCCTTGTATTTATATATCATGTTTAGGCCTTTCTTACTCCTAAAGTTTAAGTATACTCTGTATTCCTTTCTAGTAATTTTGTTTTTATTTGGGTCTTTAATGCAGCTGGAATGTATGTTTATGATTGAAATGAGATATGATCTAACCTTTCTGCAAACATACAGCTGATTATTGCAACATGACGGACTGTCTAGTTCCTTCTCTCTCCACTGATCTGAAGTGAAACTCCCTCATATACTGAATTGCCACGTCTAGGTAGGTCTGAGGCGCTGGTTCTCTTTCACCAGTCTATATATTTCTGTCTGCATCAGACTGTTTTATCTGCTCTAGCTTGAGACCACCTTTTGATATCTGTTAAGTAAAATGCTCCATTTCATTGTGCTTCCTGTTCAATTAACTCAGCTAACTATTACTGCACGTTAACTCCTCCACATGAATTTTAAAACCCGCTTGTCAAGTTCTGTGAATTTAAAGATTAATTTGGGGAAAATCAACGTCAGTACAATCCTGAGTCTTTCAATCCATGAACACAGTATAGCCCTGCACTCATTCTGACCATCTTGTCTGCCCTTTAGTCCCATTTTATGGTTTTCTCCATAACCAACCTACCAATTTCCTGATGGGTTTATTCCTATAGTTTTTATTGTTGTTGTGAATGAGTTCTCTCTGCACCCCCTGTTTTGTTTTTCTTTTGCTTGCTACATTTTTTTTTTAATCCACTAATCACTGTACTTCATTCATAGACACACACAAAGTAAACGTTCTTCCTTCCTGGACACAGACGTGCAAGCACTGCCAAACACACAGAGCTGGCATAATTAGCTGAAAATGAATGGGAATTTTTTCAAATTAAAGTTTAATGACACAAGCACAACATGAATATATTCCCCTTTTTAAGAAATGGAACATTGCAGATGAATCTAAAGTCCCTTTTGGCCACCCACTGCCATCCCATTTCCTTCTTACCCAGGGGCTGCTACTGTAATGGGCCCAATGTACACTTTTCTAGACTTTCTAAAAATTTGTAAATCCATAGGTAGGTACCCACAGGAAGTTACATGGTATAGTTGTCTCAAGTAATGAGAATTTTATCTTTTCCTTTTCACTTTTCACTGATACTCAATTTTTGTATTGACCTGGATTTTATTATGGTTACAGAATGGCATGTCAGTATTATCATCCATCACGATGTGATGACCAGCGACCTTCTGTAGCCAAACCATAGGCAGATGTGAAAGTAAAGATGTAGAAGCTGGGAGATAGCAGTGAAGGGAAGGGATCGGAGGACTGACAGGGACGGTAATGGGAGGCACAGGAGCGTCTGTGGACACACAGTGGAGTCAGGAGTGAAGGGGGCAGGTAGGTTTCTTAAAATTAAAAAGATAACCAACAGAGGTACTTGACAGCTGTGGTGGGAGAAGCAGGGATGGAGGGGAGTAGTTTCCAAGTGACCCAAAGCCTAATCATGGGACATCAGTGGGTCTTATGAACTATTTAGAAATAGGGTATCATAGATGCTGGTCAGAAAACTCTCATGACCCGATTTTGACTAGGATCTTGTGGACATTGTCAGGCAGCTTCAAGGAAGCACTTTCCTCCCTGGTTAAAGAGATGCATCTGGAGAGCTTTGTTGGTCCTGCCCCTTCCTTTCTGCTTAGGTGCTGTTGGGTGAAAACATGATACTTGGAACTCTGACAGCCATCTTGTGCCCAGGAGGGGAAGGCCAGGAGATGCAACTCTGTGCTGACTCAGTTCGGACACCTGGCACCACTGACTTCTGGACTTTCTTTGAAATAAATAAAATGGTCTTGCTGTTTAAGCCACTCTCGGGTTTTTTGTTAGATGCTGGTGAAAGCATCCTTCCTAATGCAAGGGATCTAATTGTTTCTTAGAGCTGAGAGGTGACCTCAAGGAACAGATCACATACTCTGGGGTGAGAGTTTGGGGATGGAGAGAAGGCAGAGAAGGCTGCTCTTCTATCCTCTTGGATTTTTTTTTTTAACAATGTGTATGTATTACATGGAAAGAAACAGAAGACTTGTTTTAAAACAGTTCTGATAAGAAGTGTATCAAGATGTGAACAGTGGTTGCCTCTGGGTACTTTGGGTACTTAGCAATTTTCTAAGATGTCCACAAATTATTTTTGCAATTAAAAAATGCAAAGACCCAAGTTCTTAGGAGATAAAACATGAGAGAGGTAAGATTTTGGGGGTTTTGGGGGCTTTTTTAAAAATAAATTTATTTGTTTTATTTATTTTTGGCTGCATTGGGTCTTCGTTGCTGCTCGCGGGCTTTCTCTAGTTGCGGCAAGCGGCGGCTACTTTTTGTTGCAGTGGGCGGGCCTCTCATTGCGGTGGCTTCTCTTGTTGTGGAGCACGGGCTCTAGGCGCACGGGCTTCAGTAGTTGTGGTGCGCGGGCTCAGTAGTTGCAGCTCAGGGGCTCCAGAGCACAGGCTCAGCAGCTGTGGCACACGGGCCCAGCTGCTCCGCAGCATGTGGGATCTTCCCAGACCAGGGCTCGATCCCACATCCCCTGCATTGGCAGGCGGGCTCTCAACCACTGCGCCACCAGGGAAGCCCGAGAGAGGTAAGTTTTGATATGGGAAAAGAAAGGGCCCAGAGTTTAGAAGAGACTGCCCAGGTGAAATCCTAGATAAAGACTTGGATTCAAAAGACTTGAGAGCTGCGAGACTGGGGGGAGGTGAGGGGAGCAGGCAGAGTAGGCGTGGATCTCATCTCTTACCTGGTCCCCATGAGGCCAGCAACCTCCATGGGATACACCAAGGACAGAAATGAGTCCAGCATGTGTGGGGCACACAGGTTTGGGGCCTGTATGCAACACGAGGGAGAGCAGTGACGTGTGTGTCACACCGAGGAATTTGGGCTTTTATCCCAAGGGTAGTGAGGAACCAGTGAACGTGCTTAAGCAGAGAGACCCATGTGATCACGTTTTCATGTTGTCATGTTTCTTTGCCAGTGAAAAAAAACTCACACCAGCTCAGACAGAAACAGAACTTGATTGGCTTCTGTAGCCAAACCCTAAGCAGGCTAGTTGGGCGTCCAGGTCCCCTGAAGCCAGAGACTTGACTGTCAGAGCCTTCTTCTCCCATCTCCGTGTCTCCATGTCTCACCACATGCCAGCCCCACCCTCCCAGACCTGCTTCTCCACATGCTGGCATTCATGGCTACTGATGTTTTCCATCCCTCAGGTTCATGACCAAAAGAGCCCGAGGTGAGAGTGCAGGAATTTGGTTAAGAGGCAATCGGTGATGGCCAATAAGGTGGGTAATGTAATAAGAAGGTGAACTTCGTTCAAAACGGGACAGCAAAATGTTTTTCCGGGAGACTTTGCATTGGTCTAGGTAAAGAAAACAATAAATAAGTCCTCTCACCCCTCTGGCTGCCTGCAGAAAAGGGTTTGAAGCGGCCCCCCACAAGCCTGGAGGCAGGGAGAATAACTAAGAGGCAGCCGCAACTGTCCAGGTGAGAAGGGATGCGGTGCTGAGCTAAATAACGCGGCAGGTGGCGAGGAGGTGGATTGAAGAGACGATTAGAAGTAGAAATAGGAGCCCCGGGGCCAACCAAGCATGAGAGATAAGAGAAGATGAAAAGTTGAAGATGGCCCCAGTTTGCTGGCCCAGAAACTGCCACAAACAGATACAGCTGTATTGCCAAAGTACAGTTTCTTTATTTCTCCATGACTCAAGGTCACTCGTACCCCCCCCCTTTTCTGTTCAGTGGCGCAAACTTAGTCGGTTTGAGGTAAATGCAGTCACATCTGGACATTCCCTGAGTCTCTTAAGTAGATTCTTGGTCCTCTTCCAGCTTCTCCGCTTTCCACCGCTGCTTCCCTTCTCCTTGAGGGTGGTCCATGTTCTGGGCTCTCCTATTTTGCCCTGGTCCCAGGGTGTACATCTGATTCTGGATCCCAGGCTCTATCTACTGCCATCCACTGAACCGAGATGTCCCCAGCGCACCCTTGCCCTGACCACAAAGCATTTCCAAGTCCACCAGCTACACTCACGCTCTACCCTATACCCTCATCATGATCACCTTGCTACAGGGACACAGAGGACTGTGAAGGACACCCCCAGGCCCATCTGTCAAACACCTTCTCCCGTCAGGGCTGTCAACCTCTCCAGCCCTTGCTGGGAGGTGTTGGTCTCCTGGCAGACACCATGAGGAACCAGGCAATATCCCCTTCTACTCTGGGATAGCCCCAAATTTCTTTTGGGAGATCTAGCATCTACTGTTAGTTCTGTCTCCATGTGATTTCCCTCCTCTCTCTAGCTGGTCAAACTTTTATCCCTCACAGGCAGAAGGACAGCTTCTGCATTCTTCCCTATTTGCTGTTCATGGCATCGGTTTCAAGTTCTGAGTCTCTTGGATTCTTTTCTCTGTACAAAAGACCAGTGACCACAACCAAACACCATGTCTCTGTTGTAGGTTTCAAGAGACTATTTGAAACCACTGACTGACTTTCTCTTTGCCTTCATGCTGTAACAACCCAAATTCTCCCCCAAAACTCTGACTGAATGGGGAGAGAGTGGCCATGGTAACGAGTCTCCAAAGATGGCCACCATCAATTCCTGCCCTCCCTGTATGCACACACTACTCCTCACATCAAGAGGGAGAGTCTGTATCCTTTCCCTCCCTGTGAATCTGGGCTGCCCTTAGTGTTTACTTGGCCAATAGAACATAGGGCCAATAACAGAAAAGACATTCTGGGACTTGGGAGACTAGGTCATTGGGAGCGTTGTAGCTTCCACACAGGCATCTTGAAACACTTGGTCTTGGGACATTCCCTCTTGCAACCCAGCTGCCATGTTGTGAGAAGTCCAACCCCTGTGGTGAATCCACAAGTGAGCGCTCCGATCAACAGCCGTGGCGGCCAGCTGTGTGAATGAGCCATCTTGCACAGTAAGCCCAGTTGCACCTTCGACGACTCAAGCCCCAGCTGCCTTCTTTTTTTTTTTTTATTTTTGCGGTACATGGGCCTCTCACTGTTGTGGCCTCTCCCGTTGCGGAGCACAGGCTCCGGACGTGCAGGCTCGGTGGCCACGGCTCACGGGCCCAGCCACTCCGCGGCATGTGGGATCTTCCCGGACCGGGGCACGAACCCGTGTACCCTGCATGAGCAGGCGGATTCTCAACCACTGCGCCGCCAGGGAAGCCCCCAGCTGCCTTCTGACCGCAACTGCATGAGTAACTTTAAGCAAGAACCACCTAGCTGAGCCCTGTCAACACCCAGAACCATGAGAAATAATAAATTGTGTTTTCAAGTCACTAAAGTTTGGACCTGTTTGTTACGCATTAAAACAGTGACAGGCAAGGAAGTGGGGGGTGGGGGAGGGAAACACATTGAGAAACATACAGAATAGTGTCCTACTACACAGCATGTAAGTGGACCATTATAATACAGTATGGTAAGTGCAGTAATGAGACATAGATATGTACAGAACTTTCCAGAGCAGGTCACCACTGGTCTGATTTCTTAAAGATGAGTAGGAATAAGCAAGGTAGAAGGGACTGGAAGGACATTCCAAGCAAAGGAAGCAGCACAAGCAAAGCCCCAGAAGTGAGGAGTGGCAGGAGTGAGCTTCAGGGCACTTGGTGTTCCTGGAATACTAGAGAAGAAAGATGGAGTGAGGAGTGGATTGCAGGCGTGGACAGAGGTCAGACCCTTCAGGGCCTTGGATGCCCTCCGCATCAAGGAGTTTGGACACCATCCTGCAGTCAGTGGGTGCTGTTTTTATACCAGTGATGTGTTCGGATTTGAGGTGTGGGAAAATCACTGTGGGAGCCAGTGTGAAGGCTAGATTTGGAAAGTGACAGTCTCTGGGTAGGGAGATCAATTAAGAGACTCTGGTTATGGTCCAGGTAAGATAGGATGAGACCTCACCTGGAGCAACGGCAAGAGGAATGGGAAGAACCCAAACACCTTTAGAAACTAAAGTCAGAAATGCATGGTGATTTTTGGCTGTGGGGATGAAAGAACCAAGGGTGATTCCCGTGTGTCTTGGGTGGGGCCCTCCGTGGATGGAGGGGAGGTGCTTGGGAGGGTAAGCACAGCATGGGGGGCAGCTTGAGGGGGGCAACAACGGGCTCAGTCTCAGGTAGAGCTGGGCTAGGGGCACAGCCAGGTGGGCCCCAGCAGGCAGCTGGATCCCAGTCCAGGAAGAGATTTGACTGGAGGGGGCTGGCCCAGGACAGAGGATAACAGGAACTCTAGGAGTGAGTAAGATCGCCAGGGAGAGAATGGGCGAGGACCCAGGGCACAATTGTGAGTTATGGTGACATTTGAGGGGCTGACTGAGGTGTGGGTGGTCGGCAAAGGAGAGAGAGAAGGACCTGAGGGATGAGATAAACGACTAGGAGAGGGGGTTGCCAAGGCAACCAAGGTAGTGAAGAGTTTCAAGGAGAAAGTAATCAACACTCTGATATGGCCCAAATCTCAGAAAAATAAGAAGCGAAGCCCTTTGAATTGAGCAATCAGGGGGCTATTATGAACCTCAGCAAGTACTGGTTTTTTTTGGGGGGGGGGAAGGGCTAAAAGCTAGTTTACAGGGGCAATGGAGTGAATGGGTAGAGGAGACGCAGACCTCTCCTGAGGCTGGATGACTAGGGGAGGAGTTGGGTGGCAGCAAGAAAAATGCAAGTGATCAGTGGAGGAGTTTTGAAAATGAGAGACCCTAGAATTTTCTCTTCTTGAAAAAGGGCATCAGCAGAGAGGGAGAGGATGAAAAGAGGAATGATTTGTGAGCTGGGATCCATCTTCTGAAGCCAGCTGAAAGGAAACAAGTGGGTATGATTGGAGATGTCTCGAGGGAGGAGAGGGAGCCACGGAGAAGTCTTCCTGTGGTGCCCTTTCTGATCCTGAAAAACCCGATGGCAAGGTTGTCTACACTGTCAAATTCTGCAGGGTGGTTAAGACTGATAACAAAGGGAAAAGGTGCATTGAATCGAGTAGCTAGAGGGTCATTTGGTGACTGTTCCGGATACTCTTCACCGACCCCTCCAGAGCCATTCTCTTTTTGCATCCTGTTCCGTGCCCTGGATGACCAAGCTTTATACCACCCATGCTTTCTGCCCTCTGCAGGGCACACCGATTCAATCCCTGCTCTGGGAAGATCCCACATGCCGCGGAGCAACTAAGCCCATGCGCCGCAACTACTGAGCCTGTGCTCTAAAGCCCGCGAGCCACAACTACTGAAGCCTGCACGCCTGGAGCCTGTGCTCCACAACAAGAGAGGCCACTGCAATGAGAAGCCCCTGCGCCACAACGAAGAATGATCCCCGCTCGCCGCAACTAGAGAAAGCCCGCACGCAGCAACAAAGACCCAACGCCACCAAAAAAATCTTTTTTAAATTAAAAATTAATTAATTACTTATTTTAAAAAGTAGGAAACAGCAAATGAGGATAACTGGGGGGAAGAAGAATTAGGAATTTGAACTAAAAAAGGGTAATCAAGCGATTCAAAACAGACCAGGAGTTTCATTTCGGTCACAGGGTTGAGATGTCTGAGATGTTGGTAGATGTTTGGCTCTCGGGTTCTGGAGCTCAGGGTAGAGCTCTGCACTGCACATGGGAGGGTGGTCATTAAAGAGAAGGATGGATGTGTTGGTCTAGAGCTCAAAGGAGGCTTGGACTGGACAGTCAGTTTGGAGAATCAGCTCCCAGGAGGTCTCCAAAGCATTAGGGATGCATGAGGTTGAGGGGGAAGGTACTCAGTGAAAGAGAAGACCAAGCCCTGGACAACACTGACATTGGACGGGGCTTGTCTGGACATGGAAGTGGAGTGTAAGAAAGAGAAGATAAGGAAAGATGGGCTTCAGAAGCCAATGAAGGAGAGTTTCCAGGACAGAGTAGCCACTGGTGGGCCAGGTGCACAGACATTGGGGGTGGGGGGGAGGTGAGGGCAAGCCCTAGACCTGGACTTTGGAGACCTCTGCCACCGCAACTTTGGGGGAGAAGGCAAAGCTCAGCTGGGTGGAGGATGATCTGGAGACTGGCTGAGAAAGCAGGAGGGAAAAGAGGGACCTGGGGGTGGGGGGAGGAAAGAAGTTTCTAGAAAGTGCTGTTTCTTTCAAGTTGACATTTGGAGAGAGGAGGGCTGTATGAGCCTGAGTTTGAAAAGCAGGGCCAGGTAAAAGGGGTCCCAGAGCAGTGGGATTAAGTGTATAGGTGAAGGGATTAGTTGTGTTTGTGGAAAGGGGCAAAATAAATCATGTACATATTACCAAGTAACCTGATCTCCATGTTTTTCTGGAGGCTTTGTCTCTGCCCTCTGAGTAGTGCTACAGCTCTAATTAGCAGTGGTTTCATCCTGCCTCATGTCTGGGGCCATGTCTTTATTCGTTTTTTTGTGTGCCTTTTGGTACTTAGCAACAGGCGGCGAGCTAGGTAGAGTCAGGATAATTATTTTCTGCTTGAAATCAAATGTCTGAAATGGAGGTTCAGAATTTTTTCTTTTTACCAAAAAGACATGGGGAGAACTTCTGAGGGAATGAGATTAGAGGCAAAAGAAGCTGTTAGTGTAGGTGCGGGTGGAAGGGTTGGGGGTTGGAAATGTCACCAGGTTAGTTCCATGGCTGGACGCTGGGAGAGGCTCTCAGAGGATGTGCACAGGAGGAAGGGCTGGGACTTCTCCTCCTGGCGTGGACCCAGCTCTTCACAGGTGATGGCATCGCCCACTGGCCAGGCATCATCCCCACCTGTTCTTTTCAACAACTGCCATTGCCCAATCCAGCTTTTCTCTCCTTACATCACTCGGCCCCGTGGCAGCAACTGACCCAGCTGATACCCCCTCCTGAAAACGCCTTTCCCTGGCCTTCATGACACCAAGACCCGCCAGTTAACTTACCCCCTCACTGTCTATTCTTTGGCTTCGTCCACCCACCACCTAAGTGTTGGGTTCCCTCAAGAATCACATCTGGGCCCTTTCCATCTTCCTCTATCTTCTCACCCTGGGGGGGGGGGGGCACTAATGACCCCAGCCCTGCCCTTTTAAGACTGGCCTGCCCAGCTACCTGGCTGACATCTCTACTCGGATGTCCTTCACCAACAACACCCCAAACTTTCCACAGCCAATCAGGATGCTAACTTCTCCCCAAAACTTTCTCTCCCTGCTCGCCTTCCCCTTCTCCGCCAAAGGCCCGGGCTTCAACTCCGTTCCCCAAACCCGGCCCTTCGAGTCAGCCTCGAGTCTCCCCTGCCCTCACCCCTCCCATGGAGTCCCAGGAAATCCTGGCCGTTCAGTCCCCAGAATCATCCCCAGGCTGACCCTTACCTCCGCCCATCCCCCCCACCCGCTTCCCAGCCCCTCCCACCTCCTTGCCGCAAGGGCCTCACAGCCTTCTTTCTTGCTCCTCACCTATCCACTTATCACACAGCAGTAAAAGCAGACGCTTACAAAGTAAAAGACATCACGTCATTTTCCTCCCCATCAGCAGCCCGCAGTGACTTCCCACGCCCTTTCTCGAGGCCAGCAAGGCCCGATCTGTCCGTCGTCTCTTCAATCCCCTAGGCTGCTCCAACTCACTCTCCTCAGGCTACAGCGAATTCCTCCAGTTCCTCTCTTGGAGGCTCTGCTCACTTTGTCCCTCGTCCCAGGAAAGCTCTCCCCTACCTCCTCTCAGCCTTTGGGGCTTAAATGTCCCCTCAGAGGAGGCCCTCTCTGGCCACCTGTCCAGAGCAGGATCCCTGCCCCACTTCCTTCCTCAGTGTTCCATTCATTTCCCTCATGGCCCTGGTAACCATGTCTTCGGTAGTTGGCTTTTTCCTCTGTTTTGAAAGGCTCTCCCCTGAAAGAGTCCTTACTCTTACGTATTCTCCTAAAAGCTCCCTGAGGCCATTTCTTCCGAGACCATTCCGGTGTTCCTGCTCCTCACACACATTTGTTGAGTGGAGAATGAAGCTGTGTTGATGCTCTCCACCTCATTTGGTTATGGCAAGCCCATTTTACAGACAAGGAAACTGAGGCGTCCAGAGTCACAGTGTCTGACTGGCAGGGGCAGTGCTAAATCCAGATCTCCTGACCCCGCCTCCAGATTTCAGGGCCGTACCCGCCACTGACCTGCCGCTATGGAGCACGATGATACGATTTGACTTCCAGGGAGAAGAAATAGCTAGAAAAACATGTATATGTGTGGACAAGTGGTGTTGTGGGAAACCCAAGATGAGATACCCAAAAGGAAGTTGGACGTGGGGGTCGGATGCTTGGGCAACTGATCTGATAATAAATAGAGCTTTCAAGGCTTCTAACCCTAACAGATACTGCAGTATAAAACAAAATAATATATTTTTCAAAAATAGAAAAACACCTCAATGGAATAGAATAGAAAAACCAGATGGAGAGCCCTAGAATATCACCGTGCCTTCTGAGAAGAGCAGAGCCATCACAAATTAATGGAGAATAGAAGGATCTGTCACTAAGTGGGGCAGCAAAATGATCTTTATTCTATTTAGGAAACCCAAAGCAATTTTTACCTCCTTCTGTCCTAACGATCAAAATTAATGTCAGGTGATTTAAAGAGTTCAATGCAAAAATAAAAAAGGAAAAATTATACTACTAACTCGAAAAAAAAAAACGTAGAAATGATTCATTATCTAAACTGTGATTGAGAGAGGACATTGTAGCCTTCACAGCCATAGAGAGATTTATAAAAGAAAATACAAAGGTAATTGACTATAGGAAATGTTAGGTTCTGTGTGTTGAAAATTCTCATAAATAAAACATTCACAGAGCAGTAAGAATTTTCATAATGAAATGTTGGGGCAATAAAAGGCAGCAAGAGTCCATTTATGAAAGATGAAGTTCAAAAGGCAAATTCAGTTGAAAATGTTGAACTTAGTCATAATGAAATAAATGTAAATTAGGATGGAGAGATACCACTTTGGGCCCATTGAAGGAGTACTACAAAACAAGAGGCTGGCAGTGCTGGCTCGGTCCTAGTGGCATGGGACCTCTTATGCACAGCTGGCTGGACTATGAAGTGGCAAAACCTTTCTAGAAGGCAATTTGCTTAAGACGTGTGAAAAGCCTCAAAAAGGCTCATACTGTTTGGCTCAGGAATTCCATTTACAGGAAGCTCATCCCAAGAAAATGATCTAAAGGAAAGAAAGATTAGTGCAGAAAGATTTGCACTGTGGCTTTATTTATGAGAGGGAAAATAAAAAGGAAAAAAAAAGAGAGGCTATCAAAATCTCCAACCCCAGGGGAATGGTTAACCAAATTACGTTTCATTCATTAAATAGATTATTAGGCAGCCATTAAACATAATAATTACAAAGAATGTTGACTAACACAGAGAAGTGCTTAGCATATAATCAGTGTAAGAGGATGGTGCAAAATTATATATATAATAAAAGTATTTATTGTAAACAAACGCATAAAAAGGCTAAGAAAAGATGTGGTTTTCAGATGCATTTTCACAGAACATGACTGTGGGTGCTGGAGCTCGAGATGTTTCTGTTCTTCATGCTTTAGTCACTGTACACATTTTCTGCAATGATCAGGTATCACTGTTCTTATGATAATAGATTTCAAAAATACAGACGAGAATAAGAATAGCTAATGAACACAGTATACGATATACTCACCCTCCAAGATCATATACTACTTTTATAATAGGAAAACCAAGAAAAAAGAAAAAAAAACAAGTCTTAAGGGAATGGTACCTGCATCAGGCAAGTTTTGAAGGTAGGGAGGAGGGATGATCAGAAAAGGAAAGAAAATGGTCCAGCGTGAGGGAGGCTGCTTGGGAGGACCCCTTTCAAAGAGTTTGAGGCATGGGGGCTTCGTGCTCCTGGCAACCAATGCCCATCATTTGAAATGCCCGTCCTAGAATATGGTAAGAATTCTTCAGTTCTGTAGATCAATGTGTCTGTTCCTGGCCACATTGTTTAATCACTGCTGCTTTATCCTGTGCTACCTAGTAGGGCAAACTCAATCCTTTTCCTCCTACTGTGTTCCCACCACTTGTTTTCCTTTCTCAAAATTATCTTGGCTCTTCTTGCCCATCTCCTCTCCCTTATGACCTTTAGAATCAGCTTATTAAGTTCCCATTAGAAAACCCTGGTGGGATTTTGATCAGGAAGGCACTGAATTTGTACATTAATTTGGAGAAAATTGACATCTTCACAATATCGAGTCTTCAGGACCCTAACATTTCAAGGGTGGTTGAGTCAGAGGCTCTGATTAATGAGACTGGGAAGGAAAAGGCGTCATAGAGACGGGTTAAAAACAAGGAGAGGGTGTTGTCATGGAAACCAAGAGAGCCGAGTGTTTCAAGAAGGCGAGGGTGATCAACAATATCAGACCCTGCAGAGAATTCCAATAAGACAGGGATGGAAAAACACCCACTGAAGTTGGTAATTAGGAGGTTATCGGAGCCCTCAGCAAGAGTGGTTTCAGGGGTGAGATGGAGCTGAGCCCTGACTGCAGAGCTTGAGGATAATAGATAGATGGCGAAGACGCCCCTTTTGCCGAAGTTTAGATAATTAAGTTTAGATAATTAGAAAAGTTTCAAGGATTATTTGGGAGCTAGAAAGTGAAGTGTGGACTCAGGGGAAAGTTTTCAACTCAGGTCAACAAATATTTTCTGAGTGTCTCCTTCCTATGTGCTGGCTGGCTGTTGGGGAGACGGTGTGAACAGGACAGACACATGCCTGCCCACGCGGAGCTGATCGTCTAAACGGGGAAACAGACATGAATCAAGCAGTCATAGGAGTAAGTGGATAATAACAAAAACGATAATCACAAAGGGGAGGTGCATGGTGCTGAGAGCAGCCCGGGGGCCTGGAGTCAGGGATGGGAGGGTCTGCTGATGTTTCCTAGAGAGATCTGAAAGATGAACAGGTATCGACCACTAAGGGGAATCAGAATGAGTGTTCCAAGTGAAGGCCCTGCAGTGGGAGGGGCAGGACTCGTAGGAAGGGAAGGGAAAGAAGGCGGGTGAGTGATGGTGAAGAGGGTGAGAAATCAGCTGGAGAATTCAGCAGGCTGGGAAGGTTTGAGGCTTGATCCCAAGAGTGATGGAGGGGGTTTTGGAGGAGTTCTTTTTTTTTTTGGCAACTCCATGCGGATTGTGGGATTTTAGTTCCCCGACCAGGGATAGAACTCAGCCCTTAGCAGAGAGAGCACGGTGTCCTAACCACTGGATGGAGGAATTTGAAAATAGTGGTGGCATGTTCCCACTTGCATGTTGAAGATATCACTCTGGCTTCTAGTGAGGAAAGGATTGCAGGGGTGCAGGGAAACCTGGTAGAGGGCAACTTCCCGTCCATGATCCACACCAGGGCTGTGGCTTGGTCTAACATGTAGGCAGTAGACTTGAAGAGAGCTGGAAGGATTCAGGAGCCATTGGGAGGTCAAGTCTCCAAGGCACGAGGCAGCCTGTAGATGGGGGACAAGTGCAAGTCAGCGGCGCAGGAAGAGCCCAGGTGTCTGTTTGGTGGTGTCTTTCCATGAGATGCGAGACTCTAGTGAAGGACCAGATTTTGGACAAACAGTCTGTTGAGTGTGTGGAGTACGAGGTGCCTTTGGACTTCTGGATTCTGGAGATTGGGCTGGAGTCGAGGACTGGCAGGGGGCTTCCGGCATGAGGGGTTGCAGGAGTACTGTAGCAGCTCGAGCAATGGGTGAAATTAAAGACTAGAGTATGGAGGGAATGAGCAGAGAACAGAGGCTGAGCCCAGGCGAGCATCAGCATTTAGGGGGCTGGATATAAAAAAAAGAGGCTGAGAAGGAGGGACGGAGGGGGGGGAAAGCAAGATGGAGGGAGTCCCCAGAAGCCCAGGGAGAAGAGTTTCCAGAAGGACAGAGTGGCTGCTCATGGGCCACGGACAGAGGGTCAGGGGAGGTAAAGGCTGATTGGCTACTCTGGACTTGGACTTTGGGGCCCTTTGCCAGTTTTCTTTGGGGGGGGTCAGGGGTGAGGGTGATCCAGGGTCTACCTGTGAAAGAGGAAGGGTAGATAAAACGTGCAGGATTTTTCATTTGGCTTTTTTTTTTTTTTTTTTTTTTGCGGTACGCGGGCCTCTCACTGCTGTGGCCTCTCCCGCCGCAGAGAACAGGCTCCGGACGCGCAGGCTCAGCGGCCATGGCTCACGGGCCCAGCCGCTCGGCGGCACGTGGGATCTTCCCGGACCGGGGCACGAACCCGCGTCCCCTGCATCGGCAGGCGGACTCCCAACCACTGCGCCACCAGGGAAGCCCTGGCTTTTGTTTTAATAGAAGAGCAATATCCGCCTATTAATTTTCCCAGAGGAAGGTACCTGTGGGATGTGAGCCATTGCAGAACAGGGCAATTAGCTAAATGAGGCCACGTGGACAAGAGGGATCCATCCTGAGCAATAATGTGCATCCAACCCCCGGGAGAGAATTCAACGCTCAGCCTTTTACCTGCATCCCACTTTCTTTCAGGGAGTTTGTATGTGACCTTTGTGACTTAACGGTGTCTCACATGAGCAGGAATTTTTCATCCTGCCCATGGCTGGGACTCTGTCTCATTCATTTTGGAATCACCCCCAGCCTGGGGGCTGGGGGCTGCTGAAGAAATTATTTTCTGACTTGAAATAAAATGTCTGAAATGGAGGATCAAAACCTTTGAGCCAAAAAGAGTTGGTGATCAATGGAACAATCAGAAAAACATTTGTGTGTGTGTGCTGAGTTCTGCATGGGAGAGTGAATGAGAGGTTAGGAGAGGGGTTTTGGCAGGGTGCAGGGGAGGAATGGAAGAGACGGCTGGCACAGGTCTTTACAGTTTACACAGTGGGGTCATGGCCATGATGTGGTTTCTACAGACACTGCGAGGCAGATAGAGAAGGAAGCTGAGACCAGCATGGGACATTTGCTGTGGAAAACCTCAGAATGTGTTGGTGGCCGGCTCTCCCTGCCTGATTCCAGCATCCCAGCCTGTCTCCATCCCAGGAAGAGCTCCAACAGGAGCTGCTGTTCCAAAGCTGACTGCTAGCAGAAATCAAGTCCAGAATCAGAAGGAAAAGTTACGAAAGACGAACAAAGAGTTTGTGGATCATCAAGAGAAGACATTCAGCAGAAGGCTTCCTGAAGCTTGAGGTTTGACCAGCCCTCTTGGACATCAAAACATAACTCAAAACCACATCAGTGGGCTTCCCTGGTGGCGCAGTGGTTGAGAGTCCGCCTGCCGATGCAGGGGACGCGGGTTCGTGCCCTGGTCCGGGAGGATCCCACATGCCGCGGAGCGGCTGGGCCCGTGAGCCATGGCCACTGGGCCTGCGCGTCCAGAGCCTGTGCTCAGCAACGGGAGAGGCCACAGCAGTGAGAGGCCCGCGTACCGCAAAAAAAAAAAAAAAAAAAAAAAAAAAAAACCACATCAGTGAGGCTGCGGTGGCCAAGCGTGGGTCCAGGCCCTAGACTCAGGGAATGTCACGTGATCGCAGGCCGGCCAAATAGGCAACGCAGCTTTACCCGGCAGGACCTCACCTCTCCTGGGCCCGTCCTCACATGCTGGCAGCCACAGGCCATTGTCTCCACGAGTTCTGCATCTCCCCCAGCTCTCGCTAACTTCCCCAGGCCCACCAGCTCACTCGTCCCCTCTAGTCCCTTTGTGGGCACCCCAGACGCTCTCAGATGCCCCCACGAGGCTGCACCAGGCTCTCTGCCAGTGTTCTCTGTGGTGTATGCACCATGTTGGACTTAAGACTTCTGCTCTGGGATCCCCAGACTTGTCTGGGACCCCATCTTATTCCTCCTTGGGACTCAGCTTAGGGGCTGAGCCTCTCCTGGGGCCAAAATTCTGGTCAATCCCCTTGGATTTCTCTCCTGCCCACAGGTTCAACCCTTCGCCCCCCTCATGAGGCCCAAGCACAACCTCGTGAATTGTCTTTTCAATCTACCATCTATGCATAAACTTTTGCCTCTTCTGTTAGCCGTGTTTTTTTTAATTGAAGTATAGTTGATTTACAATGTTGTGTTAATTTCTGCTGTACAGCAAAGTGACTCAGTTATACATATATATACATTCTTTTTTATATTCTTTTCCATTATGATTTCTCCCAGGATGCCTCTTGCTTTGACTCCAAATCCTCTAAGCTGTGTGGAATCCAGAGTCTTTCCTTTCTCAAGCCTCAGCTCTCACCCTGAAAAGCTCTCACCTCAGCTCTGGTTCTGTAGGCGCCCTTGTAGACAAAAGTCTGCACAACCATTTTCTGTGCTATGGGCTTACAAAAACCCACAGCACAGAAGCTAAAAGCCAAGTCAGAGACTCTATATAATGTCACCCAGGACCCCCACGAGCAGTGCACCCAGGAAGCTTGGACAGTGGGGTGGGTGGTGAGGTAGAGGGACTTCTACCCACACACAGTACAAGAGAAAAGTATTACCATACACCACACAGTTAAAAACGGGCACCCCGAAGCAGTGAACAAAGAAGGGCTTAGTCAATAAAAGGTGCTGGAATGATTGCTAAGCTGTTTGGAAAAGCAAATCCACCTTATTCTCCACTTCATGTCATACATCAATATCAAGTTCAGATGGATTAAAGATTTAAATTAAAAATCACACTTGAATAAAGTAGAAGTGAATATTCATCCGAAACTCTGGATAAGTGCTACCTTCTAGGTTTAAAAGCAAGGGAAGCATTCACAAAGAAAAGAAAGAGAAAACAGGTTTGAAATTTTAGACTTAAGTATAAGTTCGGGCTTCTCACTGTTGCGGCCTCTCCCGTTGCGGAGCACAGGCTCCGGACGCGCAGGCTCAGTGGCCATGGCTCACGGGCCCAGCCGCTCCGCGGCACGTGGGATCTTCCCGGACCGGGGCACGAACCCGTGTCCCCTGCATCGGCAGGAGGACTCTCAACCACTGCGCCACCAGGGAAGCACTGAAAGCAACTTTTAAAGATGTCACACCGAGGGTTAATATCCTTGGTGTTTAAGAATCCATACAAATTGAGTTTTAAAAATTTACATCACTGCTGGATAAATGTGAAGGGAGAGGGACACTCAATTAACAGAAGATTAATTTTTTATGGCTCATAGGTTGAACCTATTTTCCAATATCTAATTATTTTTTTTTAAGTAAATTAAAACAACAGTGAGGTTAACACTTTTTGCCCATCACAGAGTAAAGAAAAAAAATTTTAATGAGAATACCCCGTGCTGGCAAGGGTGTGATGAAACCGACAATACTGCTGTTGCGAATGTAAATTACTACAGCCTTTGACCCAGTAATTACACTTATGGCTCTCCCTCAGAAGTAAATAATCTCAAATTGACAAAGATTTAGGTACAAAGAGATATGGTATGGCCTTGTTCATGACAAAAAAAAAATTGAAATAATCAACTGTTGGGGAAATATTAAGAAAATTATTTTCTATTCACTCAATGGACTATTATTCAATTAATCAGGATTTTTACCAAAAGATCTGGAAAATTCTTATGATATGAAAGTGGAGCAGCACGTGAGAAACCAGAGTGCAAAATGTATGCCAGATATGATCTCAGCTATGGAAACAAACAAATAGCAGAAAAACATTTTTAAAAGACTAAAAGGAAATGTGCTGGGACCCTGAACCCAAAGGCATGGGACTCAGGACAATTTTGATGGAGGACAGGGAAATAAATAGTTGAGCCATGGAACAGGGCAGAGTGGGGTCCTGGTTGTCTTCTCAAATTCAAAGAACTTTGTATCTGGAGAAGCAGGAAAGTGGAGTCTTGCTTCAGCCTGGTTACCTGGTTCAGCCTGCCCTAAAGCTCAAAGAAAGGGTTGCACTGGCCACTGAGCTCAAGATCTTGCCGTTTGTGGGTGGGGTGGGGGAGAGAAGGACTGGGAGTTTGGGGTTAGCAGATGAAAACTGTTAAATATAGAATGGATAAACAACAAGTTCCTACTGTATAGCACGAGGAACTATATTTGATATCCTGAGATAAACCATAATGGAAAAGAATATTTTTAAATGTATATATATATATATATGAATCACTTTGCTGTACAGCAGAAATTAACACACCATTGTAAATCAACTATACTTCAATAAAAATTTTTTTAAATAAAAAAATAAATCACAATTTGTTCAGTACATCTAGAGCAAAGGACCAAGTTCAGTGGTAGGAAATCACCACTGAGCCATACCAGAGGGGTTAGGATATTATCCTGAAGACAATGAAGACCCTTTGAAGATTTTTAAGCTTTCCCTTCTAGACAGATTACATTAGCAGGGATTCTGTTCTTTGCAATATCAAACACCCAACATAAACTAACTGAGGCATAAAAATAAAAGTAAAAATTAAAAGAGTAAAATCTAAAACTATAAAACTTCCAGAATAAAACATCTGAGAAAACCTTTGTGACCTTGGGTTAGGCAAGATTTCTTAGATATGATGCCAAAAGCATGATCATAAAAGAATAAACTGATAAGTTGGACTTCATCAAAATTAAAAACTTATGTTCTTTGAAAGACACCGGTGAGAGAATGAAATACCCAACCTCAGACTGGGAGAAAATATTTGCAAGTCATATATCTGACAAAGGACTTGTATCTAGAATATATAAAGAAGTCTCAAAATCAATTTTCAAAACCCAATTAAAAATAAGCAAACGATTTGAACAGACACTTCACCGAAGAAAATTTACAGATGACAAATAAACACAGGAAAAGATGCTCAACATTATTAGTTATTAGGGAAATGCAAATTAAAACCACAATGGGATGCTACTGCATGCCTATTAGAATGTCTAAAATTAAAAAGACTGATCGTGGGCTTCCCTGGTGGCGCAGTGGTTGAGAGTCCGCCTGCCGATGCGGGAGACACGGGTTCGTGCCCTGGTCCGGGAAGATCCCACATGCCGCGGAGCGACTAGGCCCGTGAGCCATGGCCGCTGAGCCTGTCCATGGCCGCTGAGCCTGTGCGTCCGGAGCCTGTGCTCCGCAACGGGAGAGGCCACAACAGTGAGAGGCCCGCATACCAAAAAAAAAAAAAAAAGACTGATCGTACCAAGTGTTGGTGAGGATGCAGAGCAACTGGAACTCTCATACATCGTGGGTGGGAATGTTAAATGGTACAAACACTTTGGAAAATAATTAGGCAGTTTCTTAAAAAGTTAAACACACACCTATCATATGATCCAGCCATTCTTCTCCTTGATATTTACCTCAAAGTAACGAAAGCATGTATCCATACAAAGCATGGTACATGAATGTTCATAGTAGTTTTATTTGTAATAGCCACAAACTGGAAACAGTCTGAGTATCTATCAACAGACGAATGTATAAACAATCTGTGGTCCACCCATACAATGGAATACTACTCAGCATTAAAAAGGAATAAACTGGGTTTCCCTGGTGGCACAGTGGTTGAGAGTCCGCCTGCCGATGCGGGGGACACGGGTTCGTGCCCCGGTCCGGGAGGGTCCCACATGCCGCGGAGCGGCTGGGCCCGTGAGCTATGGCCGCTGAGCCTGCGCGTCCGGAGCCTGTGCTCCACAACGGGAGAGGCCACAACAGTGAGAGGCCCGCGTACTGCAAAAAAAAAAAAAAAAAAAAAGGAATAAACTATCATACACAACAAATTGGATGAATCTAAAATAATTATGCTGAGTGAAATAAGCCAGAAAAAAACAAGAGTATATTTGTCTCCATTTATATAAAATTCTGGGAATTGCAAATTAATACATAGTGACAGAAAGCAGATCAGTGGTTACCTGGAGAATAGAGGGAGAGGGTTAGGTTGGAAGGGAAGAAGAGATGACAAAAGAACACAAGAAATCTTTTGTGGTGATGGTTATGTTCATTATCTTGAGTGGTGATGGTTTCATGGGTATATACATAGGTAAAAACTTTCCAAACTGTACACTTTAAGTAGGTGTAGTATTTGTATGTCAATTAAACTTCAATAAAGCTATTAAATAAATAAATAAGAAAATAGGACTTGTATTGGATGCAACTTGGTATCAGGGACTTTTCCCCAATCTCTCACCTCTGCATTCAATTTCCCTGGAACCCAGATGAACCTTTGCCCTTCCTGAGCCAATAAATTCCCTTTTTGCCTGAGTTGTATCAAGCTTCGTTTCTGTTGCTTACAACCAAAGTGTTCTGAATAGCATGGAGATAAGCCTGGAGTGTTATAAGAACAGATGAAGGGGACTGTAACCCTCATTTGGGGAGAATTGGGAGGTGGTCACGAAAAAGATGCCTAGAGAAGGTGACACTTGTTGATTTCTCAAGGATTAGGGACCAGGGTAAAAGAGACTGCAAAAGCTCTTAGGCAGAGGGAGAAGCATGAACTCCATGGAGGACAGAAACTGTGAGGTGTGTGCTTGGGGGCAGTTGGGTGTCCCAGGAGTTTGGGATGATAGAAGCACTGCTGGAAAACGAGACTGGAAAATTCAACAGAGAACAGCTTGTGCCAGATTTTTGTTTTGCAGAGATCTCACTGGGACTTGGAGAAGCAGGTGGACCGGGGAGGGGTCATTGCCACAGTTCAGAGTTGACTTTGAGGAGCCTGTGGACACCTAGGGGAGATGACCAGCAGGGAGTCAGGGCTAGAAGTCTGGTTCTCAGGTGGATGTCTCACCTGGAGGTGCAGAGCAAAGGCGGTCACCATGTCAATGGCTGTGGCTTGGGAAGACTGAGAGGTAAAGAGAGCCCACCAGAGTCTGAGGACCCCCAACCCGCCATTTCAGGGGCTGGCAGAGCCTGGGGCGCCTACAAAAGCAGTGGAGAGAAGGAAATGTCAGAGCCACGTGGCCACATGAGCAGAGCCAAGAGCAGGTTGTCATGGAAACTGAGCCAGTGAAGCATTTCTAGGAGAGAGGCATCAGCAGGACCAAATGTAGCAGAAAATTCCAAACCAATGAAGGCTTCAAATTTTCTTTTGATTTGGCAATTAGTAGGACATTGATGAGCTTAATAAGAACAACTTCAGGGGATCATGGGCCAGTGAGGGGGTGGAGATGGAAAGAGATTTAGGAGGTAAAATGGACCAGAGTTGGTGATGCGGTGCACACTGGGGGAGGAGGGGGCAGTGTCAAGCAAGACCCTCCCAGGATTCTGGCTTTCCGAAGGGACTGGACAGCCGTGGAGAACACTGAAAGAGGAAGATCAGGAGTTCTGTCCGGGACAGTTTTATCTAACAAACACATTTTGGCTTTGACAATGTGCTGGACACTGTTCTAAGAGTTTTACTTATATTAATTCATTTATCCTTGTAACTATCCTATAAGGTAGCTCCTAACTCATTTATATCGCCATTTACACATGAAGAAGCAGACACAGGAGGTTGAGAAAGTTGCCCATGGCAAGGAAGGGCAGAGTACGGATTTGAAGCCAGGAAAACTGGACAAGTTGGTGTGAGCACGCCGCCCCTTCCCCAAGATGAACAAATGGGGATCAGGAGGCCAGTGGATCTAGGCTGGGGGTAGGGTGGGGGGCTGGGTGGGGAGGCGTAGAAGCAGCCGCAGGCAGGGAAGTGCCCTGACTTGCCTCAACTCGGTGCCAGTGGGGGGCACACCCTTGGATCACCGGGTCCAGAAGGGGGTTGGAGCTTTAGGGATGGGTGACACTGTGGCCCAGACCATGCCAGCATTAAGAGGGGCCCACCAGGGAGACTGAAAAGGCAGGACCAGGGACTTCCCTGGTGGTCCAGTGGTTAGGACTCCATGTTTCCACTGGGGTTGGGGGGCCGGGTTCCATTCCTGGTCGGGGAAGTAAGATCCCGCAAGCCACGTGGCAAAGCCAAGAGGGCCAGAGGGCAGGTGAGGAGAGGAGTGTCACTCCCAAAGGTGGAGTGAACGACAGTGGGCCCTGTCCCCAAGGGTGAGGGCAGGTGTCTTGACCGTGGGGATCTCTGCCAAGCAGCCTCAGGGCTAAGACATGGGAAAAAGGAGGCAATCAAGGGTCTGCCCATGAAGGAAGGAGGGACAAGGGGAGCTAGGAAGACATGCAGAGTCCAGAAAAGTATTATTTTTTAATGGAAATTGGGGGTTTTTTAAAATAAATTTTATTTTATTTTTGGCTGTGTTGGGTCTTCATTGCTGCACGCGGGCTTTCTCTCGTTGCGGCGAGCCGGGTCTACTCTTCACTGCGGTGCGTGGGCTTCTCATTGCAGTGGCTTCTCTTGTTGCGGAGCACGGGCTCTAGGCATGCGGGCTTCAGTAGCTGTGGCACGCGGGCTCAGGAGTTGTGGCTCGTGGGCTCTAGAGCACAGGCTCAGTAGTTGTGGTGCACGGGCTTAGTGCTCCGAGGCATGTGGGATCTCCCGGGACCAGAGATCGAACCCGTGTCCCCTGCAATTGGCTGGTGGATTCTTAACCACTGCGCCACAAGGCAAGTCCTGAAATTGGGGTTTTTTTTAATTAAAAAAATTTTAATTAGGAAATGCATTCTCATGGTTCAAACTTCAAAACCTACAAAAGGATGCCAGGTGAAAAGTCTCCCTCGGGTCCCTCTCCCCCTGTCCCCCAGGTCACCTCCATAAAGGCAACCAGCATATCCTTCCAGAGATAGAAAAGAAAAAGTCACTATGTGGAATTCTGCAATGCTGTAAATACACAGAAAAAAGAAATTTCAGAGTATTGAAGCTCTTAGGGGAAGGATGCCTTGCAGGGTGAGTGATGGAACAGAGGGACACAGGAGCTGGGGGCTCGTGGGGTGTAGGGAAATTAGTTTTGGATGAGAATGTGTGTTTCATTGAATGGAACAAAATTAAATCGTCTTCCTGCTGCCAAGTACCGTGAGCTAGGCTTTCTCCTGGGCCCTCTGGGCACCCGGGCCCAGTGGCAGCTCCCGCTCTCCGGAGTCTGTCCAGCCCCACAGCTGGAGCCCCGGCCCTGCCTTTGAAACGCTCCACACCTGGCCGCCGAATTAATCCCGCCAGCTGCTCGAGAAACTTTTTCTGACATGAAATGAAATGTCTGAAATGCAGCTCAATCTTCTTTTTTAATTACTGAAACCAATTGGAGTGTCAAGGGGACGTGAAGGGAACCTCTAGGGCTGAGGGACGGGAGCAGAGGGGGAGGGGGGAGGGGAAGCAGAGGGGGAAGGGGGAGGGGGAGGCGGGGAGGGGGGAGGGGGAGGCAGGGCGGAGACCAGGCTGCCCACCCGGAAGGTTCCTGAATCTCTGGCTGCTTGTGGCCTCAGAAAGTGAGGTTGCAGCAGCAGGGCCATCATTCCCAAGGCCACCGGACCCCTCTCACAGTTGGTGGGGGGCGTTTGCTCCCCTCACCTTAGCAGCTCCCCTCCCCCATTCAGCAGAGGCAGGGGCTGGACTGAGAGGAGGCCCCAGGGGTTATGACATGGACTCAGGGTCAGGGGTCACTGTGTCCCCCAGTGCCTTCCCCCAGCCTCATTCTGTGACTCCAGGCAGGTGGCCCCTCTCGCTGGGCCTCAGTCCCTCTGGTTGTAGAAACGGCGGGTAGGGTTTTGAGGAGAGCTTGCACTGGTTGACCTTTCCTCGCTTCCACTATTTTCGGCCCTGACCACGTTGGACTCTCAGGACCCATGGGCCACCTTCTCTATCTATAGTGATGCCCGGGAGGCCACCAGGACCCAGGTCGCTGTCCATAGGACCCCATATTCCAATACACACCAGCATCATGGAACCAGGGCAAGAGGGCTTTGGGGGTCAGTGGGCATCCCCAAAGACAAGCTTCTGGTAGGTTTGAGGGGTGAAGACTGGGCCCAGGGTTCCTCCTGAATGGGGGGTGGTGCATCCTTGGGGAACCAGGTAGAGTCCATGGGTTCAGGGGTTCACAGGGGGGCCTTACACCACCTCACAGTATGATGGGAGCTCTGGCCAGTGCAGTCCCTGCTGCCCTCACAATGCGGGTCCCCCTTTCCTGCTGCCTCAGAAAGTGGCTTTTGAGGGCCTCATGAAGTGCCATGGCCCCTGAGAAGGAGGAACCTGGGGAAATGTTCTAAGACACTAACACTCTTTACGTACATTTTAGTATTTGTAGTTGAAAATGAATACATCTACGGGGTGAGTGCCCCAGGCTCCTTCCCAGAGGCCACCCCTGTCACCTGGCTGTTATGAATCTTTGAGGCCCTCATGGGGCTGATGTCAGGTTGAAGGGGAGGGACGGACGGTGTACTGGACGAGTTGGCCTATCGGAGGTAGGGGTGCAGGAGGGAGAGCATTGGGTGCTCCCACCTGGGAGACCTGGTGGGTGTCTTCAGTGTTCCCTGCGAGGACCATTTATAA
Source organism: Kogia breviceps (assembly GCF_026419965.1). NCBI lineage: Eukaryota > Metazoa > Chordata > Mammalia > Artiodactyla > Physeteridae > Kogia > Kogia breviceps. Next base: position 21,739,180 of record NC_081323.1, read on the forward strand.
AGAGCGGTTCTCACTGGAAGACAATGGATTCGACGTAGGACACCTTAGGCTTCAGGAGGCCCGAGGGACAGGAACGTCAGGTGGGGGACATTGCCTGACCCAGCAGACTGGCCCCATCTCACCAGGAACAAATGGCCTTTCACCCTTCCCTGTCCCTCTAGAAGCTTCCCCTCTGTGTTCCCAGCGACTATTTCATACACTCTCCACTTTCCGCAAAACACTGACCTTCCTCCCCACCCTGCTCCCTTCCCACCGGGGTCCTGCCCCTGCTCCAGTGTGGGCACCACCTTGCCTCTGATCCCTCCCACCCAATGTCAGCAGGTCTTCCCCGGGCTCACCCCTCCCTCCTGGGTCTCCAAGCCCTCACTCCCTGGGCAAAGGACCCCAACCCCATCCAAACATGCTTGGGTAGCTGCTCCCCGGACCCCATGCCCCTCCAGCTCCTGCCTCTCTCAACATCGTGGTAAATCTCCCATTTTCTTCCACCCTGCAAGCCGGGTCTACTCCCACTGAGACCCTGAAACCCTTCCCATCCAGGTCCCGGCAAATCCACAGCCACCTCTCGGCCTTCACCTTACTTGGCTCCTCAGCGCCTTTGGTACCATCAACCATTGTCCCTTCTACAGCCTTGTCTGGGGTCCCTGGTGCCACCCTCTCTGGATCTCCCCTCACTCTCCATGTCCCTTGCCAAGACTTCTTCTCCCCTCAGCCCCGCAGTGTTGAAGTCCTTCACGGTGACCCAGAGCCCTTTGCTCACTCGCACCCCCTCCACACATCACTGTAAAGACCATCTACACACTGCTGCCGATTCCCAAATATCCAGCCCACCCAGCCAGGCGCTGTGCTCCAGACCCGTGTAACATCACCCACCTGATCTCACCTGTCTCGCTTGCCCTAAAATGTAGGGGTCGTCACCGACCCCACTCCTCTCCCATCTGTCCCGACAATCAGAACCAAATCCAACCTGTTCAATCTTGCTGATATTTCTCAGACCCACCCCCTCATTTCCATCCCCACTGCCTGGTCCAGGTGTTATTCTCACTCTGCCCATGACTATAATAACCCCTGACCTCTTGCCCCAGGTCCACTCTTGCTTAAAACAATCTCCACTGCTTTGGACAGTCAGTGGCTCCTCACTGCTCTTAGCATAAAATCCTTACTGCATGATTCTGACCTCTGACCTCTTTTCCAAGCTCATCGCCCACCCCTCTGCCCTTCACTCACTACACTCCCACCACAAGGGCCCATTAACCCCTCACACATTATCCTCTTCTTCCTGCCTCAGGGCTTTTGCACATGCTCTTTCTACTGTTTGAACAAACCTCCCTTTGTGCATGCCTCCCTCTGCTTCAGCCAGCTAATGCCCACAATGGTTCTGCCTCAGCTCAACATCACTTCTCAGGGGGAGCCTTCCTTGAAGACCACAGCAAGCACCTGGTCTGTCTCCTTCATATCTTATTTTTTGTAAGATTGCTTGTTAATATGGGTCTTTTCACCTGTACATGGGGTGCTCCTTGAGGACTGGGACTGGGGCTGTCCTGTTCCCCAGCATAGATTCTCACTAAGTATTTTCTTTTCTTTTCTTTTTTTTTTCTTTCGGCCATGCCTTGTGGCATGTGGGCTATTAGTTCCCCAACCAGGAATAGAACCCATGCCTCCTGCAGTGGAATCTTGGAGTCTTAACCACTGGGCCACCAGGGAAGTCCCTCTCACTAAGTATTTTCTGATTGGCTAAATGTATCCAAGTGGAGCTATTAACCGGCAGCACCCACATGCCAGGCAAAGATGCAGGAGATACAGGTGAAGATACCAAAAGCCCTTGACCGCATAGAGTTCATAAGCAAGTAGAGGAGACAGGCAACAGACAGGTGCACAAATAACTACATCCTTGGCCTTCAGTGATCATAGGTGTGATGATGAAATGCAGGACGAGGGCAAAGTGCTGAAAGTGGCCAGAGATCTTCCTTGCTGGTGAGGTGGGGGAAGGGTCAGGCTATCTAGATGGGATAAGCAGGGAAGGCCTCTCTGAGGAGGTGGCATTCGGTCAGAGATATAAATGGCACAAGGGAGTGAGTCATGTGAGGACCAGGGGAAGGAGGCATGCCAGAAAGAGGGAGTATATTAGTTTGCTAGGGCTGCTGTAACAAGCAGAACAAATTTAAACAAAAGGAATTTATTGGCTCACAGTTCTGGGGGCTAAAGGTCCAAGACCAGGGTGTTGGTAGGCTTGGTTCCATCCAAGGGCTCTGAGGGAGAATCTATCCCACACTTTCCTCCTAGCTTCTGGAGGTTTGCTGGCAATCTTCGGTGTTCCTTGGCTTGTAGACAGACATATCACCCCAATCTCCACTTTCATCTTCACATGTCTTTTTTCCTGTCTGCATATCTGTGCCCAAATAAGGACATCAGTTACATTGGGTTAGGGGCCCACCCTAGTCCAGTGTGACCTCATCGTAATTAATTATGTCTGCAGTGACCTTATTTCCAAATAAGGCCACATTCAGAGATAATGGTGCTTATGACTTCAATATATGAATTTGTGGGGACAAAGTTCAACCCATAAGAGAGGTCCTGTAGAACAAGGGCCCTGCAGTAGGACAAGCTTGGTGTGTTCCCAGAACAGCAAAGAGGCCAGGGTGGCTGCAACAGACAGCAAGGATGATGCAGGGACAGGCAAGTACCTCAAGCTTGTTGAGCTTATTATTTATTCTAAGTGCAGTGGGGAGCATCGTGGGTCTGAGATATGACTTCCATTTGTAAAGATCCTTCTGGCTGCCTTGTAGAGGATGACTGGCACAGAGTTGAATCTGTCTGTGGGAGCCCTTTCAACAAGAGAGCGGGTGAGGAGGCCCAACAAGAGTGCAATGGGAGACAAGACAATGTTACAGAAAGGACAGGCTCCAAACGTGAGCTGGAGGAGCCAGAAGGACAACAGGATTTCTGGAGTCAGTGGCTCTGGGGACAAAGGAAGAGATGAACGGGAAGGCCTGGGCCATCTGTGTGCACCCAAGCAGGGAGGGGACCGAGAGGTGTTGGCATGCTTGGCATCCAGGGAGCTTTAGGTGGCCGGGTCTACAGCTCAGAGACCAAATCTAACCCAGAATTCGGGCGGGGAAGGAGGAGACAGTCCATGAAGGTGAGGACACAGCCCACGAAGGTGAGGACACAGTCCATGAAGCTGAGGACACACTCTGGAGAGGAATCCAGGGGCCTTGCCCTGGGCCTCGCTAGAACAGGGTGCTGGATGCAGGGAGAGAAGCCCAGCAAGGTGACTGGGGAAGGTCTAGATGGGGTCAGGGGGACAGGAGAGGATGGTGTGCCAAGGGAAGGAGGAGGGCGTTTCGGGAAGGTGGGAGCTGTCACCCGTGGGCTGTGAGCAGAAAGGTTGGAATGGAGGAGATGAGGAAAGAATGGTGACCCTTGGGCTTGGCAGCTGGGAAGCTTTGGGGAACCACTGTGAGAGGAGCTGGTCAGGAGAGGGAGTCGGGGGGACAACTGGTTGGGAATCCCCCCTGCCACCCCAAGAAGGGAAAGGCAGGAAAGGGAGAGGTGGGGAGGCAGGGGCCAGTGGGGACCTGATCTCTGGAAAGGGAAATCTGATATGCTAGTTTTCCGAGAAGACACGTCAGGGACATTGAGCAAGTAGGGATGTGACAACGAGGGACCAGATGGGACCAAGGGTGTAGGTAGGGGGATTATCATTGGACATGTGTTAAGTCCAACACCTAATTAAACCGCCTCTCTTCCTGGAAAGCTTGATCTCTTCTCTGTTCCTCTCCATGGTGACGGGGCCCCACATAGGTACGGGCTCCGTCTAGCATCATGGCTGGGGTCATGTGTTCCCACCTTCTCTCACCCTTGCCCACTTGCAGCAGTCGGTAAAACCGATGAGTGCTGAATGTATTTAGTTTTGTTTTAAAGCTTAGTACACAAGAAGTACAGTGGGCAAATCTGAAGTGTGCAGCTCAATGATTTTTAAATTATGAACACATCCATGAAACCACCACTCCGATCAAGACGAAAACAATTTCATCCTCCTAGAAGTCTCCCAGTTAGCACCCACCATCCAGAAGTAATTATTATCCTGACTTCTATCACCCAAGAGTGGTTTTGCTCGTTCTTGAACTTCACATGAATGGAACCGGTGTATACAGTTTTGACAAATGCATATAGTTGCATAACTGCCACCATTTCATCCCCCAGCCCTCAAATTCCCTCAAGCACCACCAGCCCCTAGCCACCCCTGATCTGTTCTCTTCCTGCCTTTTCCGGAATATCATGTAGATGGAACCACAGAGTGTGTAGCTCTTCTGGGTCTGGCTCTTTTGCTTATCGTAATGCATTGGAGATTCCTCCATGTTGTTGTGTGTTTAGGTATTTGTTCCTTTTTTTTTTTTTTTTTTTCTGTAGTACGCGGGCCTCTCACTGTTGTGGCCTCTCCCGTTGTGGAGCACAGGCTCCGGACGCGCAGGCTCAGCGGTCATGGCTCACGGGCCCAGCCGCTCTGCGGCATGCGGGATCCTCCCGGACGGGGGCACATACCCGTGTCCCCTGCATCGGCAGGCGGATTCTCAACCACGGCGCCACCAGGGAAGCCCATTTGTTCTTTTTTATTCCTGAGAACTGTTCCATTGGATGGATGTACCATAGTTTTTGTTGTTATCTTTTTAATCTCTTTACCAGTTGAAGGATATTTGGGTTGTTTCCAGTTTGGGACAATTGTGGATAAAATTGCTATAAACATCTATGTAGAGGTGTTTATGTAGAGAAAAGTTTTCATTTCTCTAGGGCAGATGCCCAGGAGGGGATTGCTATGTTATATGGTAAAGTATATGTGTAACTTACAAGAAACTGTAAACAGTTTTCAAAGGCCGCACCATTTTGCATTGACCCCAGGAATGTATGAGAGTTCCAGTTGCTCCTCATCCCTGATAGCACTTCATATCATTCAGTTTTGTTTTATTTTGTTTTGTTTTCATTTTAGCCATTCCTGTGGGTATGTAGTGGTTCATGTCTTTTGTCCGTGTCCTTATTGGGTCGACTGGGAGGGTTTGAGTGGAGGATGGGTATGATCAGATGTCAGATGTGTGTTCGAGGGCTGGCTGGAGAGGACCAGAATGGATGAGCCTATATCCTGGGATATGGGAGGAGTGGGTGCATTGTTTGGTCACACCAGGCGTGACCCTGAGGAAGCAGAGAGTGAAAGAATCTGAAAGGGGCTGCAAACGTGTTCAGGAGGAGCTGGTAAGCCTTGGCTGTTGGGTTTTTTTTTTTTAATAAATTTATTTATTTATTTATTTTTGGCTGCGGTGAGTCTTTGTTGTTGCACATGTTTTCTCTAGTTGCGGCGAGCGGGGGCTACTCTTCGTTGCGGTGCACGGGCTTCTCACTGCGGTGGCTTCTCTTGTTGCGGAACACAGGCTCTAGGCGCGTGGGCTTCAGTCGTTGTGGCTTGCGGGCTCTAGAGTGCAGGCTCAGTAGTTGTGGTTCACGGGCTTAGTTGCTCCGCGGCATGTGGGATCTTCCCGGACCAGGGATCGAACCCATGTCCCCTGCATTGGCAGGCGGATTCTTTTTTTTTTTTGGCTGCGTTGGGTCTCCGTTACTGTGTGTGAGCTTATCTAGTTGCAGCTGGCGGGGGCTACTCTTCGTTGCGGTGAGCAAGCTTCTCATTGCAGTGGCTTCTCTTGTTGTAGAGCACGGGCTCTAGAGGAATGGGCTTCAGTAGTTGTGGCACACGGGCTCAGTAGTTGTGGCTTGCGGGCGCTAGAGTGCAGGCTCAGTAGTTGTGGCGCACGGGCTTAGTTGCTCCGCGGCACGTGGGATCTTCCCGGATCAGGGATCGAACCATTGTCCCCTGCATTGGCAGGCGGATTCTTAACCACTGCACCACCAGGGAAGTCCCTGGGCAGTTTTAACCAAGGATCTGGTGCTCAGAGCTGGGCACAGAAACTGGGCGTGGAGAGAGGAGAGAGGAAGTGGAAGGAAGAAGACCTAGAGGCTTGGAGCACAGGGAAGAGGAGGCACAGAGGGTGGGGAGAAGGTGGCCAGAGACGGGCAGGGAAACCAGGAGACAGGAAGGCGCTGAGGAGACCCAGGGGCAACATATTTGAGGAAGAAAAGGTGGTTGGCGATCTCGGATGCTGCCGAGTTAAGCCGCTGACTGTGACCTCGCCCAACAGGCTGATGAAATTGGCCAGGAAGGTTTCAATTTCCTGGAGGACCTGGAGCAAGACCGGAAGGGGCAGCCCGAGGAGTGGGACTGGGGGCAGAGGGGCAGGAGGAGAGAGGAAGGCTGTTGTCAGAGGGAAGAAACAGGCTGGGAGGGTGAGGGCGTGGGGAGGGCCTTGTTGACGGGATCCAGGCCAGGTGGCAGGATTAGTTTTAAACAATACCTCAGTGTTGGGCTGAGCTGCCTGAGGTGAATTAATTAAGTTCTCAGCGGGAAACTTTATCCCTCTGTCCTGGGTGAACCTCCTGGGGTCCCGAATGCTCCCCGGGAAGGGCAGGTTGCATCCTGCCTGGGGCCCCTGCTAGCTGTCCCGCTTAACTGTGGCCAACGTCGAAAGCCCCCAAGAGGGCAAGTGGGCAAGCGAGCCCCTGGGAGCCCATGGGAACACCAACTTGGGGGTAGAAGGTGAGGATGGCAGGCAGGGATGGAGGCAGCTTGATGGAGATGCTTGTCCAGGAAGGTGAAGAGAGGGATCTGCTGAAGGCAGACGCAGTGTGATGGGAGCCGCTGAAAATTTTTATGGGCAGAGAGAAAAAAGCCAGTAGAGTGGGAGAAATCAGAGGAAGAAGAAGAGAGGGGGTGTGAGGCCCAAGAGGAGATGGGCAAGGGACAGCTGGCCTTAGACATACGAAAGTGCTGGCAGATGGCTCCAGAGACGTTTGGGAGGGGAGTAGGGGGAGCCAGTGCCCCCGCAAAGGCCTCTGTTTCCTCCATGGAGCTGGAGCCCAGGTTGTCTGTTGAGCCTGGGGGAATATGGGGCACGGCGGGGTGGGGGGGCTCAGGCAGAACAGCTGTTGCAAGGGTGGAAAGGGAAAGAGTTTGGGGACCACTTGAGGGGTTGCTGAGCTGCATTTAAGACCCAGCTGAGGTTGGAGAAAATTAATCTGTGTTGGCGCCAATCAGCATGGTGATGTGATTTTCGCCTGCCAAACTTGGCAGCCCAGAGGTGGAATGGAGAAAACAGATGGTTTTCTTAGCTTCTGCTCATCCACCGTCTAGTTTAATCTGCCGGCAACCCTGGCCACCTCTGATTTACAGATGGGGAAACTAAGGCCCAGGGAGAGGACACCACGTGCCCGGAGTATTGCAACATGGAAGTAAGGTGGGGCCGAGCCCAGGGACCTGACCCCTGCTTGGGGCAGCGCCCATGGCCCTGCTACCTTCTGCTGGCTTGCAGCTCCCTGCCTCCCAACCCAAATACTCGCTGAACCCACTCCCTTGTGTGCCCAGAACTGCTCAGCTCAGCTTTGCCTGCTCACTAAAACCTCTCCCCCAGGGACCAGGAGGAAACAGAGAGGCTCAGAGATGACACGTGATTGGTCCAGGGTCACACAGCATGTGAATCAACATTGTTAAGGTGTCAATTCTCTCCAAATTGGTGTATAGATTCAACACAATTGCAATCAAAATACTAGTAGGCTTTTTGTAGACACTGACAAATTAATTCTAAAACAAATATAGAAATCTAGAATAGTCTAAACAATTTTGAGAAAAAAAGAACAAAGTAGGAGGACTTGCACTACCTAGTTTCCAGACTTACTATAAACCTATAGTAATCAAGACAATGTGGTATTGGCCTATGGATAAATGGAATAGAACCACATATATATAGTCTATTGATGTTTGGTCAAGAGTGCTGAGGCAATCAATGGGGAAAGGATGATTTTTCTCAAATGGTACAGGAACAATCAGAAACCCATATGAAAAAAAGTTGACTTCAACTCTTACCTCACACCATAGCCAGAATACATAAAGAACTTTTACAGTTCAATAATAGGATAGTCAAGCTGTTTTTGTTTTTAATTGGCAAAGATTTGGACAGATATTTCACCAAAGAAGATATATGAATGGCAGATAAGCATGAGAAAAGATGCTCAACATCATTAGTTACTCCAAAGATGCAAATTAAAACCACAGTGAGATACCACTACACACCCACTAGAATGGCTAAAATTAAAAAGACTGACAATATCAAATGTTGGCAAGAATGAGGAGCAACTGGAACTCTCATACACAGCTAGTGGGAGTACAACCACCTTGGAAAACATTTTGGCCGTTTCTCATAAAGTTAAACATGCACTAACCATTCAATCCAGCAATTCCACTCCTATATGTTCACCCAAGAGAAATGAAAAACATGTCAATAAAATGAAACACACAAAGACCAGCTCTCAAACATCATAGTAGATTTATTTGTAATAGCCTAAAACTAGGGGGGAAAAAAACAAATGTTCAACATGCAAAAGGTTAAGTACATTTCTGCATATTTACACAAAGGACTACTACTCAGCAATAAAAAAGAAAAAATTATTGATACATCCAACAACATGGATAAAATCTCAAAAACATTATGCTGAGCAAAATCAGTCAGATGCAAAATAGTACACACTACATGATTCTATTTACATGAAACTCAGGAAACTGCAAATCTAATGTATAATGATGGAAAAGAGATGATTGGTTACTTGTTGTGGGGAATGGTAGGAGACTGTCAAGGGGCATTGAGAGGAATTTCTGGGGGATGGAAAATTCTATATCTTGATTATAGTGGTGGTTACATTGCTGTAATAGTTTGTCAAAACTCATCAAAATGTACACTTAAAATGGATACATTTCATTGCATGTAAATTATACCTCAGTAATCTTATTATACCTCAGAAATATTATTTAAATTGTCAACATGAGAAAAATTAGAACTCTGAGGACCTCCCTTATACTTACTTTATGATTTATCAATTGTTTTAATTTATTGTTGGGTAGAGGAGCCATAATCTTGAAGCCTCTGAAGGCCTTAATCCAGCCCTGGAAGGCGTGTGAGGGCCAGATGCTCGGATCTTGGCCAGGAATTCCCACCTCTTCCCCACCCTAGCCTAGACCAGCCCCAGCAGTTGCTCCAAGATGTATTGGACACCTACAGAACACCACCTCAACTTAAATCCACCATGAACCCCATAGTTGTGCTGGCCCATCCCACTGGGGGTGCAGAAGTGAACAAGCAGGCAAAATTCCCTGCCCTCATCAAGTTTTCATGTTGGTGGAAGGAGACAGGCGACAAGCAAAACAAAAAAGTAAATATATCATAGAGAGAAATATACAGGGTAATGAGGATTACAAGTTGTGACTCTAAGTAGGCGCCATCTACTTAGAATTCACTGAGAAGATAAAATTTGAACAAGCACCTGTGAAGTGAGCAAGTTAGCCGCATTGATATCAGTCTTCCAGTCAAAGACTGAAAACAGTCTTCCAGGCAAAGTGAACGGCCAGTACAAAGGCCCTGTGGACAGATCATGACTATCAGCACCTCACTAACCAATAAAGAACCTTCATGCAAATTAGAAAAAGGCATCCTGAATGAGGAACAAGGACTTGATTCACCCTTCTGCCAGAATCTAGACAAAATTTTAGAAAAAATGATTTTTAAATATTGGACAACAAGCAACATAAGACAGTGATCCCTGTAGGTGAGCCCTACCACTGACCCAGCTTTCTACCTGGACACATCTTGAGTGTAAAGAAGGGAAACCCAAATAGAGCTCGTGGTACTGCTGAGCTGGTCTTTGAGACAGAGATCAAAGTTCAGGTAGGCTGAGTAATTTGTAAATTGAAGCTCAGAGTACCTGATGGGAGGAAGCTATGCAGAAAAATAGCTCCAGAAATCTACCTAGGGGTCCCCTTGAATCATTACTAAGTGCGAGGTTTGCATATGTAGAGTGAAACTCCATGAGGCCAGGCAAAGAAAGACAGGGGAGTTTTAAGGTGAACAAGGCCCAGATCTCATACAGGGTAGGGGGACCTTCATGTGTAGACCAGCCAGAGCTTGAGTCCTCAATGATCCAATGGAGCATTCGATCATGCCTTAGTAGAAGGGATAAACTATCCCATGAGTGAAGGCTACCCACCCTGAAAGAGCTTATCAGTGAAACTCAAGATGATCAAAGTAATTAACAGGTAATGTAATCGCATGCCACACCTTAAAGGAAGACAACAAAAACCCAGACCATCAACAGTGTAACAGTCACAGTGTTCATAATCCAATCAAACATTCTTAGATGGGCCAAGAAACTGAACAGCATGTGACCCATAACTAGGAGTAAAATCAGTAAATAGAAATAGATCCAAAAATAACACAGATGGTGGAAGAGCAGGCAAGAATGTTAAAGGGGCTTTTGTATCTATGTCTTTAAAAGAAAAAGGCAACCTTTCTTCTAGGCAAAGGGAACCCCAAACCAGAGCTCATGGCTTGGAGAACAGAACAAGGGCTAGACACCCTCAGCCAGGTGCCCTCATGAAGGGTGCGTCTTAACCTCAGGTGACAGCCCTGGCGTCTCTCTGTTCAGGGGACACCAAGGAGGCTGGCATGGCTGGAACAACATGAGTGAGGGGGAGAGGAGGAGGGGATGAAGGCAGAGGTAAAGGGCAGATAGACTAGGGAAGACCTGTGGGCCACCGTGAGGATATCGGCTTTTACTCTGAGTGACGTGGGAGCTATGGGAGGACTTGAGCAAAGAAGACTCTTGATCTCTCTGGAAGTTAATGGGGGATGAAGAGGAGGGGGTGACAGTGGGAGCTGGAGGACCACAGAGGACGCCCCTTCAGTGATCCCGACACAAGTTGCTGGGGCCTGGCCAGAGCTGGAGGCTAAAGGGGTTGGGATTCGAGGGGTCTTGGAGCAGCCCCGAGGAAGGAGACTCCACGGGAAGAGGGGACAGACAGCTGTGGGCAACCAAAGGGGGAGGAGCCAGAGACGACTTGGGCTCCTGGCTGCTGGTACAGAGGCAAAGAGAAGTACCTCCCAGGGGTGAAGCTGATGCAGTGGGTTTGCGCCACCTGGGGCGGGTCCAGCCAACGCTGGCTCCAAGTCTATGGCTTGAGAGATAGGGAACAAAGGATGAGGGTCTTGGCTGCAGGAGCAGGTGGGAGATGTCAGCACAGAGGGCAGGGGGTCAGCTCCCCCGAGGGGTGTGCAGGGGTGAGAGGAGGGGGAGAGAAGGAAGAGACAGGACAGAGAGACAGACAGATCCTACCCAGAGCTAACACGCATGCTGTTGGCAGATGGATGGATGGATGGATGGGAAGACAGATGAAATGACCGTGACAGTGACAGCGAGGGTGGGAGCCAATCCCAACCAGGCCTTGGAGAGACGTGACCCACTGGCAGGTATACACATGTAAACACACAGAGACACACTCACAGTGAAACACACACACACAGCAAAACTCCGCAAACTCCATAAAGAGAGAAGAAGTGAAGGAAGGGCCACAGACGCGTGCACGCGCGCGCGCGCGCGCGCACACACACACACACACACACACACACACACACACACACACAGCAGGAATGACTCCCAAACAGCAAATTCAATAAGGCTCCTCTGGAGAGCAGGAGGGAGAGAGTGTGGCTGAGTGAGGTGAAGCCAGAAGCAGTGAAAGGAAGGGACAGAGGGAAAGGGGCTCAGAGAGACAGACACATGGACAGGCAAGACACTGACACAGCCCAGGGGGAGGGCACACACACAGACCCACATATGCAAGCCCTCCCAGGCTCCAACACCCGGAAGATGCTCGGCGTCCAAGATGGTGAATGAATTGATGGGAGGGTGAGTGAGTTTGAAGTCACCCAGCAAATTAGAATTAGAATGAGAAAAATGGTAAAGAGGAACCTACAAGTGTGCCCTGTGGTGAGAGACATGGACACAATTGTGACACAGTGTGAGAACCAAATCTAGAAGGACAATGCAACAATAAGAGAGACAATGGGAAATGGAAGGAAACTCAGAGTCAGAGATCCAGAGAGGAAGAGGTGTGCACACAGAGACGGATAGAAGAACAGATGCTCCACAGCCTGACACAGGACCCCAGACAAACGAGATGCAGAAAGAGGCTGTGCATGGAAGCTTTCCTTCTTTCCTCCCTTCCTTCCTTCCATCAATCTACCTGAATAATACACACCAATCTAGTAATGTGGATCCCTATGGGAGAATAAGTTAGAAACCAGGATTTAGGATAACTTTAGTCCTTCCTGTAATGTTTTACTTTTTTCAAGTTGAATGTATTTACACTATCACTTGGATAATTAAAAATTAATTTTCCAAAGGAAGAGAACAAAAGAGGCAACAGAAAAGGGGATAAGAGACAGAGAGTAGGAGAAAGAGAAGATACCCACAGACAGACATGTCTTCTGTTTGTCCATCCATCCTCCCCTCCAGCTACAAACATTCCTCAGCCCGTTCTCTGCACCGAGAGCCAGAGAGAACTCAGATTCAGTCCCTGCCCTCCAGGTGCTCCTGGTCCGGTGGGAAAGAACCCCATCACCACCACACCCATGTACCTTGTTCCCAGAGGCTCCTACGTTACCATGGAGGCTCTCAGGGGAGAGGGGCCACTGGGCTTCCTCAAGAAGGATTAGATGCCTGAGCCAGCTTCGCTGGGTGTCTGACAGACCAGGAGAAAGGTCATTTGTGCAGAGGGCCAGCTTGAGCAAAGATGGGGAGGTGAGAAACTACCCGTGCTTTCCTGCCGCTGCAAGAGGTTCAGTGTGGCTGCGGATGGGTTAGAAGGAGAAGTCACCAAGAATGAGAGAGTTGAGTCTGATCCAGAGAAGGCTTGAAGCACGACCAATCAATTTGAACTTGACCAGGAGGGCGGTGGGGTACCAGCCGAGCAGGGGTCAGGCCAGTAAAGGGTGAGTTGCTGAATGGGAGATTTAGTAGAAAGGTGGCTTGGGCAGCCGCACCAAGTGTGAATGGGAGGGGCAAGATTGGAGGCTGGCTGCCAGATAAGACAGTGGCGGTCTGCCACAGGAGGGTCCCCAGTTGTTATGGAGGGGATCCGACAGCCCTATGGTGATACTGGGTGTGGCCAGAAGGACTCAAGAAGATGGCTGTGACTTACACAGGGGTGAGGAGGTTGGTAGAGGAAACCAGTGAGGGAATGGCGGGGTTGAGTCTTCAGATGTCCATAGGGCGCCCCTGTCTCCTACTTCCCTGCTCAGGTACATGGATCAGCAGGTCCCAGTTCAGGAGAACTGAGTTCTGGAGAGCATCGGCACTGGGGGTGGGAGGAGAAGGGTAGACGGAGGAGAAGTGGCCCAAGGGATGGGAGGAAAGCCAGGAGCATCCAGTGTCCCGAGGGAGGAGAGAGGGTCTGGAAGCAAAGACGGGCATCACAGTCAGGGCCCCTGATGGGCCAGTGCAGGTGAGCAGACAAAAGGGGCCACAGGATTTGTCAAGCAGGAGGTCTATGGAGGGCTCACCTGAGAATCACGATGGACTAGGGGCAGCTGTGGTCAAGTGCAAAGGCTCGGGTGGCGTGGGGCAGGAATGGAGGCAGTCAGGTCTGAGGGTTCCTTTCCCAGCTCTTGTGTGGATGGAGAGAGAGGATGGAGTAAGAGGGAGAAACAATGGATCACTGGAGAACGTCTCTCCTAGTGTTGGAGAAACGTGGACCCCGAAAGAGGGGAAAGGGTGACTGTTGCCAGGGCAAACGCACTGGCCATGGGAAGGAAAAGGAGCCAAGGAAAAAGATGAGATATTTTGGAGGAAGAAGCAGCACAAACTTGAAGGATGGAGTCAGGGAGAGACTGATGCCTGGATTCTTGTTCCTGGAGGTGGAAGAGGAGGAGTGTAGCTGAGGGGTGGACAGGATAAAGTTTGGTCTAGCTTGGTGAGTCTGTGATGCTGGTGGTAGGACGGAGTGGGGCTGAGCAGGGAACGGCAGACGCACGGGGCTGGAGCTGAAGGATCTGGGAGGCGGGGGAGGCCAGCACAGAAACAAGGGCATTGGTGTGGAAGGAGTCTCTGGAGTCCTGGTGTGGACAGTGTGGTGTATGACAGCACATGGAGGAGGAGGCACAGCCCCGGGGAGCACTGATAGAGAAGATCGGGAGGAGAGAGATGGGTCTGAAGAGGTGGCCAAGGCAGAACACACACTCGCATGCACACACACACACACACACACACACACAGTGACGCTGAGAGTGACTTAGAGACTTTAGAAGTCCCCATCGCTCTGTCTTCTAGTGGGTGATAACTGGTTTTTCTTCCCCCTGGACTCCTTAGAACTCAGCCTGGGGCTTCAGAACTCCCATCCTCAGAGCGCCCAGGTGCCTGATGGGTGTCTGCTGGTGGATGGATGGATGGATGGATGGATGGATGGATGGATGGATGGATGGTACAGTCATCCACTCATCCATCCACATGATGCTTCAGCAGTGGCTGAGAGGATGGGGGTCTCAAGCAAGCAGTCCCTTAGAGGGAGAGTTGGCAGGGAGGGGGAACTAAACGGGCCATGGGTGGCTAAACAGGAGTATTCAGAGACAACTCAGGGCTCCCGGCTGCAGGACGACACCGGAGAAGCAGTGGCATTCTGCGTTAATGAGAACAGGACAGGGGCTGGTTGGGGGCGTGGAGACGATGGGATGAGTTTGAGGCACCTGTGGAGGGGACCAGTCCACACTGGTTCCAATCTGTGGCTCCAGAGAGAATGAGGGTGCGCCAGTTCTGAAGCGCAGGAGGAGACTGAAGTGTCCTCACGGAGGGCAGCGGGGTAAGTTTGTGCACAGAGCAGGTGGTGTGAGAGGAGAGGCATCATGGAAAGAGAAGAGAGACAGGACAGACGGAAAGACCCTGGTCCAGAGCTCACCAGACATTCTGTGGACAGATGGATGGATGAGCCATCAGATGAAGAGTCCATGAGAGTGATGGAGAGGGTGGGAACCAGCCCTGACCATGCCCCGGAGAGATGTGACTCACATATGTGTACACACAGGCACACACACACTCAGAGGAACACAGAGAAAGAACAAAACTCCACAATGTTCCAGAAAGAGAGAGAAGGAGCTGGAGGGGAAAGTAGCAGACACACACGCGCACACACAGGCACACATACACACAGAGCAAGAATGACGCACACACTCGAAGCGAAATTCAATAAGGCTCCTCGGGAGAGCGGAGCGAGATGAAGACAGAGGCGTAGGTGGGGGGCACATCCGTAATAAAGTCAAAAAATAAAATGAAGAGGACGAGGTAGGAGCCTCAGGGAGACACAGGCAGGCAGATGCAGATGCAGGTACACATCTCGTGCACACGCGCGCACGCACGCACACACACAGAGAAGAGCGGGCGGCGGGGAGAGGGGAGCGGAGTGGGACGGAAAGCCTGCGATGGAGCCTCAGAGAGAGGGGCCCCCCTGTGACCCACGGTCCACACAGAAGCAGACACCGCTTGTGACCCTCAGGGCAAGGGCCAAATCTGGAGGGGATAAAACAATGAGGCAGAAAGGAGGGAAGGAGAGAGGCAGCCCCACAGACCTCTGCACAGGCAGCTAGCTATGTGAACACTCAAGACAGACAGACAGAAAAGCACCACATACTTGGGTTACAGGGACACATTCTGGAGGCCAACTCCGAACCCAGAAGAGGAGAAAAAGGCAGGAAGGGATGTCTGAGCACGGACGTTTGTGGCAACTCTATCTGTCATAGTGAAAAAGAGAAAACAGCCTACGTGTACATCCACAGGAGGGGAGCTAATCAACCACATGTATTCTGGAATGTTCTCCGCAGCAGATTTTTATTTTTATTTATTTATTTATTTTAAAAAATTATTTATTTATGTTTGGCTGTGTTGGGTCTTCGTTTCTGGGCGAGGGCTTTCTCCAGTTGCGGCAAGCGGGGGCCACTCTTCATCGCGGTGCGTGGGCCTATCGCGGCCTCTCTTGTTGCGGAGCACAGGCTCCAGACACGCAGGCTCAGTAGTTGTGGCTCACGGGCCCAGTTGCTCCGTGGCATGTGGGATCTTCCCTGACCAGGGCTCGAACCTGTGTCCCCTGCATTGGCAGGCAGATTCTCAACCATTGAGCCACCAGGGAAGCCCCCCAGAGTAGATTTTTAAAACAGGGTGCATCTTGGGCCTGGCTGGCAGGCTGGCTCTCTGGGGGGGACATTCCCAATTTGCAGCTTTTGTTGATTTCTGTGGTGTAAATACAACCACCAAGGTCAATTTCAAGCTACCAACGTGCCACCCCTGGACAGAGTTGGCAAGAGATGGCTGCCGTTGGCTCCTGCAGCTGGAACAAGCTGGTTCCAGCACAGTGACCGTGGGTCGGTGTGTTCACCAAAGAGCTCGAAGACTTGCCACTGGGAAGAAATCTTGTTGGCAAAATCTGCACACAGTAAATAGCAGGTATATTTGAAACACCTCCCTTCAAAGCAACTCCATTTTATCTAAATAAGATGAACAGGCTTACACAGACTGGGTCCCCCCTCTGCAAATTATCTAAATAAGAAGACGGACAGACTCACACAGACTGGGTCCCAGTGGTTCCCCTGGAACGGGGTTGGGGATGAGGAGAGGCAAAGAGCTCTCAGTCTTTCCCATCATGCTTTACGTTTTTGCATAGACAATGCCTTCACATATCACATGTATAATTTTAAACTATTTTTTTTTAATTAGTAAAGGAAGAAAATTGGAGAGGGAAAAGGGATGCGTGAGACTGAGGAGCAGGAAGCGGCCTCCAGATCTTTGGTCTGTCTGTCCATCAACCACCTCCTCTGTGCTGAGAGAGAGAGAGAAATCAGATGCAGACCCTGCCCTCACAGAGCTCCCAGCCCCTGGAGGCAGGGGGAGAGGTGTAGGAAGTAGATTGGGGGAGATACCCAGACACACGTACTCATGGGTGCCGCGGGTGTGTGGAATCCTCACCCGATAAGGTGGGGGCCCCAGGGAGAAGTGGGTAAATACTTCTCTGAGGAGGTCATGGGCTTCCTGGAGAGCACCCGAGACCCTGCTTAGCAGAGCTCTAGCAGGGAGAGAGAAGGGTGCCGGGCATGGTCAGCATGAGGCCGCTTACCCAGGGCAGCAGACAGAGAGAGGAATGGAAGGATGGGGCCCTAGGAGAATGGGCACAGAGGGGTGGATAAAGCAGACGAGGCTGCAAAGGAAAGAGAAGAGGGATGACCCCAGAGGTGGGGGTCAGGGAAATAAAGGAGGTCCAGACACCAAGATAGACCCCCGTCGTCAGAGACCTTGGATGGATGAGGGAGGTGAGGGGAAATGGGCCATGGGTTCTGGAAGCCTCATCCAGCCACCCCAGTGACCACAGGATGGCTGCCATAGGAGGTTACAGAGGACCAAGGATTGGGGAAGGAGTGGGTAGACATGGCCAGAGCTGAGAGTCCCTCCTCGACTGTTCTGTGGATGAAAAGAGAAAGGACAAGAGGGAATCGAGAACAAAATGTCAAGGGAGAACATGACTCTTCAGGTAGGAGAGATGTGAGCGTGTCTACCTGCTGAGAGAGCCCAGGGGAGGGAGAGAGAAGGGGACAGCTGTTGCCGGGGCAACCACATTTACTGGGAGGATGGAGAAGATGGGACTTTGGGGGAAGAATCAGCCATGGGTTGGATGTGGGAGGCAGGTAGAGGGGAAGGGGCTAATCTATGTTTTCAGTCCTGGATTTGGGACATGGAGGGAACACAGAGCTGATAGCAGACTTGGTGAGTCTATGGGGCTGGTGGGGTCCTCAGTGGAGTGCATAATGCTTCAGAAGAGGGGCCTGGAGTGGACTCAGAGACATGGGGACATCTCTCTCTTTCACATACGAAACCACATACACCGATGCTCAGAGTGACATAAAAACATGAGATGAACTTACCCTTATATTCTCATTGCAGATAACTGCTTCCCTGTGGACTCAGCTCCACCAGGATGTAGCCTGGGCTGTGGGGTCTGTGTCCTCAGCAGAGCATCCAGTAGGTCTTCAGTGCTGCTTTGTTGGATGGATGGATGGATGGATGGAAGGATGGATGGATGGATGGAAGGATGGATGATGGATGGCTGGGAGGAAAAGAGGGAGGGAGGGAGGAAGGAAGGAAGGAAGGAAGGAAGGAAGGAAGGAAGGAAGGAAAGAAAGAAAAGAGGGAAGGAGGGAGGGAGGGAGGAAGGGTGGGAGGCAAACAGATGAGTGGATGAGTAGAAGAATGAATGGAGTGGTTGATCCATGCCTGAGCCATGGCAGGGGCTAAGGAGTTGGGCTGGGGTCTTGAACAGCCTCTTGGAGGGAGATTCAGCAGGAGGGGGAGACATTTGGGCATGGGTGGCAGGAGAGGAAGGAATCAGAGAAGACTCCTGGCCTCTGAGCCTGAGGAGGGTGGAGATTCAGTGCTAGTGAGGCCACGAAGTGTTTGGTTGACCCCGGGAGGTGTTCACTTGGGGTGTGAAGATGCCTTGAGAAGCTCTAGGTCTGCATTGGCTTCAAATATGAGGCTGTGGTTGGGGCAGAATCCAGGCTGCGGGGGAGAAACGGGGGTGTCAGCCAGAGGAGCAGGGCCAGGACAGGGAGCAGGGGCCTCACATGAAGGCAGAGGGAGGAGGTGGCCAAGAAGGAGAGGGAAGGACGAGGACTGACCGTGCCTGGAGCTCAGTGAGCACTGTGTGGGCGGACGGGAAGATGGGTGGAGAGATGGAGTTTACACCAGGGACCTTGACCACACCCCAGAGGGAGAAACACGTTTCAGACATGTATGGACACATACACATACCACGTACACACAGTGAGGCTGACATACAGTTGAGAAAATGCCACAGATCCAGAAAGAGAGGGCTGAGGGGATGGGTGGCATATATGGACACCCACACAGCAGGTAGGACATGCAGACTCAGAGCAAAATTCACAAAGGTCCCTCTGGAGAGAAGGAGGGAGCCCAGCTGATAGAGATGAAGACGGGGCAGAGAAAGGCTGGGCAGCAGAATCTTCAGGGAGGCAGAGACAGTGGAGCACATGGTGCATGAACAGTTGGGATGACAGGGGAGACAGAGCGACTTAGAGACGCAAGCGGCTGACATGTGAATGCTCAGACAGACAGACAAAAGGGACAGGCTGGGCTTCCCTGGTGGCACAGTGGTTGAGAGTCCTCCTGCCGATGCAGGGGACACGGGTTCGTGTCCCGGTCCGGGAAGATCCCACGTGCTGCGGAGCGGCTGGGCCCGTGAGCCATGGCCGCTGAGCCTGCACGTCTGGAGCCTGTGCTCTGCAGCGGGAGAGGCCACAGCTGTGAGGGGCCCGCGTACCGCAAAAAAAAAAAAAAAAAAAAAAAAGGACAGGCTAAGGACGAATGCTGAGAACCCTCTAGAACTATGCTGTCCAATAGGGGAGCCAGGAGCCACATGTGGTTCTTGAGCACTTGAAATGCCACTAGTCCAAATCGAGATCTGATGCAAGTGTAAAATACACACAAGATTCCAAAGCCTTCGTACCTTAAAAGAAGTAAAATAACTCCTTACTAGATATTTATATTGATTACATGTTGAAACAGTGATGCTTTGTATACTTTGGATTAAATAAAATATATTATTAAAGTTAATTTCACCTATTTCTTTTTACATGTTCTTTCTACTTTTTTAGCGTGGCTGTTACAAAAGTGTAGAATTATACACGTAGCTCCCACTACATTGGACAGGACTGGGCTAAAACCTAGAAGAAGGGGACGGAAGAGGAGGCAGGGGCCCTGGAGGTTGGTATGGAACTTCCGTCAAGCACTCGTTGATGGGCAGTCAGCTTGTTTTCACTTTTTTCACTTTATCACCGCTGTTTGTTTGTTTGTTTGTTTGTTTTTTGCAGTACGCGGGCCTCTCACTGTTGTGGCCTCTCCCGCTGCGGAGCGCAGGCTCCGGACGCGCAGGCTCAGCGGCCATGGCTCACGGGCCCAGCCGCTCTGCGGCATGTGGGATCCTCCCGGACCAGGGCACGAACCTGCGTCCCCTGCATCGGCAGGTGGACTCCCAACCACTGCTCCACCAGGGAAGCCCCTATCACCGCTGTTTGGACCGGTGTATGGAAAGGGTGATAAAGTGAAAAAAGTGAAAACAAGCTGACTGCCCATCAAACGAGGGATCAACTAAGTAAACACTCATGTCAGAGCCCTCTGGCCACTACGCCTGGATCGAAGAATGGCAGAGCTTCCCCGTGAGCTGCCAGGGAAAGTAATCCTAGCTGGATCATCGAGTGCAGACCTATTACAGAACAATACACACTTACAGTAGCTTTTTATTTTAGCCACACCGTTGCAGCATGTGGGATCTCAGTTCCCGATCAGGGATAGAACCCGGGCCCCCTGCCGTGGAAGCACGGAGTCATAACCATTGGACCGCCAGGGAAGTCCCTACACTAGCATTTAGATTTAGGAGGAAAAAAAGAACTAAAAACACTGCATTTCTATGAGTACTTAGGAAACGGGGTGCAGAGGACTCATCCCCCCACGCTGATCCCCTCAGTTCCCTCCCGGAAGGAATCGGGGGGTTGTCCAAAGAAAACTTAGTCTTGTCTGTAACATGTCATATGTAAACAAAACCTGTTCCTGTGTTATTTCTGTAATGAAAAGTTGTTTTTTGTTTTTTTTTTTAGAAAAAGAGAGAGAAGGCAGAAGAAGGAGGGCGAAACTAACATAGAAAGATGGAGAGCCACAGACAGATACAACATCTGTGTGTCCATCCGTTTATCCTTCTGCCTAAACATCCCACAGCCTGTTGAAAGAATCAGGGACCCTGCTCTCAAAAGCTTACAACCCAGTGGGGAAAAGACCTCCCCACACTGGTGTCTGGCCTCCCCTAGAGGGTGATCACGTGGGCTGGTGGGTGTCCCCAGAGGAAAAGGGTCAGCAAGGCTCCTTCAGGGAGGACAGAGTGCTGGGACCCAAGAGAAGGCCAGCTGTGTGTCAGACCAGAGGGAAAGGCATTCCTGGCCAAGATCCAGCACGAGGAAAGGCCTGGAGGTGAGAAACAGACTTTCTAAGAACCTCAGGTGGTTTGGGGGGGTTGGGCTATGAGAGGAGTGCCACCAAGAGAGAGACGGCCGGGGGAGTTGGCAGCAGCCGGTGCAGAGAGATCTTGAAGTTGGACCAAGGGCCTGGGGGCAGTCGAAGGCCACCAGGTAACAGCCAGGCTGGGGAGGGGCAAGCTGGCCAGGCATGGTACTCAGTATTCACAACAGCCAAGACATGGAAACAACCTAAATGTCCATCAACAGAGGAATGGATAAAGAAGATGTGGTACGTATATACAATGGAGTACTACTCAGCCATAAAAAGGAATGAAACAACGCCATTTGCAGCTTCATGACGGCAACTAGAGATTATCATACTAAGTGAAGTAAATCAGAAAGAGAAAGACAGATACCATATGATATCACTTGTATGTGGAATCTAAAATATGACACAAGTGAATCTATCTACGAAACAGAGACGGACTCATGGACATAGAGAACAGACTCGTTGTTGCCAAGGGGGAGGGAGTTGGGGGAGGGATGGAATTGGAGTTGGGTATTAGCAGATGCAAACTATTATATATAGGATGGATAAACAACAAGGTCCTACTGTATAGCACAGGGAATTATATTCATTATCCTATGATAAACCATAATGGAAAAGAATATATATATATATATATATATATATATATATATATATATATATATATAAAACTGAATCACTTAACTGTACACCAGAAACTAACACAACATTGTAAATCAACTATACTTCAACAATAAAAAAAGTTTTCTAGGAAGGGTGCTCAGGCAGCTACGTGGGCATGGCAGGAGGAAGACGGAGCTTGTGTTCAGGGATCAGCCTGGTGGCCTGAATGGGGCAGAGGCCGGGCAAAGTGGGAGAGCTTGGAGTTGGTCACTAAGGAGGCAGAAGAGCTGAGCTGCGGTGGGATGGACGATGTGAGAGGAGGGGTAGCCTGGGATTCTGTACTGATCTGGATAGTGTTCCCCCAAATCCACATCCTTCCCAGAACCTCAGAATATGACCTTATCACCCAGAGGGCAGGTGGCCATGTGAAGACAGAGGCAGAGATTGGAGTTTGGTAGCTGCAACCACCAGAAACTTAGGAGAGAGGCATGGAACAGATTCTCCCTCTGAGCCCCCAGGAAAAAAACAACCCTGCCCACACCTTGATCTTGGACTTCTAATCTCCAGAACGGTAAGAGGATAAATCTTTATTCTTTGAAGTCACCCAGTTTGTGGTACTCTGTTATAGCAGCCCTAGGAGACTAACATAGGTTCTGACCTGGGCAGGTGGGCAGGTGGGAGGGAGCAGGAGGGCACGGATTTAGGAAGAAGAAAGGATGAGGCCTGTGGTGATCACGCCAAGTGTGAGAAGGTGCCCGTGGATGTCCACAGCATCCTTCAACATGCCATTGGGGCTCAGCAGAGCAGCCGGGTCCAAGAAAGAAGGAGCACTGGGAGGTTAGAGTGTGGACAGGTAGTGCCACCTAGGGGGCGGGAATCTCCTCCAAGGGATCAGGCAACTCAGGAAGCCGAGAAAGAAAGGACCAAGCCCTGGAGAGCAACACTTATGAGGGGTGGATGGAGGCAGAAGCGGAAGCAAAGGAAACTTGGGAGGGACTGCCCAAATATGGTCAACACGTTGTCAATATGGGTGCCAAGACGGTTAATCGGGGAAAGAATAGGCTCTTCAACAAATGGTTCTGGAACAACTTGACATCCACAGGCAATAGAAGGAACTTGGACCCCTATCTCATACCATATACAAAAATTCACTCAAAATGGATCATAGACCATCGCTCATGAGAGAGCTAAAACTACAAAACTTTCAGAAGGAAACATAGGCATAAATCTTCGTGACCTTGGACCACGATGATTTCTTAGATATAACACCAAAAGCACAAGCAATGAAAGAAAACATAGATAAACTGGATGTCATCAAAATTAAACATTTCTGTGCTTTAAAAGACACGACCAAAAAGTGAAAAAACGACCAACAGAATGGAATAATATTTTTGCAAATTATATATCTCATAAAGGACTAGCATCTAGAATATATAAAAAACTATTACAACTCAATAATAAAAAGACAAATAGCCCAATTTAAGAAATGAGCAGAGGATTTGAATAGACGTTTCTCCAAAGAAGGTATACAAATGGCCAATGAGGACATGAAAAGATGCTCAACATCATTAGTCATCAGGAAAATGCAAATCAAAACCACAATGAGATATCGCTTCACATCTGCTAGAAGAGCTATCGTCAGAAAGATATGTAATAAGCAAGTGTTGGTGAGGCTGAGGAGAAATGACAGGTATCAGTGAGGGTGCTGGAATCTGCAGCACTAGAAGGAGTGCTGCTTTGGAAAACAATCTGGTAGTTTCTCAAAAGATCAAGCATACAGTTATCATCTGGCCCAGCAATTTAATTCCTGGTCTATACCCAAGAGAAATGAAATACATGCCTACACAAAAACTTGTACATGGATGTTCATAGCAGCATTATGCATCATCGCCAAGAAGTGGAAACAACTGAAATGTCTTTCAACTGATGATGGATAAATAAAATGTGGTCTGTCCATGCAATGGAATAGCATTTGGCAAGAAAAGGAATGGAATACTGGTACCTGCTACAACACGGATGAACTTTGAAAACACTAAGCTGAGTGAAAGAAGCCGGTCACAAAGTACCACATATTGTATGATTCCATTTCTATGAAATGTCCAGAATAGGCAGATTCATAGACAGAAAGCAGATTAATGGTTGCCTAGGGCTGGAGGGGATGGGGAAGGAAGGGAGGTGATGGCTGAGGGTGGGGGGTCTTTTTTGGGGTAATGAAAACGTCCTAAATTTGATCATGGTAATGGATACACAATTCTGTGAACGTACAAAAAGCCATTGAACTGTAGACCTTCAATGGGTATGTGAATTATATCTCAATAAAATTGTTTAAAAAACAAAAAGAGGGGCTGCTTGAAAGGTGGGAGGAAAATCATGAGTAGAGGGTGGACCATGAGGAGAGTAGGAGGCAAGAAAGGAGGGGGCTTCTTGAAGTGAGGTGAGGGGTCCCCAGTGGGCTGGGAGATGAATAGGGAAGCAAGGCTGTGGGATCTGGGTAACGAGAGGCCAGTGGGGCCCTCCTCCTTCACTGGGGTGAGCTCAGGACTGACTGGGTGCGCCGGGCGCAGTGGGAAGGCTGAGGGGTGGGTGCAGGTGATGTCCCATTGCTCCCCAGCTCTTCTGGGACTAGGGGAAGAGGAGGACAGGTGCTGGGTGGGAGCAAAGGGTCCGGGGAGAAAATTTTGTTTCTCTGGGCGAGAGCTGACTGTTCATCTGGATGCTGGATGTTGCCTTGAGGGAGGAGAGGAGAAAAAGGACTCTGGGAGAGACAGCTGAGGGAGGAATCAGGAGGAATTGGTAGGAAGATTGGAGCTGGGAGGTCAAGGTGTAGGGAGGGGAAAGTCTCTGGAGTTCTTACCCCAGAGATGGGGCTACGGGGAACCTAAATGAGGGATGGGAAGGTGAGGAAGCTGACCCTGCAATGGTTTGCACTGCTGGGGCTGAGGAAGGCGCTGTGGATGTGTGGGTCTAGTGCTTCCTCAGCAGGGGTGTAGAAACAGTGCAGTGGGGTTGAGGAGCTGGGTAAGGGCGTCCTCAAGTTCAAGTCTGTGGCTGGAGGGAAAGAGAAAGAGGT
Organism: Kogia breviceps; assembly: GCF_026419965.1. Taxonomy (NCBI): domain Eukaryota; kingdom Metazoa; phylum Chordata; class Mammalia; order Artiodactyla; family Physeteridae; genus Kogia; species Kogia breviceps. The sequence continues at coordinate 21,763,883 of NC_081323.1, forward strand.
CTGAGCTGCGGAGGCACGGTGGGGAGATCAGCACAGAGGACAGGGGACAAGCGTGTCCAGGAACGTATGTGTAGTGACCAGAAGACCTGGGAGGTGTGAGATCAGGAGGAGGAGTTGGGGAAGGACAGGACAGATAGGACAGACAGACACTGAACTAATTAAGCTGTTTACAAGCATGGAGAGGAGCTGGCAGATAAACAGGCAGGGAGAGCAAGAGAGAGGGTAGGAGCCCGTTCGAATCACGTCTCAGCGGAAAAGACGAGACACACACGTGTTCACACGTGGAGAGATGGAGCAAAGAAAGGACGTGGGGCCTGGCACCTGCTGCTGTGTGTTTGTGGATGATGGGTGGATGGATGGATGGAGAAATTCAGGGAGTAAGAATAAAATCAGATAATGGGACCCGAAAGAGAAAGACTCATGTGTGACCGCTCTGCTGGTCATCTTCCTGATAACAGATTTCCCGTGAGGAAAGGGGGTGGTAACCAGGATCAAGGGAATCAAAGAGAATTTCAAGGCTTTAGAACAAAACTCCACAAGCCCCCAGAAAAGAAAGAGAGCTGCGGGGGAAGGGCAGCCAGCCCAAGCACGCACACACATATACGCAGCAGGAATGACACACAGCCTCAGAGCAAAATTCAATAATTCTCCTCTGGAGAGAGGGAAAGAGCAGAGATGAGCAAGACACAGTCAGATACAGGAAGAGAAGGGAGATTAGACGTCAATAAGAAAATTGAAAAGAAGCGGGGGCGGCGAGCCACGCGGGCAGATAGATGGGGGGCCGGCAGGCACTGAGGCACAGGCTCACGTGTGCTCACACGCACCTCATGAGACACTCCACCCCGCTCAGGGCACGGGGAGAGGCTTCCGGTGAAATGCTGGATGGATGAATGGACAGATGGATGTGTGGAGGGGGCTGGATGGATGAATGGAGGGGGATGGATGGATCGATGGATGGATGGATGGATGGATGGATGGATGGATGGATGGATGGATGGATGAAGCAACCCAGAGACTGGAAGCAAAACCTGATAAAGGGCCCAGACAGAGAAAGTTCTAGATGTCTAATACTGGCTCCTCCAGTTCCCACCTCCACGCTTCTCCACTGCTCCAGGCAGCTGACTGCACTGACTGCCATCAGTGGGCTCCCTGTCCTCTGGCTTCCACTTGGGTTTGGCCCATGGGATTCCCTAGCAGGAGACAGGTGGGGGAGGAGAGAGATTCCGTGGGTCACCTCCAGCTGACTGGTCCCTTGACTGAAGGTCACCGCTCCCCTCGGGGCAGCCCTCCTCCACAACTATTGCCTCCAAGTTCTGGTCATTACACCCACCTCTCATCCCCTATGTAGCAGAGGTGGTCACAGCCTTACCGCTATCATCCTCAGGCTTCTGCAAAATCCTTCCGGGTTCTTCTATTACCGCACTTGACAGCACAGTGCCTTTGTAAATAAACTCCTCAAATGTTCCTAAATTCGAATGTTCCACCTCTTTCCTGTTGGGATCCTGACTAACACAAACCCACAGCGAGAAGAGCAGACAACACATACTTGTGCCTACACGAACACACACACGCACACACGGGGACACAGAGTAACGACCACATCCAGAAAGAACAGGGACATTGGAGAAGCTGAGCGAATGAGGAAAGCAAGGAGAGACAGAGTGACTCAGAGACCCGGAAGGCAGCACGAGAATGCCCGGGCAGGGTAGAGAAGCGGGGACACGGATGTCCATGGCAAGCTTGTTTTAACGGCAAAAAAGTAGAAATCATCTAAATGTCCATTACCAGAAGAAAGGCTAAATAAATCATGATGTGTCTGTTCTCTGGAATACCATTCAGCTGATAAAAAGGCTGGTGTACACCCTTACGTACACCCAAAATTGTTTAGTCAAAAATCTCGCTGGGAATTCCCTGGCGGTCCAGTGGTCAGGACTCAGCGCTTCCACTGCTGTGGGCCCGGGTTGGATCCCTAGTTGGGGAACTAAGATCCCCCAAGCTACACGGGCCAAAAAAAAAAAAATCTTGCTGAATAATAGTCACAGCTCAATAGAATTTCTATGGAGAAAAACACCCTAAACCAAAACCTACCAAAAACATTTTCTATTTCCACAGGAAAAAAGCATACATGTACGTATATGTGTATATATGTATGTGTAAGGATCTATGAATGTGTGTGTGTATATGTATCTAGTATGGAATGATTCCTGCTAAAGTAATGACTGTGGTGTCCCAGAGGAAGTGGATGGAAAACAGGATGGGAGCAAGGTCAAAAGGACCCCTTAGCCTTTTTTTTTTTTTTTTTTTGGGAATTTTATTTTACTTATTTTTTTTATACAGCAGGTTCTTATTAGTTATCAATTTCATACATATTAGTGTGTATATGTCAATCCCAATCTCCCAATTCATCCCACCACCACCACCACCCCCACTTCCCCCCTTGGTGAGGGACCCCTTAGTCTTATCTGTGATACTTTCTTTTTCATACAAAGATGATGTGTTCGTGTGTCACTTAGGTAATTAAATACTGATTTTAACAAGAGGGGAGGCAACAGGGGAGAAAGAGAGCAAGAGAGTTGAAATAAGAGATCCTCTAGACAGACACAGCTTCCATCCATTTATCCACCCATCCTCCCGTCCAGCCACAGCTATTGGTCAGCCCCTCCTCTGTGCTGAGACACGAAGAGCCTGTCCCAAGACATACAAACCCACACGTGTCTCGGTGCTCCAGACACCCCTGGGGGTGCTTCCTTCCGGGAAGGGTCAGCCGGCATTTCTTGGGAGGACACAGGCCTTCTTCTGGATAGACAATGGGAGGGGGGAGGGGGAGGCCCGTGATGGCCATGCCAAGGAGAGACATCCCCTCCGGCCAGTGGATGTGGAGGTCCTGGCTCAGCAGGAAGAGGCTGGACCACAGACACAGTCAGACTGTGGCCAAAGTGCGAATAGTCCCCAGGCCCCGGGAGGGGTGGAACTGACCTGGAGGAAGCAAGCAGGGCAGGTGAGGGAGGCAGGGAAAGGTTGTGGAGAGCAGAGATGCCGCAGCCCTGGGAGAAAGAGAAGCCTCCAAAGGAAACAGAGGAGAGACAGCTCAAGAGGTGGGAGGAAAACTAGGACCCTCAGAGTCCCCAGAGCTAAGGGAGGAGCAGGGCTCCAAATGGCAGAACCAGTCTCCAGAGGCAGGGTCCCTATGGACCAGGGGAGAGGGGGAGAGTAAAGACCTGATTCTGTTTAAAGGTCAGTGGAGGCCTCAGTCAAGCACCACGATGGGCTCAGTTCAGCTGCAGGTGGTTGCAGGGGGTTTGGGAAGGATGGGGAGAAACTCTGAGCCTAATGTTTTCTCCCAAGCTCTTCTGTGGACTGAAGGAGAGAGCAGACAGGAGGTACTGGGAACAAAAGGTCAATGGAGGGAGGTGAGGGTGTTTGTCTCGGAAAAACCCAGGAGAGGGGAAACATGGCGTTGCCAAGGCAACCACACTGACCAAGGGTGATGGAGAGAAGTGAAGGGGAAGATGGGGATGGGGATTCAGAGGAAGAATCAGCCAGACTCAAAGGTGAAAGGCCGGATAGGAGCAGGGGGCCTTGATTTCTGTTCCCGGAGATGGGGAAACAGGGACGAGGTATGAAAAGTCAAGGATTTCCTCCCAGACTTGGTGAGTTTGCAATGCTGGGGACACCTAAGTGGGGATGGAAAGATGTTTAGATACATGGGCCTGGGTAAACACAGGCAAGAATGAGGGTGGTGTCAGTAACCCCCAGTGTGGATGGCATGGCCCAGGGAGAATTGGTGAGTGGAGATGAGCATCAAGAGGAGAACACAGCCTGACAGACAGTGATGCTGGAAGGGTGAGGAGGGAGACCGTCTGGAGAAGTGGACATACAGAAAGACCCACACACACCCTGAGTGTGAGACTCAGAGACCACAGCCTAGGGAGCTTTTACGCCTCTCATTATCTTCTCATGACGTAATAAGTGGTCTGTCTTCCCCTGGACTCTGAGTTTCCTCAGGACACCGCTTGGGACTTTGGGCTCTTGACCCTCAGCAGAGCACGTGGTAGGTGTTCCATGGCATTTGTTGAACGTCTCCTGGATGGGTGGGTGGGTGGACAGGTGGATGGCTGGACCGGTGGGTGTATAGGTGGATGGGTGGGCGAGTGGATGGGTAAGTGGGTGGATGAATGTTGTCCAGGTACAAGTTTCTGGGTCCTTGCTGAGGCAGGGCTGAAGAATCAGGCAGGGGTCTTGAGCTGTCTCTTCGAGGGTCACTTGACAGGAAGGGAGGCCATGTGGGCCATGAGTGGTAGGGGAGAGAGTGGCTCAGGGCTCCAAGCAGCAGAGTGATATTCAGCGCTGTTAAGAACAGAAAGCGATGCCCATCAGGGGTGTGGAGAGGCGGTGGGGGTGACGTGATTTAAGACACCTGATTTAAGACACCTGGATTTAAGACACCTGAGGGGGGGTCCCAGCCAGTGTTGGCTCAGAGAGAGTCACATCTCCGGGAGCATAGTGGGGGACACACACATAGATGGCATGGGCAAGACGGTCCACGGAATATGTACGGAGTAGAGAGAGTGGGCACAGGAGGGGACCTCAGGCGCCCCCAGGTGTGAGAGTGGAGGAGGGGCAGTAGTTAGGGAAGAACATGCAGAGACACAGGACAGACACATAGATCCTGGCCCAGAGCTCTCCAAAAACCCCATAAATGAGTGGGTGGATGAATGGATGAATGGATGGCTGGATCGAAGGACAATGGACAGACGGGGAGACAGACGAAGCAGGATCGAAAAGGTGGGAATCAACTTTGACCATGAACACACCTGTACACACACACACACACACACACACACACACACACACAGTGAGATACAGAGAAAGAAAAACTCCACTAGCCTCAGAAACGAGAGAGAGAAAGCTGTGGGGGAAGCAGCAGCTACACACACACAAACACACAGACACACAGAGCAGAAATGACGCACAAACAGAGCAAAATTCAATCAGGCTCCTCTGGAGAGCTGAAGGAGATGAAGTTAGAGGCAGCAAGCGAGGGAGCAGCACATCAAAGTTTCAAAATTCGAAGAAGGGGAGCAGAACCCCAAGGGAGGCAAGGGGGTAGAGGTGTGGAGCATACACAGTTCAGCACAGACACGACCCGGCCCGGGCCTGGGCTCTGAGGAGACGCTCACGTGCGTTTGCAGGTGGGTAGATGCCACCAAAGGGCCAAACACTAAGCCCGAGGAGGGCCCCAGAGACAGATAGACCCTGGGGGAACCCAGACAAATCCCCGCAGCTCCACGCTCCACCCTCTGCCTCCTCCCAGCTCTCAACCCTCAAGAGGCTGGGCTGTGCGGACCCCCAGCCTGAGCCTCCCAGCTTCCTGCCGAGCTTGGCCAGTGGGATGATCAGAGGGAGGGAGGGATGGGGGAGGTCAACATGTTCGGCCCCCTGGACCTCAGGCTGCTGCGTCCTCCTCCTCTCGGGGCGGCCCTCTCGACACGATTCTGGAAACTTCTCCCAGTGGTGGTAACAATTCACGGCCACCATCCATGGCTTCCGGTGGCCCCCTAACCCACACCTCGGTGCCTATGTCATCAGATCCTCCTCAAAGTTCCTGCGTTGTGGAGAGTCCTGCTGGGGCCTGACTGAGGCTAGGATAGGAACAGGGGTCAACGGAGACCTCAGTCTCATATAGAAAACCTTAATTTTTTTTTTTAAACAAATATAATCGGTTCTTATATCTCCTGTGGAATTTAAAAATTATTTTCCAAAAGGAGAGATGAAGCCAGAGGGGAGAAAGAACAAGAGAGTGCAAGAGAAGAGACCCACAGACACCTACTTGTCCAGCCTCCCTCCAGGGCAGACCCCAAGAGAAGGCCAGCTCAGCGGGAGAAACAGGACCACCAGCGCGGTGCTTGGTGCTACCCAGGGAGTGCTTGCTGGTCTCACAGGGCCCCAAGGGAGGGGTCAGCAGGGGCTCCTCCAGGGAGGACCCCGGACCCAAGGCCTTTTTTTCTGCCCAAAGTGGGGGTCTGGAGAAGGAGGGGGGCCTGTGGCACCCAGTCCAAAGGGAGCCTCTCTCATGCCAACTCTTGGGGTACAGGCCGGGCAGAGTGGCCTGAGCCTGAGCCAGGTGGAGCTCAGCATGGTTGGGGAGAGGTGGGAGCCAGGCTAGGGCTCTGGGGAGCCCTGAGACCCCACGGAGACTGGCGGGGTAGTGGGGGAGCCCTCCAAAGGAAACAGAGGAGGCACGGCCTGAGAGCTGGGGGGAAACCAGGCATCCTCGGTGTGCGCAGTGCTGACCCCCAGCATCAAGGGCCCCTGGGGGACAGAGGGAGTGAGGAGAGAAACGGGCCAGCTGGTCCTCACCAAGCAGGTGGAGGAGGCCTTGCTGGAGAGCTATGGGGGCCGAGGCAGGGGGCCTCACTGCAGAGGACGGGAGAGAAATGACCAGTGCCTAATGTCCCCCCACCCCAACTCGTCTGTGGACGGAAGGAGAGGGAAGACAGGAGGGAGACGGGAACATCTTTCCTCAGGTGCGAGGGAGGCAAGCAAACCCACCAACCGAGAGGACCCGGGAGGAGGGAGAGAGGACAGCTGTTGCCGGGGCAACGACACTGGCCATGAGGATGGGGAAGAGCAAGGAGGAGGTGGGACAAAGCCTCTGGGGAAAGAATCGTGAAGAACTAGGGGCTGATTAAAGGTAGGGGCAGGAAGAGGGGAAGGGTGGTCAGATTTCTGGCTCTGGAAATGGGGGATGGCCCTGGTCGGGGGATGAAGAATTTGGTCCTGGTTTGGGGAGTCTGTGATGCTGGTGGGACCATCAAGTGGAGCCAAGGAGGGAACTGTGGATATTGGGGCTCTGGGGCTTACGCCGAACAGAGGGCCTGGGTTGGGGGTAATTGGGGGACACGAGGTGGGGCAGCATCTTGTGGAGGGGGCCCTTGAACCCCCAGGAGTGAACAACAAGGAAGTCTAGGAGGGAGAGAAGGAGGAAGGCGCAGCTTGGAGGAGCATCATTGCTGGACTGACACCAGGAAGAGGGAGAAGCATCTGGAAAAATGACCAAGACACACACACACACACACACACACACACACACACACACACACACACTGATGTTCAGAGTGACACAGAGTTGTGAGAAGCCTCTATCACCCATCTTGTAGTGCAGTGATAACTGGTCTCTGAGCTCCTGCAGGATGTGGGCCTGGGTCCTCAGCAGAGACCCAGTGGGTGCTTGGGGCAAGTTTATTGGATGGATGGATAGATGGTCCAGGCATCCTGCCTCAGAGACAGAAGCATTATCCAAACACGTGTACACTTGTGCGTGTTGCACACCCACAGTAAGACATGGAGAAAGTAAAAAGCTACAAGCTTGAGAAAAAAAGAGACAGAGCTGAGGGGGCGAGCTGTGCGCGCACATGCACTCATGAACACACATACACTCGCGGCAGGAATGACGCACAAACACAGAGCAAAAATGAATAACACTTTCTCAGGAAAGTGGGAAAGAACATGGCTGAATGAGAGAGATCAAGGCAGAAGCAAGAGGAGCAAGATGAGGTGTAGATTAAAAAGTTAGAAAAGAAAAACAAGAAGGGAGGTGGGGCCTTCAGGGGACCCACAGGCAGGCAGGTGGAGACATGGGCACATGCACAGGCACACACCCCCTAACACACACACACACACACACACACACACACACACACACACTCAATAACTAGGGCCAAGTCCAAAAAGAACTGGGAAAGATGAGAGACAAACTGAGAGAGAATGAGGCAGGGAAGGAGATACACAGAGCTCTCAGGGAGCCAGGAGAAGGATGAATGCACAGACAAGGTTTGGAGTGCCCCTAGGACCCGAAGAAGAGGGAGCCAGAAGGAGACAGCATGTGTTTGGTACAGCCTTATCTGTAACGATGAGAAAGTAAAAACAACCAAAATGTCCATCTTTGGCGGGGAAGAGCTAAATATACTCCAGTTCAGCCCTTCTCTGGAATCCTGTGAGCAGAGGAAAAGAATTGACTGCAATATATGTTCTAATAAGGAAAAGGAGCCCTCAGAGAACTGTTGAGTGTAAAAGCTCACGAGAGAATAATATACATAGTATGAGGCGATTTCTTTTAAAAACAAGAACAACAATATTTTGAATACTGTTTACCAAACCATATTCTGCATTTTCTAGGGGAATATATACACTTCCATTTCCAATTGCTCATTGATTTTTGTAGATTGCCTTTGTATCTTGTGACCTTGCTAAACTCACTTAATAATTCTAGTGTTTTTTGTAGATTCTTTAGAAGTTCCTATGTAGACAATAACATCATCTGCTAAGAGAGAAGATTTTATTTCTTCCTTTCCTGTCTGTATGTTCTTTTACTTCTTTTTCTTGCTATATTACACTGGCTAGGACCTCCAATGTGATGTTGAATAAGAGTTATGAAAGTGGATATCCTTGCCTTGTTCTGATCTTAGGGGGAAAGCAGTCTTTCACCACTGGGTATTATTTTAGCTGCTATTTAGGGGTGTGTGTATGTGTGTGTGTGTTTGAGAGAGAGAGAGAGAGAGAGAGATGAATTTTTTTGCACTAATTTGATAATGATAGTTTATTCTTGGGAAAGGAATTGAGGAACAGGATGTAAGCTGAGGGGGACAGGGGAAGGGACTTTAGTCTCATATGTAATGTTTTAATATTTTAAGATAATATATTTGTATATCACAGGTGAGACCATAAAGTAATCTATTAAAAAAAGAGAGTTTAGGGTGTCAGAGAGGGGAGAAGGAACTGACAAAGAACAAGGAGAAAGAGGAAACCAACAGGTACAAATTCCATCTGTCTGTCCATCCTTCCTCCTGTCCCAGACCCAAATATCCCCTAGCCTCTCCTCTGTGCTGACATCGGGGACGAAATCAGACACAAGGTTCAGTCTGGTGGGCAGAAAGGCACCCAAACCAAGGCATGCCTGGATGTTCCCGGGATATGATGGAGATATAATGGGATATTGGGAGGGAGGCTGTCGGGGGCTTCATCAAAGAGGATATGGTGCCTTATTCTTGAAAGAATGGAAGGGGAAGGGAAAGAGGCCATTGCAGCCTTGCTGACAGAGAGGAGGGGATATCCACAGGGGCCTCTCCATTGGGCAGATGGATTTTCTTTTCACAATGGGATAGAGACTGCTGATCTGGCGAACAGGAAATCGGTAGAGCGATTTGCCAAGCATCATGGCGGGCCCAGAGGAACTGGGGGTGGCTCTGCTAAAGCCAAGTCTTCTGCAGATGGATGGAGAGAGTGGACAAGAGTGAGACAGGACAAGACGGAGTGCTTCTCTACAAGTTAGAGGAAAGCGAGCACGTTCCCATGCTGAGAGGAGCCTGGAGAGAAGGGAGAGCATGGCCATTGCCAGGGCAACCATATTGGCCATGAGGATGGGCAGAAACAAGGGGGAAGACTGGAGAGAGATGTTGGAGGAAGAATCGGCAAAAAATTGGAACTGAATTGGAAATGGAGGGCAAAGGAGAAGAGGAGGTGATGTCTGGGTTTCTGGTCTTGGAGATGGGAGGTAGGAACCTCCTATCTGGGAGGAGGGTGGGGATGATGGAGGGTTTGATCCTATCTTGGTAAGTCTGTGATGTTGCTGGGGCATCCGAATGGGGCTGAGGAAGGGACAGGGGATGTGCACGAGGGAGTTTCTGCACGGAGAAGGATCTCTGAAACCCTGGGCACAGACAGCTCATGGAAGGAGAGGAGAGAAGCAGGAGGACGCAGCCTTGGGGAGCACCGATTCTGGAGGGTTGGAAGGAGGAAGAAGGTCTAAAAAAGTGGCCAAGGCAAATAAGACAGATGTTACCCCCCCAAAACACACACAGTGTAGTGACCAAAGTGACAGAAAATCTTGGGAAGCTCCATCACATGTCTTGTAGAGCAATGATGACTGGTCTGTCTTTCCCCTGGACTCTGATGAGCTCCTGCACGACGTGGGCTAGGGCTTTGGAGCCTGTGTCCTCAGCAGAGATCCAGTGGGTGCTTGGGGCAAGTTTGCTGCTTGGATAGATGAATGGATGGATGTAGTGGTCCAGGCTTCAATCTTCTGGGCCAGCGGAGGGAGGGGCTGATAAGACAGTGGGGGCTGGGTGCTGAGCAGCTTTTGGAGCAAGATTCTACAGGAAAGAGAACAGATGGGCTGTGGGTGGCAGGAAAGTGAGGACTCAGAGATGACTTGGGGCTCCTGGCTGCGGACCCAGGCAGGCAATGACACTCTGCGCTAATGAGAACAGGGAGAGAAACCCTCAGAGGTGCGGAAATGATGCGGTGAGCTTGTCATATGCTGGGTTTGAGGTACCAGAGTCAGCTGCGAATTGGCTTTGAGTTTTCAACTTGCGAGCGAAATGAGAGTCTGGCCTGCAGGCTGCAGGAGGAGCACGCAGAGAGGAGTGGGTAGGGCCCAGTACACACGCTGGGGGCCCGGGCTGAGAAGGCAGGTGGAGGGACAGGAGGGGGGAGGCAAGGTGGTGGACAGCAGACAGCCGTGAGCTCACACCACACACCCTCACAGCCCGGACCAACCCAAGTCCTGGCAGGAAGCAGGTGTTTAATAAACTTCTTGTGGATGAATTAACAAATAGTTGGACAAAGCGTGAATGACAGTGACCCAGAGACTGGGAACTACCTCAGCCCAAGCCCTAGAGGGAATGACGTGAGAAACTGACAGATGTTCACACACATACACGCGCACACACACACACACACACACACAAACACACACCACGAATGGCTCACAGACTCAGAGCAAAAATTCAACAAAGCTCTTCTGTAGAGAGAAAGGGAACGTGGCTTTGGAGTGAGATAAAAAGAGAGGCGTGGGCTTCCCTGGTGGCGCAGTGGTTGAGAGTCCGCCTGCCGATGCAGGGGACACGGGTTCGTGCCCCGGTCCGGGAAGATCCCACATGCCGCGGAGCGGCTGGGCCCGTGAGCCATGGCCGCTGAGCCTGCGCGTCCGGAGCCTGTGCTCCGCAACGGGAGAGGCCACAACAGTGAGAGGCCCGTGTACCGCAAAAAAAAAAAAAAGAGAGAGAGGCAGTGAGGAAGGGGGAAGGGGCCCTCAGACAGCAGGACACAGATATAGGCACACTGTACACACACACACACACTCACAGTCTCACTCACTGGCACAGAATCTGGCACTTGTTAGATGATGGCTGGCTGGCTGGATGGCTGGCTGGCTGGATGGATGGATGGATGGATGGTTGGAAGGGCAATCTAGAGATGAGAATAATATTTGATAAAGGGCCCAGAATAGGAGTGATTCACATACGTCCATGTACACACATCACACATATACACTGCCTAGCATAGCATCCACCACAAGATATTTAAAGATGGAATAACTGAATAAACTAATAAATTAACAAAGGAGTGAATGAATGAAGCAAACTAGAAATTAGATCAAAACCCAATAAATGGGCTTCCCTGGTGGCACAGTGGTTGAGAGTCCGCCTGCTGATGCAGGGGACGCGGGTTCGTGCCCCGGTCTGGGAAGATCCCACATGCCGAGGAGCAGCTGGGCCCGTGAGCCACAACTACTGAGCCTGCGCATCCGGAGCCTGTGCTCCGCAATAGGAGAAGCCACAAGAGTGAGAGGCCCGCGTACCGCAAAAAAAAAAAAAAAAAAACCAATAAATGAGAGAGACAGAAGTATAACCTACAGTGAGACAGACACAGATGCACACACCCAGGCATGGGTGTGAGTTCACACTCACACTCAGGATGATCCACTCACAAAGGGAGGGCCAAATCTGTGAGGGCTCAGAGAGAGAACTCAGAAGCTAGGAGAGAATGACGAACACAGCAGAGCAAGGTAGGGAGGCAGAGGGGTGAGCTGGAGTGGAGGGTACAGGAGGAGAGCTATGAAGGAACAGACTTGATAGGATGTGGTCACCATTCAGATACATGCACATAATTCATGAACATTTATAGAGCACCTACTATGTGCCAGACACTGTAATGAGCAGATTACAATAGGGAGCTTCTGTTGTAGGAGATTCAGCTCCTCCTCTCCCAGAACTGATCTTCTAGTACAAAAGATAGAAAAAGGCCAAGTAAGTTAGAAAGATAATTTCTGGTATTGGTAAGAATTAAAAGGAGGTTAGTGCAGGGTGGTGCAGTGACAGAGCCCAGGGGGAGGGGAGGCATGATCAGGGAAGGCTTCCCTGAGGAGGTGATATCTGAGCTGAGAACAGAGTGACAGAAAGGGAGGAGGCAGGCTTGTGAATTTCTGGGAGAAGAGTCTTCTCAGGCTGAAAGAATTAAAACGGCTAGAGCCCTAAGACAAGAATGAGCTTGCCATGTTTGAAGAGTAGCAAGGCAGTGGGTGGAGCCGGACTGAGTGAGTGAGAGGAGAATGCAAGAGATGAAGCTGGCAACGTGGCCAGGGCCAGATCATGTTAGACTTCGGCACAAAGCTTGGGTTTTACAGTCAATGCAGTGGGAAACCATTGGAGGGGTTTAAGCAGGCAGTGGCCCGATCTGATTTATAAGATCCCTCTGGTTCTGGACACAGGAATAGAAGCAGGGAGCCCAGGGAGGAGGCTGGGTTATTGTCCCAGAGAAATGATGGGGGCCTGAGTTAGGATGGAGCAGGTGGCGTGAAGAAAACAGAATGATTTGGAAGTTCAGTCGGTGAGACTGGCCAAAGAATTGACCACGAGTATGTATGAAATGATGAGGGTAAAAAGGGACTCCTGGATAACTTCCAGGGTTTCAGGTGGTGTCATTTATTGATCTGGGGAAGAATGAGGAAGGAGCAGGTTTTCGAGGAAGACGGGATGATTTCAGCTTTCAGTGTAGTGAGTTTGAAATGCGTGTTGGGTATCCCTGTAGAGAAGTTGAATGAGCAGTAGTCTGGAGTTCAGGGAAAGGTAGAGTTTGGGAGCGGTCAGAAAACAGAGAGTATGCCAGACTGTTGAACTGGAGGGATTGTGTAACTGAAGAAGAGAAGGGGGCCATTTAGAGATTGGGGGAAGTGGGAAGGTCCAGCAAAAGAAATAGGGAGACCAAGAGGTAAAATCAAAGAAATGGCTGAAAGCCAAGAAAAGTGAATGTTTCAAGACTGAGGAAGTAAGTGTTCAACCCCATCCAACATTACTGATGGGACAGGAAGATGAGGACTGAGAACTGAGCTTTGGATCTGACAAGATGGAGGTCACTGGTGACCTTGCCAAGAATAGTGTCAATAGTGAGGTCAGGGTGAAAGGCTAATTAGAGGGGTTAGAGAAAGAATGGTGGGGGCTGACTTGCAAGGTCTTGCTGAGATCCAAGACATGCTCTAGTAAATGAGGTGGAATGACAACAAGCGATGGCTGGCTTGGGAGTAGCATAGCTGGAAGTTGGGCCTTTGGAATTGGAGCTGTTGTTGCAAGGTCAAAGATACGATCATGGTTGAGGTCGAGTAGAGAACGAGATTGTTAGCACTTGGGAGGTCAAGAGCATGGTGTTGGCTACACCACCCATGTGGGTGGTGAAGTCATCAAGGATGGCCACAGGACTAGGAACAGAGAGAAGAACCAGGAAATACGATCCTCAGTGATTGAGGGGACACAATGGGACATTGGAAAATGACCATCCCAACAAGCAGTGCTGGTGGAGTGAACAAAGCAGAGTCAAGAGTGATGCGGAGGTACCACCCTCATGATAGGGCTCATTGTGGTCTTGTTTACCGACCCCGGGACCCCAGCAGGAGGAGTACCTGTAGGGAAGATGCTGAGTCCACTTTGGGACACATGGAGTGACAGGTGCCTGGAGGGATAGCCAGGTGGAAGCATCTAGGAAATGGCTGATCATACAGATCTGAGGCTCAACATAATGATTAGGCAGGAAATAAAAACTCAGGAGTCATGGTATTTGAGTGGTTATGGAGACAGCGGGTAGGGAAACAGGTGGGAAGAGAAATGAGAAGGGCTGGGGACACAGTCTAGGGCTGAGGGAGGGCAACGCTTCATTGTTTTAGGTTCTGATGGTGGTTGTACCAGGTACTGAAGTGAGGGAGGCGAGGTGGGGGTCAGGCTTGGGGCATGGACGTCAAGGGCTCATTTGGAGTATGTTAGAGTTGAGTTGCCTGTAGACTTCCACGTGGAGGTGTGGGCATAAGAGTCTAGGGTTCAGGTTGGGAGTCAACAGCATAAGGCTTGCTGGCTTTTCAAGTCATAGGACTGGATGAATCGAGATTCCCAAGGAAGTAAGGAGAGAGAGACCAGAGGGACAGAGAGAGAAGATATCCATAGACTGAGCCATTGGCTCACCAATATTTCATCAGCACTTACGAGGGGTTCTCCAGCTTTTCTTCAGTGGCCAGTCATGAAAGACAGGAGAGAGACGGGGATGAATGTCCTGGAAACTGAGAACAGCGTTGAAATGCTGCAAAGACTAAAATTAAAAGGTCCGTTAAGTCTGGCAGCATGGAGGCCACACCAATGACCGCGATGGGGGGTTGCTGATCGCAGCGCGGGGAGGTAGGGCTATTTGGGATGGAGGGCAACTCTTCCCCCAAGCTTTTCTGAGAAGGGAGGAGAGAGATGGAGCTGTAGTTAGGGGAGAGATGCGGTCAAGGGGAGGATCTTTTTCTAGGATGGGAGAGATTGGCACGCCGGCTGGAGGGATCCCAAATTTTTTTCAGAGGGAAGCCATCCTTCCAAAAGTACAGCCTGTGAGACAAGGAGATGGAAGCGGGTACTGAGAGGAGGACGAGGAGGAGAAGAAAGGCGCACCCACTGGGTCATTCATTCATTCATTCAGAAAATCTCTAATAACAGCTATCCATTTAATCCTTAATAACAGCTGCGGATGGTGAGGCTGGCCCTTCCATAACAGCTTTTCAAAATTCATCTAATCCTTGTGATACCCCGTGAGCAACGTGCTGTCTGTGGCTTCATTTACAGACGAGGGGACTTGGGAAGGTGACAGGTGTTGGAGCAAGAAGTGGAGGGGGTAAGTGCAGAGGTGGGGGGCCGGGAGGGGGCTACACTGCAGGAGGGGCTGCGCAGGGCTTGCTGAGGGGCTCCCCGAGGGAGAGTCAGCAGGAAGCCACACAGATGGCTGTGGGCTGTGGGAGCTGAGGAATCAGAGATGACTCTGGGCTCCTGGCTGCTGCCCCCAGTGGGCGCTAATGAGAACAGGAGAAAAACATGTTTGGAGGCTACAGAGACAAGGTGGTGGGTTTCAGGCATCCGTGGAGAGGCCCAGCTGGAGAGACACATGCTGGCATCATGTCTTTATCCTTGTGGACTACAGGAGCAGGGGAGGCACCGCCCAAGGAGAAGGGACAGAGTGAGGAGACAGCAGGCTCGGGGTAGGACAGGAGATGCCGAAAAGAGAAAGACTTCAGGGCCCTTGACACTTTGAGAGAAAAATGCTTAATACATATCACCTTATATCACTTAGAGGGTGACTCTAGAGCCAGACATCCTGGTTCAAGACCCACCTCCACTACTTACTCGTTGTGTGAGCTGGGACAAGTCACTTAACCTCTCTGAGCCTTGGTTTCCCCATCTTTAAAATGGGGATAATAATAGTATCAAGAATCATATTGTGGGCTTCCCTGGTGGCGCAGTGGTTAAGAATCCGCCTGCCAATGCAGGGGACACGGGTTCGAGCCCTGATCCAGGAAGATCCCACATGCCACGGAGCAACTAAGCCCGTGCGCCACAACTACTGAGCCTGTGCTCTAGAGCCCACGAGCCACAACTACTGAAGCCCGCGTGCCACAACTACTGAAGCCCGCGCGCCTAGAGCCCGATCTCCGCAACAAGAGAAGCCACCGTAGTGAGAAGCCGGCACACCGCAACGAAGAGTAGCCCCCGCTCGCCGCAACTAGAGAAAGCCCGTGTGCAGCAACGAAGACCCAATGCAGCCAAAAATAAAATAAATTAATTAAATTAAATTACATTAAAATTTAAAAAAATAAATTTAAAAAAAAGAATCATATTGTAAGGATTAAATGAAAAATACAGGCAAGGCACTTAGGACAGTTTCAGACGTGTAGTAAGCATATATGAGATTAGCTGTTGTTCTTGTTGCTGTGGTTATGTTCTGTGTCACTCTGCCCCTGAATACTCACAGCCTTTAGGGAGGCAGATATACAAAAAGAGAACAGTGATGTGACCTGAGATTTGTTTTAACAGCCACCTTTATGAGAGAGCCCAGGAGGAAGCCATTTACTAATACAGGGCCAGGAAAGACGTTAGTGAGGAAGGGTCATTTGAGCTGGGCCTTGAAGGATGCATACGAGTCAGCAGGCGGAGGAGAAAGGTTTATTCATTCTTCCAGCTGCTCTCCAACATCCTCCGAGTGCCTCGCTCATGCCTGGCCCTGTGCTGGGTGGGGGAGGCCAAAGCTTCAGAGAGGAACTGAGCACCAGACCGGTTCCTCTTCGTGTCACTCCCAGTCTCGTGGGGGAGACAGACATGGGAGAAATAGATTGTTATAGGAGAACATGGTAACAGCAGCAACAAGGAGATGCCCAGGAAGTTATGGGAGCTTCAAGGCAGGATGCCCTCTTGGGGGTGACAGGAGGGGCACTCTAAAGAAGCAGAGGAGGGAGCCGGGTAAAGAGAATGACAAAGGAAGGAGAATTGCATCCCAGGCCGGGCATGGCCATAGCCAAAGCCTTCAAGGTGGGCACTCTGTGTTGTGAAGGTCACTCGTGTCCCCAGGCTTCCCAACCAGCCTTCCCTCCCCCATCACCACTGCCCACAGGCCTCCCTGATTTCCCTTGCTCCCTAATTCCTCGAGTATCTATTGGACACCTCAGAGGAGCCACACCTGGGTGGGAGGGAGGAAGGAAGGAAGGAAGGGACCTGTGGGGTAGGGTGAGCTGTGATTCAGCCAGAGAGAAGAGAGAATGCCAACACAGTGGCGGCAGCACTACCCAGCATGCACTGGGCACTGCTGCATGACCGCACTGGGCTGAGCATCCTTGACGTGAGCCGTCCCACGGAGCCTCAGAACTCTTATTATCCTCATTTTGCTCTGAGGACCAGCATAAGATGCGAACAGGTGTTGGGCACCGAAGTCCAGAGGCTTGTTTATCTACTGTGTCTTGGTGAGAGGCAGGAGGCACAAGCAGAACCAAATGGAGAGAGGAGACGGCTGAGTTCTCTGAGCAGGAGGCGACCTGGGCCGTGGGGAGGGACTGGGAGGGTTCAGACCACCCCACTCCTGCTGCCCATGAAACACGTCCCACTTCCTGGCCCCCAGCCCTTATGAGACTGAAACAAGAGTGAAGTCCCTCCATGCCCCGGCCCCTGGTCCTCTGCCACCCTCATCTCCCGGGCTGCACAAGGAAAGTTCCCAGAACCTGTGTCCCGTGTCCAGGCTCCACTGCGTTACCCACGAAAGCCCCACCCGCACCCACCAGCTCTTCTTCATTCTTAAGCAACCCAAGCACAAAGTGACAAGGGCAGAAAAAGGGATGGTGGGACACGGAAGGTATCCAGCATCCTGAGGGAAGCAGCAGAAGAGAGAGAGGGAAGGGAGGGGAGGGAGGGGGGGGGGTCTCTGTCTCTCTCTCTCTAACCAACCCCCCTCCGCTATTTTTTTCTCTGGATTTCTCTGTCTAACTTCCTCTCCTCCCTCCCCTCTCTCCCTCTCTCTCTCAACACACACACACACACACACACACACACACACACGTCAGATAAAGCCCCAGAAGGAGGAAGGGAGGGACAGAGGAGACTGTCAGACAGACAGAACTTCCCAGACAAAGACATTCAGACAGGCTGACAAAGACACATAGGGGTGTCCCAAGTGGAGACGCCCAAACGCTCCTGAAGGAACAGATAAGTAAAAACAGCGAAATCAAATTTGCAGAGAAAAACTCACGCCGAGAGAAAAGGCTCACAGATACAAAGAACATTGCAAAAAGATCTCCAAATATTAATAGTGGTTCCTTTCTCTCTGGGAGGTGGGATTACAGGGGATTTTTATTTCATATTCTTCTGCACGTTCTTTCTGATATTTTCCACCTTCTCTGTGGTGAACACATATTACTCCTGAAACCAAAGGAAAACAATAAATGTCATTTCTGAGAGAAAGAAAACATCCGCAGCAGGGTGGGGGACAAAGCCTGCCAAAGCTGCAAAGAAGCAGCGAGAGCGTAGACCACACGCACACACACACTCCTCCACACACGCTTGCACACTCACGGGCTCACACACTCGCACACTCCTCCACAATCACAGCACTCCCGCCCACACGCGCGCACACGCCCATTCTTTAGGCGCAATGCATGAACAGCCAGAGTGAAATTCCAGAAGTCTCCAAGGAAGGAAAAGGATGGAGAGGAGGAGGAAGGAGAGGCAGGCAGGGAAGCCTGGAGATGGATGGACAGACACACACACGACCCTCTAGCCCAGGGCATGACTCAGCACAGCTGCTGACAACGGGCCCCTAATGCCCTCGTTATTCTGATGGTGGCTGTGGTTATCACTTTCAGGGGTTTTTCTTATTACAAAGGTAATAATGCAACTTGTGTTCCTGGCAGACAATTTAGAAAAAATGGTGCTCTGTTTTTTGAATGAGCAAAAGAACTTATGAATGGGAGTGACCCACGGAGACAGAGGGAGAGCAAACTGTGAGGACACCACAGAGAGGAAGTGAGAGAGGCAGAGAGAGGCGAGAGCCTGTGGAGGGACACACACACACACACACACACACACATACACACGCACACACACACGCACACAGGCGCACACAACGGGGCAAGAGCAAGATGGCTATTTTGAAAGCCTGCAGAGAGAGGGAGGTGGCAAGCAGACAATCAAGCAGATGGGTGTCCAGGGAGCCAGACACATGGACACAAGCCCAACATGCACCCCTCGAAGCTCACACAGAGTGGCGGGCAAAATTCAGGGAGGCCTGAGTGGCGGGAGGGAGACCCGCCATCCCACAGACACACACTCCTGGTCTGAGCATCCTCAGGACGGGCTTTACGAATGAATGAATGTGGATGTCGGTGAGACCCCCCAGGGGGAGAGCAGAGCCCATGCAGACAGAGACAGGCACCCAGAGACAGAGGCACAGGCTGAGAGAGACACAGACAGGGGCTCTGAGTCAGACCGGAGACAGTGACAGAGACGGAGAGGGGCAGAGAGTGCGAGACAGGAGGAAGGGCGGTGGAGGGGGCACGAGGGGCACTGCAAGGTGGGGCCCCGGTCACAGTCCAGCCCAGGCTCAGCTCCCCAGCACGCTCCCAGGGGCCCCTCCTCCAGGAAATGGGATCAATAGGGGACTTCTATTGTTTTCTCTGTGCTTCTCTGTATTTTCTAAACGATTTATCATGAAGACGGATGCATTACTTTTCGGATCAGGAGAAAACATGTGCCTTGAAAGAAAAAGAAAAGAAAGAGAACGGGTACAGAGATTGAATGGAGATGAAGCTACACAGAAAAAGCAGGGGAGTGATCAGACACGTCCAGTGCGCACACCCGCCGGGACTGAGGGCGGACGTGACCAGGGGATCAGGGAGCAGCGGGGGGCAGAGGAAGTAGGCAAACTGAGGCTCCGAGCCCCAGACTTCCAAACATTCGCGCACTCACACAGAGGGGACAAGCTCCTGGAGGAGACTGGCGGTGCATTTGTTGGCCACCTATTGTGTACGGGAGCCTAGGGTTAGGTTGCCTCCTGCAATCTTGGGTGGCAAGTCTGGGCTGACCCAGAGGCCCGGGCAGGGGAGGGGTCTCCCAGAAAAGGGTCCCAGAGCCCAAAAATTCAAAGCAGGGCCCCGAGGTGGGGGGGTGGGAGATGGGGAAGGAAGAGGAGTTTGTCACACAGATGGGGAAGAAGGCCCGGGGCGAAGGGGGAAAGCTTGAGCCCAAGGACAAAGGCTTGGAGGAGAGAGGGTGTGATGAGAGAGACAGAGGCAGAGACAGAGGCAGGGACAAGTGAAGGAGGCTACAGGGCCCCGCAGCCAGAGCCTGAGGGCCTGGAAGAGCTCAGAAGTGGGCTTTGTTCTCTGTACAAAGAGAGTTAAGGGATTTAGGGCCTGGGGGTTGGGTGTTGTTTCTGATCCCTGGGAAGAGGGAGGAGAGAAGCAGGAAGACCAGAGAGGAAACCAGTGGAGCCTTCCAGGGAGAGATGGGGTGCCCTGACCAGGGTCGGGGGGAGAGGTGGGTGGATGCTTAGGGAACAGCATCTGCAGGACAGGTTACCATGGGGGTGGGGGGAAGATCAGGCTGACCTGAGCAACTAGAGGAATGACAGGGATCCCCAACTCAGCAGGGTCTCAGGAAGAGAGGGTGGGGTTAGATTTGTGGGTCCTGCCAGATGTGTGGCAGGGGTGTGAGGACCCCTGAAGCATGACACCCCAAAAGGGGATGAAGTCATAGCTGGGGGGTGCCATTGGGAAGACAAGCCTCCCCAGGCAGGGCGCCCCTGGGAGTTCCAGCAGGTTAGGGGCAGGTGGAGGGAGTGGAAGGAGACCCGGATGTGAAGATACACTCACAGACACACACAGACACACTCACGGACACACACAGAGACACACACAGAGACACAGAGGCCGGGAGGAAGGGCGGCCCGAGAGAGGAGGAGGGACTGAGGGAAATACGTGGCATGAGACAGAGTCAGACATGGACACATCTGGAAAAATCGAGGAGGAAGGATAGGGAAGCCAAGAGACAGAGAAAAAGGGCAAGCGTGGCGGGAGCGGAGAGACAGAGATGGAGACGGTGCCGGGCAGAGAGGGAGAGAGGGATAAAGAGCCCGTGATGGGGAGAGAGAAGGAGAGACCCAGAGTCAGAGACAGAGCTGGACACACACACACACACACACACACACACACACACACACACACACACACGGAGGCTGAGAGGTGGAGAGTCTGACAGAAAGCCCAGAGAGGGAAGGGAAGTGGGGAGGGGGCGCCCCTCTCCTCTCCTTCCTCCTCCCTCTTGCAGAGCAAGGGCAGACTTCTGTAACGCCTTAGAGACAGAGAGGGAACGGGCTGGAGGGAGGGGAAGAGCAGAGAGTCACACACACACACACACACACACTCACACACTCACACACACAGCCCAGCGCACAGGAGACTCACAGAGTGAGCACAAAAGCAGGAACCCCGCAGAGACGGGGCCAAGGAGGGGGCTCCTCTGTCTCTGTCTCCCTCTCCCTCTCTCATTGTGTGTGTGTGTGTGTGTGTGTGTGTGTGTGTGTGTGTGTGTGTGTGTAGAACACGTTCAAAGAATGACAATGACCCCCAAGGCTGGAGCAGAGAGAAAGCGAGGATTCCAGTGTGGTGGACAGACAGAACAGTACACACACACACACACACACATACACACACACACGACAAAGCATTTGATGCTTAAAAGAAGCACAAAGCCACCTAATGCTCCAGAGAGGAAGGTGGGAGAGAACACGGGGCAGGAGGCTCTCAGAGGAGGTGTGGGGTAGGTCCCCTCCAGACCTGCCTGGGGGAGGCACCATCCCGGGCATGAGTGACCTAGAGGCTGAACTGACAAAGGGATGC
The DNA here is from genome assembly GCF_026419965.1 of Kogia breviceps. Lineage (NCBI taxonomy): Eukaryota > Metazoa > Chordata > Mammalia > Artiodactyla > Physeteridae > Kogia > Kogia breviceps. Next base: position 21,785,394 of record NC_081323.1, read on the forward strand.
CATCAGCACACAGTGGGGCAGGAGCTATTCTGGAAACCCCTTCCCTCCAGAAGCCACAGGGGAAAGACACTCACTCTGCCTGGGAGAGAGGGAGTCTGGGAAGGTGATTCTGAGGCAGGTCAGGAAGGGACACAAGGGGCAGAGGGGTGAGAATGCCAGGGGATGGGTCTGGGCGGCAGGCCTGGGGGTGATGGAGGAGGGAGGAGGCTTGAGAGGCAGGCAGTGGGGGGCTGAGGCCTGGACTTCGTTTGGGGTAGGGGTGGGGAGCCAGGGAGTGATGCAGTGGGTAGACAGACGTGGTCAGAAGCATGTTTGAGAAGGTGCTGGTGTCTGGGGAGTCTGATCTGGGGGAAGCAGGGATGGCCGGCCAGACAAGGGGCAGCAAGAAGCAGGCTGGCAAAGGGGAATGGCAGTGAGATTGAAGGGGTGGTCATGGTAGGTGGCTCAGGAAGGAGGGAGACGCAGCCTTGGGCGTCCAGGGTGTACAGAGCCAGCCAGGGGTGGCCCAGATCATCCCAGGAACGGGAGGGCCAGGAAAGGGAGGGCCCAGTGTCCCAAGACAAGAGGGCTTTTGAGACTCAAAAAGAGGCAAAGTGGACAAGGTGTGGTCTCTCCTTACAACTGAATATTATTCATCCATAAAAAGGAACCAAGTCCTGACACACGCGACTACGTGGATAAACCGCAAAAACATTACGCTAAGTGCAAGAAGTCAGACTCAAAAGGTCACATATGGTAGGACTCTGTTTATCTGAAATGTCTGGAATAGACAAATCCACGGAGGCAGAAAGTAGATTGGTGGTTGCCGGGGACAGGAAGCGGGGAGGGGAAATGGGGAAGAACTGCTTAAGGGGCAGGGGGTTTTATTTGGGGTGATAAAAAAAGTCTTGGAACTAGAGGTCGTACGACATTGTGAATGTACTAAATGCCACTAAATGGTTCACTTTGAAATGGTTAATTTTATATGAACTTCACCTCAATAGAAAATTTTTATTTTATTAAAAAATAAAAACTAGTTCACCAAGCAGGCACCTGAGGAAAGGGATTTCCAGGTGAAGGAACCAGCACCTGCAGAGGGGGTAGCAGCACGCAGGCTCGTGAGCGGGAGGGAGGGGTGTGGCAGGGGGAGGGGTGTGGCAGGGGGAGGGGTGTGGCGGGGGGGGGGCTTGGAAGCATGAGGAGAGGAGATGGGAGGGGGTGCACTTGAATACTTCTTGGAGGTGGGAGCCTTAGGGACCTATGAGGTGGGAGAGCTGTGACTGGTCCCCAAGTGGTGAAGGGGTCTGTAGGGTGAGATCAGAGACCGGAGACCAGAGAGGAGGCAGGTATCAGCCACTCAAGTGGGGGCTGGTGAGGTGTGGGCAGCCGGCGCTGGGGTTGAGGGGTGATTCAGCCAAGGCCCCGGGACTTCGGAACCCGTTAGGCACAGGTGAGAGCAGATTGGATAGCGAGGCGGGAGCTAGGAAGTGCCTCCCTGAGGACTGGGTGGGCAAGAAGAGGCACTTCCCTGCATCCTGGCCAGGCAGGGTTTAGAAATCAGGTTGTTCAGTCAGTCAGAGAACATGTACTGTGTGCCTTCCACGGGCCGGGCAGTGTTCTTGGAGCTGGAGACACAGCACTGAACAGACACTCCATGCCCGCCTGGGGCCTACAGCACAGTGGCAGAAAGGATAGTGTGAGAGATGGAAAATAAACCAAGAAATCCACATATAAGATGATAGCTGGGGGACTTACCTGGTGGCGCAGTGGTTAAGAATCTGCCTGCCAATGCAGGGGACGTGGGTTCGAGCCCTGGTCCGGGAAGATCCCACATGTCGCAGGGCACCTGGGGCCGTGCGCCACAACTACTGAGCCTGCGCTCTAGAGCCCGCGAGCCACAACTACTGAAGCACGCGTGCCTAGAGCCCGTGCTCCGCGACAAGAGAAGCCACCGCAATGAGAAGCCCGCACACTTCAACGAAGAGTAGCCCCTGCTCGCCGCAACTAGGAAAAGCCCGTGCACAGCAATGAAGACCCAGTGCAGCCATAAATAAAATAAAGAATAAATTTATTTTAAAAAATAAGATGACAGCTGGCAGGGAAAAGTGCTTTGAAGACAAAGACAGCAGGAGCAGGATAGAGGTAAGGAGAGCTAAAATGGAGGATGCGGGGCTTCCCTGGTGGCGCAGTGGTTGAGAGTCCGCCTGCCAATGCAGGGGACGCGGGTTCGTGCCCTGGTCCGGGAAGATCCCACATGCCGCGGAGCGGCTGGGCCCGTGAGCCATGGCCGCTTAGCCTGCGCTTCCGGAGCCTGTGCTCCGCAACGGGAGAGGCCACAATAGCGAGAGGCCCGCGTACAGAAAAAAAAAAAAAAAAAAAAAAAAAAAAAAAACGGAGGATGCTGTGTTAGACTAAGTCACCAGGGAGGCCTCTCTGAGGAAGGGACTGTGGAGCGCAGACCTGAGGAGGTGGGCGGGCACACAGATCTCAGGAGGGAGCTCCAGGCAGAGGGGACTGCACGCGCAAAGGCCCTGGGGTGGGAGCAGCACATCTCATTCAAGGTGAGGCAAGGGCGGGGTGGCTGGAGCAGAACGGGTGGCAGGGGGGCGCTGGCGGTGAGGAGGGAGCAGCAGAGCCCTGCCTGGAGCCAAGGGCCTTCCGTGTGGGTGATGGTGAGTGCCTGGGCTCTGCAGGGGGGTGCCCCTCAGGGAGATGGACCCTAATAAGGACAGGGGGACTAACAGAAGTACAAGGTGGACCTGTCAGACCCAAGTGCTACCTGCTCTGCCCCCCGCAGGGTTGGTTGATGGAGATTTGATTAAACCCTGAAAGTTTCCCCGACAAACTCACTCAGCAAGCGAAAAGCAACAGGAGGGGTGAGAGCGAGGAGCTTTGGACAGACTTACACAGAGGCAGGCCTGGCGCGTGAAGAACGGAGAAGAAAGCTTGAGAAAGCCTCCGAGGGGGAGCGGGAGCGGCGAGAGGAGACCCCCATGCCGCCAGGGGCTGGGGATGAGGCGCACACCCGACCCACGCGGGGCTCGCGGGGTGTGACACACCGCCGGCTCCCAGGCTGGCGAGGCTGCCAGGAGCAGACAGTGACGTGCGACCCGACAAAGCCCCCAGGAGGGGGATGCAGAGAAGGAAGAGGAGGGGGAGGGAGACACGTGAGCCAGATGGGCAGGTGGTGGGCGGATCTGTGGCCAGACAGCCAAGGAGCCCCCAGAGAGAGAGGGAAGGACACGCAGACAAAATCACCCAGACAAATCCCTCCCCTCAGAGAGACACAGCCAGAGACACAGTGATCCTCACAGCACGTAGAGACACAGCCAGGAGGGGCCTTCCCTGAGATACACGGACAGACATCCCGCATACACTCAACACTGCACACAGACAGGAGACAGAGACACACGCACACACAGACGCATAGACAGACAGCTGCCACAGAGCAGAACACACACAGAGACCAGCAGACACTCCCGTTCACACAGGCAGAAACAATCAGAAACCCAGGTCAGGACACACAGACCATGGGATAAACACACAAACATATTAACACAGAGAAACAGATACATACACACAAATACAGACAACAGACAGTCAAACACACACACAAACGCATCCAAGGACACACAGAGACTAGGACCAGATACTCACACGCACTGGTGCACAGGGACAAACAGACGGACCTCACATGGACAGAGACACACAGCCCCTCACCCTGAGTCAGACAGAAACACACACACTAACATGGGGGCAGAGACGGGCAGGACACCCACAGGGGCAAGACGGAAGGACAGGGAAGTTGATAGAAGTGAGAAGATGACGATGAGAAGACGATGGGAGGCCAGGTGCCCGCCCCCACCCCGCCCACCAGGCTCGGGGTCTCCCCTCCACACCAGGGTGCCCAGTCACGGATATGCTTTTGACTCTAAGGCCTGCAGCACAGCAGGGGATGTTTGTCCCCTTCATGGCCTCCCACCCTGCTATGGGGCAGCAGCTATGTTTGTTGACTGAATGCACGCACGACTAAATTTGCCTGACGTCAGAGGGTCTCGCTGGGGGGCCAAGTGCAGGCCGGAGCACTGCAACAGGTGACAGATGACAGGGAAGCTGGTGCGGGGCAAGACATGGAGAAGGAGCCGGCAGGGAAGTAGGGGGAGTGTCAAGGGGACGGTGTCCCCGAGGTGCAGCGTCAGACCACGGTTTGCTGGAAGGTGGGAGAGGCCACAGTGAGAGCCATTTCACGGGGTCAGGAACAAAATGCCACCAGACAGGGAGTGAGAGGGAGGGGCCCACATGAAGACAGCCCTAGGATGGGATGGAAAGACAAGTGGGGGCCTGGAGGGGGGAGCTCTGCAGGTGGGGAGACGGACCACGGTGGGTGGACGGGTCTGGGGCTCAGCTTGGCTAGAGACCCCGATGGCGGCGGGTTGCCTGTGGACCAAATAGAGTTTGCAAAGGGGGCTGGGGAGCTGCGAGGGGCAGGAGCGGGAGGGCCAGGCCGGCACACACACACACACACACACACACACACACACACACACACACACACATACACACACTGCCAGCCAGCGCCCACCCACCCTCAGAGACAGCAAGGGAAGAAAGGAGGAGAGAGAGAGAGAAATAGAGTCAGGCTCACCTGGAAAATTCTAGATGGAGCCCCCAGGAGCGGGAGAGAGGCAGAGGTGGGGGAAGCAGGAGCAAGGGGGAGGTAGTGGGCGAGCAGGACACACACAAACACACCCTCACGCACACATACACCCCTGCAGTGACACACAGAATAGAAGCAGAATTCAATAATGACTGGGAGACGGGCGAGGAGCGGAGAGAGCCCGGAGTGGAGCAGCGGGGGGCGGGAGGGGGGCGGAGGGAGCGAGTCAGACGCACACAGCCCCGTCTCAGGAGGTATTCAATAATTGTTGATCGAATGAAGGAACAAAGATGAGGGACTTTCAGAAGGGAAGCTACGCCTAAGAAAGTTCCAAGACGGATAGACAGAATGTCACACATATATACAGTGAGAAAAAAAAAAAAAAAAAGTCCCGATCAACTTTTGGATTTAAAACAATGATAATAAAACAGTACTAGAGTCAGAATAACTGTTCCTTGAGGGGTGGGGGTAGTCCTGAGCAAGAAGGAGGCTGCTGAGGTCTGGGATGGTCTGTTTCTTGCTCCGGGATGTGGATCCACAGGTGGAGACATGGGTAAAATTCATCGAGGTTTTTCACTTAAGATGTGTGCATGTTATGGTATGGAAGTTATACCTCAATTGTTTTAATGAGAGAAAGAGGATAAGAAAGGAAAGGAAAGATGAATGTCAGGTGGCAAGAGAGGAACAGATACACACACACACACACATACACATGCACCCACACACACAAATGATGTAACAGAGTCCAGGTAAGAACAAACCCTGGCAAAGTCTGACAAGAAAAGAAGTAAAAAGCTAATGCAACCAAGAGAGAAAGGCTGATGCCTAGACTCTCACATGGAAAGAGAGAGAGACTCCAGAGAGACCTGAATTGGGAGGGGGGTCCACAGGGCAGGAAGGAAATCGCCAACATTGACCCCTTGAGCCGGAGGCACTGAGGATGGGGGTTCCTGGGGAAGGCGTCCACCACCAGCCGTGGAACGGCCTGGCCAGGGTGACCCATTGGAGATGGGCGTGAAGCAGAAGGGGAGAAGGGGGCTGGGAAGGTGCTGAGGCTGGTGTGGACTTCAGAGGTGCAGGGGCCGGGCTTGGTGAGGGGCCCGGGAGCAGCCACGTGCTCTGGTCTGGAGCTCATAACCCAGGGGCAGGGGGCAAGAGAGGCGGGTGTGGGCGCCGAGACAGCCCAGAGGGCAAGGATGACAGTGGACCCAGGAAAGGGGGTAGGAAAAGGGCCCAGAAATAACTCTCGGACAGACAGGCGGATGGCTAGATGGATGGAAGGTTGCTCATCTGCAGAGCGAAAGCAAACGCTGGACAGAGCCTTGGAGACGGATGTGGAAGGAGAAAGAGAGCCTTAGGGGGAGGTGGGGAGAGAGACAGACTCCAGTGTGTGTGGAAAAATCAAAATGGAGCTGGAGAAAAGGAGGGCGAGCAGAGAGCAAGGGGTGAGAGGAGATTTGTCACACACACACACTCACACACACACACACACACTCAACAGGGGGTGTTCGATGCGTGCTGACCACAAGAAAATACAAAGGAGCTGCCCGCCAAAGTGCGAGCAGAGGATTTAGGTAAAGTAGTCGAGTTGACACAGTGAGAGACAGCTTGTCACACACAGATACACACACACATGCACACACAACCTTCCTCTGTGAATCCAGGCGCACAGGGCCAGGGCAGCTTTCAGAACTGCCTTGGAGACAGGGTGGCCACACACAATCCCCCCCAGCACAGGAGAGGCTCAGGGAGTTGACTGAACATAGGGACAAATGCAAACGACTCAGAGAATGAGCACAACAGCCGAGGACCCCAAAGAGAGGGGGTCCGGGCAGGGCGCAACTGTGTCCCTGTTAGTCACTCTGTGTCACACACACACACTCCAGCCGGGGAAGGAGCAGCTGCTTCACGATGAGTGATCTAGGAAGAGCCGGGGGCGTGAAAGGAAACAAAGCCCCCAGCCGATGGCAGGCACCCCCCAGACTGGAGCAAGGGAGGCGGCGGCTGCCCACACTGGGAATTCGACAAGCCACAGGGACAGGAGAGCCGGAGCCTCAGGGGTCAGAGGAGCCAGACCCCGGCTTGGCCACACGGACACACACACAAGCCTGAGGACCCTGCACAAGTGTTGGGGGCGGTAAGCAAATGGGGGGACATGTTGTGGGACACAGACACACACGCACACAGGCGACTGTGCAGTCACATCTTGGCAGAAAAAACGAATTACTGCAGGTAACACATAGAGTCCAGCTAAAACTGAGAGGCAGAGATGGAAAGAGACAAAGAAAGAACAGAACAAAAAGAAAGCCAGAGACACAGACACAGAGACAAAGAAAGACAGGAAAAGAGAGAAAAGGAGAAAGGCGGGGGGGGGGGGGGCGGGGGGATGGAGAGATGACCGACAGACACGAATGCAAGAAGGACACAGACGTCTACAACCAAAGGAGCGACCCTGAGAAGGGAGTCTGGAAGGAGAAAACAGAGATGGAGGCCAAATGACAGAGGGAGAGAATGATCAGCAGAGGAAGAGAGAGAGGCACCCAGGCCACCCAGGGCTGCCTCTGAGGACCGGCTAGATTGGGGTTTTAAGACACAGCAAGCAAAGGAATGAATGAAACAAAGATGCCTGAATGAATGGGAGGGACCCTCAGCACAGCCCGGGCTGGATTCAGGGAGCAGCCAGGGGGTCAGCAAGGGACCACATGCCATACACCCCACACCACGTGCACCACTCACACTACACACACACACCACACACACTACACACACTACACACACACCACACATACCATGCACACACCACACACACCCCATACACACCATGCACACACACACCATGCACACACTACACACACACCACACACCATGCACACACACCACACACACACAGCACACACCACACCACACACACCATGCACACACCACACACACCATGCACACCACACACACACCATACAACACTCACACACCACGCACACCACACACACACCACACCACACACACACCACGCACAACACACACACCACACAACACACATACACCCACCACACACACTATACTACATGAACAACATATACACGGCCCATGCACGCCATACATACACCACACAGGTGTGTGCATACATAAACAATTGCAGGAAGCCCAGAGAAAAGACCAGGTTTCAAGAAGCCCCAGAGAGAACGGGGAAGGAGCAAGCTGGAGAGAAGCAGGGAGAGCAGAGTTCCGTGCACCTCTCTCGCCCTCTCCCGGTGTTGGTCTGTAAGTCTGTCTGTCTCCCTCTCACTCACTCCCCCGCACACAATCTCAAACCCCAGAAAAGGGGAGAATGGGGGGTGGGCAGAGAAACGAGGGGATAGGATGACCGGTTGGCTGCCCCACCCCAGCCCGCTGGCTCCCGCCTCCTGGCCTCCGCATGGCTGTCTGCTGCCTGGAGTGCTTCCCGCCCCGGCCACAACCCTCCCTCCCCGCCCCCGCTTCTCCGCCTGCTGCCCTCGGGGCCGCACTCAGCCCACTCCTCAGGGGAGCCCTCCCGGATGCTCTGTTCAAGCTCAGGACCCCGTCTCGTCTCTACTGGGACCGTGGGCCTTTCTGCATCTGTTCTGCTCATCTGTCCTTCTGGACACTAAGTGCCTTGTCCACGGCTGCTCCCCAGCAGATTTTTCTCCCCCCTGACCCCCTAACCCCCAACCGGGGTCAGGCATACGGTAGGTGCCCACCGGAAACGTGTTCAATGAATGCTTACACACCTGAGTGAGAGCAAAGCTGGAAGGCATTTCGGATGAATGTGGAAGGAAAAGGCTGAGGAGGGTGGAGTTGGGGAGAGCCCTGGAGGGGGACGGCAAGATGGGGCAGGCACAGCTGGAATAATCTAGATGGAGGTATGGGGGTGGGGCAGAGCCCTGGGAGCTGGTGGGTAGTTGGGGGGGCAGGGGGGGCAGTGATGCATTTCGCGGATACAGGCAAACACACACGCACATGCACACACGGCCGGGCAGGGGCAGCTGCTCCATGATGAGTGCTTTCTGAAGAGCCTGAAGAGCCCAGGGAATGAAAAGAAACACCCACCCCCAGCTCATGGCAAGGGGAGGGGCTACAGGGAGAGAGCCCACATTGGAAATTCAACAAGCCCGAAGATCTGGGAGGGCAGAAGGCCTGACAGAGAGACAGGGAGCCAGATCCCTGCTCCCCAGCAGACACGTAGACACCAGGGCCACGCATGTCTGTTGGGGAATGAATGAATGAACAGGGGACCCCAGAGCAAGGGACAAACCTGTTAGGGTGAGAGAAATGGACAGAGAGGGACAGAGACTCAGGAGGCCGGGTGATACACACATCATGTGGCTTTGATGCACTCACACGAAGTCAAGGGCAATCCGCAGGGCAATCCGCAGGGGGCAGAGTCGAGAGGAAGAGAGATTCAGAGAGGGTGGAATGTGCAGAGGACACACAGCCTGCCCCCAACAGCCATTGCCCATGGTCAGCACAGAGAAGGCACTCAGTAAACCTACAGCCCACCATACCTTTAGGTGCCCATGAAAAATGTTTTAATTTCTTTTAAAATCGGAGGAAAAATGAACTTTAACTCAAAGAAAATGTTTTCATATATAATGTTAATATATTCAACTTTATATCAATATTGTCATAAAATAGAATTTTTTAAAATATTTTTTATGGAGAAAGGGGTCCATGAAGGCAAAGCTGACTTCAACCAGGGCCCATGAAAGTCCTAATGGGGCCCTGGTTGGGTGCCCAGCCTGGGACTGCATAACACGAGGCCAAGGTTAGGAAGGACCCTGCTGCAGGGAGTGATGGAGCCAAGGGAAGCCAGGGAAGGGGCAATCAGGAGGCCTTCCCAGAGGAGGTGGATGTCCAGGCTGAAGGAAGGAAAGACGTGTCAGGCAGTCAGGGTGCCACGGGCAACTGGAGCCAGCCTGGCAAGGCCTGGAATGGCAGGTGAGGGAGATGGGGCTTCCTACACCGGAGACAGGATTTTGAGCAGGGCCAGAGGTGGGAAGAAAAAAAGGAAGGCCACAGCAGAGTGAGGGTGAGTGTGGCCCAGGGCTGGAGGCTGAATGGTGGGGCCCTCCCCAGAGCGGGCAGGAGAGGACAGGAGATGAGTTGAGTTTGGAGGGTCAAAGGTGAGGTGTCCAGGGGATAGTCGCCAGGGAGACTGTCCAGGAGGGAGGCCTTGAGGCAGAGGCTGGAGGGAGTCTGGGGCCATGATGGGGAGTGAGCAGAAAGTGACTCCCGAAGCCAAGTTCCAGGAATCCCGGGGAAAGGGGGTGGCCGAGAGGTTCATTCGCAGACATGCATGTACACAGATGCACACACATCGAGAGCGGCAAGAAAGGGAAGAAGAAAGAGAAGGATATTTAATAAAATTGCAGGAAGTTGGAGGTGGGAGGTAGAGACAGACCCACTCACACAGAGATCCAGCCGCAGACACACGCACCCACGCACACACACATACGCAGGACAATCAGAGAAAGAGAAGGGCATTTAATGAGACCACAGCAAGGGGGAGGCATGGTGGCAGAGGCAGACACACAGACGCTTGGACAGATGGACAGAAGGCAGAGCCCTGGATCCCATGGGACATACTCTGAGGGAAGCACAGCCCAGCACTGGGTGGGAAAAGCCCCAGGGAGGGAGGGCTGGGGAGACTGGGATGGACAGACAGACGGACAGAGCTCCATCTCCCGGCCTGATTCCCCCACCCCCATGCCACCCCCCCATCTCTATCTCTATCTCTGTGTTTCTGTCTCTATCAGTCTCTCTTTTTCTCTCTGCAAACCACAGCTTTTTGGAGCCCCCAAGAGAAAAATGGGAAAAGAAGACAGAGATGAGAGAAAAAGACGAGGGATCATGTGTGTGTGTGTGTGTGTGTGTGTGTGTGTGTGTGTGTGTGTGTGTGTGTGTCCAGCACAAGGTCTAGTTGGAATTTTAGGAGGGAGGGAGGGAGGAGATGAAAGGAGCAGAGGATGAGCAAAGAGACCAACAGCAGCATGGAGCCTCAGCCTGGAAGGATCAGGAATGTGCACGTGCCCCAAACACTGCACACATCACACACACATTGCACACACTAGAAGTGCAACTGGTGGAAGGGAGGTCAATGAAACCATGGAGAAAGGAAGGCAGGGAGGGGGCTGAGAAAGAGCCGGCACAGAGGGCCTGACACAGATCCACAGGCAAGCGCGTGCACTCACACGGGCGAGCAGGGCTGCAACAGGATGGGGCCCGAGGTTCACCTTTAATATAAGTTTTACATATGAATATCTGAAAGAATCGATAGGCCAGCAACCCAGAGTGGCAGCCAGTAACTACGGGCCAGAGGATGGAGAGACAGAGAGACACACTCAGAGAGAGACAAGGAGACGCTGAAGCCAGTGGGCAGAGGACAGGAGACAGGCCCGGATGGACACACACCCAGAAACTTGCCCCATCCTTTCTAGGTGGGAGGGAGCGGGTAGAGAGCACAAATTACCATCTTCTTGTATATGCTTTTCTGTATCTTCCCTACCCTACTATAAGGAATTTTTTTTTTCCCATGGGGGCAAACATCATCTTACTTTTCTCAAAAAGAAAAAAAAAAAATGCATGTGGAATGAGAAAAACCACTGAAACCAGGAAGGGAAGGCGGACGGGACAAGGGGGTCCCAGGGTCTCCAATCGCCTGAAGTGGGCTGGAAACTGAACAGGGCAGCAGAAAGGGGAGCAGGCAGAGGGGCAGTGAAATGGGGGTCCCAGCAGAGTAGACGTCACTCGCCTTTTCGCTCTTTCTCTTGAAGAGTTGAGCAAAAGCAAACTGAACAGAGGCCCAGAGTGAGGAAGTCAAACACAGTGGAGCCAGAGACAGTAGGTGGGAGACACAGAGCAAACTTCTGCCTCCCTTCTCTGATCAGACAGCACCCCGGTGGGCCAGATCTGGGTGCATCAGCCAGAATTTCCCCCAGGCCCTCAAGCTCTCATTCTGGGGGGGGGGGAGCTGTGTGAACGGCTGTGACCACCCTTGCAAGTTCCAGGGGGTCAAGGAAAGCATCCAGAGGTGGTCTGTGGCCTTTGAGATGTTTTGAAGGATGAAGAGGAGTTTGCCAGGTTGCAGAGAAGAAAGAAAGGGCACCCTAAGTCGTGGAAACAGCCTGGGCAAAGGCACGGAGGTGTGAGAGGGTCTGGAGGAGAACCAGAGCCGTACAGAGATTGATAAGGAAATAAAATCTGAGACAGAGACACAGAGAGAGAGAGACTAGAGAAATAGAGATTGCCACGAGGCACAGAGAAAAAGAGAAATTAGCAACAGTGAGAAACAGACACATACAGAAACGCAGACAGAAAATCAGAAGCACACAGAGAAAGACCAATTAGTGCCGGGGGGAGGGGGTTCAGGGAAGAGGAAAGAAACACAAAAAATTGTGAAGACAAGAGAGCCAGGGCCAGAGAGCCAGAGAGAGCGCTGAAGAGTCACAGACAGACAAAGAGAGACAAAGACGGAGGAGGCAGAGAGAGACACACGCATTGAATCACTTGGTGAGACCGGCGAGAGATGGAGATAAAGGGGTCTCGGCTGGACCCGCTGCTCAGCGCCGCGCAGGCGCACTCCCGACCCGCCGCGGTAGCGCGGACGAGCGCTTTGTCCCCACCGGGGCTGGGGCGCGTCCCCGGGCTGGGCTGCTAGCACGTGTCCTTGCAACCCCCGGTGCATGTGGGCCCTGGCGGAGCGGCCGGCGCCCCGTGGACGCCCTGAGCCCACAGGCATCCGCGCGGACACACACACTGCCCCGCGCAGACAAGCAGAGCCCCGCCACACACATCGGGGCCCGCGCCCCCGAGGGAGTCCACAGATTCAGGCAGAACCACCTAGAGTGGTGTCCCCGCAGTACACACAAATCTCTGCACACAGGGCCAGGAAAAACAGGTTCACACATCCGGGCATCCAGACTCACAGGCCACCTGGACACGTGTCCACACACCAACACAGACACCCATGAGCAAACAGGGCCACACGCATACCCCAGTGAGCACAAAGGCACACACCCACGAGCGCACACTCACACCCATGCTCCAACCTCTGCTCCCAAGACACACGTACACCCATGGGGACTCCAGGTGTCCACTCTGACCGGACATTGTGGTATTTGGCTTGTGAAAATAACAGTGAACAGAGAAACATCCTGATTTTGAAATCTGTTTTTAATTATACAGATTAAACAGTGTTACTACGACCAGAGGTAACTTACATGGATCGGTGTGTCATCTGATATAAAATAAATTTCTTCCTATAGACTGTTGCAAATGAACTTCCCAGATTGTGTGCCTTGGTGGAGTGGATAAGGGAGGAGAGGAAGGGTCTTTGGATTTTTCTCCAGAGTGCCCAGGGCTTCTGCTAACCCAGTCTCACCACCACCACCACCACCCAGCCCAGCACTCCTGGGAAACACACAGCATGCACACAGCCACATCTCCCTGTGAGGACATCCATAACTCCACAAGAGCCTGACAGAGTGCAAAGAGTCTTCAACTGCTCACACTTCCTGCTCACAGGCCCTGGGCTTCGCCTGGTGCATCTCAGACACAAGCAAGGTTTCTGCCAGGCACAGTCACTCCCCCAACTCAGGGATGGATGTGCACACACAGCCGCATTCCAGAGATCTCCAATCTGATTATGTCCCTCTCTGGCCTCAAGCCCTCCAGTCACCAATGCTGCCTGCACAAAGGCCCCTCTGACACAGTCTGTCCTCACATCCCACCCCCTCTCACTCTCCAGCACACAATAGATACTCAAGAAACCTCTGACCAAACTCTGAGGTCTGTTTGTGTTTAATCAGACAATATGCAAAGTATTTACAACCAGTTCCAAATCCCCCCTCCCCCCACAGGCCTCGCCGTGGAACGCAGGAACCCCAGGCCCTGCCCAGAGCCGGGGGTCCCCTAGGTCTCTGCATAGTCATCTGAAATCTACAAAACACTGTTTGTTTTAAAAAAAAAAAAAAAAAAAAAAAGACGGTATTAGGACACCTTATACAAAGGACACTGGGCAGTCAGAAGGGGATTTGGGAGCACGCTGGGGTGAGTGAGTCCAGATTCGACTGGGAAGGAGACAGGACAGGAGAAGACTTGGGTGATAAACATGTATGAAAGGAAAAGTTGAAATTTCATAGGCAGGCACCACTTGGCCTCCCTCCCCACTGGCAGGGCCTGGCTGGCTCGAGAACCCCTGGCAGCGGGAACGTTATTGCTATGATGGGGGGCTGTGGGTGAAATGTACAACAGGTCTGGGGGACAGAGCAGGGGGTGTTTTTACATGTTAAATATGAACACACATGGAGGAACATACAAGTGCACACGCGCGCACACACACACACACACACACACGCACACAGGGGCCCTTGGCAAGATGCCTACAAACCGTTGGCTGCCCCGTTTAAGAAGGACACACTGAGGTCCAGGGAGAAGCCACCACGTAGCCCAAGGGCCAAAACACGGTCTCCTGATGCCATGGGCTGAGCTCACCACGTGATGCCAGGCCACGGGGTCTGGACGGGAGTGGGGCAGTTGCAGAGGCCATGGCCACAAATGGAGGCAGACGCTGCAGCCCAGAGAAGGAAGCAGGGGCTGCCCGAGGGCACACAGCCAGTCCTGGTGTGTGGCAATAGACACCCCAGTCCTCTCTCCTCACCCCAGTCTAGGCACTCCTTTCCGTACTCGCGAGTTAAGGGTGCCAACTTGGGGAGAAGAGCAGGGGCCAGGCGTTGAAATGACACTGGACAAACTGGGGCAAGGAGGACCTGGGGTTCCTTCCTGAGGCCAGGGCCTCCCAATCATTTGGATCTTCTTTTTCTGCTGGATTGCCTCCAGAGCCGGTGAGCTCACTCCCTTTCATGACTGGCTAGCTCCAAAGGTCAAACCACCCACCTTCTGATTGAAACCTGCCTCCCTACCCTTGTACCTTTCATTTCTAGCTCAGCCCCACATCTACCTCCATTCTCTCCCCCCACAACAGCCCACTGAGCAAGCAGTGGCAGCAGGACTCTCTGCTATCTCTAACCCGTCCTCAGGCCCCCTGTCCCCTGGGCTGCCCGAGTCTGTCCACAGTGTCTCCAAGGACAATCTTGTTGGTTCCTGAGGAAGACAGAGGGAGCACCAGGTTCCAATCCCGCCTCAACCCTGAACTGCTCTGTGGCCTTGGGCAAGTCACATTCCCTCTCTGGACTCAGTTTCCCCATGGGTAGTATGGGGACAAGGAATTGAAGATCTCTAAGGATCCCTCAGGTCTAAGAAGGGCAGGGTTTGAGGGAGGTGTCCACCCCACCCACCAGCATCAAGTCAAGCTAGGCCTCACCAGCCAGGGAGCCACAGCAGAGGGGCCTGGACCCGGCAGCCTCCACCAACAGGCGTTTCAGAAATGGATGGCAAGGGGCAGGGTGGTGGCAGGCAGGCCGAGGGCCAGTGGCCCATCACTCCTCTTTGGAAAGGCTCTTTGGCTAGCTCTGCAGACAGACCTGGGGTGGCGTGGAAGTGGGAAAGGGCCAGTGCGTGCAGTAGGTTGAGGCTAAGAAAAGGGTGCCCTCAGCCCAGCCCTTCTTCCCAGCTCCTCCTGCTGAGACGCGCAGAGCTCCAGGAGGGAACGCAGGGAGGAGGCGTGCGGCTGGCCAGGGGCCGGGGCACAGTCACTGCGCCAGCCTTGGACCCTGCCCCCAGGGCGGCCCCAGGCCCCAAGCCCTTCCATGCCACAAAAGAGGGAGGGGCCTCGTCACTGGCAATTCAGCCCCACAGAGAGGATCAACGGGGGGCGGGCAGGCAGAGGCAGGCAAGACCCCACGTCAGGGGCCACCCAGCTCAGGATCCAAGCCAAGAAGGCAGTCTGGCCCTGTAGCCCACGCCCTATAGGTTCTCTCCGGGCTGGTACTGGGGCTCGGTGGACGTGAAGTAGTCCTCCAGGAAGGCCTGCAGGTACTCGAAGGTGGGCCGTTCCTCTGGGTCCTTCCGCCAGCACTGGCACATGAGGTCATGCAGAGACTCGGGACACTCGGGCGGGCAGGGCATCCGGTAGCCCCTCTCCACCTGGTCCAGCACCTCGCGGTTCACCATCCCTGTGCGCAGAGGGAAGTCGATGGGGACAGCAAAGAGGGCTTCCTGCCTCAGAGAGGGTGGCTGTGACCGTGGGTAGGGCCCTCTCCAAGGCTGGGAAGCCCTGACCAAAGACAGAGCCTAAGATCAGATGGTCGACCTCTTTGTTATACAGATGGGGAAACTGAGGCCCTGGATGGGGTTTGACTTGCCCAAGGTCACCTGAGCAGAGGGGTCACCCGGGCAGGGGCGGAAGGACCCAAGATGGGCTGTGGGGAGCCCTCTTACCGGGATAGGGCACCCGTCCCTTTGTTGTGAGCTCTGTCAGCAGGATCCCAAAGGACCACACATCTGACTTGATGGTGAACCGGCCATAGAGGGCAGCTTCTGGAGCCGTCCACTTGATGGGGAATTTGGCACCTGCAGGACCAAGAAGGGTCGGGGGAGCTCAGGAGAACGTCGTGACCGTTCCGCCAGATAGGCACCATTCTTATCCCCACTTGACAGAGGAGGAAACTGAGGCTCAGAGAAGGGGTGTGACTCCCCACGGCCACACGGCATCTGCCGGGAGCCTGCCCACCTTGCCGGGCTGTGTACTCATTGTCTTCAATGAGCCGAGCCAGCCCGAAGTCAGCCACTTTGCACACGAGGCTCTCTCCAACCAGGATGTTGGCAGCACGGAGGTCTCGGTGAACATAGTTCATCCGCTCCACGTACGCCATGCCTGAAGCGATCTGTAGGCAGAACCCAGGAGCCTGGTTCAGGGGCCACCCCTTGCCCTTCCCAGATCACAGGGCACATGCCCAGGGGTGGTGTTATCCCCGGGAGTGGATAGCCAACCAAATGCCCCACCCTTCCCAGTTCTTCAGGCAATGAAGTCACTTTACAATAAATACTATTGGCACAAAAACAGGACCAGTGCCCAGCAAGAGGAGGTAGTATAGGGCAAAGGACAAAGGGGAGGCACAAGACAAGATGCAGCCAGGGAAGTGGGGTGACCACGCAAAAGAGGCCCCACATGCTCCCAGAGACACAGATGAGTGTCAGGTCCCGCCTGTTGTCCCAAGTCCCCTCCCTGAGCCTCAGTTTTCTCATCTGTCAAATGGAATAAGAGCCATCTCTACCACCTGATTGTATTAAGGATTAAATTTAAAAGTAGTTGTTGAGCACTGCCTACAGCAAGCGAGTACTAATACATGTTTGATGAGTGACTAACGTTGACAGAGAAGAAAACTGAGGTCTGAGGTCCCATAGCAAGTCAGTGACTCCTGATGCCCAGGTAAGGGCTCTTTCCTCTGCCTGAACCACCACTCACAGCACCTGTAAGTGGTCCCAGTAATACATGGGATGAGATCAGTGAGTGTGGGGCAATCAAGACAAGTTCCTTGGAGGGGGCAGTCAAGAGGTCAGACATGGCCGAGCCAGGTGGGCCAGAGAGCTCGAGGCCAGGTGTGGGAGCGGGGAGGGGCTGACTCACCTGAGCAGCCATGTCCACCAGCTGAGGCAGCCGCAGGTACTTGCCCGTCTCCCCCTTGAGAAAGTCCAGCAAACTCCCTGGAGAGAGAGAAAGCAGCTCTAGCCCCCGCCCTGTCCTCCCTGCGCCAGGAAGCAGTGATTCCCAGATCTTGTCCACCGGGGCAGGCCGGCCTCACTTTAACCACACAGCAGATTTTGTGCAAACCCATCTCTGAATAAAGTCTGTGTTTGTCACTCAAAAGGTAAGCAGGATGGGAAACAACCAAATGTCCGCCTCTAGGCAAACAGAACTGTGGTACACAGCTATACTACGGAATACTACTCAGCAACAAAAAGGAACAAACTACTGACACTCACAAGAAGGAAAACCCTTGGATGTAAAAGATTTACCTATACGAAATTCTAGAAGAAACAACTCTATGAAGACAGAAAGCACATCAGTGGCTGTGTGGGTTTGGCGCTGGACAGTACTATCTGCAAAGGGGTACAAGGGTGCTTTCTGGGGTGACGGCGATCTATATCTCGATTGTGGTAAGAGATACACAGCATACCCATTTGTTAAAACTCACCGAACTGGACACTTAAAATGGGTGTATTTTATCACATGTGACTTATACCTCCAAAAAGTGGAATTTTGAAAAATAATTAATTTCAAAACTAAGTAAAGTCAAGCCAGGAACTTGACCCAGATGTGGCTCAGCTTGGAGGATTCCGGGAGTTCTCCTTCCAGCCCCAGAATGGCAAATGGCTTTACAAAACCAGCAAACCGGGGGACACAGATGCATTGTGGGAAATCTTTAAAAACAAAATGAACGGAGAAAGGAAACCTTTGGTTTCACTTTCCATTGACATGGGAAGTTGATTCTTTCCATTCATTCCACCTTTAAAGGCATATGCTCTAGATGTGGTGGGAGGTGAACCACAGCCCACCTGCCCTTTTGTGAGGACCCCAGCCAGGGGCCACCCATGTGTCCATGCCATCACGCAGGCCTCACCCTTGCTCATGTACTCCGTGACGATGTAGATGGGCTCCTCAGACACCACCGCGTACAGCTGCACCAGCTTCTCATGCCTCAGTTTCTTCATGACCTGGGCCTCCTGAAGGAAGGCCTCCGGAGACATCGTGCCGGGCTTCAGAGTTTTGATGGCCACCCTGGTGGTACCATTCCAGGTCCCTGCACGGAAAGGGGTGCAGGCTGCCTCAGGGGAGGACCCCTATTCCCACCCAACAGGGACCAGGATCTGCCTGCCTGGGAACCAAATTTCAGCTCTGGCCTCCCAGGCCACGTGACAAGCCCAGCCAAGGCCCAGCCCCTTTCTGGACCTCAGTGTCCCCATCTGCAAATGGACAGGACACTCCTCACACAGGGCACGCTCAAGAAACAAGAGCTGTTGTTCGGACGCTGATTATTAGAAATGTCCCCCAAAGCAGCACACTCATCTGAGAGTTGGGGGACCATGGTTCCAACTCAACTGCCCTCTCCTGGGTAGTCAGGTTCCTTCTGGGTGGTCCAGGTGTTAGCAGATGGAGCATGTACTCGTGGGGGCGGGGGTGAGGCAGAGCCGGCCTCAGAACAAGGTCACCAGAAGAAGAGCTTGTCTCAAGCCACACTCCCCAAACAGTAAGGCATCACACTAAGTAGAAGGGCTCGGAGGTCAGTCTGGCAGGAGTTTGGCTCCCACCTCTGCCTCCTTGCAGCAGTGAGACCATAGGTGAATCAGTTCCCCTCTCTGAGCCTCGATTTTCTCATCTGGAAAATGGGGATGCTATAGTATCCACCTGTGGGCTGATTGAGGATTAAATGAGATTTTAGCCACTGGGCCAAGCCCGCCGTAAGGACACAGTTAATAATAGCTGCAGCTGTCATTTTATTATTAACTGGTTTTTAAATTGTGAGGCCTCAGGGGAAGCTGTGTTCTAAACCAGTGTGTTTAATCTGAGATGTGTCCCAGCCGGGCCTGAGGCGCCTTGGGCCCATTCTTCCCCATCTCTGGGCCTCCAGGTGCGAGTTGGGGCTCGAGCCCCTGTCTGTGGCCTTCCCGGCACAGGCCCTCTGGGCATGCGTACCAGGCACTTCGTGAGTCTACCTGGATCATCAAGGGAGGAACGGGGGCCTCCCCCACTGACTGTTCACCGCACGCCCAAGCCAGGAATGACTTCTGCAGCCACAGGAATGGCTGACGCCATGGATGTTTCAGGTTTTGCTCACGTCCTTTTTGTGCCTGTGCCTAGGAGCTGGCTTCTCATTCCCCTCCCCTCTCCCCAGCTCAAAGCCTCCCCTTTCCTGACTTGGCCTGACCTCCAGCCTGCAGGCCTCTGTCCCTGCAGTGCTGCCACCCAGGAACCCCCTCTGCTCTCCTCCATCATCTCTTCCTCTGAAGGGAGGGAAGTGGTGGCGGTGATGCCAAGTGAATACTG
This sequence comes from Kogia breviceps, assembly GCF_026419965.1. NCBI lineage: Eukaryota > Metazoa > Chordata > Mammalia > Artiodactyla > Physeteridae > Kogia > Kogia breviceps. The sequence goes on from NC_081323.1 coordinate 21,804,989, forward strand.
CGGCTCAGATGAAACCACCTTGAAAATAGCACACGGCCATCCACCGCCCCCCTCCCCCCGCTGGACACGCAGGCTCACGACAGCCAGGCCTGCCTCACTGCTGCCTCCGCAACTCCTGTGTCAGCAGAAAACAAAGCAGAAGGGGGCCTGGGTTTTGTCAGGGCTGCGTGGCATTTGTTTTCAAGGACAGTTTGGCCGTCTCTCCAGAGTTAGACAGGAGATCGTTAACAAGCCTGGAACATGCCAGACCCTGTACTGCTTCTGTGAGCGGGGGCTTCTCTTCCCACAGCTGAAGCTAACATGTGGACCCACACGGGGCCAGCGGTCTCTCAACCCCACCAGGGGGTCCTATTATCACCAGCCCCATTTTACAGTTGGGAAGATCAAGGCTCTGTCCACGAGTGTGACAGAGGACAGCTGTGCACGCAATAGCAGGTGGGCTGGGTGGCATCCTGGAAGGCTTCCCAGAGGAATTGGCACCTGAGCTTGGATCCGCAGGAGGGTGAGTGGTTGACTCGGGAAAATAGCCCTCCAGAGTGAAGCCACCCAGCCCAGGCCACAGGGCACGTCACTGGGGAGTCACGATGCCCAGCCCTGAGCAGTTCTGAGTAAACAGGTACCATGGTGTGCAGAGGTGTGGAGGTCTACACCCCAACTTGCTGTCAGCCACCACTGGGGGAGCTCCATGTTGAAAGTAGGGCCCACTGTTCAGCAGAGGTGATGGGACTCGTGGAGGTGAAGGCTGGGGGACTCATGGGGCCTTGAGCTGCCACTTTGGACAGACATCTGCCTGGTTCGCAGGTGGGCACATGGCGGGGTGTGCGGGGCTGGGGCAACGCCTTACCCATCCACACCTCTCCGAAGCAGCCCTGGCCCAGCTTGACCTCCAGCCGCAGCGACTCCCGGGGTATCTCCCAGGCGTCCTTGGCCAGGCCCTGAGTCTGTGGCTTGGACATGGGGCACACAGTGGTGAGGCGGTGGCACAGGCCATCAGTGTGTTCTGAAGACAGAGGCAAGGAGGTGGAGTTCAGGCCCGGCGTCCGTGCTGGGGTCTCCATGTCCCGCGGTGTGTGTGTGTGTGTAGACTTACACACTGTATGCACACAGGCTTCGGGGAGGCACAGGACACCCCCAAGGCCAGGCATCCATACCTGTGTGTATACAACCGTCCCCAACACAGGCCCTCACCGCCTCATGCATCTGCTCCCTGAGTCATTCATTCATTCATTCATCAGACTTTAAGCGGGGGCTACCTAGGCAGGTGCCAGGGACCCAGTGGAACCCTGCCCTCAGGAAGTGCACAGTCCAGGATGACACCCAACTTCCCTTAATCACCTCCCAGGACCACGAGTGTGACAGAGGAGAGCTGTGCACGCAATAGCAGGTGGGCTGGGTGGCATCCTGGAAGGCTTCCCAGAGGAAGTGGCACCTGAGCTTGGATCTGCAGGAGGGTGAGTGGTTGACTCGGGAAAATAGCCCTCCAGGCAGAGGGCACACTGCTTCATGCATGTGCAAAGGCCCTGAGGGAGAAATAAGCCCCTGGGTTGGAGGAACTGAAAGGAGGCCAGGGGGCTGCTGGAGAGTGACTGGGGGAAGGAGGGCCCCAGGTAAGGCAGGGAGGCCAGCCAGGTTTAGACTACCCAAGGCCTCAGAGGCCACATGGGGGTCTTTATCCTAAAATTCCAAGGTAACCCCTGGAGGGTTTTGATCTGGGGGAACGAGGTTCAGAATGAACCCTACAGTGGTGGCCAAGGGGACAGAGCGGGGTGGCAGATCCTAGAGGGAGTCAGGAGGCCTAGCCAACAGAGGAGGAGTAGCGGGCGCTCTCAGGAAAGGCCACACCTGCACGCCCAGGCCACGGCCACAGGCCCACAGACACACAGAGAGAGCTGTCCACATGGGAGTACCCAGGCCATGACGCCTCAGTCCAGCCGGGCAGCCCTGAACATCCAGATGGATCGGCCACACTCCTGCACACTCAGCCTGGCCCGCGCTCACGACCTGCGCGTGTGAGCTCCCCGCCTGCCTGCCGCTCTCTCGCTCTCTCGCTCTCTCTCCCTCCCGCTCTCTGCTAGCTCTCTGCTACAATCCAATCGATAGAGCCGCCCCCTCCTTGTCTCCCGGTAACCAGTTCTAACCGGTCCTAAGGCTGCAGGGACAAATGACACTGGCCGATACCCCCTCCCCTTCCTGGCTCACTCCTCCAGGCAGCCCCCTCCTCACCAGGCAGCTGCGGAGGAGAGAGGACAGAGGGGCAGGTTGGGGTTGGGGGAGGGAAGAGGGGAAACAAGGAGGAGAGAAGGAAAAAAGAGGGGGTGGGAGGAGGGAGAAAGGGGAAAGGAAGAAGGGGGAACGGAGGCCCCCCTCCTCAGGGTCTGCAGCTCATAGGATAGGTGGAGACCCCCCCCACCCCGCCATGCTCTCCGAGGGCCTACCCTCCCCTGCGCCCAGCTGGCCGCCCGGGAGGCCTGCCCGGCACTCACTGGAGTAGTAGGCCACGAGCTGCTGCAGGCTGTTGAACTGGGTGCGGGAGGTGATGTAGAAGCCGCCGCTGTCCAGCTTGCGGATCTTGTAGTGCTTCACGTTGAGGCCCTTGGCGTTGTCGAAGTCAGACACTGAGAGGCAGTAGGCGCCTGCAGGGCAGGCCAAAGAGAAGCCGTGACCACCATGCCGGCCCACCCATGGGCCACGGCACTGAGCACACCTACCCGACACGGGACGGAAGGGAGGCACAGGCAGAGCCAGGTCTGGGCCAGCCTGTCTCTGAGCACCCAGTTCTGGGGCGGCCACTGGGGCAGAGCCAAATGACAAAGGGGCACCTGACCGGAGAGCCTTTCCATGACCCCTTTCCATGGCCCTAGCAAGACCTCTGAAGCCCAGGTGTGCATCCCAACTGTGTGACCTGAGCAAGTGGCTAGCCCTCTCTGGGCCTCGGTTTCCCCCGCTGCACAATGGGGCTACTTCCCAGGCTGCTGGGGAGATTCAATGAGACTACGTATAAGAGGGCCTGACACACAGTAGGTGCTCGAAAAATGTTGGCAGGGAGCCTAACAGGAATGGTCCCAAGTGGCTGTGTGTCCCTGGCCTAACTGCCTCCCTTCTGTGGGTCTGCCCAAGGGCACACTGTCCGGGCCCTGCCCCTTCCTGAAGACTCCAGGCTCAGGCAGGAGCCAGTGGTTGGCTGAGGCTGGGGCGATCCCGGGCAGAAGACCACGTACCGGGTGTGGCCTGAAGACTGCCAAAGCTAAGCTGGGCCAATCCCAATGGCCTCCTCCCTGTTTCCCTTGAGCCTGGAAGAGCTCCGGGCTGGAAAAGTTTCCTTCTGCCCAACAGGCCTGGCTAGGCCTGTTAACCTGAGCCTAAGAGAGGCCTGGGGTGGCATCAGGGAACAAGGCTGAGCCCCAGGGGTAGGGGAGGAGGCTCCAGTGGCCAGACGAAGCCTTTCTCGGGAAGCAGCACACAGGCGTCATACTAGAAGCCCAGTCCCCACAGCCCACAAAACCTCTGGACAATCCTCAGGTGGCGGTTACAATCTCCAGTGTAAAGAAGGGAAAATGAGGTGCAGAGAGGGAAAGCAGCTAGCCTCAGGTCACCCAGCAAGTCAGGCACAGAGCTGGGACTTGAACCCATACCTGGGTCTCTAAAGCCTGCATTGGACAACCGTGACTTTCTACAGATGGCCAGGCCATGTGCATACAGAAGCCACAGGCCTGAGTCTAAGGCCAAGCCCTGACCACATGTGCACACACGCAGGCATGCCTGTGTCCAGTGGCTGCATGATCACACAGGTCCACACTCCCTAGGCCCTTGGGCACAAGGACAAACCCATAACAATTCACTCCCACACAGCAACCCACAGACAACTCCACCCCCACGTGTGCACACACATGCCTGGACCCACACACGGCATGCACAGCCACAGGACCTCTCATAAATGCACACACATGACACGGATGCTCTGCTTTCCCATCTCCCACTGAGCCCCAGGCCCACAGGAAGCGGGAGCTTCGTAGCTATGGTGGTGGAGAGTCTGCAACCCACGTGCGGAGGGGCTGGAGAGAAAGGGTTGATCATTCTCTGGTGGCGGGGAGGGACAGGAGAGGAAGGGAGGCCAGGACTGTTGGGGGAAGGGCAAAGCCAGGTCCCAGCACCCAGTCCAGCCCCTGAGGCCCCTGGAGAAGGGAAGGAGAGGGGCCCATTGCATCAGCACCCTCCCTGGGAACAGCCTTTTGCTCTGTGACCCTCAGACTCCCTGACAACCTGTGCCCATTCCTCACCTGAGGAACCTGAGGCCAGAGAGGCTGGCCTCTTTTGCTGCACCTGTTGCATCATCTTTTGCTGTATCTCTGGTCAACCCAAAGTGACTCAGTGTTCCTCAAATGGACCTCCCTGCCTTTAATCCTGTCTTTTTCTCTAGCTAGAGGGCTCTTCCCACCCCACTCCATATACCAAACTCCTATTCATTCCACAATACCCAGCTCAAATAACCCACAAAAGGCTCAGTTCCCACTGGTCAGCAGAAGCACTCATACCTTTCGTGGTCTCGCTTTCTCGCACTAGGAAGGTCCCTCTTGGGTTCTCCGCATTGAGCAGTAACCGCTCTGACTCCCGTCTGGTGATCTTGCCAAAGTACCACCTGGGGCGGGAGGGAGGAGGATGGTGCTGGTGGTCCAGGCTTCCGCCCACCCACAGTGCCTCTTCCTGGGATGTGGCTGGGGCCCTGGGCAGCCAGACCTCCCACTCTAGCCCAGGAGAGAAGCTCTGAACTGGCAGCGATGGTAAGCAAGCAGGAGGCCAGAGTCAATACTCACTCCTCGGCCTGGATGGAGTCGGAGGGCGCGACGTAGTTGCTGGGGATATAGCCCGTCTGTCCTGTGCTGAGTGAGTGGGCCAGCCACCAGTCTCCCTCTCTGAGCAGGGGGAGAGGGAGGGAGTAAAGGAGAAGGGAACCATCAGCAATGGACCCCGATGCCTGCAATCTTCATAGGGGCTGTGCTGGGGGCTCTTGAGGCTGAGTGAGGTGCAGGGAACAGTGAGATCAGGCCTCTCACAGCTGCCAGGCCGAGGTGGCCTGAGACTCTTCCCCTCCCTACCCCAGATGCCTCTTGGCCAAAGCTGACTCAGATGACAAGGCCCGAATTCATGGGGCAGAGTCCTGGGACAGGAAGTGATCTGCTTTCCTTCAGATAGACCAAGCAGTCTCGAGATGCCAAGAGCCGCCTTGGGATTGAGGGAGGGAGTTCCCTGTCTCTGGGGAGCAAGCAAGTTGTAACAGGAAGAGATTCCTCCTGAGATGGATGTCAAATCAGACCTTCAAAGCCTCCCCAAGTCCTGAGATTTGGAAGCCCACGCCTGGGAGCTGGTGAGACCTGAGTGGAGGCAAGGGGTGGCTCTTTGGGGGCTTGGTGACAATCCAGGCGCCAACCCCGCAAACTAGAGCAATGCTTGCCTTTGTCACAAATCATGGGTCACACCCACAGGGCTCCTTGACTGAAAACTACAGGCCTCCTCCTGCAGCCTACCCATCTATGGGGGAAACTGAGGCCAGAGGGGGCTGGGACTTGCCCAAAGTCACACAGCGAGTCGTGTCAGAGGGAGCTGAGGTGGCAGAGCCCCAGTACCCAGGGCCCTTCTACACTGATTGCCCCATGAGGAGGAGGAGGAGGAGGAGGAGGAGGTGATGGGGACAGGGTGATGGGCAGGAAGAGCCCCGGGCAGGGCGGGTCCCCGGGGTCTGGGTGGGAGTGGGGAGGGGGCAGAAGTACCTTTGCAGCCATCTGAATGTGAACCAGGTCTGGCTGGAGCGGGGGTCCAGAGACACAGAGGAGGGAGGAGAAAGCGAGAGCCCAACAGGAAAGAAGAGGCAGAAATGGGGGTGGTGAGAGAGAGAGAGGCAGAAAGAGCGAGGGAGAGAGCTGAGCGCCAGGCGGTGCTGGGGACGGGGGAGGGGGGACAAGGAGGGGCAGCCACTAGGGCCTCGCATCCAAAGCAATCAAAGGGCACAGGGAGAGGGTCTATGGGGAGGGAGGAGAGGCCAATGGGAAGGGCTGCCTGGGAAATAGGGTCCAGCCCCCTCCCATTCCCACTGTGCAGATGGGAAGACTGAGGCTAGAGAAGCAAAGGCCTCTGCTCAAGGTCACGTCACGCAGCCAGGCCCAGGTTCCTAACTCCCAGATGAGAAGGGAGCCTTTCCTACAGGGTGCAGCGGGGCTTGATACCTTGCTGAGCTTCTCAATCCAAGGCTGCCTTTGACCTCATCACAACCCTGAGAAGACACACAGCAAGCAGGACGTGCTCCCCCGCTCCCCATCACCGGGACCCAAAGAGAGAAAGGCCCTTGCCCACAGCCACAGTCTGGACTTGAACCTAGATCCCTGGCTCCTGGTTTTTCTGAGCTGCCTCTGACCCATATTCTTCAGCCCATTTTGAAGATGGAGAAGTTGAGGCCAGGAGAGAGTGGGGATGGGGGAGCTCTCTGAGAACAGGTGAATACAGGTGAGCATCCCAGAGACAGGGGCTCAGCCAGGTGGGCCGAGGCTCAACCACAGAGTGTGGGTCCCTTCTGGATGGAGTGAGGCGAAGAGAGAGAGAGATTGGGGCTGTGCGGTCTGACTTGGCTGTGAGATCACCGCACGCATGCTCAGGCAGGGGCACAAGCTCACATGGGGGTCTCTACGGGAGAGGGAGGGCCCTGGAGTAAGAGGGCGAGGCCCGCCTCAAGGAAAGAGCCTAAAGATGCCCAGGCCCTCCATCTACCTCTCTGTGTGCACCCACATGGGGTGGGGGATCCACACTTGTCTGTTCCATTTGACCCTCAAGGCCACCCTGCTAATAAGGAAGGCAGGCCTTAGCCCCCCAGATGATGAAACTATGGCTCAGAGATGTCTAGGCACCAGCCCAAGGACACACAGCACCCAGGCTGGAGTAACCCAGCACTTTCTTTGTAGAGTTGGGGAAACTGAGGCACAGAGAGGGGCAGAGACTTCCCAAGGCTACACAGCAAGGACTCAAATCACAGGGAAGAGCTGAGATCTTCCAGTCCCAAGTCTTCATTTCACCAAGGGGGAAAATAAGGCATAGAGAAGGGTGGTGATTTGCCCAAAGCCACACAGCGAATCGACAGCAGAGCAAGGGTGAGAACCAGGGCCCCTGTGTGCCTACAGCCAGACACAGCAGCCCTCCTGGACCCCTGCACCCTCCCCAGGCCTCTCAGAGGCTCAGAGACCCTCAGGGAAACCAGGGGAAGATGGAGGAGGAGGCAGCAGGACTGGGCCAAGGTCTAGGTCAGAGACTACAAAATGAAGCAGATTGACAAAGCCAGGGTGTGCAAGCTGGCTGGCCTCTGGGAAGCCCCCAGCCACCCACTCACAGTGGAAGGCCGGCAGGAGCATGCGCCCAGGGGCCAACCAAGCAGGGCCCCAGAAGCAAGGGTGAGGGTTCAGCTCTGCTGACACTACCCAGACTTCTGCCATCAGAGCCTCCACCTGCCTAACATCAGCCCATGTGTGAGTTTGGGCTCACAGTCCAGTTTGGGGGTTTTCTTTCACAAGGGCAGGGATGGAGGTGCACTGCAATCTCACTAAGGGTCCAAGGTCCACCTTCAGCCTGGCCCCAGCTTGAGAGGTACGGTACCTCAGAGCCTGAGCACCAGAATCAGAGCATCCTGGCGCCAGCCCAGCTCACCATTTGCAGGCTGCATTACCTTGGCCCTGCAGGACCTTGGTCCTCATCTGCAGGAAGGGGATACTCATGCCTCCCTCTGAGGATGTGAAATACCGGCACAGGGCCTGGCACATAGTAGGTGCTCAGCGTGCATGAGCTGTTAGTATCTTGATTTGGCTTAAAAAAGAAAAACAATTAAATCTGCAACTCTGTGGTACTCCTCCCCACTCTCCAAAATGTTTTTAAAAACCAAAGCAGCTCAGTTCCAGTCTCCGATAAGGATTTGCTGTGTGACCTTGGGCAAGTACCCTATCCTCTCTGGGTCTTAGTTTCCTCATCTGTAAAAAGGAGATAATATTCACAAAATCTCCCGTGCAGGCAAAGTGTGTAAATCAGTCAGCATCAAGCCAGGCTTTGGGTAAGCTGATTACTGTGATTATCGTCTGAGCCTCAGTTTGCCCACCTATGAAATGGAGATATCAAGCCCCATCTTCCCATGCCAATGGTCTGAGAGGCTCAAACCTGCCTCAGGTGGCTGTGGGCTGTCTCAGCCAAGGCCCAGGGACTGCCCTCACCATGAGGGGCCCCGTAGCTTCCCAGATCAGTCCAGTCTGGTGGGGATACCGATCTGCGCCCGGCTCAGAAGTAACAGCGGTGGAAACCTAACAGGTTGAGCAGATGTACTGCATCTGGCACCTTCCCTGGGGCCCGGTTCCTATCAGATAGGCAGGAAGAGGGAAGGAAGGGAATCACACATTCCCTGCCTGACCCCTCACCTTCCCACATGTGGCAAGAGGAGAAAGCACTGGACCAGGAGTCCCCAAGCAACAATTTTACATCCCAACTGCTCTCACTAGCTGTGTGACTTCACGCTACTGACCTCACCTCTCTGAGCCTCAGGATCCTCTTTTTGGAGCCTAATCCCGCGGCTGATTCAGGCTGGTGTGTGGATTGGGAGTGTGGCAGCTTTGGAACCTGGGACGTTATGCCAGTTTGGGCCCTTCTATTTAACTCATTTGGGCCGTTGGGACTGGCCAGAGGAGCCGTTCGGGGATTACAGGCAAGCCAGGGCAGCTGGGTACGGCCCAGGCAGTCAAGTTTCCGAGCCTTGAGGCCTGGACCCATGGTTGGTGGGGAGAGAGCAGGGTGAGGCCAAGGCAAGTCGTGTGAGGAGGGCAGGAAGGGGTCCCTCACCCCATGGTGGGAAGTAGAACTGGAGTGCCCAGGGCAAGGGGACAGAAGTCAGTGCCTGCTGGAGCACTCCCCCAGAGAAGCTGCTGGAATAGTCTGGGTAGAAAGGGCAATTCAGGAAGCATCCCAGAGTCAGACCCAGAGGGGCTCTGACTCCTGGAGACTTAGACACCGGGGCAGGGGCTCAGGGCAGTCACACCTCAGACCCCAGTGGCTTCCTCAGACCCCAGACCACACAGCACCCAGGATTCTAGGAGCAGAACCGTTTGGCATGGAGATCCAGGGAGTGCGGGCTCCAGGCTGCTACTGTGAGGACCCCAGCCCAGCCAGCCCTGGCCAACCCCCAACAGACAGGCTCAGCTTTAAGCTCTCCCTCCCCAACTCCCAGCCCAGTCACAGGCTCGACTCAGAAAGTCCCTCATTCCTACAGGGAGGGGGGGCTGGAGCAGGGGGTTCACAATAATAGACCTGAAGCAATAACAGTGGAAGGACATGCAGGGTGGTCCCTGGGTGAAGTATGAGACATGAGCACCTCAAATGTGGGTGGCCCATCTTCCACTAAGCCTCTCCCCCCATCCCATTATCCCCCTTCTTCCTCTAATACCAGCCCCCAACTCTCCCAGAGGAGCAGCTGAGCTTTGTGATGTGAGGAAGGGCTCCCCAACCACTCCCATCCTCCCCCACCCTCCAATCGGGGTGACTCACTGCCACCCAAGGGCTTCCCACGGATGGGACTCCATCACTTCCTGGCAACCCCAGCCCATCATGGAAGGCAGGAAGAAGGAAAGGGAAGGGGCTGGACAAAGGAAGAAGTGAGGGCTGCCCTCTGGCTCTGAGTGAAAGAGGCAGAATCAAAGTTTTGAGAGCTTTGCTCAAGCTGTGACACCCTGAGACACTCTTCCCATCGTTGCTGGTTGAGATCCTCCAGTACTTCAAAGCCTCTAAGCTGAGGCATCCTCCCCAGCTCGGGCCCTTCCCTCCTCCTGGCTCCTCTGCACCTCCACGGAGCTCCTCTTCCAAGGGCTCGGGGTCATACCTACCCCTCCCAGCTCTGCCACTACTAGCTGTGTGACCTTGAGCAAGTCACTTCACCTCTCTGGGCCTCAGTCTCCTCATCTGTAAAATGGAGCAAGTAAGCATTTCCACTCTCCAGGGCTGTGGTGCTGTGTAAATAAAACAACGCAACCGCTCCACATGAGAACGGGCCCACACTCGAGGCACCAGAGACGGGGGCTATTTTATGAGTGTTCACTCATCTCGTGCAAAATCACCACCCGGGCACCCACAGTGTGCTGAGCAACAGGTGATGGGGGACCCAGAAATGTGGCAGGCCCAAGAGCAGCCCTCAAGGAGTTCCCAGTTTGAGGGTAGGGAGATACAAACCCCCGGAACCATAAGAGAACTGGAGCAGCATTGGGACTCAGACAGAAGGTAGCTGGGAGGGGGGGCGGGGTGGAGCTGAGAAAGCCCTCTCCCCCCCTCCCCCGCCGGGGTGAGCAGCTTAAGGAAGGGAGAGAGCTGCTGCCCAAGTTCCAATCCTGACTTTGCTACTTGGTAGCTGTGTGACCTTGGACAAAGGCCTTCACATCTCTGAGCCTCAGTTTCCTCATTCGCAAAATGGAGATGGCCCCTCCCCCATCACTACAGCCCCGGTGGGAGGGCAGCAGAGCAAATACAAGGACATGGGTAAAAATGCCTGCTACCTCTTTTCCCCTTTGCCTCACAAAGGGGGCAGTTCTGAACTGGATCTTGAGGGATGAACAGGAGTTTGCCAGACAGAGATGGGAGAAAGGGCGCTTTAGGCAGCAAGAATGACGTGCACAAAGGGCAGGGAGTCGTGAAGAAGCAAGAAATGCTTGGAGACGGTGGAGACGTCCAACCTCCTTAGCCAGGCCTTCGAGGATGCTCATGGATCAATTCTACTCTACCCTCTAGAACCTTCTCGCCCTTCCACAGCCCCGAAGGCCACCAGCCCCCTCCAGCGCTGCACCCTCCCACGAGCCGCCTTTCTGTGAGGGGGACTGCCTTCTTCCACTTCCTCCATCCCCTCAGCTTCACTGTGCTTCCTTCAGGGTCCTGCTTGAAACCCCCAGCCCCTGTGGTCACCAGCAGAGGGGGGCACACAGCAGGGGCCCTAAGGCCTGAGCCGACCCGGCCCCACCCTCTGCCTGACACTTGGCCTGGACTGGGGCTGCATCCCGGCCTGTGGCTCCAGGAGGGCGTGGCCTTCTCCACCCGGGCCTCGCTGGGCCCAGCACTGGACCCTGCATGCGGCCAGCACTCAGTGTGGGCTGAACAGGGAGGGGGTGCGTTAGCATGAGGTGGACGGGGAGGAGTGAGATGGGGGGTGACAGGGGTGATGGGAGGACCCTCCCCATTCTCAGCCTGGGATTAAGCTAGGGATCTGGTCAAACCATTGCGGGGGAGGACAGAAGCTGGGGAAGCCGGAAGGGGCGCAACCAAGGGAGCCAGAGACCATATGAAGCACATGCTGGCAGCAGCCCACCCCCACCAGTGAAGCGCCCCTACCCAGCCCGCCACCCACGGAGTGTGTACACACCTGACATCCACCTTCCTCCTAGGGCCAGCGAGAGAGAAGCAGAGAGGGAGAAGCTGAGACAGAGCTGGAGGGAGCAAGCACGGGCCAGGAATGGGGACGGGGTTCCCCGAAGCTGTTGGGGGGACGGGAGGTGGCGGAGAGGGGACGCAGGCCCTCCGAAGGCAGGAATGCAGCAGGTGTGGAGCTGTACCCCGCCCTCTGTCGGCAGCTCCGCCCCCAGTGTGATCACCCCTGGGCTCATGACCCATAGCCTGCACCCCCAACCCGCCATGACAGGTGCTGCACCCCACCTCACTGCACTCTAGGCAAGGAAAGGAGGGGAGTGGGGAGGAAGGGAAGGACGCCACCCCATGGCCGGAGCCTCACCCACCCCTTGCCAGTTCACTAGCCCTGCTCACAGGGGCCCCCGAGCCTGGCAGGGGCCCCCATCCCCCCCATACGCCAGCTTGGCCCTAGGATGCCCCACCCCAAGGCTGGAGTCCCTGGAGGTGAAGCAGAGTTGCCCACCAGGGTGCCCCGTCCTACACACCCTATCCCAACACCTCATCCCCAGGCCCCATCCTGACCCCCCTCACGCTGGGTCCCCAGGATGGGTCCCCCAACCCTCCCAATGAGGGCCCTCTCTCTACCGCTGCAGACTCTGGCTTTACTCGTTGCCCAGGCTCTCCAGCACCTCTGTGGGTGCAGCCTCCAGCTCCACAGGCCCTGCTTTTTGTAGTCCTGGGTCCCCGGCCCAGTCCTGCGCTGATCACATGCCCCTGTGCGGGTTCTGGGATCTGGAGTGCTGTGCTCTGCTGTCCAGTTACTGCACCCAGATCCCTGTCCCTGGAGCCGTCCCAGACCCCCAACCCCTGGCGCCTGCCTCATCACCCCCAGAAGCCCCAGGACAGTTCCCTGCACCTCAGCTGCCTGGACACCCAGCTCTGCCTGCTGCCCATCAAGCTGGCCCTGGGACACTCAGAAGTGGCTCTGTCCCAAGACCAGGCCCAGGGTTGGGGTCCTGAGGGGCAGTGGGGTAGGGGGGCACTCACGTGTTGTTGACAATCTGGAGCCGCTCCCCTTTCTTGAAAGACAGGTCAGTCTCTGTCCGCGACTCATAGTCATAGAGGGCCACAAAGGTGGTCACTCCGCCTGCACAGAAGGTGGGGCGTGTCAGAACGGCCAGAGCCATGGCTGGGGGGAGAGGTGGACAAGAGAGCCCTGCACCCTGGGTGGGGGTGGGCTTGGTCTCCCACCGCCAGCCCAGAGGCCTGGTCCCATTCACCGGGGGTGGGCCTCTACGCATGCCCCCCTGTGTCTGTGTGTCCCGCACGCTTGTGAGGGCGTGTAGGAAGCATGTGCGTCTCTCCACCTCTGAGTGCGCCCACTAGGCTTGAGGGGATGCTGGGTGTTGGCTTCTCTGTTTGCTATCTGTCTTCCCCACAGCACCAGAAGTCCCCAATAACAGACATCTTTGTTTTGTTCCTAGAGCCTGGTGTATAGCACGTGCTCAAGAAACAACCATTAGATGAATGAAGCAGTGAATGAAGGAAACTGCACCTGGGGATGTGGCTGTGTTCTGGGGAGGCATGACTCTGGATGCTTCTGTGTGTCAGGAAAGATCTTGGCTGCAGGTAACTGTCCCCTCCAAAGCCCTCTCTGTCCCCCCATTTGAAGTTACAAACTCCAGCCACACATCCACCAACACCACTCCCTGCCCGTTTTGCTCTTTCACAGCAGTTACCACCCACTAACACCCTGCATGGTTTACACACCCTGCTCTTTGCTTCTCTCCCCCACAGGGGTTTTGTCTGTTTTACACTTTGCTGTGACCCCAGCACCAGAAGAGACCTGGCACACAGGAGGGGCGCCACAACTATCTCTTGAACAAACGAATGGGTATGTTTGTGGGTCTGTCTCACTTGGGTGGTGTCTGTGCCTGTCTGTTCTCACTGCACATATGTGCATCTGTGCGTCTGTGGGTCTCCGGGATGGCATTTCTAGCTGGGCACATGTGTGCTTTTGAAGGGCTTCTGACCACATGTGTCTGTCTCCATCTGGGAGTATGAGGTTTTTTGCATATGTGTGTTTGTATTTGTGTACATTTGCGTTGGGTGTGTGTCTGTGCCTGGAGGGTGCACATCCATGTGTCCCTGAGTGTGTCTCTATGTGCATGGTGTGTCTTTACGAAAGTGTCTCTAGCTCAGCACGTGTAAATGTCCTGTATGGGTGTCTCTGAATGAGTTGCTGACTGTGTGTGTGTGTATGTGGGGGGGGGGGCTCTGTGTGAGGGTGTCCGGGTAAGAATACACGAGTTTATGTGAGGGTCTTATGTCTGTGTGTCTCCAGGACCACTTCTGCATCTCTTAAACATCCTTTGCCTGGCGCTGCTATACCCCCAAAGCGCCAGCAGAGGGTGCAGGGGCGCATCTCGGCATTGGGCCGGGCCTCTGAAGACCCCAGTTCTCTTTCTCCCTTCTAACCCGCCCCGCCCCCTTGGCCATTCACCGCCTCCTGTCCTGATCCATCTCTGGGCTGACCAGATCAAAAAGCAATGCCTCAGACCTGTCCCCGTGCTTCCGAGAAACCCCCTGGCTCTCTGGGCCTGTTTCCGCCTATAGTCCTATATCTCTAGGGCCCTTTATACGCTACATCGGATTCACCCCTAAAGGCAACGGAGTGTGCACCACACTTTCCAGTTTATAAGGCCACCAGGAAACTCCCAATAGTCCCTAAAGCCAAGTAACCCCCAGACTCCTCCCCGTCACTGAGTGAAAGAAACAGCAGCCCAGAGAGGGGGCGTCGCTCCCCCAGGGCACACAGCCCTCCTGGGGGAGGGGCCAGGGCCACCCGGCTCCCACAGGCTCCCACACTCCCAGGCGCACTGACCAGCCAGGGGCCCCGCCCTCTGCGGGGAGGTGACTGTGTCGGAGGAGTTGAAACCTCCGAACAGCTTGGGCTCGGCGGCTGCAGGGGCAAAGCCCGTGCTGGGGCCCCGGTGGCCATCAGCGGAGGCCGGCTTGCTGGGGGTCTGTGAGGTGGGGAAGGCACCCCCGCCGCCGCCGCCGCCGCCGCCGCCGCCGCCGCCGCCATGGGTGTTATCAGCAGGTTCCAGGCTGCGGCGCCGCTGGCTGGCATCCTTGGGCTTGCTCTTGTTGCTGCCCATGGTCCTGCTGGAGACGAGAGAGGACCCTGGGTGAAGGGCTCTGGGAGCCGGCAGAGTTGCCTAGGCCCCTTAGCCTGCACTCCCATCCATTCTACAGATGGGGAAACTGAGGTCCAAAGAGGCGTCTTTGGGTAAGTTACCTTTCAGAACCTCAGTTTCTCCATCTGTAAAATGGGAATAGTGATGGCAACCATAAAGGGCTTCCTGGGTACAGGGCCAAGCACAGAAGAAACACCTCATAATCAGAAGCTCTAACCTTCCCCACGTTCCTCTGAGTCACTGTTTCTGTCCCTTGTGGGTAGGGATAGTATCTTGAGTCATGTCTATGTCCCAGGCATATAGGAGAAGGCTGAGGGTTTGTTGAGTGAATACATGACTGACTGAAATTGTCTAACACCAGGGGGGAAGGTACTAAAAGTGGCAACTAGGGCAACTAAGGAGAGATGGCTGGGAGCTCACTCCAGGCCCAGGGCCTTTGCACATGCTGTTCCCTCTGCCTGAATGCTTTTCCCTGACCACTTGAGCAGAGTAACTCATGCCTCCTTCAGTTCTCAGCCCAAACGTTGCCTCCTTGGAGGCAGCATGTGGGGGGTGGGAGGGAAATGTTTAGGGGTGATGGATTATCTTGACTGTGCTGATGGTTTCATGAGTGCATCCACGTGTCAAAACTTATCAAACTGCACACCTTAAACATGTGCAGTTTATGGTATGTCAATTATACCTCAATAAAGCTCTTAAGGAAAAAAAGGTCACCACCCTGGGAAGTGTTCCCCAACTTCTTTTATTGGTTTAAGTCCCCTTGCCTTTTGTGCCTCTCCTTGATAACATGTGGCCCAGTTTTGTGGTGTCTGTGTGTGTGTGTGTGTGTGTGTGTGTGTGTGTGTATGTGATTACATGATTATCATCATGGGCTTTTGTCTGTCTAGTTCACTGCTGTGCTCCCAGTACCCAGCACAGGGTATGGCACACAGTAGGTGCTCAATAAACAGCTGAATGAATGAGTGTGAATGTGTGACTCTTCAATAGTTAAGAGAGTTCTGAGCCAGAAATCTGGGAGGGCTAGAGATCGGGAAACACAGAGAAACCCAAGTTGCAAACTCCCCAGTGACGCCCATTGCCCTGCCACCCCCCTTTGCTCCCCACGTTGCCATCCGCAGGTCCTCATGGAGCCTAGCCAGGGCCTCCCCATACACCATGGCCACCCCTCCCAGCTCCCTCATCTTGGCAGCCCTGATGGGTCATCACCTCACCTGGTGCAAGGCAGGGGCTATCCCAGAGGACCTGGGAAGCAGCCTGAGGTCTCAGCACGAACACCAGGTGTAGAGTCGGCGGTCTCGGACTACAGACCCTGCTCTACCTCTCCCCGCTGTGTGACCCTAGGCAAGTCACTTCCCTTCTCTGGGCCTCAGCGTCCTCATCTGCAAAGTAGGGATAAAACAGATTTCTCAGAACTGTTGGGAGGATAGGACTAGAAAGAGAAATCATCAAGGTTCTGTCTCTTGGGTCATGATTTATCAGGCTCTGACTCTGGCAGGCCCGATACTAAGAGCTTCCCAGACCTGAAATATCCTTCACTCCCCCAAAAGCAAGAGTGAGAGTGAGGCCATGTATGGCATGGCAGTTAAAGGTGGGCTCTGAAGCCAGACTCCCCAGACTCAGATCTTGGCTTTGCTCCTAATCGGCTGTGTGACCTCAGGCAAGTGACTTAACTTCCCTCTGTGCCCCACTTCTTCATCTGGAAATGACTGTGACAACTGAAGGAGGCAAGGCAGAGTGCTGGGAACACAGTAGGTCACCCTGCCACATCAGCTATTACTGATACTGTGATTCTGGACACAGTGGCGATATGAGCTCCGATTATTCTCCAGGGGATGCTGCAGGCCCTGAAATCAGTCCAGAACTTCCTCTGGGAACCCGTGAATGGGCAAAAGTCCCCTTGACTGGCTGGGGCCTCAGGCAAGACTGTTTGCTCTGAGCGCCAAGCCCAGCTCTGTGACACCCCTCCCTATGTGAACCTTAGCCAGTCCCTGTAACCCTCTGGGCCTCAGGCTGCCCGTCTGCACAATGGGGGCGTGGCCTGCACGCTCCCTGGGGGCCATCCAGCTCCGAGAATGTGGGGCTGGGGAGGCCCTGGGGAGACCTGCTCAAGGGACATGCCAACGGGCCTGGGAAGGCCAATTTCTACAGCAACCCAATCCGTTGAGGTCACGATGCCCATCAGCGCTCATACAGTTAGTGTCCTGTGGGATCTACTAACCCGGTTACCCACAGCCCCAGGCTCGATGGAGGCTGAGCCCCAGCCGCCACATCCCCACCCACCTGCTCCCTGGTATAGTATTCACAGCACCAACTGTACAGCAAGCCCTCTGCCAGTCACCACAGGGGGACACAGAGATGAACCTGGCCAGGTCCTGCCTCAGAGGGTGCATGCTCTAACAGGGGACTTGTTTGTGGGACTTTGAGAGGAAATAAAAGTTATAAAAACACATAAAAAATATTTTTTAAATTTTAATGAAGAACTTTCTAAGAGGCCAAACTTTCTTTAGAATGAACTAAATGATGAAGAGTGAGCCCCCTGTCACTGGAGGTGATCAAGGACAGGAGAAAGTATACTTGGCTGATGTGCCATGGAGGGGGAGGGAAAGCCAGGGCTGGAACTTGAAGGCCCTTCCAGCACCAAGAGGATGCATGTGCCCACTTGGGAGGGGGCAAAGAAAAAAGCTCTTGACCCCTAAGCTCTTACACTAACCAAGAAGACCACTCCGCACTGAGACACTCAGAAAAACATAAGAGGTCCTCCAAGACCAGACTAAGGTGGCCCAGGGCCTCTGCTTGCAATGTTTGCTGGTTTGTGGGGTTTGGGTTTTTGTTTTGGGGTTTTTGGGTGTTTTTTGTCCCTGTGGTTGATTCTGATTATACAAGTACCACCTGTTTGTGGAGAGGTGGGTGGGTCGAGATTAAGGGCCAGAGTACCGGAGCAGACTACTTGTGTGTGAATCCCAGCCCTACAAGCCCAGTGTGGGACCCCGTGCCTCAGTTTCCTTCTCTGTCAACTGAGGATAACAACAGTACCCATGTCATAGGGCTGCTGGGAGAATCCATGAGGAAGTACATGGAACATGCTTGGGATGCTGTGGCACGCTGGCAACCTGCCTCCAGAGGACAAGCCCCTGGGCATGGCAATGCGTTTCCTTCCGGCATCATATGAACATAGGACTGTATATTGGGATCCATCTAGTGCCTTGACTCTAAGCTCCCTGCAGGAAGGATCGGGTCGGACCCATCTCCATATCCCTACTAGGTGCTCTGAAATATTTGCAGAATAGACAAAAGACTAAATGAGCACAGACATGATTTGCATCCTGCTTTGTTCCTGCAATGACATGTTGTAGAGACCAAGTATCATTCTGCAATATTCAAACACTCCTAGAGCCTGGACCTTGTACTGGGCCCTGCTCTAAGCACTTTGCAAATATTGACTCATCAAATGCCCATGATAATCTAGGAAGTAGATACTAATAGTGTCCCTATTTTACTGATGAGGAAAGCAGAAGCACAGAAAGGTTGAGGCACCTGCCTGAGATAACACAGCGAGGGTGAGAATGAAAAAAAGTGGGGACATGAAACCACACTGGGCGGCAGGAATCAGGGGCTGCTCACAAGGTCCACCTCCTGCCCTCCAGACCTCTCTTTCACATGAACAGCAAGATGGGGTGTGAGTGGATAAGGCAGCCTAGCCCCATTCCTAGAGAAAGCCCAAGATCTCAAGCTTTGACATAGCAGAGTATGCTACAGGGGGGACAGCACATTTAGGGTGGGGTCTAGTCCCTGCAGGGCTGCCGCAGTGCTGTGTGACCTTGAGAGAGAGACCACCCTTCCGGACCGTGGTCTCCTTTCTTGAGGCAGGACCCTGTCTCAGAGCCCAAATGCTAAGTCACCATGAGCTGCCCATTTGAGAAGGGACAACTCCCCACATCTTTTCCGCCACTTGCTCACTCCAAGGCAGAGATAGATCCTTGGGGTCCTAGAGGAAGTGGGGGGGCTCCATACTCAGGGTGTCTGAGGCTCCCAGAGGAAGGTAGCCCCTTTCCTCTGGGGAGCTGCTCCTGACCACAGGCTCTGGACAGAGGGCCTGCGCTATTGCTACCATGAGAGGTACTGGGATGCCCTAGAGCACCTCCCCATCAGTGCCCCCAGCGCTTCGTGCTCAGCGGGTCCCAAACTAACTTGGCATCTCCCTCTACGACTTCCCCTCACCCCATGTCTCCATCTCAGGCTGGTTCGCCCGTCCTCCCCGCCAATCTTCCTCCAATGCATCCCTCCCCCGACGCCATCTCCACTCCCTCAGGCCAGGCCCCTGTCGTCCTGACCTGGGACAGCAGTGGGGCCCCTCCAGGGTGCCCTCATCCAGCAACCAGAGGCATCTCTGTAACACACACAAACAAATAGGGCCCCTGCTCAACGCTGTCCACGGAAAACTGGAAAAGACCTCAGTGTTTATCAGAGGGGGACTGGACAAAGTGGACAGCTGTGCAGATAAACAAACAGAATGAGAGCTCGGTGTGGCCTGGGAAGATGCTCACGACACACTATTAAGTGAAGAGGAAGATGGTAGTGTAGAATGTCCTCTGGGTCACTCGGGGCCACAGTTTCCTCATCTAGAAAATGGGGGCAATAGTGCTACCTATGTCAAAGCGTTTGTGGGAGGATTAAAGAGAATGCAGACAAGGCCTTAGTGGGGTGCCTGGCACATAGTACACATGAACTAGAATTATTTCTGTAAAGAAAATTGGCATGTGAATGTGTATGTGTGTGTATGTGCAGACGTGCACACACATGTGCTGTAAGGTTTAGAGAAAGTTCTGGAAGGAGTCCAAATTCTTCACAATATTTAATCCAAAAGGTGTGAAAGAGGGAAAGGAAAACCCCTTCTTTACTTTACATGTTGTGTCACTTAACATTTAGAAAGTACTTGGTCATGATTTTTTTTCAATGAGACTTAAAAAAACATTCAAGAGCTTCCCATCATCCCCCTCTGGATGAGGCCTAAACCCTTCAGCTGGGTCCACGCAGCCCTGTGGAGCTGGGGCTGTGGCTTCTCCCATGGGCCCCCTACAGGAGGGCACCACACTCTCTCACCTCCTGGCCTTTGCCTAGGCTGTGCCCCTAGGCACAGATACTGACAACATCCAGAAGAGTCCAGAAAAAACTGTAGTTCAGTCAGGTCATACCTGCTCCTTCCTTCCTGGCTCTGAAGAAGGTCACCTCCACCTCTTCTAAGAGTGGAGGGGAGGCCAGGAGCTTAGGAGTTGAGAGTGAGGACTCCAGTCCGACCTGGGTACAAATCCTGGCTCCACTACTTACTAGCTAAATCTTCTTGGGCAAGTCACTTCACCTCTCAGTTTCCTTATCTTTAAAATGGGTGTAATAAAAAGGAATGAAATTGAGTTATTTGTAGTGAAGTGGATGGACGTAGAGTCTGTCATACAGAGTGAAGTAAGTCAGAAAGAGAAAAACAAATACCATATGCTAACGCATATATATGGAATCTAAAAAAAAAAATGGTTCTGATGAAACTAGGGGCAGGACAGGAATAAAGACGCAGACATAGAAAATGGACTTGAGGACACAGTGGGGGAAGGGGAGGCTGGGACGTAGTGAGAGAGAAGCATTGACATATATACACTACCGAAGGTAAAAGAGATAGCTAGTGGGAAGCTGCTACAAAGCACAGGGAGATCAGCTCGGTGCTTTGTGATGACCTAGAGAGGTGGGATAGGGAGGGTGGGAGGGAGTCTCAAGAGGGAGGGGATATGGGGATATATGTATATGTATAGCTGATTCACTTTGTTGTACAGCAGAAACTAACAACATTGTAAAGCAATTATACTCCAATAAAGATGTATAAAAAAATGACAAATAATAAACAGATAAAAAAATAAAAAATAAAATGGGGTAATAATAAACTTAACATCTGAGAATTAAGTGAGAGTCCATGTGCCAGGCAGAGAATAAGTGCTTGATAAACAGCGCTCACTGTTGTTTGCTGTTATTACCGTTACAGGTGACAAGAGAAGCAACGCAAGAGGAAGCAAGAGTTAGTGGCATGGCCTTGAATGCCAAGTACAGAACTGAGCATGTTGCATGCAGTTGATACTCAATTGTCCCCACAGCACAGTGAAGTAGGGACTATAACTACATCCACTTTACAGATGGGACCAAAGTTCAGAGAAGCCAAAACCTTGCCTAAGGCCATACAGCAAGCGAGTGCAGCAGAGTTGGGATGCTCGAGGGTCAGGAGAGTAGTCAGAAGGCACCTCTGGTGCCCCGCCCACTGTGCTGATACCCTCCCTGCCCCAGGCACCCCCACCATTCCACCATCTCCACCTCCCTAACACAGAAGCAACACAGGTCAGAGGTCAACCTCCGACATCACCATCCATATCTCTGGACCCTCCAAGGAAGAAGAAGCATCATAGAAAGCCTGGAGCCATAATGCCAGGTTCAGATGCCAACTTGCCATTTCCTGGTCATGCAGCCTCCAGGGGGCCTCAGTTTACCCCTTATCAAAAATGGGAATCTGTGTAATTGTTCCTATATGATTGGGCTTGAGGGGAAAACATGAGGTAATACTGATAAAGTGCCTGGAACATAGGAAGTGCTCAACAAATACTAGCTATTATTATCATCACTGTGGAATACCTCTCTTCAGATCCTTGCTCTCTTTTCTAACCACTCTTACAATTAGGCAAAGGCTTCCAAAATTCCAACTGTGTGTAAAGCCCTGTGCATGGCCCTGGAGAGATTGTCTGGTAGAGTTGATTAGAACCAAGGCCTACAAAAGCCACTTCACAGGGAAAGAGTCCAGAAAAGACAAGCATGTCCACTAGTTAATCTTGCTCTAAGATGCTTGCCAGTGCGATGAGCTAAGAGAAAGAAATGGATGGAATTGGAAAACAGAAGACGAGTATCATCACTTGCAGCTGTTATCAATATAGATCTGAGAAATCCAAGAGAATCTTCTATAAAACTATTGAACAAAGAGTGAATTAAGTAAAGCAGAAGGAAATTAAAGGTAATATCCAAAAATCAATAATGTAGCTATATACCAACAGCAATCAGGAAATAAAAGGAAAGAAAGCTTAGCATGGGAATTCCCTGGCATTCTAGTGGTTGGGACTCTGAGCTCTCACTGCCAAGGGCCCGGGTTTGATCCCTGGTCAGGGAACTGGGGTCCTGCAAGCTGTGTGGCATGGCTGGAAAAAAAAAAAAAAAAGAAAAGAAAGCTAAGCATTGCAAAAATATCGATTCTTCCTAAGTAAATCTACAAACTGAATGTGATTCCAAAAAAACCCCAACAGGATATTTTTTCTAACTAAGCAGGTCAGTTTTCAAGTTTATGAGTAAATGTATAAGAATAGTCAGGAATGGGACTTTCCTGGTGCACAGTGGTTGAATCTGCCTGCCAATGCAGGGGACACGGGTTCACGCCCTGGCCCAGGAAGATCCCACATGCCACAGAGCAACTAAGCCCACGCGCCACAACTACTGAGCCTGTGCTCTAGAGCCTGCAAGCCACAACTACTGAGCCCATGTGCCACAACTACTGAAGCCCGCGTGCCTAGAGCCTGTGCTCCACAACAAGAGAAGCCACCGCAATGAGAAGCTGGTGTACCGCAACAAAGAGTAGCCCCCACTCACCGCAACTAGAGAAAGCCTGCGCACAGCAATGAAGACCCAACGTAGCAAAAAAAGTAATTAATTTTTTTTAACAAAAGAAAGAATAGCCAGGAAAACCTTAAAAAGAAGAGTAACGAAGAAAAAATAGTCCAACCAGGTAGTAAAACTTACTATAAAGTCATAATAATTAAAATTGTGTGATATCACTACAAAAACATATAAATTAATGGAGCAGAAAAGAGGGTCCAAAAATTGTCCCCACACATATGGAAATTTAATATATTATGAAAGTAGGATTTCATAACAGTGAGAAAAAGGTAGACTATTTTTAAGACAGAGTTGGGACCAATGATCTGCCATCAGGAAACAAAGCTGTATCTTGATCTCACTCTACATGCCTATAAATTCCAGATCAATCATATTTAAACCACACAAAAATAAAACCATAAAGGTCTAAAATAAGGTGGGAGATTAAGTTTTCTAATCTCAGAATGGAAAAAGCATTTCTAAACATGACCAAAAAACCTAAAAATCATTTTTAAAATAATAAATCAATCTACATAAAAATCTAAAACGTCTGCATGGCTTGATAAACATCATAAGTTCACAAGACAAACCAAAAACTAGGAAAAATATTTGTAACTCATAGATAAAGTTTTTTTCCCTTAATATATAATCAGCTCCCATAAAATAAGAAAAATAACCACAGATAGTTTACAGCAAATGAAATGGTACTTAAACATATGAGAAGATGCTCAATCTCACTCAGAAGATAAATCACATTAAAACTCCACAAGCCACCCAGCAACAGCAGAATACACATTCTTCTCAAGTGCACATGGAATATTCTTCAGGATAGACCATATGCTAAGCCATAAA
Source organism: Kogia breviceps (assembly GCF_026419965.1). NCBI lineage: Eukaryota > Metazoa > Chordata > Mammalia > Artiodactyla > Physeteridae > Kogia > Kogia breviceps. The sequence continues at coordinate 21,828,106 of NC_081323.1, forward strand.
ACAAGCCTCAATAAATTTAAAAGGAGTGAAATCATACAAAGTATGTTTCTGATCACAATGAAATGAATTAATAAATCAGTAACAGAAATAAATTTGGGAAATTATATATATGTGAAAATTAATACACTTAATAAGCAATGAGTCAAAGAAGAAACCACCCAAAGAAGTAGAAAATACTTTGAGATGAATGTAAATGAAGACACAACTTTTCAAAATGTATGGGATGCAGTAAAGTAGAACTTAAAGGGAAATGTATAGCTGTAAATGCCTATATTAAGAAAGAAGAAAGATCTTGAATCAATAACCTAAACTTCCATCTTAAGACACTAGCAAAAAAAGAAAAAAAGAAGAAGAGCAAACTAATCCTAAAGCAAGTTAAAGGAAGGAAATAAAGATTACAGCAGAAATTAATGAAATAGAAAATAAAAAACAATAGGGAAAAATCAACCAAACCAAAAGTTTGTTCTTTGAAAAGATTAACAAAATTGACAAACAAGAAAATTGTTCTGAACAAGAAAAAAAGGGAGAAGACTCAAATTACTAAGACCAGGAATGAAAGAGAGGACAACTACAAATCTTACAGAAATAAAGAAGAATTTAAGGAAATGCTATGAACAATGCCATGCCATGCCAACAAATTAGATATCTTGGATAAAATGGACAAACACCTAAGAAAACACAAACTACTGAAACTAAGAAGAAATAGAAAATTTAAATAAAGCTAAAACAAGTAAAGAGATTGAATTAGTAATTTTAAAACATGTCACAAAGAAAAACTCAGGCCCAGGTGGCTTCACTGGTGAATTCTACCAAACATATAAATAAGAATTAATACCAATTCTTCACTTGGGAACACTTCCCAACTCATTCTATGAAGCCAGTATTACCCTAACACCAAAGCCAAACAAAGACATCCTAAGAAAAGAAAACTATAGACCATTATCTCTTATCAATATAAGATGTAAAAATCTTCAACAAAATACTAGCAAACTGGATCCAGCAACATATAAAAAGAATTACACATCATGACCAAGTAAGATTTACCCCAAGCATACAAGGTTGGTTTAACTTCTGAAAATCAATCAATGTAATATACCATACCAATAAAATAAAGGACAAAAAATATACAATAATCTCAGTAGATAACAGAAAAAGTATTTGGCAAAATCCAACACCCTATCATGATAAAAAACACCCACCAAACTAGGAATAGAAGGGAATTTCTTCAACCTGACAAAGGGCATCTATGAAAAAGCCATATCTAACAACACACTTAATGGGGAAAGACTGAATGCTTTCCCCCTCAGAAAGAAGAAAAGGATGTCTGCTCTCACCAATTCTATTCAACATTGTACTGGAGGTTCCAACCAGGGCAATAAAGGAAGAAGATGAAATAAAAGACATCCAGATTGGAAAGGAAGAAGTAAAATTTTCTTTATTTGTAGATGACATAATCTTGTATATAAAAATTCCTAAGGATTCCACTAAAAAAATTATGAGAATAAACAAGTTCAGCAACTTGCAAGGTACAAGATTAGTATATAAAAATAAATTGTATTTTTATACACTAGCAATAAACAATCCAAAAATAAAATTAAGAAAATAAATTACAAAAAAAAGAAAGAAAATAAATTACAATATCAAAAGAAGACTTAGGAATAAGATTAACAAAAGAAGTGCAAAACATACACTCTGAAAACAACAAAAATTGTTGAAAGAAATTAAAGAACTAAATAAATGGAAAGACATCCCATGTTCATGGATTGGAAGACTATGCATTATTAAGATGGCAATAGTCCCCAAACTAATCTATAGAGTCAACACAATCCCAAACAAAACCCCAGCTAGCTTCTTTGCAAAAATTGACAAACTGACTCTAAATTTCATACGGACCGTCAAGGGACCCAGAATAGAAAAAACAATCTTGAAAAACAGAAACAAAGCCTGAGGGCTCACACTTCTCAATTTCAAAACTTGCTGCAAAGCTCTGGAAATCAAGACAGTGTGGTATTGGTATGAGGATAGACTTATAAATCAATCGGAGAAACTTGAGAGTCCAGCAATAAACACACATTTATGGTCAATTGATTTTTGACAAGGGTGCCAATATAATTAAATTGAGACAGAAGAATCTTTTCAATGAATGCTGCAGGAATAACTGGATACACTCAGGCAAAAGAAGGAAGCTGGGCACCTTCCTCAAAACCTACACAAAAATTAACACACAGTGGATCACAAATCTAAATGTACAAGGTTAAACTTTAAAAATCTTATAAGAAAATAAAGGCATACATTTCCCCACTTTGGATCACAATAGTTTCTTAGTCATGACACAAGCAACAAAAGAAAAAATAGATAAACTGAACTTCATCAAAATTAAAAACGTTTGGACTTGCCTGGTGGTGCAGTGGTTAAGAATCCACCTGCCAATGCAGAGGACATGAGTTTTGAGTCCTAGTCTGGGAAGATCCCACATGCCGCAGAGCATCTAAGCCCGTGCACCACAACTACTGAGCCTGTGTGCCTCAACTACCGAATCCCGCACGACTAGAGCCCATGCTCTGCAAAAAGAGAAGCCACCGCAATGAGAAGCCCGCACACTGCAACGAAGAGTAGCCCCCGCTTGCCCAACTAGAGAAAGCCTGTGCACAGCAACAAAGACTCAACACAGCCAAAAATAAATAAATAAAATAAATTTACAAAAAAAAATTTTTTATGTTTGTGTGTCAAAGGACACCATCAAGAAGGTAAAAAGAATCCACCAAATGGGAGAAAATATTTGCAAACCATATATCTGATAAGGGACTTGAATCTAGAATATATAAAGATCTTTTACAACTCAACAAACAAAAAGAGAAATGACCCAACTTAAAAATGGGCAAAAGATCGGAATAGACATTTCTCCAAAGAAAATATATGGCTAGTAACTGCATGAAAAGATGTTGAACATTATTAGTCATCAGGAAAATGCAAATCAAAACCACAATGTGGAGCTTCCCTGGTGGCGCAGTGGTTGAGAGTCCGCCTGCCAATGCAGGGGACACGGGTTCGTGCCCCGGTCCGGGAAAATCCCACATGCCGCGGAGCAGCTGGGCCCGTGAGCCATGGCCGCTGAGCCTGCGCGTCCGGAGCCTGTGCTCCGCAACGCGAGAGGCCACAACAGTGAGAGGCCCGCGTACCGCAAAAAAAAAAAAAAACCAGACACGATGTGATACCACTTCACACCCACTAGGATGGCTGTAATTTAAAAGATAGAAAACAACAAGTTGTTGGCAAGGATGTAGAGAAATTGGAAACTTCATACATTACTGGTGGGAATGTGAAATGGTACAGCTGTTTTGAAAAAACAGTCTGGCAGTCCCTCAAAAGGTTAAATATAGAGTTACCATATGACCCAGAAGTCTCACTCCTAGATATAAACCCAAGAGAAAAGAAAACATACCCACATAAAAACTTGAACCTGAGTGTTCATAGAAGCATTGTTCATAATAGCCAAAAAGTGGAAACAACCATATGTCCATCAATTGATGAATGGGTAAATAAATGTGGTAATATCCATATAACAGAATATTATTTGGCAAGAAAAAAGAATGGAGTACTGATACATGCTACAACATGGGTGAACCTCGAAACCATGCCAAGTGAAAGAAGCCAGACACAAAAGACTACGTATTGTATGATTCCATTTACATGAAAGTTCCAGAATAAGCAAATCTATAGATACATAAAGTAAACTAGTTGTCACCTGGGGCTGGGGGAGGAAGGTTTGAGGGGCAGTGGAGACTGACTAAATGGGTTACACAGTGTCTTTTGGGGGGTGATGAAATTGTTCTAAAATTGATTGTGGTGATGGTTGTACAACTCTGTGACTATACTAAAAACCATTAAATTGTACCCTTTGGGGGAGGGATAAATTGGGAGGTTGGGATTGACATATACACACTACTATATATAAAATAGATAACTAATAAGGACCTACTGTATAGCACAGGGAACTCTATTCAATACTCTGTAATGACCTATATGGGAAAAGAAGCTAAAAAAAAAGTTTACACAGGTATAACTGATTCATTTTGCTGTACAGCAGAAACTAACACAACATTGTTAATCAACTGTACTCCAATAAAAATTCAAATAAATAAATACATACATACATAAATACATACAAAATAAATAAGCTGTACACTTTAAATGTGTGAATTGTGTGGTATGTGAATTCTATCTCAATAAAGCTGTGTTTAAAAAAAAAAAAAAAAAAAAAAACACTACACCAGAGGCCACTGTTCATCTATTAGATTGGCAGATCCCCAAATTCTAGATCAACCTGTTGGGTGAGAGCGAGGGGAAGAAGAGGATGTGGTGTGAAGGTACATCAGTGCCACCTCCGTGAAGGACCATCTGGCCATATCTAACAAAATTACAACTGCACACATTCTTGGACACTGCAATTTGGGATGAATCCTAGAGGTATCTTCACACATGAACACTAAGCACACGATGGAAGATATGTATTGCAGAATTGTCTGCAATAAGCAAAAGGCTGGAAACAACCAAAAGTAGACTTCTCTAATTAAATAAAGCATGGTCTCCATCCACACAATGAATACAACGCAATCAGGAAAAAGAAAGAAGCAGCACAAAATGACCTCCAAGGCACACGGTCAAGAGCAAACAGTCACATGTAGAGCTGAGTATACCATGCATGATCACTTGAGGTTTTTAAATTATTTTTTCTAATATCCATGCTTACATATGCCTGGACTCCCTGGAAGAACACACCAGAAACTCCTCCTGTGGCTGCCTCTAGCAAGGAGACCCGGGTGCCAGAGAGGTTTACTTGTCCCTGCCTTCTTTTTGTACTGTTTGAATTATTTTCTACTGTGTGTGTTAATGCTTTTTCTTTCCTTTTTAAGAAAAAAGTTGACATATACACACTACTATATATAAAATAGATAACTAATAAGAATCTACTGTATAGCACAGGGAACTCTCTACTCAATACTCTGTAATGACCTGTATGGGAAAAGGATCTAAAAAAGAGTGCGTATATATATATTTATGTATAACTGATTCACTTTGCTCTACAGCAGAAACTAAAACAACATTGTAAATCAACTGTACTCCAATAAAAACTAATTTTAAAAAAAAGAACGAAAGAAAAAAGACAGGTTTACCTGCTATCAGATCCTGGCACTCTCTCTCATAGCTGGGAAGTCACTTCACTTCTCTGAGCCTCTGTGCTCTGCAAATGGAAGGACAATAACAGTATCTGCCCTGCAAAGTTGTTGTGAAGGATTAAATAAGACAAGGCCCCACACACACACACGCACAGGGCTCCCCACCGTGTCTGTGTCTGGCTCCTAGCGGTAGGTGCCTGGTCCTACTCCACGTGGTAGGTGCATGGTTCCTGCTGGTTATTAACAGGCTACTATGGACACCAAGGTGGATTGTTAACAAGTGCCACCAGGGAGCCTTGGACCAAGTGTTCAGAGCATCAGCAATCCCCTCCAACTGGGAGGAACTGGGAAAGGATTCCTGGGGGAGGCAGAAATTGAGAAGGGCTTCAAGGTCGAGAAGGAGGTCTACAAATAGAGATAACTGGGGGCTGCGCCTCTGGCAGAGAAAGCTATGCAGGCAAAAGCCTGGAGCTAGGAAAGTCCTGGGTATTTGCTCAGTCGTTCATTCACTGGCTCCTTCAACAAAGCTCAGCTGAGCACCGACTATGCGCCAGACACTGTCATAGGAAAGACAGACACAGCCAAGTAGCTGGACCATCGAAGGGAGGAATTACAGAGAGTGTGAAGACAACAAGGGGCTGGGGCAGAGCCTCACCCAGGTCCAAGTGTTCATAGAGCAGACCAGGCAAAGAAGGCTCGGAGAGGGAGAGAGGCTGCCTAAGGTCACACAGCACCTTCTCAACTTCTGGAAAGGTCCTCTCCCAGCTCCACCCTTCCCATGTCCCACGAGCCCGGAGAAGAGAAAGCCCACAAGGGCCGTCCCAACGTGCACTCATCAGAAGGTGCATAAAGATGCCGTCTAAACTGGGGGTCCCAACAAAGAGGAGGGACAACTGGCTCTCAGATGATAACAGCACCTGGTTGATGGGTAGAGAGACTCCTGTGTGCCAGGCACCATGCTGAGAAGTGCACTGCATCTACGAGCCCAGGTGAACCCTCTGCAGTCCTATGTGGTCAGCCCCGTTTTTCAGATGAGGAAACTGAGGTCCAGAGAGGTCAAGCTACTTGCCTAAGGTCACACGGCTCATAAGAGACAGCATCGGCAGGCAGACTCGGATTCTCTGGGCTCCGTAGCCTCAGGTCCCAGGGCCCATCCCCCAAGGGAGCCACTGCCAGGGCCTGTATCAGCAGTCACATCCCTTCTCAAAAGCACCCAAGGTGGAAGCTGTTCTCAGCCAGTCCAGGAATGTCTCCTGATAACAGTGGCCCAACCGGGGGTGGGAGGAGTGGGTAGTGGTGGTTGTGTGGGGAATGGGGGGCGGGGGCCGGCAGGAGGGACGCAGCCCATTTGAGTCCATCTGTCCTGCCTCTGGAGAGGAGGAAGCAAAAAGGCCCCATCAGGCACCCATCAGAGTCAGGCGGGTTGCAGCATCCTGGTTAAGGGGGCTCCTGCTATGGCCCTGGGAGAACTCTGGGCAAGTCAACCAAAGCCTCCCTCAGTACCATGGAGACACCCATAATCACCCCCAGACAGCTGCACATGAGCTAACCACGTGTGCCCTGGGCATGCAGGCCATGCTGGATAAAGGGGGGCGCGACCACCACTGCTACCTTATTATTTCCACTGTTATTGTTTAGCCCTCTAGTTCCCACCGGGACCCTGCTTCACAGGGACGATCAGCCCCCATCTCCCAGAGAAGGCAACAGAGAGAGGCTCAGAAAAGCCAAGTCAGGTGCCCAGGCCACCATCCAAGACAGCAGAGGACCAGTTGGGGATCCTGGCTCTCCTGGCCCCAGGCCACGTTGGCCCCTCTCCCCCAAGGGCACCAATCCCAGTTGGGCTCTCACAGGGAGTTATTACACCAGGGACTAAGCAGGGCCCTCAGCCAGTCCATTTTCTACTGGGGTAATGGAGGCCAAGATAGGGGGAGTGGCTGGCCCAAGGCCACACAGCCCAAGAAAGACCACTTATGGAATGAACCTGTCACCCTTCTGAACCTCCAAGGCTGGGGTCCCCAGCTGATGCCCCGCCCTCCGCGCAACAGCCCTAGGGGGCAGGTACCACCAGCACTGGCCCTGTCCGCAGGGGAGGAAGCTGAGGCTGGAGGAGCGCAGGAGAGGGTGCCGGCTCATCACGCCCATCCCAAAAGTGGGGGCTGTGACCCTTTCCTGCCTCCCCTGGAGCCTCCCACATGTAGGCAGGAATCTTCTGATTCCCTTTCTTCCTTCAGACTCTCAAAAGAATGACGTGCTCAACTGAGGTGTTTTTCTACAAGTGGTTTCGGAATATAGAAGAGAGCCCTGCTTCAGAGGAAGGGAATATGAATAATGACAGTAATAAGAATAATGGCAGTAGCAACAGCTAATATTCATTTAGCACTTTTTTTTTTTTTTTTTTTTTTTTTTAGCCGCACCGTGTGGCATGCAGGATCTTAGTTCCCTGACCAAGAATCAAACCCGCACCCCCTGCAAGGGAAGCGCAGAGTCTTAACCACTGGACCACCAGGGAAATCCCTATGTGCCATTTTTATCACCCCATCTTACAGAAGAGGAAACGGAAGCACAGACAGGTTAAATGATGTGATTACAATCCCGCCTCTTAGCAGCTAAGTGACAAGTTCCTCCCTCTCTGAGTTTCTCCCTGAAGGGGGGCTGCCACCCAGTGGGCCACTGGGAAGGACCCAAGGAAGAAGCCAGGCCACAGCCAGCTCAGCCCCCTCCCCAGAACTCAACACCATCAGCTGCTCCAGTGCAGGCCGGTGAGGTGGAATGGGGTGTACTGATGGCGGTGTGGAGACCACACCTTTCCCCCTCATGCCCTCCCACCTGGGGTTCACACTACCCCTTCCATGCTCCCAACAGCCCTGGAACAAGCTATGGCCACAGTCATTTTACACATGAGTACACAGGGCTCCAGGAAGCTGCCCCAGCCAGGAAGTGGAGTGCAAAGGCCCTGAGGCAGGAAGGTCAGATGTGCAGGTCTGGACTGAGTGGGTTCCAGCTTAACTGGGTCGCTGTAGGCTTTTGGCCCAGGCACGAGGAGGTCGGAGGGAGGCCCCGAGAGGGACCCGTCCAGCAATTTAGGTCAGAAAGACCTGAAAATTTGAGAGAGAAGCCCATGAAGATTTTCTCAAGCCCCTGAGTGTGCTGCTAGGGACGCGGGGAGGTTACCGAGGCTTCATCCCACAGTGATCCTATCAGAGCACAGTGATCAGCTTCAGAGGAGACACCTAAACCATGGTGGACTTCCCAGAGGAGGGGACATTTCAGCTGAGGTCCAAAGGCTGAGCAGTTTGTGAAAAGAGGAAGGGGAAGCACGATCCAGGCAAAAGGGGTTACTTGGCCAAAGGCCCAGAGGTGGGACCATTTAGAGAAAGGCAAAGAATCAGGTCAATTTAAGTCATGTAGCCTCAGTTTCTCCAGCAGCAAAATGGAGGGAAAGACAGGCACACAGTGGGTGCCTCCATCTCCCCCACACCCACTATCTCCCTTCTCCAAGGCCCCCATCCAAGAGGAAGGGCACTGGGAAGTTGGCTGCGGGGTCCTCCTGCCATGGAACATCTTTGGGGCTGGTGAGGTTGGCAGGATTGGGAGGTTTCACTGACCTCCCCCTCCCCCGACACCCTCTACCCCAGAATCCAGGCCAGGCAGCCTGGCAGGTGGATGGGGAGGGCAGCTCACAGGCCAGGAGGCCACAGCCCTGATCTCAGAGAGCTTTGTAAGATCTCCCCCTTCACAGATGTGGAAGTGGAGGCTCAGAGAGGGGAGCACGCAGCCTCAGGTCACACAGCAAGGTGGAGGCCAGCTCTTGAATGAGGGTGTGGGACTGGGACCCGGACTGAAGATAAGATTCTTGGGGTACCAGGCCCAGGAGCGCTGGGCTGAGGAGGAGCTAGAAGAGGAGATGCTGGCCCCAGAGGACCACAGACCAAGCAAGTCCCAGGGACCCAGCCAGGTACCACCTGGCCCGGCCAGAGGAGGGCTGGCCACCATGTGGCTAAGTACAAGGCCTCCATCAGAATCTCCATGTGACCTCGGCAAGTCACGCCCCCTCTTGGGCCTCAGCATCTGCACCTGGACAAAGGCCCTGGCATGCCAAGGATTCCTTAACAGACCCCCAACATCAGTGGTCACCACAGGGAACACTGAGGTGACACGTTTTGCTCTCTCCCAGCCTCTCCAAGGTCATGTCTCCCAGGCCCCGCCCCCGTGGTTCCACCCCCGCCGGCTGATGGCTGACAGGCCTTGGGGGGACAGATGCCAGCCGGCCCCTGCCCACGGTGCCCGCTATTCCTGCCAGCAGCTCTGGCTGCTTCCCTGCTCTGGGAACACACAGTGCCCCCTCGTCCCCGCCCCTGCCCACACCCACGCAGGAGCTCCGTCCAGGGACACGGGTAGGCAGAAGCACCTGGCGGCCAGGCCCCTCCACACTATTGGCCCTGTGCTCAACCCCCCACACGCAAAGCTCACAGGTGCCATCCTGGACATGTGACCTCGGGAAGGTCCAGGCCTTCCTTTATTCATCCATGAAATGGGGACTCTGACAGGTCTCTGAGAGAGAAGGCATCCGAGCCTGAGGTTGAGGGCAGAGGTCAGCAAGAGAGCCGAAACCCTTAATGCTCCAATGGGCTGTTCATGGGATCAAGGCCAAGGGTGGAGGGGAGTCTGCTGCACCCTCCCTCCTCCCCACCACTTAACCCTCCCTGGACTCGTGATTACCCTCTAGCCTCCAGTCCTTTGCACATGCTGTTTCCTCTCCTGAGGCTTCACCACCCACCTCCCCATGTCCCCCATGAACTCCAGTGCACCCTATGGGCCTGACCACAGATCATACTTGACCTTGCCTACCATCCAACTGAGAGAGGTACCTCTCTTTTTCTGGCTTCACATAGCCTCCATCACATGGGGACTAAGAGTTGTACTGCTTGGGGACTTCCCTGGCAGTCCAGTGGTTAGGACTCAGTGCTTTCACTGTGATAGCCTGGGTTCAGTCCCTGGTCGGGGAACTGTGACCCAAAAGCTGTGCGGTGTAGCCACACACAAAAAAAGAGTTGTATTGTCTGGGTTCAAAACCCAGCTCTGACCCTTCCTAGCTGTGTGACCTTGGAAAAGTTACTCTACCTCTCTGTGCCTCCATTTCCTCACTTATAAAATAGGGATTAAAATAATAATTACCTCCAAGGATTGTTGTGAGGATTAAATGAAGTCATATTTGTAAAGGGCTTAGAACAGAGCCCAGACCTTAGCAAATGTGCCGTGAGTATTTGCCATTAACCAATAAGAGTAGCAGCTGATAACCGTTGAGCACCTACTGTATGCCAGGCCCGGTGCTCAGTATTTTACCTGGATTATCTCGCAACAGCCTGGGAGGAGGGGCCGTTATGAACCTCGCTTTAAAACGACAGAGACAGGGAGGCCCGGAGGCATCAGCTTCACCTCAAAATATATCTGGGGAGGAAGGGGATTTTGCTGATATTAAGGAACTATTGTGGATTTCTTTCAGGTAGATTATGGTTTTGTGGCTACTTTCTTAACATGAGTCTTATCTTTTAGAGACACATACTGAAAGATTTACACGTGAAGGAAGACATGCGTTTGGGATTTGCTTTAAAACGACACAGGAAGGGGGTGGGACGGAAAAGGTGTGGAGGGGCCAGGCCAGGCCATGCGTGGTGCTTGGGGCTCAGTGACAGGTTCATGGGGTTTGTTATACTAATATGCTTCCATAACAAAGAGTTTAAAAAGGAAGATGAAATAAAATAATGCAAAACAATGTTTGACCCCCTGCTGCCCCACCAACTGCCCCAGCCTGGGCCAACCACTGTCACCCCTTCCCCTCGCAGTCGACGACCAATGCAGTCGTCCCTCTGGTCCGCCTGTCTCCACCCTCAGCCCCCAGTCTGCTCGCCACACAGCAGCCAGATGCTCTCAGAAAGCCTCCTGCGGACCCTGCCTCACTGGGAGGTAAGAGCCTACATCAGAAGGGTCCAGAGGCCCTCCCTGGACACCCCCGCATCTTTCGGCCCTTTCCTCCTGTCATTCTCCCCACTCTTGCTCTGTTCCCCTGGCCTCCTCGCTGTTCCTCCAACACTTCAGCCTGCCACTACCTTCTGATCTTTGCACTGGCTGTTCCCTCTACCTGGGTTCTCTTGCCCCAGGGAGCTACATGGCTCCTCCCTCCCCTCCTGGGAGGTGAGCTTCTGGGAGAGGTCTCCCCTCCCACCCACCCCACCCCCAGGCCCACCATCCTATCTAATCACAACCCATTCGGTACAACCCAGCCAGTCTTCCCAGCTTTACATTTGACCCATGACACTTATCACATTCTAACAGACCACGTGCATATTCTCCTTATTTGTTGTGTTTTTGTCTCCCCCACTAGAATGTCAGCTCTGTGAGAGCACAGATTTTTGTCTGGTTGGTTCTTTGCTGTATCTCCAGCCTCTAGAACATTGTCTGGCACATAGCAGTGCTCAGTAAATATTTGTGGGAGGGAGGGGTAGATGGAGGGAGGGATGGAAGGAGAGAGAGAGGGAGAAAAGGATGGTGGGACAGATAGAGGGAGGGAGGGAGGAGTAGAGGGAGGGATGGAAGGAGGGAGGGAGGGATGAATGGGTCCTACCCAGGGCCCCAGGAGATAAAGAGATACAGGCCTCAGCCCCAGGTCTGCCCAGCCCCACAGCCTATGCCCCGACCACTGCACTCTCCTGCCACAGCCTGGCATGTCCCCGTGGCAGAGCCTCTGACCACCCTGGTTACATGGGACAGTGTACAAATCGGAGACAGCTGGAGACCCCGAGCCTCACCCGGCACGGCCTCAGGCATGGCATGGGTACCGGGGATGCCTGCTGCATGAGCCAGGACTGAGTGAAGCGTGAGCCAGGGGCCGTCCGTGGGCCAGGGCATCCAGAACGTGTCTGGTCCCGTGTTCCCGGTGCAAACACACTCAGGGTTGGCAGGCCTCAAACCGGCTCTGCCGGTGTGGCCAGGGTGCGGCGGGCACTGCAGGCTCAGGCTGGCACGGTGGGCACATGGAGGGGTGCTGCCGGAGCCGGGACCCGCAGCTCTGGGAGGGAGAAAGCTAAGCAAGCAGACGGTGCTGCTCCCAGTAATCCCAGCCCCGTGGAGACAGAACTGTTCCAGCCCGAGCGGCTCTTGGGTTTCTTCCTGGGCATCCCTTTCCAGACCCCAGGCCCTGACCTGCTCTGTAAAGGGCAGGATCCCTTCCCGCTAGGACCCGTCCACAGCCTAGAAGCCCGAGACAGAAGGGCAAGGCCGGGAAGTGGTCGGCACCGGAGCAAGACAAGGCAGCAGGGAACCTGGTGTAAAGCCTGGCTCTGCCCCACGGTGCTGCACAGTCCTGAGCCAATCGTGGCCCTTTCAGGACCGTTTCCCCAGGTGGAAAGCAGTGCTGGGCATGGATTCCAGGGACCCTCCATCCCAAGGTGCCGATTTATCTAGAAGAGGCCACCACGACGACTCCAGCCCTTCCCCCAAAGCCCACCTCTGGGGATAGACATGGCCAGAGCACGGACTCACACACGTCTTTACTCCCCACAGAAACAATGACAAAAATACCTGCTGTGGGCTTCCCTGGTGGTGCAGTGGTTGAGAATCCTCCTGCCAATGCAGGGGACATGGGTTCAAGCCCTGGTCCGGGAAGATGCCACATGCCGCGGAGCAACTAAGCCCGTGTACAACTTCTGAGCCTGTGCTCTAGAGCCCGTGAGCCACAATTACTGAGCCTGCGTGCTGCAACTACTAAAGCCTGGGCACCTAGAGCCCGTGCTCCGCAGCAAGAGAAGCCACCGCAATGAGAAGCCCACACACTGCAACAAAGAGTAGCCCCCATTCTCCACAACCAGAGAAAGCCCGCGCGCAGCAATGAAGACCCAACACAGCCAAAAATAAATAAAATAAATTTTTTAAAAATACGTGCTGATCACTGAACACTTAACTCTATGCCTGGCATCCAGCTTTACATGCACTGTTTCACCTGGTCCTCCCAACAACACTGTGAGGTAGGGATTGTTACTGTGCTCATTTCCCAGCAGAGGAAACTGAGGCGTAGTTGAGGCAAGTTGGAGTTCAGGCCCCCCACCCCACCCCTGGGCAGCCTCTATCTCCCCAAGACAGTTCAGGGTAGGAAAGAAATCTCAGGTACCCCCTGAAATGGCAGGGTCCATATTCCCCAAATCCATTGATCCTCCTGAGTCCTTAGAGGCCAAGCCCCAGCCCTGCCCCCACTGTGTAAACCCAGGCCATCCATGGGTGTACCACTCAGAGCCTCAGTTCTCTCATCTGTAAAATGGGTAGGATCCTGCCAGGTTTGCCTAAGGGATACCGCTGTTTAAAGCCGCGGGAAGTGGAAGACTCGGTCCAACTCTCAGAACAAGGTGGAGAAGCTGCTGGGCCTACGTGCCTCCAGATGGATTAGGGGGAGGGAGAGTGAACGTGAACCAGAAGCCCAGTGGTCTGTGGCGGAGACTCAGCCCCTCATCACCAGCAGCCCAAGAGAGGAAGGATGATTCTTCCTGTGCCCCACGTAATCCAGTTCCAAGCCCTGTCGGTCTCACCTCCAAACACATCCTGAATCCACCTCCTTCCCTCCCACCACAGTCAACCCCTCGTCCAGCCCTCCAGGCTGGCCAGTTGTAGGCAGAGAGCCTTTCTGAAATGTCCATCTGAATCCATCACTCCTGCTTAACACCCCTCACAGCCCACACTCCTAGACAAAAGACAAAGTCCTCGCGGCGGGGGGCGGGGGGCTTCCAAGGCCCTACAGTGGACACTGCCAGCCCCACCCCCTTCACTCCTTCTACTCCACCCACACTGGCCACTTCCCCTTTCCCTGAGAGCCCAATACACATCTGCCTCGGAGCCTTTGCACTTGCTGTCCCCTCCACCCAGAGCAGACTTCCTCCAGACAAATGCCTGACTCCCTCACTTCCTTCAGGTGATTTACTCAAATGCCTCCTGCTCAGAGAGGCCTTTCCTGACCACCGTTTTAAATGGCAACACGCCCAGCCAATTCCGCTCTCTCTTTGAGTCTCATTTCAAAAGCTACCTCCTCACGGGAGGCCTCTCTGACCTCCCCCAGCCCAAGTGAGAACCTTCAACTTCTTCCCAGCATGGACCATGGCTCTGATGACATGACATACCGTATGACTACATGTCTGATGAGGACAGGGGCCACTTCCGCCTCACTCACAGCTGAGTGCTCTGCAGTGGGCATAATATTCAAAATAGTTAACAGCTGGGATGCCGGGGCACCGTCTGGTCAGAATAGACACTGGCCCCAAGTACAGGGCCTAGCATGGAGTGGGTGCTCGGTAAGTACTGAATGAATGCACAAATGAACAAAAGGAGGAATGGAGGGATGGACGGATGAATGATAGATGGATAAGAAGGATGGATAGATGGATGGATGGATAAGGGAACAGGGCACACACAGTGGGCCTGGGGACCTACCAGGGATGCCCGGGGCTCTGAAAAGGTGGCCCGGAGAAGGGAAGGGTGCATCCAAGCTCACCAGCCAGACTCTGCAAACTGCAGCCTCTCCTCCTGCACAACCCGACTTTCATTTCCCATCCTCTCGGTCTGAGGAAGCTCCTTCCCCCAGGGGAACTGGGTGAGAAGGCGGGGCAGATGGCCCCCTGGTCCCAAAGAGGGGGGGCTCCCAGACTCCATCTGTCCCACCACAAAGGAGCTTTGTCCTTGGTGCTGAGAGCCCGGGGCAGACCGGAAGCTGCCCCTCAGCCTCCCAACAGGTCCCGGCACCCCCAGTCAGCTGGACCAACAGCTCCAAAGCCAGATCCCAGGGACTGACACAGTACTGGACACAGCCTTCTAAAATCTCATTAATCCTCCCTAGTAGCCCTAGGAGGGAGGTTCTAGGACGACCCGAATTTTTACAGATATAGAAACTGAGGCAAAGTTATCTGGCCAAGGTCTCCTAGCCAGCAAAGAGCAAAGTTGGGATTCAAACCCAGGCCCACCTGGCACCAGTCTTCAGCCCCAGCTCTCAAGTCACCACGTCTGGAGTATAGACCCTCTGGGTTCAGCAGGGTGGAGGGGGCTTTTGGAGGTACAAGTGGGCAACCATGCCTGACCCTTCACGCCACCAGGAGACTACCACCCTGGCGAGGTTTACCCAACAAGGGAGGGAGGTCGGGCCCTGAACCCCGGAGCCCTCACCCCACACCCGGCCCATGCCCCAGGTGCCTTTGGTGTCTGCTGGCCCCAACACGTCTCCACCGCTTCCTGCCAGGCAGGTGTGCACAGGGAAAGGCTGTGCGGGCAGGCAGACCAGGGGGCAGACATCCCCCACCCCTCACCCGCCGCTCCCCTTTTGGTCCCAGACCTGCCACCTGCCTGGCCGCCACCCACCTTCTCTCAAGGCTCATCTGCTCTCACGGCAGTCACCAGAGCCACTTCACCAAAGCCACACTGCTGACGGGACACCTACCCTCAGCTGGGGACTACCCACAGCATCAGACAAATCAGTTCTGCCCCCCCCTCCTCCGCGCCTCTCCTCGCTGCCCAAGGGCAGTGTGTAATCTCCCCAGACAAGTACTCCCAGCCCTCCATTGATTGGCACCAGCCACCTCTCAGGGCCAAACTCTACCACTCCTCTGAGCTCCAACAAGAGCAACTATTCACACTGCATCAGTCAGGCCTTTCTCAAGCTCCACCTGTTCCCAGAGAACCATTCCATTCTTCCAGGTATGTCATGTGTACCGCCTCCTCCAGGAAGTCTTCCCTGACCCACTCCCTCCAAGACCCCAGACCAGCCCCTACCTTCTGTCCCAGGTAGGGGCTCTTGATCCTTATCTTGAACCCCAGCCTCTGTGGGCTACCTTCACTTGGCAACAGTAACTGAGCACGTGAGCCCGGCCTGATCCTTCTCTCTGTCCTCCCTTTACACCTTCAGCAGGAGGCCTGCCCTGCTCCCAGCAGCCCCAGGCCAAACAGAGCCTTGCCTGATCAACTGAGTCATCGTCTAAATACCTTGTACTTGACCTGCCACTCCCCACCTCCCCAGCCTACGTGGACACACATCAGGCTCTTTCCCACCTCCAGATCTTTGCTCATGCTGTCTCTTCTTCCTGGTAGGCCCTCACCCTTCTTTTCCCCTCATGAGCTCCTGCTCACCCTTTAAGCTTCAGGCCAGGTTATCACCTCCTCTGCAAAGCCCTTCTGGAATAATAGCTGCCCCAGTTCATATGGTGCCTACCTCAGGGTAGGGCAATGATCAGGGTCTGTGTCTGGCTCCTCCAGGTTGTAGGTTGCTCCCAGAGTGAATCTTTGGGGTCCCCAGCACCCAGCACAAGGCCCAGACCTCACCAGCAGGTAATCAAAAGTCCAGCTGCGACTCCCTGCCTGGAGAGCCCAGGGGCAGAAGCCAGGAGCAGCTCCCAAAGGCGGTACTGAGTCCGATTTTGCCCACACTGCCCACAGATCTAAGGTAGGGGCGGAGTGGGGGAGAGGGCTTTCCACCAACGGCCAACTGGTAACCAAACCCACGTCGTTTCTGAAACTAGGGCACAGGAGAGAAACGGGAACAGCAGAATTGTCCCCAAATAGAACTGTGGCTCATCTGGTTCCAGGGCCTCCGGGAACACCTGGCAGGGGTGGGGGTGGGGAGGGCAGGTGGCTGCTCCCGAAGCTGTGAAAGGAAATCTAAAGTTTGGAGGGTGGGGAGGTCGAAGTCGGCACTGACACCCTGCCCACCTCCCTCAGGGTTGGTCCAAATCCTTGAAGGTGGGGGGTCCTCTCCCACTTTCCCCTACCCACCCATGGGGTGCTTCCTAAACCGTCCCACCTCCCAGCCTTTGCTCAGCCGGGTCCTCTGCCTAGAATGCTGCTGCTAGTCAGAATCCTGCCAATCCTGTAACCATAGCCACGGACTGGGCACTTTCTATAAGCCCGACATGGGCAGGCATCTGGGGGGGATGAGGCTTATCATATCTTCCCAACAGTCCTGTGAGGAAAAGACTCCTGCCCCCATCTCACAGATAAGGAAACTGAGGCTCAAAAAGAGAAGCCATTTGCCCAGGACACAGAGCAGAGGAGGCAGGTGGACCAGGTGATGTGGTGGGACCTGGGTGGTGGCAGCCAGAGGGCACCCAGAAGGCCTGGCAGGGCCTGGTTCAGCTTCCTAGGCAGGCCCAGCCTTGGTGACTTGGCGTAACTCAGGGCCAGAGAACACAGGGCACAGCCCCACAGGGCACAGGGGACAGAACAAGAGCCCCTACATCCCTCTGAGCCCCACCCTAGGGTGGCTGAGGACTGAGAAGCCACATTGGTACAAAGTGATGGAACTATCTCCCCCCAGATATGCACAGACCCACTGCACAGATGAGAAAACTGAGTCCTGGAAGGGGACAGTTTCCCCATCTGGAAAGTGAGATGTGCCACAGGAACCTTCTGGCTGTGACGTCCCCCTGTGGCCTGGTGGATGTTATTTCCTTTCTCTGGGTCTCAGTTTTCTTATGTGAAGAGTGGGGCTGTGATTCCCTTCCTCCCCAGGTTGAAACAAATTATAAAACAGCTAACATTTATTGAGCGTTTACTACATGCTGGCATTGCTCAGACCATCACGCATAGTGTCACACTCGATCCTTAGAACAAGTCTGTGATGTGGATACTGCCATCAGCCCTGTTTTTCAAATGGAGAAACTGAGGCAGAGAGAGGTGAGCTCACTCACCAAAGTCACACAGCTAATATGGAGGTAGAGGAGAAACCCGCGGGGCTAGCGGCGGGGTGGCTTCCCAGAGGAGGCTCCTGGCCTTCACGCTGCCCAGAGAGGAGCGGTGGGGAGGGGCTGGAGGAGGGGTCAGGGATCAGGCAGGAGGCAGAGTGGGGTTCAGCCCAGAGGAGGCAGGGCAGGCCTGCGGTACTGAGGAGGCCCGGGGTCCAAATCCATGCCCTGGGTGGCTTGGGCAAGCCTTTTTGCTCCTCTGTGCCTCAGTTTCCTCTTTGGTAAAATGGGGCCAGAACTGCTGCCTCGCAGGGATGCTGTGGGGGGACCAGACACAGCCAGTCGCCTGGCACTGGGCAAGGGCTCAACTGTGTGCTCAAGGGACGGATGACAATGGAAGGAATCCTCAGGGCTGGGCCACTGGGCTCACTGTTCCTTTAGGATCCGGGTGGTATCTGACTCTCCACTCTGAAGGGGTGGGAAGGGGGGCACAACCTGCCTCTTCTCTAATTCCTAGACGGAACCCTCCCAGCTCTGCCAGCTTTCCAGGCTGTGTGGCCTCAGACAAATCACTTCACCTCTCTGAACTTCCGGATCTTCCTTTTGATGATAAGTCGAGGCTTCCACAGGGCTCTGAAAGAGGAGTTCCTCACTGGAAGGACTAAGGGCTTATGCGGGGAGGGTGGTTCAGTTCCACCTGCCCAGACAGAGAGAGTAGTGTCTGATGCCATCCCTTGAGGCCTCAGTTTCTTCATCTGCCAAATGAAGATTTTTTTTTTTTTTTTTTTTTTTTTGCCATGCTGCGTGGCTTATGGGATCTTAGTTCCCCAACCAGGGATCGAACCCGCACCCCCTACAATGGAAGCACAGAGTCCTAACCACTGGAGCGCCAGGGAATTCCCCAAATGAAGATTTTTTTTTTTTTTTTTTTTTTTTTTTTTTTTTTTTTTGCGCTATGCGGGCCTCTCACTGTTGTGGCCTCTCCCGTTGTGGAGCGCAGGCTCCGGACGCGCAGGCTCAGCGGCCATGGCTCACGGGCCCAGCCGCTCCGCGGCATGTGGGATCTTCCCGGACCAGGGCACGAACCCGTGTCTCCTGCACCGGCAGGCGGATTCTCAACCACTGCGCCACCAGGGAAGCCCGCCCAAATGAAGATTTTGATGATGGTCTGTCGCCCTCCCAGCCCTGCTGCGGATGGCCAGAGGTGATTGAGGAAAGCGCTTTGTAAACTGTAAAGTGTGGCACCCTTGTGAGTGATGACTATCACTGTACTCCCTTAGAGGCAAAAAGAATCCTATGACTTGCCATCTAAGGCAGAATATGCTAGAGCCATGAGGGAGGGCAGAGAATGGGCAAGGCAGGTGCAGAGGAGGGGAGCGTGGAAAGTATGGACTTGGGTTGGGGCAGAGAGGGTGGTCAGCAAAAGCTTTCCGGAGACAGAGGCATCTTAGTCATGATGGGTGTGGAGAGGGAGGGCATACCAGGCAACAGGACCCACAGGGTAAAGCATGGATGCTGGAAAACCCGGGGCCAGCAGGAAGGCAGCTGATGGTTCAGAAAGGCTAACGGGTCACCTGAGTGAAAGGGAAGTGTGGGAGGTGATAGGGTGAAGCAGAGGGAAGAGCTCGGCCCAGACCACCAGCATCTCCAGGGGCCCTTGCTGGGGACCTTCGCTAAACCACAAGAGCAGTAACAGCCCCTGCCTCCAGGCCACGTGGGCAAACACACAAAGCACCCAGTGCTCAAACGGCAGCCACCTTCAGAGAGATGGACCCATTTAGTGAGTGGGCCTTGAATGCCGGGGCTCAGGGCACTAGGAGGCCTTGACAAGCCACAGGAGGGCAAGGGCTGAGGCGGGAGGTGGGCTCAGGGAGGCTGGCTGGCGTTGGCGGCTTCCAGTAGGTCCAGCCACCAAACTTGTCTGTCTCTAGTTAACCTCCCCCGCAGCCCCAGCCCATAGGACTAGCCTGGACACAGGTGTCCAGTCTCAGCCCTGGTGTCCCTGGATCAATTGACCTGCAGAGACCCAGAATTCCTGCCTCGTCAGGGAATTAATTACCTTCATAATGACAGGCACTCAGAAATCGTAAACATTTACTGTGCGGGGTCCTGCACCGGAGCAGACACAAATTCGCTCAGCTGACCCTCACGCCACTTTGTCAAAGCTGTACTGGCCTTGTCATCCCCACTTCAGAGATGGGGAGACTCAGGCTCAGAGCAACCATTTTCCCACAATCACACATAGCAAAAAAGTGGCAGAGCCAGGACTCAAACCAGAACCAATTCGCTCCAAAGGTCTGGCTACTTCCACTCCCTTTAGTCCATAAGCATCCATGGAGCACCCATTATGCGCCAATCCTGGAAGCTGGGGGATCCCTGCAAGATCCCAGTCCTCCAGATCTGAGTGGAGATCCACCAGCCGGAGGCGGAAGCCCAGAAAGCCAGGATCACCTGTCCACCCAGCAACACATCCACCCTCTACCCAAGGAAAGAGCTCAGCCAAGCTGAGTGCACACCCAGTGGGACTCAGATGCCTCACATCAACCAGAAGCCAGAAGTCTGGGCTCACATCTCACTCCGCTGGGTGATTGTGGCCCCAGCCCTTGGCCTCTCTGAGCCTCATTTCCCTCTTCTGTGTAATAGAAACAAAAATTCCACCCACCCCAGGGATGGGACAAAGAATGGAATAAGTCACCTTGCTATGACCTGGCCAGAGAGGGCACAAGTGAGGACATCGACATCAGACAGAGTAAAAGTCAAGGCCACAAATTTGGATAAAGCAGCGGGAGAAAAGATAATCAGACCTTGACAAGGAGGCTGAGCTTCCCGACACCACCCTAACCCCAACTTCCATCCCCCGGCCGGGAGACCACCTGTGCCGGCCTCACAGCCCAGCAGGTCTGAGGACTCCAAGGACCCATCCCCACAGTCTCTCAACAGCCCTTCACAGCCCCGCTGACATCGCCAGGCTCACACGGCATCAAAGAGGACTCAGCCAGGCCAGCCCCTGGAGAAACCCGGCTAGGATCCCTGTTGCAGAGCCTCAGGAGGGAAGATCCCATGCCGGACAGATGAAGAAACTGAGGACCAGAGGAGGAAAGGACGTGGGCAAGATCACCTGGCTTCTTCTCCTCTCTTGCTTCTCATTTTATTCTGGAACTTCTCTGGGTAGTTTCAAGAGGAGGGGAGGTTCTGGGGTTCAGGTTGGAGGGGAAGTCACTTGCTCAAGGTCCCACAGAAAGGGGTGGGGAAATCAGGGTTCTAGCTTCCACCTCTGGGATCTTCCCCAATCATCTACTCCTTGACTCAGGCCCCCATCCCCTGCATTGTATTGTGGGAAGGAACAGGCTGGCTGGGTGGGGAGAGCCCTGGATGAAAAGATAGGAGATGTGCATTTTTCTCCCTGCTTGGACAATATGTCCTGGATCTTTCTGGCCTCAATTCCCCCATCTGTGAAAAGAGAAGGTCAGAATAGATCAGGAATGACAAACTCATGGCACACATACAATGATGTCTAATCCTCTGCCTGGAGCAGACATTACTAATCTATCACAGCACTCTTTACCATGAAGCCAAGACTGGATCTCAGAAGGTTTTTCAACACAGCAGTCTAGGTCTGGGTTAGGCCTAACCCTAACCCGAACCCTAACCTTAACCCTAACCCTAACCCTAACCCTGGGCCATCCCTAGACTGGGTAATATCTGAGTCCCCGCAAGGGAGGGGAAGGGGGAAAGAAAGATGTAACATTTACTGGGCATCTAATAGTTTCAAGCTGCTGGGAGACATTCTCTGATTTAATCCTCACAAGGGAGGTGTGCAGAAGCTGAGGTTCAGAGAAGCTGAGTGATTTGCCTTTGGATAGACAGCTGGGAACAGGGCCTTGAACACAGGGGAGGTACCTACTGGGTCACCCACCCCAGGAACAGTGATGCAGAGCCAGCTACCAGGTGAGAGCCTAAGGTACAGCTTCACCCCATCCTCGTTTTGGCCGTACTAAGTGCAACCTCCATGCCCATTTTACAGCTTCAGAAACTGAGTCACAGGAAGGGGGTGTCAGCTGCCAGAAAACAATAGACTCGAGCAGGTGTCTGGCTGTTCCCCACCCGTATCTATCGAGCTAACGTGTGCTAAACGCTTTACTTCAGTCCCCTTGGGACATCCTGGGAGCCATGACTCATACTACCCCACTTAATAGATGAGGAAACTGAGATGCCCCCAAAGGAAGGGGCCCCCACCCCTCTAGGGGCTCGAGTGGAAACCAGAGTGGTTTACCCTGGAGATAAGGTGGTAGGAGCAATGGAGGGGAAGTAAAGGGCTGGGAGAACCCAAAGGGAGATAGAGGCTCAGGGGCCACACAACTCAAGCAGGAAATGAGGCTCTGGTCAAAAAGCCCAGGGCAGGGGGGTGGAGGCCTCTGAAGGGGCTGTAAGGCCTGCAGAGACACAGGAGGCCCAGCCCTGGACTAGGAGCCCAGAGCCCCACAGCCTAGGTGCGGCCCTGTCACTTGGCAACTGGGAGACCCTAACAAGTGTCTTCCCACTCTGGGTCTTAGAATTTACATGTGGAAAATGGGGCTAATCTCACCAAAGGCAAGCTTTCAAGAAGTTGGGATGCGCGACACCAGCAGAACCCTCCCAGTTCAGCCTCCTCACACACAGAGGGCAAGGCAGGACTCAAGTCACTCAGTATACAGGTGGCCTTGGCCGTCAGCATCCTTTCCTAGACCAGCACCTTCCGAATCAGTGGGAATCATCCACTCAAAGCCTTCACCGGACAGCTGGGGAGGCCAGACCTATTGGACGAACTGACTTGCCCAGTGTCACACCATACAAGGCAGGTCCCATTTCCTGAGCACCTGCTGGCTTCAGGCAATGGGCATTGGGCCCTCGTTTAACCCTCACCTGATAGGAAGATATTTACTGTTCCCATTTTCAAGACAAGGAAGCTAAGTCTCAGAAAGATAGAATGACCCAAAGACACACAGCAGGCAGGCACGGTCAGAACTTGAACGCAAGCCTGTCTGAGTCCTGAGCCCTTACCCTACCTTTGTCTCCATCTCCCCAGCCAACCCCTCCCTGCTCCCCACCTCACTCCCATCTTCCAGCCACCCTGCGTGGCACTGCCCCAACCCCTGACGCTCACCCTCTCCTGCCTTCCTGCTACCGAACTCCTACTCTACTTTCAAAGCCCAGCCTCAAATGCCTCCTCCTCTTGATATCTGATCTAGGCCCTCACAGAATACCTGGAGTCCAGCCCACATATCGTTTTCCACCAGGCGCCTTGGTCACCTCTGCACCCCTGGTCTCCAACACGGGGCTGTTAACACCGGGGACACCAATCAGCCCCCTGTGGGAAGATGAAGGCCAAGCTCCACCTCAAGGCCCATATGGCCCCACATGGCCCAGTCCTGCTGACAACACCCACTCCCCTTAATTTTCTATGCTCCAGACTCACAGGCTTTCTCATTGTTTCTCCATAACAGAACAGGCTTCCCCACCTCAGGACATTTGCATGTGGAGTTCCCTCCTCCTGGTAAGCCCTACCCCTAGCTCCATGCCTGGCCAACTCCTCCATGTTTCCTTCGAGATTCCTCTGCACCCCACGCCTCTCCCTCTGAGCCCTTATCACATCTGTGATTATATATTAATTTATTTGGCAACCTGTTTGCTACTTGACTCATCCTCTAGACTTAAATTTCTGGGCAGCCAGGGACCTGTTCACAATTCCCCAGCAAGGATCCACCCAGGCTGACCACTCCCCACAACCCCAGGGGCCCTGGGATGCGTCTGAGCTGAAGGGAAGAAAGAGCACTATGGCCCTTCTTCATTGAGGAGACTGCTGCTCCCTCCTGTCACCACCTCCTGGAAGCCTCCTGAGGCCTCCCACAGCTCCCACTGCTAGAACCCATCACCACGCTGCTCAGCCCAAGTTCAAAGCTCCTAGAACATTGTAGGCGCTCAATACAGGGCCATCGATGCTTGTATCTCGGCAGGTTTGGGGAAACGGGGTCAGTTGAGGACCAGGGGATGGGCGGTCTGTCAACAGGCCACTGAGCCATCTCCTCCCTGGCTCCTGGGGCCTGGGGGAGCTAGACAAGCCCCCCTCCCCACCCCGCCAACCCCAGGTCACAATCAGGGAAGAAGCCAAAGCAGGAACTAGCTATGAGCTGGGGATACTTCCTGCTCTGGGAAGAAGCTAGGGGAGGAGAGGAGAGAGCTGGGGGGCCTTAAGCTAAGCCTTAAAGAGCAAGAGCAGACAAGCAGCTCTTAGAGGAAAGGGCACTCCCAGCGGGAACACCTTCAGGAGCAAAGGCCCAGGGGCCACACAGGAGGGCCGAGGCAGGCAGTCAGCTGAAAGAGGTGACACACTGTAAATCATTTCCCTGGGTGGAAAGACCACATCACCAAAAGGGCCTCGTGGCTTACACCCAATCACTCACCCATCAGTGGAGTCTTTTCCAACACTGTCTCGTGCCTGGTCCCATACTGGGAAACCCCAGTTCCCCCATCACTGGAAGGGTGCAAGGGCAGCCAGACCAGGGACTCTGAGGTCTAGGCTCTCATTCCAGCTTCAAACTGTGTGGCTTGGTCAAGTCACTTCCCCTCTCTGAGCCTCAGTTTCTTCACCAGCAAAATGGAGATACACAAGAGTCCCTGCCTCATAGGAGGTGCTCAGTAGACGTTAGCAGCTATCATTATCATGGGCCCATTTTATACTTAACAAAACTGAGGCCAGAGGGAGTAGTGAGTTGTCTCAGGTCACACAGCTGCTGGGTGGCAAGACTGTGCCGGGGCTGTTTCTTTCTCGAGGGTTAGGAGGTGGCTTTTGGGGCACCAATCCACCCCCCTAGGACCAGCCATGTCACCTCCCACCCATCTTTTTTAGGCAACTCATCCAGTGAAGTGCTCATTTATTGAACACCTACCACATGCTAAGCCCCTCCCTGCAGAAGTGCCTACAGTCTTCCCCTGAGGATCCCCACTGCACACATGTGGACTCAGAGGGGTGGTCCCTTGGCCCAGGTCACCCAGTGAGACGAGAAACCTAGGTCTTGTCTCCCCAGCCAGGAGGCCAAGATGAGGGTCAGCAACAGGACCAGCCTGGTCCATTCTTGAAATCGTCTGGTCTCAGCTGCACTATGGCTGGGCCTGGACTCACCCCAGGTGACCCAGAGAGCACTGTCCCAATCGGACAGAGTTCCTGAAGCCTGGGAAGCTTCACCCAGGGCCATGCACGGGCTCCATGCACTCTCAAGTCTGCCTGAAGGCCCCAGAGGCTGAACTGCTACCCCACAGGTGAACCCCTTCTGTTCACCCCATCCTTCCACCAGCCCAGTAAGCCCAGCCAGGCCCACAGCGGGGCCTGATGAGGACTCCTAGTTCAGAGAGGGCAGGCAGTTGTTTGAGGACACACAGCAGGGCAAGTAAGTGGTGGCCCCTGTCGGGACTCAAACCCACCACCAAGCCCAGCCCAGGCGGACAAATGGACCCAGCCTGGTGGCGAAATCCCAAAACTTTTGCCAACTTCTGAGCAGACAGGCGGCTGGGCCTGTCGAGAGGCGAGGCTGGGGGCTGTGGGCAGCAGGGACCAAGCACAGTTTGGCCAGTCCCTTCCAGGCCGGCAGCACCAGGCCCTACCCGAGGCCCCACGAGGACAGGGCGATCCTGGTGCGCCGGCCTGCCACCCCCAACCCGGCGCCCCCAGGCCCACCCTGCCCGTCCCCTCTCCACCCCCCCCATCCAGGGCTGGGGGCGCCAGGCCGGGCAGCCGCGGCCAGAGGCGGCGCCGACTGGCTCAGATTTCAGATTTGGCCTAGACCTGGCCCGGGGGCTCAGGCCCGGCTCGCTGCTTGCTCTCAGGGGGCCCGTAGAGGGACGGTGAGCCGGAGGGGGTCCCCGCGAGGACCGGACTCCTACGCCCCCCCACCCAGCCCCCTCCCCCCGCGGCATCACAACAAAAGGCCGCGCCAGACAAGTCCCAGTGCGCCCGCCCTGCGCTCCCGGATCGCTGCTCGGCCCGGGGGTGGGTAGGGGTTGGAGGGGGGGCCAGGAGCCCCCGCGGCCCGGCGATCCGACGCCAGGGTCGTCCCCGGGCGGGGGCTCCCTCACGCGGGCCGGGACTGGGGGCCGGCGGAGGGTCGGGGGTCTCTCACCTGGGCCGGCGGGCAGGCGGACGCACCGGCAGACAGACGCACCGGAGGACCGGCCGCCGGACGGCCAGGGGTTCGGGCACACGGCGGCCTGGCCGCTCCGGCTCCCAGGCCGGAATGGATTCCGGGCCGGGAGAGACAGATCGAGAGAGAAAGGGAGGAGGAGGAGGAGGAGGAGGCGGCCTGGGGAGGGGAAGAGGAGGGAGGGAGCGCGAGAGCAGGGAGGAGGGGCCCGGCAAGCCGCCGGGAGGAGGAGGAAGGAGGAAGCGCGCCGGGACAGTTCCCCGCCGGTAACCTGGGAGAGACCCGTGCGCGGCCTCCCCACGCCAAGGGTCCCGGCGGGCCCGGGAATGGGGGCGGAGGTACAGGGCACAGAAGCCCCGCCCCCACCCCGCCCTGAGAGCGCTCCCTACTCTTCGGGGCACCCATCAGCCCTCAAGCCAAAATGCCCTCCCTAACTCCCCCCCAGCCCACCCACCCCATTTACCCCAAATCTACCTCTCCCGAAATTATTAATAATAATCAACAGCAGCACTGATGGAGCGCTCACTTCTTGCCAGGTGCCAGGCTAAGCGGTTCAGGTCAGTTTTAGGATCTATTCCTACCAACCAACTGGGCTAGGCGGGCCAACGATTATCCCCATTTTACAGATGAAGAAACTGAGGCACAGAGAAGGGAGTCACCTGACAAGAACCAGGCCTTAGACCCTGGCCTTGACCTGAGTTTCCCAAAGTGGGGACTGAAGCAGGAAGGATGGTGTGGTAAAGAGCAACATTTATCTAAATAGATATGCATTCATTTTTTTTTTTTTTTTTTTTTTTTTTTTTTTGTGGTATGCGGGCCTCACTGTTGTGGCCTCTCCCGTTGCGGAGCATAGGCTCCGGACGCGCAGGCTCAGCGGCCATGGCTCACGGGCCCAGCCGCTCCGCGGCATGTGGGATCTTCCCAGTCCGGGGCACGAACCCGTGTCCCCTGCATCGGCAGGCGGATTCTCAACCACTGCGCCACCAGGGAAGCCCGGCATTCATTTTAATGTGCATCAGAAAAAAGAATAACTAAGGCAGCCCATCCTAAGTCAGCAAGTTCCAGATACTCCTGCTTAGGAGGGGGCTGAAGCAGGTATTTAGTGGCATTTACACTTCCAAGTAGATAAGGAGGCTGAGTACATCTGGACACAGGAGGCAGGGAGTGCAGCGGAGAAAGGAGGGGACATTGAGGAAATGCTGGTTTAGCCACAAAACCTCCCCGCACCACTATCTGACCCCTCCCCCCACTCCCACCATCTCCCGACCCAGGCTTCAGGACTGCCCTATTGGAGGGGGCTGCCCCACCCTTGGCTCTTCACATGTCCTCCTGGAAGTACAGCACAGGGGAAGGTGAGCCTGAATCCAGCTTTAGATGCCACCATCTGCCTCTACTTTCCTTCTCTGAAAGTTCTCCCATATCACAGATGGGAAAGTAAGGCCCAGCTGGGCCAAATGGTACCAGCCTGGGCTTCTCCTGAAAGGAGCTGGGAGGGGAACCCTAGAATATGAGAGGCAAAGACCTCAGGGTACAATACAGTATCCAGGAGACCAGGAATGAGCAAGGCCTTAATCCAGACTGATCTGAGTTCAAATCTAGACTAGTTGTCCACCCACTGTACCTTGTACAAGTCCATCAACTTTCCCAGCCCAGGTCCCCTCAACTATGATACAGGAGTGAACATGGCCACAGAGGACTCCTGGGAAAGTTAAAACTGACAAGGGTGAGGGTGACCGAGGTTGTGTTCAACGAAGCGTAGCTCTTATGGTTGGTAAACTGAGGCCAGAGGGGGAAAGGGCTGCTTGAAGCCCCACAGCAAGTCAGCAGCAGAGCCAGCACCAGAAGCCAGCCTGGGCTGGTGAAATGGCTGCACATATTTGCAAGGCTGGCTTAAAGATTAACTGCAGCTTCCCGGGATACTGGGCGGGGCCCCTAGCTGGAGGAGCAGGTTTCTCAGCTCCCATTCACTCCTCAGACAGGCCTGAAGGCCTTTACTGGAGGCCTGGGCTAGGGGTGGGATGTTCATCCAGTGGTGTGCTGGAGCTGGCTCTTCTGACAGACTGTGTTCATCTCTTCCCAACTCCAAGTTCAATGATGTCATGTTGGTACCTTGGCATCAGCCATGGTGGAAGTACTAACACCTTGGAAATCAGCAAACACTACAAATCAAGGCTTTTTTCCTTCCGGAAAGCTAGTTGTTAAATATTTACTGGCATATCACTAGATTCATCCCCAGGAGTTCAGCTGAAAGTTCTGAGCTTCTTCTAGAGCTGGGATGACAGAGGGCTTAAAAGCACAGACTTGGGACCCACAGACCTGGGTTCAAGTCCCATCTCTGCCCCTTTGTGGATATGTGACCTTGAGCAGGCCATTTCTCTGAGCCTCACTATGCCAACCTGAAAAATGGGCTAAAGATAGTGCTCGTCTCAGAAGGCTCACGTGAGGATGAAATGAAGTAACGTACGCCCAGTATGTCTGAGCCTTTTTCATACCCTACACGCTCTCTTGGAGGAGTGGGGGCAGCTGGGACACATCTTGGCCCTATGAGCACAGATGCAGCCTTCCACCTGGAGCCACCACTGGCTCGGCTCAGCAGCTGAGGTTCTCAGGAGGTCGTTCAGGAGGATGTGGCCAGCACAGTGGTTTCATGATTGAGCGTTGGAAGAGTTCGTTATTTTCAACCACCCCTCTGGGCCTTCACTCAGGCTGTTAACCCCTACCAGGAATGCTTCCCCCACACCTCTAGCTGCCCAGCCCTCCCTGTCCATCAGGGTCCTAAGTAAGTGCCACCTCCTCCAAGACATGCTTCCTGACAAACCTCTGATAGAGACACACCCCAAGCCATTCAGGGTGCACCTGTCCCCACCCAGAGGGCAGGGACTATGGCCTGGCCCATGCCTGGCACAGGGCAGGCACTGCCCGGTTGGCCAGAGAGAGCACTCGGCCTAGGGATCCACATACAAGAGTTCCAACTCTTCCATTCATCGACTCTGTGACCCCACCCTCTCCGAGCCTCAATTTACTCATCAGTAAAGTGGGAGCAACGATCCTACCACCTTCCAGAATTATGTAGATGCAAGAGTTGACAGTCTGGCCTGGTGGATCAGTAAGGGACTCTTGGTGCATTATTTTGCTTAAAAGATAGTTAGTAAAACAGAAACTCATTGCTTAATACCTATAAATCATTCATCATCATTAATGGACAGCAAACACTTATTGACCACCGATGGTATACACAGTTTGAGCCAGGCCTGGAACGCCAAGAGGGATAATTTCCCAACCCAAAACACCCAGCAAATGACAGATGCTATTGATGTCAACATTGTGGAGATGGTGAGCACCAGCTGTATACAGTTCTCTGTCTCTGGAAACCTCCTCTCCCCTCCCTCCCCCCACTTGGGTCAAAGCCACAACTGAGGGCAGGATGGAGCACGGGGGGGCGGGGGGGGGGTGAGGCCTGGCCCGCCACAGCTGGAAGCAAACCTGTGGCGAGAGCTTTCCCATGCCACGGGATCAGGGGCACCGCCTGCGCCTCAGCCAGGGCCCTGGTGGCTCTGGCTCCCACCCACCCTGAGCCCAGCTCATCCTTGGAAAGCAACTGGGAAGCTGACCCATCACAGGCACTGGGTGGGAAATTCCAGACCAGCCCTGTCATTCCCCAGATGGTTTGCTGTGAGTTGTCTATTCGAAGAACTGGGCTCAGGGCTACAGGATAAGGTGGAAAAGTGGGCAGGCTCTGGCTTGAGGCTGTGGAATGGGCTTGGCACCTCTCATGGCACTGCACTTTACAGTTTACACAGAGATGCCCAGTGCCTCAGTGCATCAGCCTGATCTGGCCCTTGCCAACTGCTCAGGCTTCGCTTGCGAGCCCTGGTCCCCTTCCCTCCTAGTCAAGCCTGCTTCCCTGCTGTCACTCCATCACAGAAACTTATTCCGCCCTGAGGCCTCTGCACTGGTCCCCCTGCCTGGAATGCTCTCCACCCACCAGCCCCTGGCTAAGCCTTACTCTTCCTTCCGCTGCTCAGTCAATATTTACTGAGCATCTACTATGTGCTAGGGTCTGTGCGATATGCTAGGGATACAGCAGTGAACAAACCAGATCTGGTGTCTGCCTTGGATTTGCTCACAGCCTGGAGCAGCAGGGAAGAGTAACAGTGGGGCAGGCACAAGCATCGGGGTCTGGTGGGGCCCGGAGGAAGGGGTTCTAACTCGGCACGTGTGTTGGCGTAGGGGGGCTGGTGAAAGAAAGAGGTCATCTATGGAGAGTAAAGAAGCCGGAGGAAGAAGTTGCAGGTGAAAATGGGACAAAAGAGAAGGTGTTCTGGGCGGGGGAACAGCATGAGCAAAGGCACAGAGGTCAAAAACACTGCTGTGTCTGGAACCATGACGAGGCAATACTAACGGGGCACAACGTGATGGGGGGGCTGGGGTCAGGGAAGGGAGGCGGGAAGGGAGGCTGGGGGGAGCTCTGAAGATCCTTGAATGGCAGGCTTGGCTTCTGTCCTGGAGGCAGTGGGGAGCCATGGAGGGCTGTGAACAGAGAAGGGCCTGGGGAGAGGTGCTGTCACTGAGTTGGGGGCAGATTGAGGGGCAGGGAGGAGCAGTCTGGAGGCCTCTGGGCTGATGGCAACCACAGCTGAGGACCAGCAGAGGTGGCGCCCCCGGCTTACATCAGTGTGTGTGCATTTACATCGGTGTGTGTGCGTTTAAGTCAGAGTGTGTGCATTTACATCGGAGTGTGTGCATTTACATCGGAGTGTGTGCATGGGCACCTACCTGTGACCCAAGGAGCAAGGCCAAACTGGCCCGAAGGCCTAAGACACAGGACGCTAGGGAAGCATCCCCAGCCCCATGAGAGTCGAAAGGAGCTGGCAGCAAATGAGCATGTGCTTCCTCAGAGGCCGGCCTCCGGCAGGGGTGCTCAGCTGCCAGCAGGTTCCTCCAGCATCCTTCCACCTCCGGGGAAAGGATGGAGACAGTGGGCACCTGAGCAGGTGGAGCCCCAGTGATAACAAACAAATGACAGTGTTGACCTCTGAGTGTCGCCACACACACTCACCTTCTGGGGCTGTACGGCCGATTCACAGATGGGAAACACGTGCTGTTCAAACATTTTTCTCAGCTGGGAGTCTGGAGACAAAACAGGGGAGTGTCACAGGAGGAAAAGCCCTGTCCACGCGAAAATGGGGGAGACACCTGGCTGCCCCCCCAAGAAACTCAGCCATTCATCACATCACTCCCCTCAGGCCACAGTAGAGACCCAGAGAGGGACAGACACTCTC
Organism: Kogia breviceps; assembly: GCF_026419965.1. NCBI lineage: Eukaryota > Metazoa > Chordata > Mammalia > Artiodactyla > Physeteridae > Kogia > Kogia breviceps. The sequence continues at coordinate 21,859,443 of NC_081323.1, forward strand.
CCAAGGTCACACAGAGAGTCACCGGCAAACAGAGCCAGCCCCCACTCCAGCCCAGGCCTCCTTCCGCCATATCTCAGAATGTTTGTGAGAAAGGATAAAAGGAGCCAGGGCCCTTGATCTGCCAGGCCTGGCAGGAGGGCAGAGGGCAGGGCGGAAATCTGCAGCCAGAGCTGTGACCCTACAGATCAGAGGGGGTTAGAAACCTGCTGAGCAGAGAGGAGACAGGTCTGCAACAGGAGGTCTTCAAAGAATGCTTGTAAAAATAATCATCATCGCAATAGCCCACAGTCACCGTGTGCGGAGCTTCCTGGGCAGGGCCCCGTTCTGGGGTCCATTGTAGCAAGGTGTTTGTTCTTCACAGCACTACAATGTAGGAGCTATTGTTATCCCCATTGTACAGATGGAGAAAACTGAGGCTCAGCAAGACTGTGTGCCACGGCAAGGGAGGGCAGGACCTCAATTTCAAGCCTTCCTGAGTCTGGAGCTCAGGCTCTGTGGTCCTGTCCTGCCCAGACCTTGGATGTCTTTCACATCCAACAGGGAGAGGCAAGACCTACAGAGCCTGACCCAACCTCCGATCCCTCTCCCACCCTGAGCCTCTGCTTCCACCTCATGGAATGTCTCCATCTCCCACATTGCCCAGGCCTGTTGGGAAGATGGAATGAAGCAATGTTTTGTGGGAGTAGTTGAAAAGTAGATACTAAAGAAGAAAAAAATGCTAATACTATAATCCGCTCTCAAGGAGGGGTGCATAACTCCCAGCTCCTTAGGTGTGGGCTGCTCACAGCGACTTTCTTCCTTCCCAAGAGGACAGCATGGGTGGGTGGAGGGGTAACTTTACCTTGGAGAGAACCGACAAACACTGCCTCCGCCAGGTGGTCAAGGTCGACATCAACAGGGATAAGTCACTGTGATATGTACCCTTGATATGATGTGGTGAGCGTAGCACTTCACCTCTGTTGTCTTCCTCCCCAGAACCCATAATCCCAGTGTAATCACGAGAAGAACATCAGACACATTCCAGGAGAAAGATACTCTACAGAATAGCTGACCAGTTCTCCTCAAAACTGTCAAGGTCATCGAAAACAAGGAAAGTCTGAGAAATTGTCATAACCAAGAGGAGCCTAAGGATACACGATGATTAAATGTAATGTGGCATCCTGGGTGGGATCCTGGAACAGAGGAAGGACATTAGGGGAAAACTAAGGAACTCTGAATAAAGTATGGACATTAGTTAATAATAATACATCGATATTGGTTCATTAGTTCATTCATCGGTTCATTAGTAACAAATGAACCATATTGATGTAAGATGTTAGTTGTAGGGGAAATTGGTTGGGGGGTGGTATATGCCGTATCATGTTCTAGAGCAAAGGACAGAATTTTAGGACAGACAGGAAGCCAAGAGAGCTGTTGCTAAACATTTCCTTTTTTAAAAAATTTATTTATTTATTTAATTTGGGGGGGGCTGCGTCGGGTCTTTAGTTGCAGCACGCGAGATCTTTCGTTGTGGTGTGCGGGCTTCTGTCTAGTTGTGGTGCTCAGGATTCTTTCTACTTGTGGCATATGGGTTTTTTTCTTCTCTAGTTGTGGCACGAGTGCTCCAGAGCGCATGGGCTCTCTATTTGAGGTGTGAGGGCTCAGTAGTTGTGGCGCATGGGCTTAGTTGCCCCACGGCATGTGGGATCTTAGTTCCCCGGCTAGGGATTGAACCTACATCCCCTGCATTGGAAAGCTGATTCTTAACCACTGGGCCACCAGGAAAGTCCCTAAACATTTCCTTTTTTTTTTTTAACATCTTTATTGGAGTATAATTGCTTTACAATGGTGTGTTAGTTTCTGCTTTACAACAAAGTGAATCACATACATATACCTATGTTCCCTACATTTCCTTTTAAAGCTTGGGAAACTGAGGACTGGGGAATGAAGGGATTCGCCCAAGGTCATATGCAAGTTTGTGACAGCCTGAACTAGGATCCAGGGTTCTCAGTGTCACAGGTATTTATCAAATGCCTGCTGTATACAAGATACCAGTCTAGGTCCTCATCATGATGAAGGCAGGTTGAGAGGTTCAAAGATTTGTCCATGGGTCAGTACCTCCCCTGAGCCTGGTGTCCAGGGACACAGACCCTGCCCATTGAGGGCTCTCAAACCAGAAGGGGAAACAGGTGCTGAAACACTCTGAGCAGGAGAGCCAGAGAGCCATGAGCTTCCATGTCCAGAAGATGCGGCCCCACCATCTGCAACCCATGTGATCTTCCTAAGCCTCACTGTGCTGCTGGATGAAAAGGAGCTGGTGATGGAACCTTCTCTCAGTGATGCTGAGAGAATCCAATAAGGTGTCAGGGCTGTGAGGCATCCAGCACAGCGCCTTGGGCACTGTAAGTGCTCAATAAACAATGATTCTTTTTGTTTAAGGGCAGTCTGAGTGCTGGAGAGCTCAGAGAGGGAGCGATTTGTCAATCTGCTTTGGTGGGGATTTCTTGGGGGGCTTCCTAGATGAAGGACATCTGGGTTGGGTCTTGAAGGATGGAAAGGCGTTTGCCAGGCAGAGAGGATGTGGAAGCTGCAGCCCCGGCCTCCAGAGTTCACCAGCTGGTCTGGCAGAGAAGGAGATGCATCGGGCCGCTCTCCCAGGGCATTCCCACGCCAGGGGACTCGCCCATTTCTTAGCCTTGATGCCTCCTTCCCAGCCTCCCTGGGCTTTGGGGTTCACCATTGCCTGAGTCAAGGACAGAGGCAGCAGGGTATAGGCAAGGGCGGGGGCGGGCACCGGAGCCGACCAACTCCAGGACTGTCTGGAAATGAAACCCAGCCCTGCCTCCCACTCACCAGCTGAGTGTCGCTTATACAACTTCCTCCTTCTGTTTCTGTTCAGGAATTACCCGGGCAGGGCTCCATGCTGGTTGGGGGACTGCCCCAGATGCTGGGCCTGGAGCCTCCTGGGATCTGCTCTGGTCTCTCAAAGACTCATAGACACTTGGTCTCGTGTCCCATTCCTGCCCTCCAACATACACTTTCTCCTTCCCCGCTCCGTACATCTGCCCTTGCGGTATCGCCCACCATCTCTCCTCAGCTTTTGCAAACCCCGCTTGCCCTCCTCAGCCCATCCGCCACTCCTCCCGGAAGCCTTCTGCAGAGACCCCTCTTGGTCCTTGTATCCTCTCTACTCATTTATGCCTCCTGCATACCAGGCCCTGTGTCAGGGTCGGGGACGGTTGTAGCAGTGAGCAAGACTGAAACGGACCCTGTCCTTTGGAGCTGGGGCCTCTACCCTCTATGTCCTGTGCATCCTGCATGCTTTGTCCACCCCCTGGGTGGGGAATCGGAAGTCTGATGCAGCCTCTGTGGTCTTGGGCAAGTCCCTTCCCCTCTCTGGCCAGCGTAGTTTCCATAGCTGCTGAGGGAAGAGGTTCAATGTCATGTCCGGGGAGCCTTAAGAGACAGGCAGGAGGGATGGAAAGGATCGCCCCCACCCACCCCGCCGACTCCAATACAAAGCTTTCCTCTAAGTGGAAGAGGTAAAAGCATACACAGGACTTCAATTCATCAGAATATCTGGGTGGAAACGAACATGGGGGCCCGGGAAAGGGGACTTACCAGGTGGCCAAACAACATGGTTAAGAGCAACTATGGAGCCAGGGCTTTGAATCCTGCCTGGATAGCTCTGTGGCCTTTGGCAAGGCACTTGACCCCTCTCACCCTCACTGGTCTATTTGTAAACTGGGGATAACTGTACACATCTCCCTTGGTTGTTCAGTGATCAGCGTGACACGCACATGCTAGATGCTCAGTAAATGGATATTGTTATTGTTGTAATTATTATTATTTCTGGTGTAGCCAACCGAAGTTTCCATTAGAAAAGCGGAAAACTGTGACAGTCTTCAAATTAACAATGTACATCTATATGTTTTGCCCTGGAAAGAGTTCATGCTATACTAGTAAATTTAAATGTTATAGTATTAACAATGTAATCCCATTTCTGTTTTTAAAACAATGTGGGAGTAGGGAAAACAAAAGGATTAAACACTACCATGTTTCTAGCAGTTGTCCCGGAGATGGGGGGGGGGGGGGAGACTCACAGATGAGCTTAATAGTTTTTTCTTTTTTTTTTTTTTTTTTTTGCGGTATGCGGGCCTCTCACTGTCGCGGCCTCTCCCGTTGCGGAGCACAGGCTCCGGACGCGCAGGCCCAGCGGCCATGGCTCACGGGCTTAGTCGCTCCGCGGCATGTGGGATCCTCCCAGACTGGGGCACGAACCCATGTCCCCTGCATCGGCAGGCGGACCCTCAACCACTGCGCCACCAGGGAAGCCCAATAGATTTTTCTTTTGTGCTTGTCTTTATTCTTTAAGTTTTGGGAAATGAGGTCATGATACAGGGGCAATAGAAAGGGATAGAGATTATTTGTGACTCTGATCTGCTCCCTAACTGCTCTGGAGGCCCAATGCAAGGCCTGGTCATAGACTCCACAGCTCAGGGCTCCTGGGGGGCCAAAGTCCACGAGGGTGAGCTGGCCATGCACTTGGCCACCAACCCTCACCCCACCCCCTGCCCCAGGTGCCTCTGCCTGGGATCCTGGCCCTGCCTGATGAGAAAGAGACTCCCAGGGGAAGTGCCCACTTCTCTTCCATGACATCCTGGGGCTCTGCTCTTCCCCTTTCCCTCAACCTTGGCTCACCCTGTTTACATCCGCACACCCTTCCAGGATGGGGCAGAAGCAGGTAATGAGGAGGGGGGCTCCTCTGCCCGGGGCCTGGGTTTGGGGCCGAAGACACAGCCAGTAGTAGCCCAGGAGGAGCCCATAGTCTGATGACTCCCGCTCGACTTTACCTTAGTCGAGTTCTCCCAAAGCAGAGCCTGAGACCAGTACTCATTAGGGCAGTGATCCCAGAAGCTGCAGTGAGGGGACAGGAAGAGACAGGGAAGGAGAGAGGCCAATAAAGGAGGCTTAATCCAGGTCACTGCCAGAGGCAACAGGAGCTCCATTCCTCCGGGACCTCAAATGAGTTTCAACATGCCTCCCACAAATGCCCATCCTACGGGGCCTTTGTCCCCCACTCCTGACCCTCTTTGGCTTCAGGATGCCCGCAGGGCTGTTGAGTCCCTCACATTCCATAACCAAGCCTGCTCCCTGCCCCCAGAGAGCCAGAGGGAGACGATCTGAGAAGGGACTACCCACCCAGCCTCACCCCAGTCCCCCTCCCACGGCCTGGCCTCTCTCTAGAGCTCGGGGTCCATCTGTCCGTCATCCTCCAGACCTTTCCCCAGGACACTCTCCCAACCCCCATTCTGGCATCCTGGATACTCTACTTACCCTAAGCAGAGCCCGCCCTCTGTTCCCTAAGGCCGGCCCCCATCCTGGGTCCCAGGATGGAATAGCTCTTCCACCTTCTCAGAAACGCAGCACCCTCAGCCTCCTCAGACACCCACACACCCAAGACCGACTGCCTCTACCACCCCCTCCTTAACCGCCCCCTCCGTGGGTCCCTCCGCCATGCTCAGGTGGGCCTGGTGCATCCAGACACCAGCCTGGCCTCCTCCTGATCTCCTGGCCTCTGGTCTCCCCATCCCTGACTCATCCGCTAACAGCCTTCATGTTCCTCTTTCCAGGACACAGCTCTGGTCCTTCAGGGGCTCCCCTGTGACCTCAGGCCAAAGCCCATAAAGAAGGCCACAGAGGGCGGTACAGCCTCTCCACTGCTGTCTGCATCTTCCCCCAGGGCTGAATTCCTGGTCACTCCCCACCAGCAGCACTGTCTCACCTTTGCTCTTTATGCCACTTGGGATGTGTACCTCTCCCCACCTCTCCTCCCTGGTTAATCCTGTACATTCTTTGGCCCCTCCCCTGACACCCCCCCTCCCCAGGTCTGGGTCAAAGCTTCATGGACTCCCTCTGCACTTTTCACAGGGAATGTCAATTTTACCCATCCATTTCCCCCACTGCAGGCCAAGAACTCCAAGGGGGTGTAGTTTGGACCTGGGTCATCCTCATGCCACAGCACTGGCCCCATCAGGGCTTGACGCTGAATAGGTCCCATGCTTGTTGGGACAGGAATCTCAGGTCTGGATTCCCCAGGTCCACTGGAACAGTGCAAGGCCAGTCCCAGCCCCTGCCTGAGGCTAGCACATTCAATCAGTCTTCCAGAACAAGAACTGAGCCAGCCACCCTGCCCCAGGACACAGCCTGCATCTGGCCTCACCTTCTCCCCTCACCCCTGTCGGCTCATGAAGGGACTCAGGGGGTTTGGGATCCTAGCAGGAGCCAGGAAGGAAGCCAGCCCCGGTGCTGGCCCAGGCCTCAGCGGCCCCTGGGACCATGGTCCCTGGCTGAGACCTCTCCCATCCAGATGGTTGGGTCTGGGGAAGTCACCTCCCCCCAACCTCAATTTGAACCAGACCTCTTGCCGCCTCTTGAGATTTGTGGTCTATCCTCGACTTCCACCACAGCTACCTCCCAATAATTAAACGTATTTAATCATCCAATAGGTAAACGAGCTCCCTGGCCCTTGAGCTAGCTCCCCTGCCGTCTTCTCATTCCTGGAGGTTCTGGCATCTGTATTTCCAGGACCTTGGTGCAGGGCCATTTGACTCAGTTCAACTCAGCAAACACTGTGGAGCACTGTCCGCAGCAGGTGACAGGGCCAGCCTCCCTCCCGCCTGCACCCTGAGCCAGGGGGAGGGGGAGGAGTCCATCACCAGCCAGGCCCCTCTACCTGCCAGGCACAAGAAACTCAAGGCCCAGAGAGGGTGAGAAACTTCCCCAAGGTCACAGAGCCCAGGGGTGGAGATCTGGTTAGGGTCTTGGGAGTTGATGAAATATTTACCATCTTGTGGGTACACACTGGCTGATAAAATACACACAGCTCCCACCTTCGTGAAGTTCACAGGTTGGTGTGAGGGGTGGTGGATAATCCAGGGAACAAACCTGTTGATTCAGAAAGGCAGACTGTCCTGCCTGCTAGGATGGGAGGAAGCCCGGGATGTGATGTGGAAGAGTGGGGACCACTGAGGACAGGAGGTCAGGGAGGGCTTCTCGGAGGAGATGAATTTGAGCTGAAGTTTGAAGGATAAAAAGAGTGGCCATACAAGGATCTGGGGGGAAGAACTTTCAGGCAAAAGTTCTGAGGTGAGAACAGGCTTGTCTGGGTGGAAGAGTGGTGCGGTGGGGGCAGTGGCGGGAGAGAATAGTGGGAGGTGAAGCTGGAGCCTGGAGCAGGGCCTGGAGCCTCCTGGGCTGTGGTGAGAGCCTTGAACTTTACTTAAATGCACTGGGAAGCCTGTAGATGTTAAGCAAGAGGGGCGACAAAATTTGATGTATGTTTTTGAAATATCCCTCTGGCAGCTGCCTGGAGGGAGATTAAAGGGGGGCAGGTAGAAGCAGGGAGGTCAGCAAGGAGGCTGGGACACCTCCAGGAGGGGATGAAGGAGGCCTAGCCCAGGCAGGGGAGGTGGCGGGGAGAGCATGATTCAAGTGCATTTGAAGGAAGCACCCACCGTCCTTGCTTGGATCGGGAGCGTGGGCGCACACAGAGGGCGGAATCGAGATTAATTCCCAGGCTTTTGGTTTGAGTGGAGGGAGTTGCCATTTGCTGAGATGGGTAGGAGCCCGCTGAGGGCAAAAAGTCACGAGTTCAGTTTTGGCTGAATTATGTTGGAGAAACCTTTTCGGTATCCATGGTAATGTTGAAAAACTTAATACTTCAGCCAATACTTATCGAACACAGTTTGCATCAGACACATTTAATCCCTTCATCAAGCCCTCAGAATAGGTGCCATTATTATGCCCATTTCACTGATGAGGAAACTGAAGCTTGGAGTAGGATGTTGTATACAGGATGAGAAGAAAGCCAGGCAGAGCCCCAAGGAGTGCTCACATCTAAAAGACTGCAGGGGGCTTCCCTGGTGGCGCAGTGGTTGAGAATCCGCCTGCCGATGCAGGGGTCACGGGTTCGTGCCCTGGTCCGGGAAGATCCCACATGCCGCGGAGCGACTAAGCCCGTGAGCCATGGCTGCTAGGCCTGCGCGTCCGGAGCCTGTGCTCCGCAATGGGAGAGGCCACAACAGTGAGAGGCCCGCATACCGCAAAAAAAAAAAAAAAAAAAAGACTGCAGGAGGAGGCCTCCGAAGGGAGTTCTGGGCTTCCTGGAAGGGGGTTCTCCTGGGTCAGCCTGATGTCACCAGGGGTCACATAAGAGAAGGCAGGGACAACAAAGTCTCCAGGGTATTGAGCCACAGAGCAGCTAGAGCTGCCCCTGGGCAGCACGGTGGCCGAGGAGTCGGGTTGGGGATGGCTGGATCACAAGAGGTCAGGAAGGAATGGGAGGGGAGGAGGTGGACAGAGCAAGTGTTCCCACACTTTCCAGCACTAAGCCTGGCTGGGAAGGGCAGAGAGAGACGGGAGCAGCTAACAGGGATCTGAGGGTCCTGGGATGCTTCCCTGGTCATCTGGGTTCAGGGACTCCAGCCATTTGCCCGAGAGATGGAGACCTCAGAATACCTTCCTTTTTGATATCGTCCAGCCAGCGGTGTGCCTCAGTCCTGTGTTAGCACGGAGAGCTCTCTCCCGCCTGCAGCAATTCTCCAGTGGACTGAAGACAGTGCATGGGGTCAGGGGAGGCAAGAGTGACTCACTTTCACCTCTCTCAACCCCGGCCGTTCCCACACAAACCGGGACTTGGTCGGAGCCGAGAGGTCTGTAGGGCGTGGCGCCCTGATGCTCCCCGGGGGCTGTGGGCCTGTAGGAGACCAGGAGGGCCAAGGCCTCAAATGCCAGAACAAGAAGTTTCTCCTGGCTGCTGGACCAGGTGCCCTCCATGCTCAGAAACGAACATCAACACTTTCCCCACCTCAGAAATCCAGAGTGGGGTGACCACGACCCTCAGCTGAGTTAGCCATTCCCCGCAAGAGTGCTCTGGGGAGACTTAGGCCCACAGTGGGGAAGGGGCTTGCCTAATGCCTCATTCCGTTGGTCATCTCCTCCTTCATCAGTGCCACCAGATGTTAATCCTCTGGCATTGTCACCTCCCCCTGGAAGCCTTCCTTGACTCTCCTCCATCCCCAAAGCCCCTCAGGCATAACATCACCAGGTTTGCCACAGTCTATCGGATGGTCTGTGTGTCCATCTGGCCCCACAGATTGAAGGCAGAGGCCACATCTGATCCATCTTGGTGTCCCCAGTGCCCAGCTCAGGGTCTGGAAAGAGCGAAGGTGTGGGTGTGTTTGTTGAGTGGATCTCATCTGAACTGAACTGAACTGATTGTTGCACAGGTCTTGATCCTTCTCTGGCTCCCGGGCAGAGAACTACATTTCAGGTTAAGCATCTCTACCAAGCAGCTGTGTAGATGCACAGTGACCCTGAATGATAGGAAACCAAAAGGGACATCAGGCTTCCCACCCTCATTTTCCAGAGGATGAAGCTGAAGCTCAGAGCAATGAAGGCACAATCCACGGGCTGGCGATCAGAGCGGATGAATCACACTCAGATGGCCTTGGCCCTGTTCCATGGCTCCCCTCCCGGAAATGCTAAAGTTTAGGTTTCCTCATCTGCAAAACCAGGCTGGATGCAGCAGTCTCTGAAAGCTCAGCCACGGTCCAGTTCTATGAAATCACAGGCCCCAGGCGCCACAGTGGGGGAAGGAGGGATCACTTAAGAGGCTGTTTATCATCTTGTTGTACCCCCTTGAGCTCTTGGAGCAAAACATTCCCAAGAAGCAGGGTGATTCATTCACGGCACCATTTGCCAGGTCCAGAGAAAAGGCAGACCATGAAATACATTCTGCAACTTTTAAAGAGGAGACAAAGAAATTTCAAGATGAAGTTTCTCTTTAGTGGACAGAAACCAAGCTGGGACATATACATTTTTCCTCCTAGAGATTGAAGTTTTGGGGGGAGGAAACTATCATGGTTTGAGCCAAATTCTCCCAAAATGCAAGGTGGTAACCTTAACAAACACCAAGGACAACATTGCTTCATAAACAGCACAATGGACTGAACCTGACAACAGCCGCTCTTAGGGTTGACTGATTGTTTGTGGGTTAAAACCAAATCAGATTGGCTGTTTTTGTTGTTCTCGGTGCTAATCCATTCCAGAACTCTGTCAAGGGGAAGATGAGAAACTCATGCTTGCTGCTCTTAAATTAAGCAGAGGGGAGCTTGCTGCATGTGTTGGAGAGTGTGGACATCTTGCAACCCAAGAAGACATGGAGGGAGGTAACAGGTGAGTCTGGTAAGGGGACCTAAGGGGGAGCAGGGCTTAACTGCAGGGAGAGTGAATGGTGAGCTTCCACCACTCACAGAAAACCACGGGAACTACTCCAGCAGTGCAAAGACAGATGGAGACCTCGATCTCTCATTTTGAAGTCACAGAATCTCTATGCCCTGAGAGTGGGTCTCTTACAATATGAATGTTATACTCAACTCTTTAAAAATTGTACTTTTCGCTCCCAAGCCCCCGCTGGGCAGAATTGGGAGTGAAATTGACCACTTTGCCCAAGTGAGGATGCGTGACGCACTAAGAAAGTTCCAGAAATTTGGTTTCTCGTTTGATTCTGATGCCAAAGAGCTAAGTCTCCTCTCTGGGACTCAGTTTCCCCATCTGTAAAATAATAGGGCAGAGAAAGGGTAGAGGGAGAAGAGGAGACCCCAGAGGCATGGGCTTTGGGGTCATACTACCTGGGTTCTAATCTCATTTTTCTAGCTGTGTGTTCTGAGGCAAGTTACTTAAAATCCTGAGCCTCAATTTTCTCATCTGTAAAGCAGAGACAATAACATCTACCTACGGGAATTGCTGACAAGTTAAATAACGTGTACAAAGCACATAGCTTAGTGCTAGGCCCACAAGAAAATTTATTAAGGTGTGATTTACACATAGCGAAATGCTCGGATCTTAAGCATTCAATTTTGATGATTGCATATCAAGATACAGGACATTTCAATCACCCCAGAAAATTTTCTCATGCCCCTTCCTAGGCAATTCCTCTCCCAGAAACCATTGATCTGATCTCTATCACCACAGGTTAGTTTTGTCTGTTTTAGAATTCCATATGAATAGAACCAGACAGTATATACTCTATTTGTGTGTTTGTGGGTATGTCTGGCTTCTTTCCCTCAACATAACAGTTTTGAAATTCATTCATATTATCGTGTGTATGAGTGGGATGCGTCCTTTATGGTGTGCAGTATTTCATCGTATAAATGCACTACAGCTTAACCACTCTACTGTTGATGAGCATCTGGGCTACGTCCAGTTTTTGCCTATTGTGAGGAAAGCTGCTATGAACCTTCTAGCTAGAATTTAGTCAAGATTTTCAAGGACAAATATTTTCTTTTCTCTTGGGTAAATACCTAGGAGTGGAATGCTGGGTCATAGGGTAGATATATATTGCACTGTTTAAAGAAACTCCCAAATGGTCTTCTAAAGTGGTGGTACCATTTTACACTTCCACCAGTGATGTATGAGCATTCCAGTCACTCCATACCCTGCCCAATATTTGGTGTGGTCAGTCTTTTCAATTTTAGTCATTCTGGTATCACACTGTGTTATTAATTTGCATTGCCCCATGACTAATGAATTCCTGTCATGTGCTTACTTAGAAGTTTTTAAAGGTAGTTCCTCTCCCCTTCGTTGCCACGGAGCTTTCAACCTCCATGATTTGAAGGACTGTTGAACATATAAGGAAGGGAAAAACTGATGACAAAATCTACTAGAAATGTAAAGAGCTCTACAAATACAAAATCAAACATGAGCTCAGCCCTGGAACCCTCCCGTTGACTTGGGTTTCCCAGGACTGGGGGGCTGAGGACTCGTTTTGTCTTCCAACAAACGAGTTGGGGGGCAAGATCATGGCTGACTTGAGGTCAGAATGTTTTAATGATAAACTTGTCCCTGACTGAATAATCATTTTCACTGCTGCCATTTACATAAACTGTCTGCTATGCTCCAGGGTACCTTATATACACACAGTATATACATTTTTACAATAGCCCTGCAACGTTGTTGTATGATCTCTATTTGGTGGACTCTGAACATCAAAGATGTGAATTCTTTTGCCCAACACCACACAGCTACATCTCCTTGAGATCCAGATTCAAAATGAGACTGTCTGGATCCAAAATTTCCTTCAAGTTGCCTTTTATTCAGCCATAAAAAGGAATGAAGTGCTGATACATGCTACAACATGGATGAACGTCAGAAGCATCACGCTAAGTGAAAGAAGTCAGACGTAAAAGGTCATGTACTGTGTGATTCCAATTATACCAAATATCCAGAACAGGTAAATCTCCCTAGAGACAGGTAGTGAATTGGTAGTTGCCTGGGGCTGTGGAGAAACTGCTTAATGGGCATGGGGTTTTATCTTGGGGCGACAAAAATGGTTTGGAACTAGATGGAGATGGTGGTTGCACAACACTAATAAATGTTTTAAATGCCACGGAATTGTATACTTTAACATGGTTAATTTTATTTATGTGAATTTCACCTCAATAAGATTAAAAAAGCAAACACTTCACCCTGCAGTCTCTTCCTCATTAATGAGCATAATTTTACCATGAATGATTTCGTCCTCTGGTTAGTAAAGCCCCCAGCACCTGGGCCCAAGCTCTTCTTTTCCAGAGAACCCCCTCCCCGCTTTGAGAATTCCAGGGAGGAAAGGAGCGGCATGACCCTGAGAGTGGGCCCTGGAGTCAGCCTGCCCGAGTTCAATTCCAGGCACCTCCACGTCCTCATCTTAGAATGTGGGTGCTAATGCTACAACCTCGTGGAGCTGTTGTGAGGATGTACTGATATCAGACGTGTAAAGTGTCTGGGCACACGTAATGTTTATTCTCTAAGCTGTATTGTCAGGGCAGGCCAGCTTCTCCTACTATCACCTGTGCTGCAGATATTTACTGAGCAGCTGCTATGTGCCACGCAATTTTCTAGCCTCAGGGATTCATCTATAAGCAACAACAGCAATAAAATTCCTTTCTTCTTGGAGTTAACATTCCAGTTGGGGTATAAGACAACAAAGTAAGTAAAATACATATGTTAAATGGTGGTAAATACTAAGGAGAAAAAATAAAGGGTGAGGGATAAGAAGTTTTGGGGAAAGTTTAGAATTTTATTTAGTAATTTTTTTAAGATTTATTAACTTGGCTGTGCCAGGTCTTAGTTGCCGCATGTGGGATCTAGTCCCCTGACCAGGGATCGAACCCGGGCCCCCCTGCACTGGGAGCAGACCACCGGACCACCAGGGAAGTCCCGAAAGGTTAGAATGTCAAACTGGGTGGCCAGAGGTTTCCCTGAGTGATGTTCTGAGGGCGGTGAGGTGTTTTCATTTCCTCTTGCTGCCGTAGCGAATTACTGCAAACTTGGAGGCTTAAAACAACACAAATGTAGTATTATTTCACGTTTCTTGAGGTCAGGAGTCCAAAATGGGTCTCACTGGGCTGAAATCAAGGTGTTGGCGGAGCTGCTTTCTTCTGGAGGCTCCAGGGGTGAGCTCATGCTTTGCCTTTGCCACTTCTAGAGGCTCATGGACCCACATCATTCCAACCTCCGTCTCCCTTACCACATCTCCTTCTCTTTGACTTTCCTCCCTCCCTCTTTTCCTTATAAAGACCCTTGGGATTATGCTGGGCCCACCTGGATAATCCAAAATAATCTCCCCATCTCAAAATCCTTAATCACACCTGCAAAGTCCCTTTTGCCATGTAAGGTGACACAGTCACAGGTCCTGGGGATTAGGATGCAGACATCTTTGAGGAAGCCATTATTCTGTCCACCACATGAGGCACAGTATCTAAAGGACAGCAAGTTCAAAGGCTCTGAGGCAGGGCTTGCCAGACTTGCCTGAGGAAGATGGAGATCAATGAGGATGCAGTAGAGTAGGCAAGGTGTGGAGTGGTCTCTCACGAGATCAGACAGGTGAAGAAGGTAAAATGGCTCTTACAGGCCTTTATGGGTCCCAGTGAAGACTTTGACCTTTACCTGAGTGAGATGGGATCAGGTGAGGGATGTGATCTTATGGGTTTTAAGGATGCCCCTGGCTGCTGTGTCTAGAACAGACTAACCATGAGCAGGCTGCTGCAATATCCATGAGATGATGGTGGCTGGACCATGGTAGTAGAGAGAAGTGGTAAGATGGGTCTCATTCTGGATTTTGAAGGTCAAGTTGCAAGGAACCACTTAAGGATCAAAAGTGGAGTGTCACAGAAAGAGGGGAGTCAAGGATGACTCCAAGGCTTTTGGCCTAACAACTGAAAGGATTAAGATGCCCTTTAAGAAGGAGAAGACCTGGGACGTCCCTGGTGGTGCAGTGGTTAAGAATCCGCCTGCCAATGCAGAGGACATGAGTTCAATCCCTGGTCTGGGAAGATCCCACATGCCGCGGAGCAACTAAGCCCATGCACCACAACTACTGAGCCTGCGCTCTAGAGCCCACGTGCCACAATTACTGCAGCTCGCATGCCTAGAGCCCGTGCTCCGCAACAAGAGAAGCCACAGCAATGAGAAGCCCGCGCACGATGAAGAGTAGCCTCCACTCGCCGCAACTAGAGAAAAGTTCACATGCAGCAACGAAGACCCAATGCAGCCAAAAATAAATAAATTTTTTTTAAAAAGAAGGGGAAGGACTTCCCTGGTGGCGCAGTGGTTGAGAATCCGCCTGCCGATGCAGGGGACACGGGTTCGTGCCCCGGTCCGGGAAGATCCCACATACCGCGGAGCAGCTGGGCCCATGAGCCATGGCCGCTGAGCCTGTGCATCCGGAGCCTGTGCTCCGCAACGGGAGAGGCCACAACAGTGAGAGGCCCGCGTACCGCAAAAAAAAAAAAAAAAAAAAAAAGAAGGGGAAGACCACAAAAATCAGACTTGGGGCTGCTGGTGGCAGGACTTTACTTTGAGATGCCTGTTGGGTATCCAAATGGAGATACCGAGTAGGAAGTCAGATATATATGAGTCTGGAGTTTAGGAGAGGGGTCTGGTGGGATTTCTTTGGGAGGCATAGGCATGTTGGTGGTATTTAAAGCCATGAGCCTGGATGAGATCTCCCAGGGAGTGCGGGCAGAGAGATCAAGGACTGAGACTGGGCCCCCTTTGATGAGGAGGAACCAGTGATGTAGGAGGAAAACCAGGCGAGGGTGGGGTCCTGGAAGCCAGGAGTGCCAAATGCTGCAAACTCTGTCCAAAGCAAGTGTGGAGTGAGGGGTTGGCGGAGCAGAGGGTGACCACCTTTACTTTCCTAGGGCTGTTCTCTGGCAAACAACCTCTACAGGAGACAATTTAAGGGAGTCAGACATACTGAGGCGGCCCTGCTCCTGTGATTCCAGAGCTGTCTCCCCTCACGGAAGCTGGACGGGTCTGCTCTAGAGGTCTGGCCCCTACTCTCCCAGCATAATTCCCCTCCGGTCTCAACTCCAGCTGGGCCCTTAAGACTCAGCTCAGTTACTCTACTCTGCCAGGAGGCTGTGCTGCCTGCCTCAAGGCCAAGCTGGGGACCCCCACCCAGCTCCCACAGCACCACCCACTGCTTCCTCGCTGGACAGCTCTCCACACCCAAGCTGTGTACATGTCGCAGTCTCCCACTGGGCCAGGCTCACTTTGGGCTTCTGGGAGGCCTCCTTATTTCTGCACCCCCTGCCCTAGAGTGGCATAAGACATCTAAGAGACTCTGAGTAAACGTCTGAGAACAGAAACACTCAGCAGAAGCCCCTTCCGCTAGGATCTGGCTGTGCCTGGCCCTTTGCTGTGCAGGCACTCCAGTCCCCGGGCTCCTCCTGAAACCTAGGGTGCTGGATCCTGCCAGGCCCTCCATGGCAGGCTGGCCCCTCACAGCACCAGTCTGCTGACACTCACTGAATGTTTGTTAAATGTCGAAAAAAGGGCCAAGGACTGGGCCCAAGTCCGAGTTCTGGCATTCTCAAGTCGTCAGGACTTCAGTCTCCTGTCTCTAAAAGGGAGATGACACACGCTCATCCCTTAAGTTCCACCTCATCAGTTGTGACAACATTTGGGAAAGTGTTCGGCAAACTGTAAACCAGCCAGGCTTTCAGAGGTACCAGAGATCGAGGCTTCTCCTTGGTGGCTGATTCAGGGCACGTGACAGGACCTGTGTGACCCACCCCATGCCACGTAAGGCCTCCAACTCAGTTTTCCTCAAGCTGCTTTGAAGACAAGCAGCGTCTTCCTCAGGCAGCAGGAACCAGGGACTGAGAGGGGCCCGGCCCCGGTGGAAACTGTGACACACGCACGGATGTTTACCACATTTCCAGTGACTAAGGGCCACACGAAGCAGTTGGCTGGACCCTTCCTAAAATTTGTCTCGGAGTTGCTCTGACCAGACGGCCCCCGCTCCGGCCATCCCCGGCCCCACTGTCCCACTTCTCTGGGGGTGCACCCTTCCCGCACCTCGTAGGGGAGGGACCAGCGCTCCCCCTCAGCGCAGGTAACACACAGGCGGCTCAGCGTGTGGGGCCGTTTATTAACGTTTACTTCCCCAAATGACTTTTCCTCACCGGTCAGAGCCTGAAAGAACTGGGGGGTGTGGGAGAGGGCACAGACAGAAGCCAAAAGGTACACGCTGAGTGTGCTGTGATGGGCTGAAGAGGGTGGTCTGAGATTGATTGAAATGGCCTCCCCCATTTCAGATGCTCAGGAAGTCTGGGCCCAAGAAAACACACTCATTCAGCCAAATCCCTTTCATGTGCTGGAGGAGGATGGGGCATCACCCTGACTGGGTCTTCCACTGGCTCTCACTCCAGGCATCTTTCAGGTCTGGTTGTTGCACTAGTAGGATCCCTAGCACTGCAGTGGCTCTGGCACCTTGACCTAAACAAACAGGGGAGGCCTGGCCCGGCTCCATCTGCACAAGCAGAGACAAAGGGGACTGATTAACAGATCTGATCTGTGGGGCACAGATAATGGGAGATGAGCAGGGGGCTTGTCAACATTAGATAATGACTCGAAAATGTAGTGTAAATCTACAACGTGGGTGACTAAAGGCAGGACACAGGATTCAGTAAGAAAATGCAACTCTGTGAGCTGACCCAACTTCTGAAGAGACTTCCAAGACAGTCTCTGCTCACAGGGTGTTTTAGTCCCCTTGGCCCTAAACCATCATGGAAGCAGAAGGAAGAGGAAGTGGTGGTCTGCCCACCGGGGCCTGGGAACTATCGTGACTGTCCAGATCTCTGTGGTCAGAGGGCGTCCCAGCCACCTCAGACCCTGAGCCCAGGAAAAAGTGAGGGAACAGAACGTTGAGCCCCAGGGGGGCTGCCCCCAACGCCCTTGCCCGCCCACTGGGCTCCACAGGCCGCCTCTTCTACCGCTTCTTCTTGGCCTCCTTCTTGGGTCTCTTGTTTGCAGAAGGAGCAGTGGCCTTGGGCTTTCTCGTCACCTCCGCACTTCGGGGCTCAGATGGTTCTGCCTCCTGTGTGGTGACAGAAAGGAGAGTCCTGCTTAGACAAATCAAGCCTGACACCAGCCAAATGAGATCACGTCTGAGGGGACTTTGCAAACGGAAGCGTGCCGCAGAGACACAAGGGATGGAAACCGTCCCTGCCAGGCCCCAGGATCCACATGTTTGGGGACTGTCCCTGGGGAGCAGGTGAAGGATAAGGGAGGAGGCCCGAGGGGAAGAGGCAGCCTTGGAGTCTCACCGTACTGGGGGAATCGAGGCTCCCCGAGTTCCAGTCAAGTGACCTTGTGGACAACTCCCTTCCCCTTTCTGAGTCTTGGCTTACCCACCTGTGATATGGAAACAGTGGTGCACAACTTGGAGGGCTGATGTGAGGAGGCAAAAATGCATGGAAAGCCCCCAGTAAGTGCAAATGCACCCCGCGGCCGGCGGGCCACCGTGGGCAGGGACTGGGAAGAATGCGGGCAGGGAGCCGGCTCTGGGCAGACCTACTGTGGCTTGCTGCTCCTACCGGCCCTGCTACTCTCCTCCGCCCATTCAAGCACAGATGCCAGGGCAGGGGAGGGTGGAAAGCGCGGCCGGGCGGCCACCACACAGAGTTCTGTGGCGCCTGGCAGAGGTGCCCTGTGGGAAAGGGCAGAGGGCAGCCTCAGGGCAGAACTCCAGACTCTCCCTACATCTGGGGCAGCTCTGGTTTTTATCTGTCACGTACATTGTGATTTGTTCCGTGTAAGATTTGGTTTAAACAAAGGTTTTGCTGCTGAAAAAAGGTTCAAAACCACAGAGCCAGCCCTGGCCTTCACTGAACTGATAAAGGAAGTGGACTCTGGGGAAGGGACTCGGCCGGTCACAGCCTCACAGGCTCATGTCAGAGGAGACTCTGGAGTGGCCTCAGTCCCGTCGGGTGTCCCCTCCTCCCTGGGTGATAAGTCACACTGTGCCACGGCCAGGCGGGATGTTAACATCGAGTCCCATCTAGCCCAGAGAACATGAACCACCGTCCACAGGCCTCGTCCGGCCCACAGGCAGACTTCACTTGGCCTGCAGTGTTTATTTTTAAGAATTTGAGCCAACTGTGAGATTTCCCATTCAATCTGGAGTCCTTGCTTTCCTTGAAAACTTTAAACATACAGTGACACTGGCCCCGAACCCCCTCATGGAAGAAACGGGCTGAGCAGTGGCTGCCCCTTTATTCAGGTGCCCTGCCCCCTGCCCCCACTGTCCCCATCACTAATAGTAAGGAAATGTTTTCGGTACTTGTGTTCTTTTATTAAAAATGGGAAAACAAATAGCAGACTAAGAATACGAGGAGGGAGCACGCTGTTTCTAGAAAAGTATTTCTTCGTGTTTAATTGGCCAGCTCCAAGCTGCCAGCTTGCTTTACTCTCTGTCCTTCCCTGCTCACTGTCAGCCCCTGGCCCCAGCCTCGAGTCTCGTCAGACAGAAGAGGCAGGACCATGGTTGTGGGGGGGGCGGTCCCCACCTTAGGGTCCCCACCTAAGGCCCAGTCCAAAGGTCTGTCAGCTCCCTCTTATTGGCCATCATTGTCTGCTCTCCACCCTGCCCGCCTGCCAGCTGAGACACCAGGTGTAAAGGCCCAGCCCAGTCCCAGGCACCCATGGGGGATCTTCCCAAGATAACCAGGGGACCGGCCCCTCCCCTGGCCAGGTCTCTGATTGTGCTCTGGACTTCCCCAGCCTGTCCCCTTGTGCTGATACTGTTTTTGTAACTTGGCAAAAAAAAAAAAAAGAAAGAAAGAAAAGAAAGAAAGACAAGTAAAAAGTTAGCCCATTAGAAAAACAAACAGACAAAACAAAACCTCAGAGGAGCCAGTGTGTCAAGTGCACAGGCTGACGGCTGCAGAGCCCAGCAGGAAGGCTACTGTTTAAGGCAAACCCCACAGGGCACAATGCCTTTGCAGACTTTGGGAGCTGGAAACCAGCCCCAGCACAGTACCTGTGCGGCCAGTGGAAACCAGTCAGTCCCTGCATGCCCTAGGCAAACAGGGCCTGATTAGACAAAGGGTTTATGCACAGGGAACTTGCCGAGGCCCACCACCACGATCTCCACCAGGATCTCCGCGGATGGAGCCCCCCTCTGAGCTCAAGCTGGGCGCCTCCTCTGGTTTCAGTGGGGCCAGTTCAGAATCCAGAGATGAGGACGCCCAGCTGTGTCCCCAGTGCTTCCCTTACTTCCCTTACGCCACAGACCTTCTCTCATTCACCTCATCCTTTCTGTCACCTCCCAGACCTCTCTCCTGACCCAGCTGTCTGTCAGATGACGGGAACTGGCACCTCCCAGGCACCTGCAACTCAGCTGTCCCAGACAGAGCATGGCCCCGTCTCCATCTGGCCTGGCCCTCCTCCCCACCCATGGTCATAGCAACCAGAGTCCTGGCAACCCCACCCTCCCCTCCTCCCCTCCGTCAAATCAGTCACCAAGTCCTGCTGATTAGACCTCCTCCACCTTGACCTGGCCACTCTCTTGAGCATCAAAGGCCCTACTTCAGTTCCCCCACTGCCAACCAGCCTCCCTGCTCTCTCTATGCCATGCCTTGTGCACCTGCCAAAATAATTTTTCTAAAATGCAGACCCCCCACCTTACACCTTCCAGTGGCTCCCATCACCCTCAGTCTCATGTCCTGCTCCTGAAATGGCAGCTTGAGGAAACCACCTCTCCAGCCTCCCCTGGGCTCCCCTCCACCCCCAACACTGGGCCAGGCCCCAGGGCTTCTGCTGCTCACCCCTAAACAAGAGGAGCACCCTTCCTTCCTTGGCCATCCAGTAAACCTTTCCCCATGGTTTGGCCCAGCCCAAGGGCTGGTACTCACTGTCTAGCCTTCCTCCTCTGCTCCTCTTCCTCCAGCAGGTGCATCCCGTCCTCCACCCCTACGCCCCAGGCACCCAGGAACCTTACAATGCCACTCATTTTACCAAAGCTACATGTGCTCATGATGGTCTCCCCTACTAGTCCTTGGACGGTTTCAGTTGTTCCTGAATGAATGAATGAAATGAAAGAAAACACAAGATCTCCCATAAGCATGGGAACTTCACTGCTGTTCATCATCATGAAGATGTAACACTTTAGACTAAGCCTCGCTTTTCCCATAAGTAGAGAGGACACAAGCAGATTTTAAACCCAATATTCATACCCTAAAGCATGGCTAGATATAGCCACCAATAAGAATACTAATAATAACAGCCACAATGGCTGCTAATATTATTTACAACATGCCAAGCCCTGTGTTCTGAAGCCTGGATATATCTTATTTTTGCCTCACAAAGTGCCATAATGAGCCCCATTTGATAGATGAAAGAAGAGACACTCAGAGAGGTTATGTGACCTGCCTAAGGTCTCAGGGGGAGAGCGGCAGGGCCAGGATGAACCTAAGCTCTCAGTGGCTGTATGGTATAGCCTCTCCTGGGTTTCCTAGGGACCTCGGCGCTGATGGCAACCAAGAATTAGAGTTAACTGTGACATCTACTTTCTCCCTAGTTAGCAGCGCCTGGAAACACAGGTGACTGTGGAATGACAGTAACAGTTTGTTCCGGATCCTGCTGATGGGTCGTTCAGAACCCCTTTGCTTGTGGCAGGAGTCAGGGAAGTGGGTTAGCACTCCTCGGAGTCAGGCTGTGCTCCTACAGTTGAGAGCAGCTCTTTGTGGGCGCGTGGACAGAGTACGGTCACTGAGTCATCTGAGCGCATTATCTGTCTCCTCCTCACCCCAGACCTCCGCCTCTCTCCCCCAGCTCAGTTTCTGGCATCGTCACCCACCCAGTTACCCAAGCTAGACACCGCCGAGCCATTTCTGAGTTCTCGCCATTCCCCGTGTGCCTCCACATGTGATCTGTCCCTGTGGCCGGTCCACTCTGCTTTCCATGCGGCTCTCAACTCCGCCCGGTCCCCCTCTGGACACACACTCCTGAGCCGGTTCAGAGCCCCCCGTCTCTTGTCTCCCCCTCCCAAGGTTTTCCTCACCACCCACCACACTGCTTTCAGAGCCTATTCTCCTAAAACGACAGTCCTGACCAGTCTGTTTTCTGCTTTAAACGTGTTGCTGGTTCCCTCTTGGTATAAGACAGATTCCAAGAGCCTCCATGTGTCCCTATTTGTATAAATCAGATTCCAAGAACCCCCGAGTGGCCTCCAGAGCTATTCCACTGCAGCCTTGGCCCTGTCCCCGGGCATGCCCTCTCATGCAGCCCACCCTGTCACTTTTGGGCTACTGGCCAGCCAGTATCTCCCAGATGCTCTGTTCTCTTTCATCCTCTGCAAAGGTGCTCAGCACCTGTCACCAATCCACCTGTGCCCAGTGCATGCAGCCTCTGTGCCAGGCAGTGCAGGGTAATGAAGGAAAGGATGCACACTTCATGATGTGCACCAAGTGGATGCTTCACAAACATCAGCTGCTCAGACTCCCATCACCCTGGTAA
Source organism: Kogia breviceps (assembly GCF_026419965.1). Lineage (NCBI taxonomy): Eukaryota > Metazoa > Chordata > Mammalia > Artiodactyla > Physeteridae > Kogia > Kogia breviceps. Next base: position 21,881,271 of record NC_081323.1, read on the forward strand.
GCCCATCTCCGTGAGCCCCATCTTATAGGCAAGGAAACTGAGGTTCACCAAGACATACCAACTAACCCAATGGGGCATATCCACCTTCCTCTCAAGGGACAGGGAAGCAAAGGCAGCTGTTACGCACATGATTTGGATGCTGGGGTCCTAGCCACACAGAGCTGTAGCTTCTAATTCTTAGCTGGTAAGAATGACTCAATAAATGGCTGACTTAATTTCTCTTCAAATGCACACTGCTGGTACAAGCCAGGCAGACGGCAGACCCTGAACACTACAGCCTCACCTTTCAATCGCACTTCCTCTGAAGCAAATTTTCAGTTCCCTCAGCAATCTCACTTTGGGGAGTAAAAGAAACCACCCCCCACTCCCCACCCCACCAGGTGGTTCCTGGGTCTGTGGAGGTGTCCTCTGTGACACAGGCCTCATCAATAATGAAGCAGCTCCACAGCCACTTACAAGGCCAGAAAATTGCTGCTATTCATCAGATTCAAATAATCGAATCTGTGCTACAATGCATCAAATCTCTTCCAGCAGGGAAAGCACACAGAATTTTATGATTTCCACTATACAGTTCAGTGTGTATTTAGTCCAATAAATCAGGACAATATGTCATTCTACACAGACTGAAACTCTTCTCTCCTCTAAAATGGTCCAGGGAAAGAAGACCGCCGTGCTATTATGTTCAGGTAGCCTCACGCACCTTGCCTCACTTGATCCTCAAGAATGGCGTGGGTCGGGCATGAATGCCCTCCTATTCTAGCTTGGGACACGGGCTCGGGGAGGGGAAGGCACCCAGTGCTGAAGCTCTGGCTCATCCTGCTGCATGCACTTGCCCGAGGCCCTGGGCAGGGTGGGGGCAGGGAGACCTTGTGGGGCTGGGACTAGCACTGGCCTTGAGAGGAGGACAGGACGAGCTGAAACCAAGCGGGGGAGGCCATCCATGTGGGCTCCACAAGGCGAACAGAGACAGAGTCCAGGATGCGCTTGGCAGGCAAGGAGAACTGTGATTAGAGAGAACAGCCCGGGGAGCTCATTCCAGACACGATTCAGCACCACCGCAGACCCTGCCCACCGGCTGGTCTGCGGCTCCGTGTGTATTCCGCCGTCTCTTCCATGAGCCGGTACACATCTCGAGACCATGTTTAGACCTCCCCCTGCCCACTGCACAGCAGTCTCTCAAGAACTGCTTGTTAAGCAAAAAACACCCTGCCGCCCAATTCAACTACAAACGCCTCCCAAGCTTAAAAAAAAAAACACAGGGCAGAACTGCAAAGTTGGTGCTGCGAGACTGTCTCCTGAGGTGTTGAGAATGGGTGTACACCTGCCCAAGTTAATTTACTACGGCAGCCTTCGCTGGCAATAGGGGGTCTAGTTTAAAATCAAGACCCCCTGAACATCTAGGCCACTGCCCCGTTGCCCCCAGGAAGGCTCCATCCCTTTCAGGGCTCCAAACACTGCAGGGCTTTCTGGTTGACAGTGAAGTCTATGTGGGCATCACATAGAAAGCCACCACTCCTGCCATCAATTCTGGTCAGCTCTTCTCTGCCAGATCACAGTGCTGGGCATCAGCTGTCTTTGTTTGCCCAGCACCCACTCTCCATGAGTGCCATGCCCTTTCCTTGTCCCATGAGGTTCTCGGGGACTCTGAGTCACTGTGACCACAGGTGTGGCCAGTTAAATGTGGCCTGGCCAGAAATGGACCCAATGTCCCTTCCCACCTATGGGGCAAAGTACAGACATGTGGCCAAGCCAGAGCCAAGCAGAGGCCTTCCATGAGATCTGGAAAGTAAGCATAGGCAGAGAAATGGCTTCTCTTGCTTGTAAATCATGAGCGACAAGGACACAGACTGGGGCTGCTGTATCCTCCTGACACGTGGCAAGGGCCTCAGAACAAACCCAACACTCCTAGAGAGCCAGGAGATGGAGAGACAGGCAGAGCCCTGAGGACCTTGCGAGCTTCTGAACCCAGGTGTGCCTTGAAATTCCCAGTTCTAAGAGCCAAAACAGTCTCTTTCTAAGGAAACTGATGGAACCCAGTTTCTGAGCTTTCAACAGAAGAGACTGAGGCAATCACGCAAAGACGGTGGGGTGGAAGTGAAGGTACCTGCCCAGGGGCTGGCATCTGGCTGGGCAGATGTGACATAAACATATGAAGACATGAGAATAGTCAACATTTAAACTACTAGGAACGACTAATTGCCCGATGATACTACCTGCTACATGAGTCACTGCACTAAAAGTCAACACCCACTTGCACAGCATTGACTGGATCAACATTCTGGGCAGAAAAAGATACAAAAGAGGCTTGGAAGGAAGCTCAGGTAGGCTGTGGGGAAGGGGTAGAAGGGCTCCCGACCTTTACTTCCTCACTACCTACTCTTTCAACTCCTGGAATTTGGCTCCCACCTCATTAAAATTGCTACTCTCCACTTTGAGAAAAGCAATAGACTACCTTCCCAGAAAATGTGCCTAAGCATGAAAACATCACATTTTTGCACACAACTGCAGGGAGCTCACAGACTTCTGCAGTCTTTATCTAGGGATGCCCTAGGGATCTGGGAACTCCCTAGTAAGAACTTAGTTCTCCTGAAACCAAACTTTGAAGAAGAGCAGCCTGAACACAGCATCATTATCACATTGAGCAGCCGTTCCTCCATCACTCAGCCATTGCTGCCCAATCTCTGTGCCCTCCTTGAACCACTCGGGGGTTTTCAGGGAGACCACAGTCCCCTAGCCCTCTGCCCCCTAGTCTGCCCATCTCCAAGAGAGCGAAAGGAATGGAGACTCCCAGCTTTGTCTGCACAGCACTCCTGTTCCTTTGGGAAATGACCTTCCCCTCCACCCCTAGAGGTCACACCACAGGATGCTCCCCTCCCCTACACTGGCCATAGCAGTCCCAAGCTGGGTCAGCTACAGTTCCTTCTCTAGGGAATTTGGAACTGGGACCAAGCAGAAAGGCAGCCTCCAGATGCTGCTGCTGAAAGATGTAAACTTTGGGAGCTGTTAGTGGCCATGTTTCATCTTACCCCAGGGACAGTGAGCAGGGGACGCAGGGCAAGAGAAGTGAGAGACAGGAGATGAGCAGAAGGGGAGGCAGAGGGCGCGCAGGCAGTGAATGATGGGGCCCCTGGTGCCCGCTCCTGCCAGAGGCCCAGCTGCATCCCTGCTCTGGGAGAGCACCCGCATCTTTTCAGTACCTCTACATTGCACAGAAACTACCTCAAGGCTGGGCATGCCCCAAGTTCAGGTCTTCCCTGAATCTTCATTTCCCTTGAAAAGCTTAGCAACTCATTCTTAGCGTTTCAAGAAATAATACTATGTTGGTTAAAATAATTCCCAGGTCTCCCTCCCCCAATTCTCACTGGCTCTTTCTTTCCCATTTGGATGTCATGCTATTATTACAAACTTAACACACGTAGAACTGAACACCTCCTGTCCTCCCCAAATTGGTTTGTGCTTCAGGGAAACGGTCTAAGGACCAGACCAGTGGCTACATAACAGAATCACCTGGGCACTTTAAGAAAACAGTGATCCAAGGCTTCAGAGAACAACTGAATCAGAATCTCTATAGGTACAGCCCAGGCCTTTGAAAATTCCCCAGGTGGGTGCAGTCAGATAGAGAATCATGCACCAGCCCAAGGACAGGCAATTCACGCTACCACTCCCCAGTCCCTTGCTCAAGGCAGACATCAATGAATAATTTCTTTACTCTGGAGCCTAGAAGCAGCCCCAGAATCCTTTCCACCATGGCCACCATACAAACAATCAGACTGGGCATGAGAGATGAAACACAGCTGCATCCTGGAATAGACAGAAACGGTACAAGGATCTACCTTCTTATATTTTAGAACCTGGCCTACAAGAAAATGTTGGGATTAAGTGTGACCCAGGCCTCAATCAGGCTCAAACAAATGTTCTTCTCGGGTCTTAGTTTAATGAGGTGTCAATGAGAAAATGTTCTCATTTGGCTTAGGATTCTAGGAACTTTGGTTTTAATTTTATGAATTAGTTCTTGCTCCTACTATGGAAAAGAAAGGGGGTGGGGTGGGAAGCATTTCCATGTGTTCCCTTTTTTCCTCCCTGATTACCCCCAAAAGAGCTTTCAAATAATCTGCTAAGTATTGAAATACTGAAGTCATAAACTAGTTGCAAAAAATCAGCTCACTAGAACAACAGGAAAGACATTCTTTTGCTTTTCAAAGCCTTTCCCATCATCTGGAGCCAAAAATATTATCTTCTGACCCAAAAAGCCACTAATAAACCTTGCTTCTCTAGGCTAAGCAAGAGGGGTGATTTTGTCCTAAGTGAAGTGACAGAGAGCAAGATTGTTCTCTGGGTCCACCTCCTCCCACCTCCTTGCCACCTTCCACTTTCAGGGACCTCCTTCCTGCCCTTAGGCTGCCTAGAGTCCCCACAGCTGTCCCCCTCTGCCATAAGAGCTCCCCAGCCCCAAGTTAAAATCCCTTTCTTTTTCCCTCCCCATCCAAATTCCAAATCCCAGCTTGCTACTAAGCACAACCTCTAAGCACAGTCTTAGCACTCACCCTCTCTTTGTAAGACTGTTTATACACACAGAATACTGTTTTTCCTTTCCATTTATTTAATAGTTCAGAGAGTGAGAAAAGGCTGCCTTATGGGGGCATGCAGAGGAAAGCTGGCAGTAGAATCCCTAAATAATTGAGGACCATTTGCTGGCGTGGTGCATCAATAAAAAGTTAAATTAATGGTACTGTATTTTTTGCTACTGATCCATTGAAAAACTAACAAACAAAAACAGAAACAAAAACCAAAAAATGTAATATAGTAACCTTCAGTTACAAAGACAATTCACCTGTGTTAGCCTTACTCCTCTAAACTTCAAGATAAATGAAAATGAGATATTCTGTACCATACTTATATTTTAAAAGATGAGGTTGTTGATACCAAAACCAGACAAAGATATCACAAATAAAGAAAATTACAGGCCAATATCACTGATGAACATAGATGCAAAAATCCTCAACAAAATATTAGCAAACCGAATCCAACAATACATTAAAAGCATCATACACCATGATCAAGTGGGATTTATCCCAGGGATGCAAGGATTTTTCAATATCTGCAAATCAATCAATGTGATACACCATATTAACAAATTGTAGGAGAAAAACCATATGATCATCTCAATAGATGCAGAGAAAGCTTTTGACAAAATTCAACATCCATATACGATAAAAAAACTCTCCAGAAAGTGGGCACAGAGGGAACATAACTCAACCTCATAAAGGCCATATATGACAAACCCACAGCTAATGTCATACTCAATGGTGAAAAGCTGAAAGCATTTCCTCTAAGATCAGGAACAAGACACTGATGCCCACTCTCCCACTTTTATCCAACATAGTATTGAAGTCCTAGCCACAGCAATCAGAATAGAAAAAGAAATAAAAGGAATCCACATTGGAAAAGAAGAAGTAAAACTGTCACTGTTTGCAGATGACATGATACTATAGATAGAAAATCCTAAGGACACCACCAGAAAACTGCTAGAGCTCATCAATGAATCTGATAAAGTTGCAGGATACAAAATTAATACACAGAAATCTGTTGTATTTCTATACACTAACAATGAAGTATCAGAAAGAGAAATTAAGGATTGTTATCCCATTTCCCATCACATCAAAAAGAATAAAGTATCTAAGAATAAACCTACCTAAGGAGGTAAAAGACCTGTACTTGGAAAACTATAAGATACTGATAAAAGAGATGGAAGATGACACAAACTGATGGAAAGATATCCCATGCTCTTGGATTGGAAGAATTAATATTGTTAAAATGATCATATTACCCAAGGCAATCTATAGAATCAATGAAATCAAACTACCAAGGGCATTTTTCACAGAACTAGAACAAATAATTTTAAAACTTGCATGGCAACACAAAAGACCCCAAACAGCCAAAACAACCTTGAGAAAAAAGAACAGAGCTGGAGGAATCACATTCCCTGACTTCAGACTATACTACAAAACTGCAGTAATCAAAACAGTGTGGTAATGGCACAAAAAGAGCCACATAGATCAATGGAACAGAACAGACACCCTAGAAATAAACCCACACTCTTATGGTCAATTAATTTACAACATAGGAGGCAAGAATATATACAGGAGACAAGACAATTTCTTCAATAAATGCTGCTGGGAAAACTGGGCAGCTACATTTAAAAGAATGAAATTAGAGCATTCTCTAACTCCATATACAAAAATAAACTAAAAATGGCTGAAAGACCTAAATGTACCATTGGAAACTGTAAAACTTCTAGAGGAAAACACAGGCAGAACATTCTTTGACATAAATTATAGCAATATTTTTCTACATCTGTCTCTTAAAGCAAAGGAAATAAAAGCAAAAATAAACAAATGAGACCTAATTAAACTTAAAAGCTTTTGCACAGCAAAGGAAACCATCAACAAAATGAAAAGACAACCTACTGAATGGGAGAAAATATTTGCAAATGATATAACCAATAAGGGGTTAATATCCAAAATATATAAACAGCTCATACAACTCAACATCAACAAAATAACCTGATTAAAAAATGGGCACGTTTTTCCAAAGAGGACATGCAGATGGCTAACAGACACATGAAAAGATGCTCAAGGGCTTCCCTGGTGGCGCAGTGGTTGAGAGTCCGCCTGCCGATGCAGGGGACACGGGTTCGTGCCCCGGTCTGGGAAGATCCCACATGCCGCGGAGCGGCTGGGCCCGTGAGCCATGGCCGCTGAGCCTGCACGTCCCGAGCCTGTGCTCCGCAAAGGGAGAGGCCACAACAGTGAGAGGCCCGTGTACCACAAAAAAAAAAAAAAAAAAAAAAAAGATGCTCAACATCACTAATCGTCACAGAAATGCAAATCAAAACCTCAATGAGATATCACCTCACACCTGTCAGAATGGCTATCATCAAAAAGAACACACACCCAAAGAAGAAAAAAAAAAAGGACACAAATGACAAATGTTGGCAAGGACGTGGAGAAATGGGAACACTTGTACACTCTCTGTGGAAATGTAAATTGGCCACTGTGGAAAACAGTATGGAGGTTTTCTCAAAAAAATGAAAACAAAACTACCATACAACCCAGCAATGTCACTCCTGGGTATATATCAAAAAAAAAAAACCAAAACATTAATTTGAAAAGACACATGCACCCCAGTGTTCATAGTAGTATTATTTACAATTGCCAACATATGGAAGCAACCTAACTGTCCATCAATAGATGAATGGATAAAGATGTGGTCTATAAAATATATATGATGGAATACTACTCAGCCATGAGAAAGAATGAAATTTTGCCATTCACAACAACATGCACAGAACTGGAGGGTATTTCGCTAATTGAAGTACGTCAGACAGAGAAAGACAAATACTATATGATATCACTTATATATGGAATCTAAAAAATAAAACAAACTGGTGAATATAACAGAAAAGTAGCAGACCCACAGATATAGAGAACAAACTAGAAGTTACCAGTAGGAAGAGGGAAGAAGGGAGGGGCAAGTTAAGGGTAGGGGATTAAGAAGTACAAACTATTATGTATAAAATAAATAAGCTACAAGGATATATTGTACAACACAGGGAATATAGCCAATATTTTATAACAACTATAAATGGAGTATAACCTTTAAACACTGTGAATCACTATGTTGTACTCCTGTAACTTATATAATATTGTACATCACCTATACTTCAGTAAAAAAGTAATAATAAAAAAATAATAAAAGATGAAGTTGTTGTCCAAAATTAACCTCTAAATGTCTAAACGGCAGAGATGGATGGGGGGTGGAGAGGGAGGGAAGCATACTGTGGAGCACTTTGTCAACACCCTGCCTTGAAAGACCTCAACCTAAGATGTCACTAAAATCCTCAGAGATCAGTAAAGGGCACCCCTTTTTCTGAAAGTTTGATAAATGGACCTGGGCCTCTATGGCTAGCCTCAAAGGGTTAAGAATACAACAGGAGGTGAGCTGTGGCTCTCCGTACGGCCACACACCTCTGACTACATCTCTGCCTGTAAAACAAGAACATTCACCACCTCCCTCCCTCAGGACTCTTGGCAGGCTTCATCAGTGGCCAATGACGATAAAAATGTTTGTTATTTATAATGCCCAGCAGCATGCTGCATCTGTGAGGACAGAGCCACAGAGCACAAGGATTACATCTTTAGAGTGTGATACAATTGTGGGCAGAAAAACTCCAATCACGACCTCCTTCTCAAAACCCCAAAATGAGAAATGTAGATGAACAGAACAATCCAGCGCCCACGTGCCTATCTATGTTCATCAAGGTTTTCCCCACCTTTGCTGGCTGTTCCTCCCTGCTGGTTCCCTGAATGCTGGAGCTCCTCAAGGCTCTACCCATCTTACTCCACATTCCCTTTTAAGAGACCTCATCCTCTCCCATGGTTTTAATTAAATCTTATTGACTCTCGAATGTTGATCAACATTCAGCACAGACCCTCCTCCTGATACAGACCGGCAGATGCAACTACCTACTTGACAGAATCACCTGGACATCTTAAAGCACCTGTTTAAAACTGAACCCAGCATGCTCTTTCCCCATCCCCACCCCAAGCCTGCCCCTTTGCCAGGGTTCCTCCCAGTTACAGCAGCAGGATCTCTGGGACATAGTCATCTCCAAGATAGGTATCTTCAGAATATATTGTATATTGTTAAGTAAAAAAAGAAACATGTAAAACTGTGTTTAGTAGGATGCTATCTTTTGTGCATCAAAGGGAGAAAATAAATGAATAAATAAATATCAGGCACACATATCCATTTGCGTACTTCTTCGAAAAGAAACAAAGGAGGGATAAATCAAAATAAAAATGGTTGCCTATCAAGCGAGAAAGGGAAAAGGGTGGCAGATATTGAGATTAAAGGAAACTTCTGTGACTCTATCCTGTTATGTAGTTTTAACTTTGGGAAATGTTGTATATAAAAATTTTATATAATTTTTAAATTAAGTCAAAAGGAAAAACCTCTAAAAATTAAAAACAAATTGAGCCAAATTAATGTATGTCATGGTGGGAGTATATTTATGTGAAGAAAAGCCTATACTAAACATAGTACTCTGAATTATGGGACATATTTGGGGGCTCAAAAAGAACCACAAATAAATCATAAATTTCACTGAGTCTTATTGTTAATAGAGAAAAAAATACATAATTATTTGAAAACTGTAATAAGTATGCTGTAGATGTGCAGCATAGAGTTTACATTAAAAAGAAAGAAAGAAAAGAAAACAGCTATCCTTAGAAAAGTCAGCTTGCACGGCTGGCCTTTGGCTAGCATCTGGGAAACTGGATTTTGGGTGGTTCCCACAATTCCCAGAACTGTTAAGAATGGTTCACTATGGGACTTCCCTGGCAGTCCAGTGGTTAAGACTTCGCCTTCCAATGCAGGGGGTGTGGGTTCGATCCCTGGTCAGGGAGCTAAGATCCGACATGCCTTGTGGCCAAAAAACCAAAACATAAAACAGAAGCTATACTGTAACAAATTCAATAAAGACTTTAAAAATGGTCCACATAAAAAAAAAATCTAAAAAAAAAATAATGGCTCACTATGCCTAACCTGTTTGTGGAAACAATATGGTTTATGCTGAATACCTGCTTTCTTGCTGGAAGTCTGGAATTTTGGTTTGTGCTAGGCAGAGGGTACTTATGTGACCTGTCCCCAATAAAACCCTAGGCAATGAGTCTCTAATGGGTTTCCTTGGTAGACAATATTTCATACAACTTGATGGGGTTCCCACTGAAAATCAACGCTTTTATTGGTCAAGATTGGAGGTTGCTAGAGCCCAAACTCACTATTCCGAACACTAATAAAAGGAAAGAACCAAGCATTTATCCTGCCTTTTACTATGAACAGCATTTCAAAGTAACCATATAGGGATGAGGAAAAGGTCTTCTTCATTGAAGAATTCCAGCTAATAGAGGCCGAAGGAAATAATGGATCTAAGCAATGATCAGTGGATGCTAAAACCATTTAGGTGAAAGAGTTATAAAATGAAGATTTTATAACAGAGGGATCAGCTATTACCACCTGAACCCACAGATATCTTAGAATCTCTGTGTGACAACCAGACACCAAGTGCTGATTGATGACATGGAATAAGAAGTACACAGCACTAGCTATGAGGTGTTCTCACTAAGTAACTTGATCTGAATCGAATCAAGCCTCTAAACTGAATATCTTGTTGATAGGAGATATGGAGAATAAGGCAACATGTCAAATGACACCACAGAGAAGCAATCAGCTAAATCCTGGATGTGGATGTGGCAGATGGCAATGAACTGCTTTCTCCAGAAAACCAAGGTCGTGAGAAAATTGGGAGTGGGGTGGTGGAAGGAGGGTACAGAGCTACAGAATACAGAGACCTATAGAACAAGAGTCAAAACAAGAAAGCCAATCTGATCATGTCACTCTCTTCCTTAAAAGCCCTGGGGACCTGCCACTCCTCCAGCTGTTCTCATCGTGTCCTTTCTGTGCTCTGGCCACAGTCACCTGCATTCAGTTCCTAGACAATTCCTTCATTCCTCGGGTCCTTACACATACAGTTCCCTCTCCTTGGGGGAGGGGGAACAACCCAGCCCCTACCCCAGTGTAAGATTAGGTCCTTCCCCCTTGTTATACACCCTCATAGTACTCTGTACTTCTCAGGGAAACATGTGTATTTGTTTCATATCTGCCCTTCTCCCAAAGACTAGAAGTTCCTTGAGGGCACACACCACATCTTTCAGCAGAGTCTGACACACAGTAAGTATGTGCTAAATAAAAATCTGCTTAACGCACATGTGAACAAATAAGGTATGAACTATATGGCCCAATGCCACCAGGTGGGAATTTAGAGACACTCTAAATCAATAAACCCCGCGTAATCCCTGCTAGTCTTCATAGCTGTGATATCTATTTTCAGTACCTAGAAGCCAGTCTGAGGAGCGGAGGCTCACAGGGAAGGACTCACCGCCTCGTGGGACTTGGGAATGGGTACAATGATGGCCAGTACACAGATGAGCTGGAAGATGGCCCCCAGGAAGAGTCCATATCGCAGCAGGTTCTCCAGGAATGTGGGTTCAGGCACCTCGGGAGGGGAGAAGTCCAGGTCGGAGGCCATGGCCCCAGCTGCCTGCTGCCTGAGGTCCCCTCCGATTCACCACTCTCCAGAGCCAACTTCTAAATGCAAAGAGTTAATGTCATGTTTCTACAACTGACGTTTAAATGGTTCCACTTCCACAAACACACCCACATACATGCAAGAATATATAAAGCAACTGCGATGAAATGTTAACAATTCTTGAACCTAAGTGAAGGATATATGGAGAGTCATTGGACCATTCTTTCAACTTTTTTGTATGTTTGAAATTTTTCCAAAAATGAAGTTACAGGAGATAAATAAATAAATGCAAACATTTCAACAAAAATCTCAAATCAACATACATTTGCTGAAGGCCTGCTCTGCTTCAGGTTTTATTTATTTGTTCTTTTATACATCCAGTCATTCATTCAACAAATACTTATTGAACACCAAGCACTGAAGAGTAAAACAGACAAATCCCTGCTCTCTCGGGGCCTACCTCTCAGGACAGAGGGACAGAGGCGGACAAAGAACACATCCAGATGGGACATGCCATCTAGCGATAACTGTTTTGAAAAAAGCTTCAGAAGGATATCATTTTATTTTGTATAAGGTGACAGGAAGGGCCTCTCTGAAGAAGAGACAGCAATGAAGTGACAGAGATAGGAAGTATGAGACTGAGCCAGTGGAGCATCTCAGGGAAGCATACTCCAGGCAGAGAGAAAAACAAGTGTAGAGGCCTCAGGGCAGGGATAGGAGTCCAAAATGGCCAGAGAGGCATACAGGAGGGAGAGTAGAAGAAGGTAAGATCAGAAGGAGTGGCGACTGACCTTGTAGGACCCTAACACTTCTGACTTGATTGAGTAAAATGTAAAGCCACAGAAGGGTTTTGGGCAGAAAAGTGACATAATCTGATTTACACTTTTTTTTTTTTTTTTTTTTGGCCACGCCACTTGGCTTGTGGGATCTTAGTTCCCCGACCAGGGACCGAACCTGGGCCCCTGGCAGTGGAAGCACAGAGTCCTAACCACTGGACCACTGGGGAATTCCCTGATTTACATTTTAAGCGAGGTGGAGGGATGCAGAGTGGACATAGGGAGACCAGTGAGGGAGCTACTACCAGTAACTCAAATAAGATATGCTGGGGACATGGACGACAGGGGCAGTGGTGGCCAGTGGTGGCAGGTCCGGCCTCAACCCACCTCTCTAGCCTCTCACTTCACCAGAGTCCCCCACTCCTAATACCCTGGTCGAGCTGAAAGACCTGCCTGTAATTCTCCAAGAGCACCGAGCTCTTTCAAATCCTGGGTCTCTACCCAAGTGGCACACTCTGCCAAGAATGCCCTTTCCCGGGCTTCCCTGGTGGCGCAGTGGTTTGGGGTCCGCCTGCCGATGCAGGGGACGCGGGTTCGTGCCCCGGTCCGGGAAGATCCCACATGCCGCGGAGCGGCTGGGCCCGTGAGCCATGGCCACTGAGCCTGCGTATCCGGAGCCTGTGCTCCGCAGCGGGAGAGGTCACAGCAGTGAGAGGCCACGTACCGCAAAAAAAAAAAAAATTTAAATTTAAATTAAAAAAAAAAATGCCCTTACCCATTACGACTACTTGGTGAAGCCCCTACTCTACCTCTAAGGCTGAGCTTGTGCCACCCCCACAGCATGCCTTTCTTACTGCCCTCCTCCTACCCTGGTAGGACTGAACTGCTCCCCCTCTACCACAGCACCCACGAGTGGCTTCCTTTGGCCCACCCCAATGAGAAAGGGGAAAACTTACTTGGGAACCAGGCCCACCTGACTCCAAAGCCCTTTGTGTTTTCAGGGATCTGTGCCACAAGGCAACTTTCCACTAAATCTGAGCTGTCCAATATGGTGGTCCTGAGCCACATGTGGCTATGGAGAGTTGAAACACAGCTAGTCCAAACTGAGATGGCTGTGCAGTTAGGTCCACACTCAATTTAGAAGACAGTATGAACATAAGAATGTATCAATAGGGCTTCCCTGGTGGCGCAGTGGTTAAGAATCCGCCTGCCAGGGCTTCCCTGGTGGCGCAGTGGTTGAGAATCCGCCTGCTGATGCAGGGGTCACGGGTTCGTGCCCCGGTCCGGGAAGATCCCACATGCCGCGGAGCGGCTGGGCCCGTGAGCCATGGCCGCTGAGGCTGCGCGTCCGGAGCCTGTGCTCCGCAACGGGAGAGGCCACGACAGTGAGAGGCCCGCGTACCACAAAAAAAAAAAAAAGAATCCGCCTGCCAATGCAGGCGAACCGGTTTGAGCCCTGGACCGGGAAGATCCCACATGCCATGGAGCAACTAAGCCCGTGTGCCACAACTACTGAGCCTGCACTCTAGAGCCCGCGTGCCACAACTACTGAAGCCCACATGCCTAGAGCCCATGCTCCACAACAAGAGAAGCCACCGCAATGAGAAGCCTGTGCACCGCAATGAAGAGTAGCCCCTGCTTGCCGCAAATACAGAAAGCCCGTGTGTGGCAACAAAGACCCAACGCAGCCAAAAATAAATAAAAATAAAAATAAATTAATTTTTTAAAACAGAATGTATCAATAAAATATCTCATTAACAGTGTTTTATACTGACTGCATGTTGAAATAATATACTGGGTTAAATAAATTATTAATTTCATCTGATGCTGAAAAAGAACTAAGCTGGAGGATTCACTTTCTGATTTCAAAACTTAGTATAAAGCTTCAATAATCAAAACAGTGTGATACTGGCATAAGGATCTAGGCCAATGGAATGGAATAAAGAGCCCAGAAGTAAATCCTCACATATATAGTCAACTGATTTCTGAACAAGGGTGCCAAGACAATCTAATGGGGAAGGATAGTCTTGCCAAGAAATAGTACTGGGGAGCTTCCCTGGTGGCGCAGTGGTTGAGAGTCTGCCTGCCGATGCAGGGGACACAGGTTCGTGCCCCGGTCCAGGAAGATTCCACATGCCGGAGACTACACTCTGCAAAGGGAGAGGCCACAACAGTGAGAGGCCCGCATACCGCCAAAAAAAAAAAAAAAAGAAAAGAAATAGTACTGGGAAAACTGGATATCCACACGCAAAAGAATGAACTGAACCCTCATCTTACACCGTATACAAAAATTAACTCAAAATGGATCAAAGAACTAAACTTATGAGCTAAAACTATTAAACTTATAGAAAAAAACATAGGCGTCTTCACGACATTGGATTTGGCAATGACTTCTTAGATGTGACACCAACCACAGGCAACAAAAGAAAAAATAAATTGGACTTCATCAGAATTAAAAACTTTTGTGCATCAAAGGGCATTATCAAGAGAGTGAAAAGACATACTGGAAAACAGTTTGGCAATTTCTAAAAAAGTTAAACGTAGAATTACCATATGATCCAGCAATTCCACCCCTAGGTATATACCCAACAGAACTCAAAGCATGGACTCAGATACTTGTACACCAATGTTCACAGCTACACTATTCACAATAGCCAGAAGATGGAAACAACCAAGAGTCTATCAACAGATGAATGGATAAACAAAATGTGGTATAGACAAAGGACAAAGGACATCAGCTACTAAAATGAATGAAATTCTGATACATGCTACATGGATGAACCTTGAAAACATGCTAAATGAAATAAGCCTGACAGAAAAGGACAAGTATTATATGACCCCACTCATTAGGTACCTAGGATTGGCAAACTCATAGAGACAGAAACTAGAATATAGGTTACAGGGGCTGGAGGAGGGGCAATAGGGAGTCATTGTTTAATGATTACAGAGTTTCAGTCTGGAATGATGAAAAAGTTCTGGAAACAGTGGTGATAGTTACACACACTGTACACTTAAAAATGGTTAAAATGGTAAATTTTATGTTATGGATATTTTACCACACACACACACACACAAATTGTACCTGTTTCTTTTTACTTTCTAAATGTGGCTACTAGAAAATTTTAAATTACACACATGGCCTGCATTATATTCCTACGGATGGCTCTGGGTTAAGAGACTACCCTAAAACCTTCCTCCACTTTGGCTCTGTGGCTTCACTGCTTTGCAACATTTTTCCAACATGAAGGAGGAGGGACTAAAGGATGACAAAAACAACCTTCCAAGTGAACAGACTGGGGTTTATGCAAATGCGCATTGTCTACCTTTCAACCTAGTCAGTTAGGAAGGTGATGTGCCGGAAAGGTGGCGACTGTTTCCCACCATTTCTGTCTCCTTTGCGAATGGCCTTCAAAGCCTGAGGATCACTTCCCCCACCCCCCCAAAATCCTCAGAGCTGGCAGATCTTCATCCTCCCAGGAAGGATTTGATTTCTGGAAGGAACCCAACATCATCTGGATCCAAGTGTGGTGAATCAGGTGGAGCCTCAAGCCCAGGAATACCATTTTTGGTCAAATACAAGGTTATGACGCTCAGACCCTAGGCAGATTGTTTGGGGTGGCTCAGAAACTGGCCCTGAAGTGAATTCCAAGGCTGCTGCAAGAATAGCTTTACTGGAGGAAACGTACAGCCCAGACAGGACACTATATCCTTACACCATGTGAATAGCAAGGTATAAAAAAGTTCTCTCATTTCTTCACAGTTGCACCTCATAAATATACACTTTTAAAAAATGCCTTTGGCCCTAAACTTTACATTTAAGGCTATAACAAGCCTAGTGGGCTTATCAATACTTAGATTTATTAGTGTTACTCACAGCAACATTGTTAAGAATATTTGTTTGTTTGTTTGTTTGTTTGTTTTGCGGTACGCAGGCCTCTCACTGTTGTGGCCTCTCCCGTTGTGGAGCACAGGCTCCGGACGCGCAGGCTCAGCGGCCATGGCTCACGGGCCCAGCCGCTCCGCGGCACGTGGGATCTTCCCGGACCAGGGCACGAACCCGCGTCCCCTGCATCGGCAGGCGGACTCTCAACAACTGCGCCACCAGGGAAGCCCAAGAATATTTGTAGTACAATAAAAACATGGGTCCAAGAGTCAGGCGGGGGCACAAACCCTGCTTCTATCAGCAATTCGCTACACTTTGGGCCAATCTCTTGACCTCCTACAGACTTGATGTTCTCAGGAGGCAAACAACAACAATAATATCTATTCAAAGCTATAATGCATTTAGGCGCTTTTTTTTTTAATGGCAATTAGGCAATATAACAAGAGCCATAAAAGTGATTATATCCTTTGAATAACTCACTTCCTAGAATCTACAGTAAGGAAACAATTCAAAAGAAGAAAAAGGCTTCAGGTACAAAAAAGTTCATGGCAGTGCTATTCATAATACTGAAAAGCAGGAAGCAACTAAAGTGTCCAACAATAAAGAAGCAATTAACCCAGTTATGGCACATCATGGGATATTCCCCGTTGGCGAAAATGGCAAGTACATATGTGGTGTATCAGGTCAGCAGAAAGTCTCTGCAAAACTATATTAAATGAAAAAAGAAAATAATTACATAAACACTTATGCAGCCATGTATAAACTATGATTTCACTGGCTAAAGATCAAAAGAGGCCATAAGAAAATGTAAATAGTTGCTGTTTAAGTGAAGGGCTCATAAGTTTTAATTGTGGGGGGAATATCATTGAAAAAAATAAATACAATCTAAAAGAAAAATCCATGCCTATCTACTCCTCTCACAAAGCTTTTATAGGGTCTAATGAAACGCTGCCCAAGAGAACTTTCTGCAATGATGAAAATGTTCTATACTTCTGTTCTCCAATATGGTAGCCACCAGCCCCATGTGGCTATTAAGCACTTAAATGAGGCTTACAGAACTGAATTTTTCATTTTCATTTTACTTTATTTATAGATAGTTGCATGTGGCTAGAGGACTCCCACATTGGACAGCGCAGGTACAACCAGAGGGTGGTTGTAATAAAGTTCTGGAAAACATAAAATGCTCTATACATCTTGTGTCTGCTTTAGAACTCCTGTGTAATTTTCTCTGTACCCCTACACTTTACTTCCCAGTCTGCCTACCAGGGTTTCTGGGTTTTCCTTTCCTGAATACAGAAGTCACAAGAGTCCTACTCATCCCTCCGCTCCCAACAAGGAGGCTCTTATCCCTCAGACTCCTTGACAGGCTTTGCTCCCCCCACCCCACCCCCGACACTGTCACAGCAGTAGCAGTAAGCGAATCATTTGCCAGATGTGCACAGCACTTTACAATCAGCATCTCATTCATTTCACAACCACTCTGGGAGGCGGGTATTACTAATGAGGATGAGGAAACCGAGGCTTGGGAGAGGTTATGTGGCTTACCCTGGGATTACTTGGCTGAGAAGTGGCAAAGTTAGGATTCAAACTGGCTGGTGGGTACAACTGAAACTTAGCTGGTTGTCAATGGTTTTCAAACTGCAGGCTGTGGCCAATTTGTGAGCCATGGAAAGCATTAACGGGGCTGTAGCTGACATTTTTTCCTCTTTAATTTTATTAACCAGTACTTTAATTAAGTAAATGACAATAGAAAATATCATATCAGTAAGGGTGAGTATTGTGTCCTGAAGCTTTTTTTTTTTTTTTTTTTTTTTTTTTTGCAGTACGCGGGCCTCTCACTGTTGTGACCTATCCCGCTGCGGAGCACAGGCTCCGGACACACAGGCTCAGTAGCCATGGCTTACGGGCCCAGCCGCTCCGCGGCATGTGGGATCTTCCCGGACCGGGGCACGAACCCATGTCCCCTGCATCGGCAGGCGGAGGACTCTCAACCACTGCGCCAGCAGGGAAGCCCCTGAAGCTTTTTTTTTTTAATAAGTTATATCCATCTACATCCAAGCAAGGATGTTCTGGGTCAAAATTCAAAATGTATTTCTTATTGTTTGAGAAATACTACACAGTCTAATGTTTTTACTTGCTCCACTATAAGCTCCTGGACAGCAGGGACCCAAGGTCCATCTTGAGTTTCTTCCAGGGCCTGACTCAGATATATGGTAACTGATGAAACCTATGGTTGCTTCCCACCTTTAAAGTAAGAGCAGATGGAGGAGGGGGAGCAGAGAGGCACGGTGCTTGCTTAAGCTCTACCAGTGAGTCAGGGCAACGCTGAACATCCCACTAGGTCTCTAACCCTGTGATGCTCCAAACTTGCTTAAGAGCAAACGTTTTTACACATGGGGGGAAACTCATACCCCCACCAGAATTTCATAAAAAGTACAGAGTCATTTATTATCAAACATGGTAAATAATTTCATAAGGTTATCAGACCCCTTGGGGCTCATCTGTGAATGCCAGATACCAGTGGTCTGAAGCATTCACTCACTGGATACATATTTACTGAGCATCATTCTAGTTCCTGCCATGGAGTTTTCATCCAATCGGAGGCACTCAAACACACACATATAGATATGTAATGGCAGCAGTATTATCAGAAATATAAGTAGGGAGATAAGGGGTGCTATTTTATATGAGGTAGTCAGGGAAAGGCCTCTCTGAGAAGGTGTCATTTCAGCAGAGGCAAGAAAAAAGTGAAAGAACAAGTCATTTCAATTCCTGTTAAGTACCCCAAGGTGAAGAAACAGCAAAGGATAAGGTCCTGAGGCAGGAATGAACTTTATGACCAAGGAGAAGAGAGTAGAGTGAGCAGCTGTGTGGGACCAGTAGAACGCTGGGTCGAAGGGGGGCCACTGGAAGGTTCTTAGCAAAGAAACGACATGATCTGACTCATTTTTAAATGGTCCCTGTGGCTGCTGTGTTGAGAACAGAATGTAGAGGGGCAAGAGTGGAAACAGGGAAACCAGTTAAGACTACTATATAATAGTCAAAAAGACACACTTGCACCAGGTAGCAGTAGAGGTGGTAAATTCTCAGGTTGTAGATATATTTTGAAGAGAGGGCCAACAAGATTTCTGAGATGAAATCTGAAAGTGAGAAATTAAAAATAAGACCTGAAGGTGAAACTATTCCGTATGATACTGTAATGGTGAATACAAGACATTAAGCATTTGTCAAAACCCATGGCACTGGACTTCCCTGGGGTCCAGTGGTTAAGAATCTGCCTTCTAATGCAGGGGACGCGGGTTCGATCCCTGGTCAGGGAACTAAGATCCCACATGCTGCAGGGCAACTAAGCCCGCGCACCACAACTAGAGAAGCCTGTACACCACAACGAAGAGCCTGCATGCTGCAACTAAGACCCAGCAAACTTTACAGCACAAAGAATAAACTTTAATGTACATGAATTTTTTAAAAAATCATTTAGGTATCCAGGATGGAATGCAGAATGTGACATTCTGAATCTAAATATATTAGAAATGGATGAAGTGATTTCACTGAAGGGTTAGGGAGAATCAGGTGCTGACCTCAGTAACTTCGGAAATGGATGGGGTTTGTAAGACTAAAGGCAAAACGAACTGTATATGTCACTGTACTCTAGTTAATAAAGTTGTTTCCGGGGCTTCCCTGGTGGGCAGTAGTTGAGAATGCGCCTGCCAATGCAGGGGACACGGGTTCGTGCCCCAGTCTAGGAAGATCCCACATGCCGCGGAGCGGCTGGGCCCATGAGCCATGGCCGCTGAGCCTGCGCGTCCGGAGCCTGTGCTCCGCAACGAGAGAGGCCACAACAGTGAGGCCCGCATACCACAAAAGAAAAAAAAATAAAATAAAAAATAAAGTTGTTTCCCACATGGGATATAGGTTACTAATTCTGAAACAACATACATGTACACTGGAATTGAACAGTTAAGTAAATGGATGGTAGATGGTGGGAGCTAGGTTTGTTACAGTTGGAGTAAAAGGTTACAGTTAAGCCAGAGGAGGCTAGAATGATCCATGTGAAATGGATGAGTGTTGCAGACATCAGTATAAACTCATATTTAGATTAATATAGATACAAAAGGCTACATATTTATATATATACATATGTGTGTGTGTATGTGTATATATGTAGAGAGGGAGAGGAGAAGGAAAGGAGAGGGAGAGGGAGATTAGTCTACACACATACATCTCTTGCTCTTTTGCTGACAGAGCCTAGAAACATGGGTATACCAGTAGCAATGAGCACACCTAGCACCCAGATCTTGGTGTCTGATACCATTCTCCAATAAAAGGAACCAGGGCTCCTGGGAGAAATGGTTAACTCTAGGACTGAAGCAGGAAATACACAAGATGAACCTGTAACAGAAAGTAAGAAAGTGTTCAAAAAAAACCAAAACACACTGATCGGGGTATGTCAAAGGGATATAGAAGCCACTTCACAGAGCTCCCAATCGCCAAAGCCAGAACAATTTGGACAACAAAATAAATTAAGTAGTACTGGATTATAACCCAAAGTATGAAAAGAAATATCCATGACTATACTGATATGAATGATTTAATAAATACACAAACTTCCCATGGAGAATTTCAAATAATTTATGTAGATAATCTGTCTTAAAGTGTGACGTATAATTCCACACTCCGTAAGCACGGGCTGCAGTGAGTGCATAATGACTTCCTTCCAAGAGTATAATATGGAAAAGTGGGGGAAGGGGAGTAACTTTACAGTGGAAGAACTTGACTACCTCAAGCTAGTGATCTGGGTTAACATCAACGGTGATAACTTATATTGAAAGTATATACCCTTGATGTGATATGATGAGAATGGCACTTTACTTCTGTGGTCTTCCTCCCCCAAACCTATAACTCCAATCTCATCATAAGAAAAACGCCAGACAAAAAAAGAAAGAAAGAAAGAAAAACATCAGACAAATCCCAGCTGAGGGTCATTTTACAAGATATCTGACCAGTAATACTCAAAACTGTCAAGTTTATCTAAACGAGGAAAGTCTGAGGAACTATCACAGTCCTAGAAGCCTAAGGAGACATGACTAAATGTAATGTGGCATCCTGGAACAGAAAAAGGACATTAGGAGAAAACTGAGCAAATCTGAAGAGACCATGGACTTTAGTTAATAATAATTTACTGATATCAGTTCATTAATTGTGACAAAAGTATTATACTAATGTAAAATGTTAATAGGGAAAACTGTGTGGGAGATATATGGGAACTCACTGCAGCATCTTCACAATAATTTTATAAATCTAAAATTGTTCTCGGGACTTCCCTGGTGGCGCAGAGGTTAAGAATCTGTCTGCCAATGCGGGGGACAAGGGTTCGAGCCTTGGTCCGGGAGGATCCCACATGCCATGGAGCAACTAAGCCCGTGCGCCACAACTACTGAGCCTGCGCTCTAGAGCCCGTGTGCCACAACTACTGAAGCGCACGTGCCACAACTACTGAAGCCCATGCGCCTAGAGCCCGTGCTCCACAACGAGAAGCCACCGCAATGAGAAGCCTGCTCACCGCAACTAGAGAAAGTCCGCGTGCAGCAACGAAGACCCAAAGCGGCCAAAAATAAATAATTTTTTTTTTAAAAAGATGATTCTTAAAAAAAAAAAAAAGAATCCGCCTGCCCGTGCACCACTACTGAGCCTGCGCTCTAGAGCCCGCAAGCCACAACTACTGAGCCTGCACTGTAGAGCCCCTGTGCCACAACTGCTGAAGCCCCGCGCACCTAGAGCCCGTGCTCCACAAGAGAAGCCACTGCAATGAGAAGCCCGCGCACTACAAAGAAGAGTAGCCCTGGGGCTTCCCTGGTGGCGCAGTGGTTGAGAATCTGCCTGCTAATGTTGGGGACAGGGGTTCGAGCCCTGGTTGGGAGGATCCCACATGCCGCGGAGCAACTGGGCCCGTGAGCCACAACTACTGAGCCTGCGCGTCTGGAGCCTGTGCTCCGCAACAGGAGAGGCCGCGATAGTGAGGCCCGCGCACCGCGATGAAGAGTGGCCCCCGCTTGCCACAACTAGAGAAAGCCCTCGCACAGAAACGAAGACCCAACACAGCAAAGATAAATAAATTAATTAAAATTTTTAAAAAAAGAGTAGCCCCCACTCGCCGCACTAGAGAAAGCCCGCACGTAGCAACGAAGACTCAACACAGCCCCCCCCAAAATAAAAATAAATAAATTAATAATAAATAAATAAAATAGTTATTAAATAAAAAGTTTATTGGAAAAAAAAGTCACTATTTCAAAATAAATAACCCCTGAGACATGTATAGCTGTCCAGACTTAGCAAACAGAAACTAAGTCTTCTCTTAGATTGAAAGAGACAGAGTCCAGGGATGTTGGTAGGGGATCCTCGGCTTCTAATCAAGTGATTTAAAAATTCTGTCCTGAGAATTCAAAGAAAACAGACTGGGGAACAGAAAATCAGTGTCAGGAATTACTGCCTTACAGCCATGGGCTGTATACCCAGACCCGTCCCATTAAAACAAATTCCCCCCAAAGCTGCTCAAAACTGGGTTAGAATTTTGTCCTATGGAAAGGCAAGCCATCTCCTAGAGCAGTCAAAACTGGCAGCCAGTAGGCTGAAGCTGGTGGGCAGATGTCCTACAAAATGTAATTATTAAATCCGAATTTGTTGCCACCACTTAAAAAGTGAAATTTCACATACTCGTTTCCCACTTCCCTTAGCGAACACGCACTGTGCATTTACTAAGCGCCTTGCATTCACCAACTCATTTAATCCTCAGATTAACCCTACCTGTGCGCCCATTTTACAGAGGAGGAAACTGAGAACCAGAGAGACACCCAGAGCTCGCCCACGGTTACAAAGCAATAGGGGACACTCAGGGGTCAAACCCCAGCCAGACTGACTCCAGGGCTCTGGCTCCTCCTAAAGCTCCGTCAGTGGGAAGAAAGGCCAGGTCACAACTGTGAGGAGCACCGGGTTCTGGTCCCGCTCAGAACTAAAGCGCTGAGGGACAGCAAGACAGGCTCTCCGCCCCCCTGGGACTCCAACTCCCCTCCTAAGTAACTTCCGAAAGAGCGACCCAGGAAGTTATTTCCGCCGCGCACGGAGTGGCCCACGGGCCGGCAGAACAGCGCCGCCCGCAGCGCCCGAGCTTAAGCCCCTCTCCGTACCTCAGCATCTGCGATTCTACCCCGCCCCGAAGCCCGGGACCGGCCACGGCGTGACCGCACTCACCTCCAGCGCCGCCGCACCGCGCCCCCGGAAGTGGTTCCTTGCGACCTCGGTCCCGGAAGTGACGCTCCTGAGCAACCAGCGGGCTCAGCTCCGACCGCCTTCGTTGCTAAGGTTGGTGGATCCGGGCCGCTGAGCTTTGTCAGACCTTTGTCCCAACCCAGTGGGTTTGAACTGGACGGAGAGCACTACGGAAGTGAGATCCAGACACCGTCGATTCTTCAAGCCCCTTTATCACAGCCCATTTCAGCAAATGTTTATACACATTTACAGAAGCCTTTTTTTTTTTTTGAAGTAGATCTACAATGTGTAAGTTTCAGGTGTACGGCAGAGATTCTGTTATATACATATACATATATATGTGTATATATATATATTCTTTTTCAGATTCTTTTCCATTATAGGTTGTTATAAGATATTGAATATAGTTCCCTATGCTATACAGTAGGTCCTTGTTTATTTATTTTATATATAGTAGTGTGTATCAGTTAATCCCAAATTCCTAATTTATCTCTTCCCCCCTTCCCCTTTGGTAACCATAAGTTTGTTTTTTATATCTGTGAGTCTATTTCTGTTTTGTAAGTAAGTTCATTTGTATCACTTTTTAAAATTCAACAGGTGATATCATATGATATTTGTCTTTCTCTGACTTACTTCACTTAATATGATAATCTGTAGGTCCATCCATGTTGCTGCAAATGGCATTATTTTGTTCTTTTTTATGGCAGAGTAGGTGGTATATATGTACCACATCTTCTTTATCCATTCATCTGTCAGTGGACATTTAGTCTGCTTTCATGTCTTGGTTATTGTTAACAGTGCTGTTGTGAACATTGGGGTGCATGTGTCTTTTTGAATTAGAGTTTTCATCTTTTCTGGACATAAGCCCAGGAGTGAGATTGTTGGATCATATGGTAACTGTGGTTTTTTAAGGAACCTCCATACTGTTCTCCATAGTGGCTGTATCAATTTACATTCCCACCAACAGTGCAGGAGGGTTCCTTTTTCTCCACACCCTCTCCAGCATTTATTATTTGTAGACTTTTTGATGATGGCCATTCTGACCAGTGTGAGGTGATGCCTCATTGTAGTTTTAATTTACATTGTATAGAAGACTTAGTTCTATCCCAGGCCCTGAGCTAAGAGCCTACAATGAAATGCAGAGAGGAGACAAACAAGCACAGTTTTGTAATTCAGACAGAAGCAAATTATTAAAATTCATTCAAAACATTCACCAAGTACCTACTCTATGGCTTGTGCTGGTTGTTGAACCAGACAGGTGGAGTCTCTGCCTTTGTGGAGCTTAAGTTTGAACATATTATCATATAATGTGATAAGTGGATGGCAGCACAGAGTTCCTGACTGAGTATTGATGGGGCAAGTAATGGGGAGAAAGGAGATCTAGTAGGACTTGGTAATCAGCCTCCACTATGGACCTGAGTGATTCTTGACTCCTGGTATCCATGCCTTTGTATAGCGCCTTCCCACATTGAATAGGGCTGACAGATATAGTCAATAGGATATTGTGGAAATCTTGGAGTATGAGTTCCAAGATGAAGACATAAAAGACATTGTTCTTCCTCATTGCTCTCTCTTGATCATTCATCAGGGATCCATGTTGTGAGGACACTCAAGCAGCCGTGGGGAGAGGCTTGCATGAATAATAACCAAGCCTCTTGCCAACAACCACCTCCAACTTGCCAGCCATGTGTGTGAACCATCTTGGGAGTAGATCCTCCAGCTTCAGTCAAACCTTCAGGTAACTGCAGCCCTGGCCAAAATCTTGACTATAATCTCATGAGAGACCTTGAGCCAGAAACAGTCAACAAAATCACTCTTGAATTCCTGACGCATAGAAGTTGTGAAATAATAAATATTACTACTTTAAGCTCCTAAGTTTCAAGGTAATTTTTTTTCAGCATAGATAACTAGTACAGAGAAGATCAAGGAGGAGGGGTTGGATGCTAAAGATTCAAAAAAGAATGAGACTTAATCTTAGCCTCAAGGAGCTCACTCTCTCCTGGAGGACACAGACAGAAATAATTATAATTCACTCAACATCCACTAATCCCATACTATGTGAGATGATATGGAGGATCCAAAGATGTATTATTTATTCATTCATTCAACAAATATTTATGGAGTTTCTATTCTGGATCATACACTATGGAATCAGGAAGGCAATAGTGAGTAAGTGGGTCCCTACCCTCACTGTGTTTACAGACCGGGGGTTATCTGACACCCTCATTAATCAATCACAAAGAAATGTATATTTATGAACCATGAGGTGTGTAGGGAGGAAATAAGAGGAAACCATGAGAGAATAAATAACATGGGAGATACAATCAAGAAAGGGTGATCAGGGAAGGCCTCTCAGTGGAGGTAACATTTAAACTTAGAAACAAAGAATGAATAGGAATTTGCCAGGCACAAAAGGAATAAGCATGTTGGGAGGTGGAAAGGCTGTTGGAAAGGCTTGGCGCATAAGACAGTGGGGAGAAGGTGAGGCCTGAGAGGTACAGATATTTAGGGAACTTCCCTGGCTGTCCAGTGGTTAGGACTCAGTGCTTTCACTGCTGTAGGCCCGGGCCCAGGTTCCATCCCTGGTTCGGGAACTGAGATCCCACAAGCTGTGCTTGCCACAGTCAAAAAAAAAAAAGAAAGGAAGGAGGGAGGGAGGGAGGAAAGAGAGAGAGAGAGGAAGGAAGGAAGGGAGGGAGGAAGGAAGGAAGGAAAGAAAGAAAAAGAAATGAAGAGAAACAGAGAGAAAGAAAGGAAGCAAGGAAAGAAGGGAGAGAGGGAGAGAGAAAGAAAGAACGAAAGAAAGGAAGAAAGAGGGCTTCCCTGGTGGCGCAGTGGTTGAGAATCCGCCTGCCGATGCATGGGACAAGGGTTTGTGTCCCGGTCCAGGAAGATCCCATATGCCACGTAGCGGCTGGGCCCGTGAGCCATGGCCGCTGAGCCTGCGTCCAGAGCCCAGAGCCTGTGCTCCGCAACGGGAGAGGCCACAACAGTGAGAGGCCCGCGTACACAAAAAAAAAAAAAAAAAAAAAAAGGGAAGAACGAGAAAAAGAAAGGAAGAGAGAGAGAAAGAAAGGAAGCAAGGAAGGAAGAAAGGGTGGGAGGGAGAGAGAGAGAAAGGAGGGAAAGATACAGATATTTACGACAAGACTTGGTACTTGTCCTGCAGGGGCTCACTGTGGGGTGTGGATGAGGAGGGTCATAGGAGACAGAGATGTCTTATATGTTGAACTGTGTCCCCCAAAAAAGATTTGTTGGAGAACTAACCCCACTACCTCAGAATGTGATCATATATGGAGACAGGGTCTTTGCAGAGGTAGTCAAATTAAAATGAGGTTATTAGGATGGGCCCTAATCCAATATGACTGGTGTCTTTATTAAACAGGGAAATTTGGACACAATGCACACATAAGAGAGAATGGCATGTGAAAATGAAAGCAGAGATCAGAGTGATGCTTTTACAAGCCACGGAATGCCAAAAATTGCCAGCAAAGCACTGTAAGCTACGGGAGACATGGAACAGATTCCTCCCCACAGTCCTCAGCCTTGATTTCTGATTCCTAGCCTCCAGAACTGTGGGGAAATAATTATCTGTTATTTAAGCCACCCAGTTTGTGGTCCTGCGTTATGGCAGCCGTAGCAAACGAATACAGATGTGCAGGTACTTTGAAACTTGTTACTATCTGTATCCAAATGTGAAAAATCCCCAGCATGGCTGCTGCAAGCACAGCTACTTTCTTACTTTCTGGAAGCTTCCGGAGGAATCCAGCTGAGTCTTACTCATCTCTGTGCCCCGCATGGCTTCATTAGCACCCCAGCATGGTGGAGAGCTCTGTGGCGTGCTTGTTCCTATCCATAATATCTATGCGAGGCACACTCCATGCACGATGAAAGAGAAAAAGTTGAAAAAGGCATGGTGTCTGCTCTGAGAAAATTTTATAAACTAGATTAACACGACGGGGTGAACCAGTGTGAAATGATTAATTATAGCTGCCATCTATTGAGTATTCGCCAGGTGTGCAGCACTTTACATATATCAATATTCTCCCCCCCAGCAAACCTGTAAGGCAGGTATTATTCCCGTCTACAGATGAAGAAACCTAGGGCTGGAGAAGTTAAGCAACTTCCCCAAGTCCCCACAGAGACTGCATGCATAACCACTGCACTACCCAACTAAGCTGTTCAAGCCAGATGAGCACTCCAGGCATGAGTGCTCTAGGATGAAGGGAAGCATCAGCAGAGAATGAGGTATCTGGGAAGGCTTCATGAGGGAGGTGGCTCGATGTGGGTCCAGGATGATGGGCTGGATTTGGTTATGGGCAAAGGAAAGTAGAGGCACAAGACTTGCTTTTTCACCTCCTAGCCTTTGCCTTTGTTGGTGTCTTCGCCTAGAATGCTCTCTTCTCCCAGCTCTTTACAAGACAGGCTCGTTCTCATCCCTCAGGGCTCGGCCCAAATACTACTTTTCAGAAAGGGCTTCCGTGATTGCCCTTTCTAGCTAATTGTTTTTTTTTTTCTAGAAATGGCTCCAGCAGTATTGCCCATCCCATAGGGGCTCTTCTGCCCCATGACTGCTTGGACCCATAGCGTACAGTGGAAGAGATGTTGCGTCCGTTTCAGGCATGGCACTTAACTGTCCTGGAAGTCAGTCACCATGTAAGAAGTGCGACCAGCCTGAGACCACTGAGCTGGGAGAAGCCCAAGCCACGTAGGGAGGAAGGGAATCAGAGGAGCATCAGATACCAGACCCAGGAGTGAAGAAGCCATCTTGGAGAGGTGGAAAGATGGACAGGTGTGTGATACAGCAAAGATGGTAGAATGTTAAGTGTAGAATCTAGGTGGTAGGTATAGCGTGTGCTGTGTAATTCTTTCAACTTTTTTTGTATGTTTGAAATTTTTCACTACAAAGTTGTGGGCAAAAAAGAAACCATCTTGGAAGTGGACTCCCCAGCCCCAGACACCTCAACTGATACCACATGGAGCAGAGATGAACCTCCCAGCCCAGTCTTTCCCAAATACCTGACCCACAAAATCATGATCTAAATAAATGGGTATTTTAAGCCACTAAGTTTTGGGGTATAGATTACAGAAATTCTCTTTCTAAGTAGACCTTCCTTACTTTCTATCACAGCTTCCTGCCTGTTTCTTTTATAACATTATCACAATCTGTAATTGTCTTATTTGCCTATTTATCATCAGTTTCTCCCCCTCTAGAATGTAAACTCTATTTCCTTTGTTCACTCCTGCCTCTTAGCACCTAGCACACTGCCTGGTACATGTAGGCTCAAATGAATGTTTGTTGAGTGACTAACTGGGACCAGGAGATGGAGCCTTTCTGAAGAGTACTAGAAGACAACATGGAATTCACAGAATAGGGGGAAAGCTGGTATTTGTCACTTGGGCTGCCCCAAATCTGAACCCCCATTTGTGGGAATCCCAAGAGGTAGGAAGAGGCAGACGGATGGGATGCACACACCCTCTCCTCAGTCCCTGCTGGAGCAAAGATGCTGAACTTAACCACGACCCATCAGAAGCCCCCGCCCCAGGTAGCAAGGCCAGCTGCAAGGGTCAGCCAGAGACTGTGGTGAGTTCTGAGTCCAGGACCTTGTTCAGAGCAGGGATCTTGGCCACACCTGGCCTTGGGTGGGGTTCCTGCCTGAGCCCAGTTCTGCAGTGTTCCATCAACTCCTTCTCTGCCCTTAGGTTCAGCTCCAGGGAGAAACCAGGAATGCTGAGTATGGTACATCCTGATGAATCCAGAATGCAGGACCAAAACGAGGGGCCGCTTTCCTCCAAATGGTGAGGACATCTTCTACGTGCCAGAAAGGCCAGCAATACATTCATTTCAGAACCAACAGAGCCCAAACAACAGTGGAGGCTCACCATATTCTGGACTCTTTTTCTGGGCCTCCAGGAGCCTTCTAGCAGATAACGAACTTTGATAGTTCAAGGCCTGTCCTCTTGCTTTCTACAAGGTGTGAACTAAGGGCTGGATTCCACACTTGGGTGTCTATAAACCCATGGTACCCAGGTCCTATTCCTGTGCTGTAGGATCTTCCAGAAGCAGGTCTGCTACAAAGGAGGTGCAGTTCACATTTCAATGCTGGGCTCATTGGAGAGGTCATCAAACAGAATTTCCATCAGAAGGTAGATTACATGTCAACACCACAGAGGGTTTGCCCTTCC
Organism: Kogia breviceps; assembly: GCF_026419965.1. NCBI lineage: Eukaryota > Metazoa > Chordata > Mammalia > Artiodactyla > Physeteridae > Kogia > Kogia breviceps. The sequence goes on from NC_081323.1 coordinate 21,910,531, forward strand.
CAGGAAAATCCAAATGCTATAACTTGTTCTTGAGACCCAAGGTTTCCCACAGTTTTGAAATCTGAAAAGCTTTATCCAGCAGACATCCATTAAGTGCCAACTGTATGTCAGGGAGACACTGGAGACAAGATCTTGGGCTCTGGTGGGAGAGACAGACATAGACACTAACACAGTAGGATATTTTGATTTCTACAAAGGAAGTGTGTGCAGAATGACATAAGAACCCGGGAGAAGCATCAGATTCTGCCTTTGGCAATCATGGAAGGCTTCCCAGAGTAGGTGACTTTCAATCTGTAGGAGGAGGTTACAACTGAAGCAGAGGCCCAGGCCGGAGCTCCTACTTCCAAATCCCCCTGAGGAAAGAGTCCAGAACTTCATCTCCCTGCTTCAGCCATGGAAGCAGCAAAAGCTTCACACACAACCAACATCTGGATGGTATTAATTACCTCCACATTTATGAAGTGCCTCATTAAACTTGACTCAAACCAACGGCATAGTTGGCTCCCTGGGTTAAATCCACGCTAAATATTCAGTTAACACACAGCACAAGCGAATCATATTTGGTGGGGTTCAGTTTACTTGTCCTGTGAAGGTGCTTTTCCAGCTGAATAATGATGGTGCCTTTTAATTGCGTGCTGTCTTCCTCCCGGGGGACTTTAGGTGGGACCATCTTCCCAGAGGGAGCCAGAAACTGGGTGTCGTCATCTCCATTTTATAGTTGCATGGACTCAGTAAAGAGACCTGGCCCCAGCCGCATGAACTGGAATCTTAGTCCTCCCTCGGGGTCCAGCTCAAATTACCTCATCTTAAAAGATCTTTTGGTTCCCCCATCAGAATTTCCCTGCCATACATGACCCTGGAAGCAGCTGAGAGAAATGGCTGAGCCCTCACTGTGTACAGAGCTCTGTGATGGATAGTTGACAGCATTCACTCACTGGATCCAACATCACTGAGGGTGTGTTCCCATTTCACAGCTGAGGAAACTCAGGCACAGAGAAGCTGAGTGATAGGTCTTGGATTACACAACTAATTAGTCAGGATTCAAACCCAGGCCTCTAAGCCCATTGTCTTAACCACATACAATCCTGGCACATTCATTCATTCATTCAACAAGTATTAATTGAGCACCTATGGTACACCCAGTGCTTGCCAGGAGTATAGTACTTGCTAGGGATGCAGTAGGGAAGGAAACATGATCTTTGCCCTAACAAAGATTATCATCTAGCAGGGAAGATAGATGTGAAACACTTCCACAATCATTTAATTACATACCAGGCATCAGGCAATGTTAGCAGAATTTAACTGAACTAGCTAAGACATTAGCAGGGCAAGAAAAGAAATCAGGTCTCTGGATGGCTCTTTCTTGTCTGCAATTCAGGAGTCAGTCAACTCTTCCTTTTTTCTTAGATTCTGTAGCTAAGCAATGCCTACAGAGGCCCACAATTGCTTTGGGAGTTTCCAGAAACCACTTCCCTCTCTGAATCACGGCTTTCCCAGCTATAAAATGAGGATGAAAATAGCAAAATACTGGAAGTAACCCAAATATCCATCAACAGGGGACCACTTAAAGAAGTGGTGCTACATCTACACCCTGGAATATGCAGCTCTTAAAAGCATGAGGCAACTCTAAATGCTGGAGAAGGATCGCTAAGACCTGGACCCCAGGGAGTCATGGGGTGACTTACTTTTTTTTTTTTTTTTTTTTTGGTCGCACCACATGTGGGTTCTTAGTTCCCTGACCAGGGATCGAACCCGTGGCCCCTGCATTGGAAGCACAGAGTCTTAACCACTGGACCACCAGGGAAGTCCAACTTACTCTTAATGTGTGCCATTTTGTACCTTTAGAATTTTGCACTCTGTGCATGTACCTTATCAAAACATAAATTCAGGGCTTCCCTGGTGGCGCAGTGGTTGAGAGTCCGCCTGCCGATGCAGGGGATATGGGTTCGTGCCGCGGAGCGGCTGGGCCCGTGAGCCATGGCCGCTGAGCCTGCGCGTCCAGAGCCTGTGCTCCACAATGGGAGAGGCCACAACAGTGAGAGGCCCACGTACAGAAAACAAACAAACAAACAAAACAAACAAAAAAAATACAAAAAAACCCCATAAATTCAAGGAGATTTTAATACAACATTTTGATGGGGATAAAAAAGCAGTCAAATAGCCAGGCTCACATGGGCCCATTGGTGGTATTATTGTTAGTTTCAAAGGAGAGGTTAGATTTGGCAGCCCTTGGAAAATCTAAAACAATTAGGGCACATGTTGCTCCTAATGAGATGAGGGAGGAATAAGGGCCAAACGGAGAAGAAAGGAGGAGGAAATGAGGAGGAAAACAAAGAGGCCAGGCAGAGGCCGACAGAAAAAAATCCACAATTACTTTAGTGCCGCTGAGACCCCAAGGCAGCTGTGCTACCTGCTTCTTTCTAGCCAGCTGCCAGGTTGCCATGGTAATGTAATAGCCAGTGGTAAGCTTATTTATGATTCTGAAAACATAAAAAAAAAAAAAAAAAACCCCACCAGCAAGCTGCAGATATGCAGCAGTGAGCAGAGAAGGTACCTGCATGAGAGGAGGCGTCAAGGTGACCTTCCTGGAGCTTGAGATACCCCGTTGAAAACTGGTGGGGTCAGCCTAGAGCAGCGGGTTGCAAACGTGAACATGTAGCCAAATCATCTGGAAGGCCGGTTAAAACACAGATTGCTCCGGGCTTCCCTGGTGGCGCAGTGGTTGGGAGTCCGCCTGCCGATGCAGGGGACGCGGGTTCGTGCCCCGGTCCGGGAGGATCCCGCGTGCCGCTGAGCAGCTGGGCCCGTGAGCCATGGCCGCTGGGCCTGGGCGTCCGGAGCCTGTGCTCCGCGATGGGAGAGGCCACAGCAGTGAGAGGCCCGCAAAAAAAAAAAAAAAAAAAAACACGGATTGCTCCACCGATCCCTGGAGATTCAGATTCAATAGGTCTGCTGGGCTGGGGCATTTCTAACAAGTTGCCAGGAGGTATGGAAACCGACGTATGGGGACCACCATCCTAATGATCTCTAAAGGCCTCTCCAACTCAAGATTCCATGAGCTGTGGGCTCCACCTCCCGCTCACCCTGAAATAGATACTGCTTAAGTATTTAGGGGTAAAGCACATCCAGCCCTTCTATCAGCTCCTCCATTAACTAAGTAGTTACAACATCCTGACAGAGGACCCACGTGGGTTGTAAGGTAGCCCTAAGCACCTGGTGGGCCAAGGGCTTAGAGGGCAGTTGCCGAAGCCGAAGCCAGCACCTCATACGAGCAATTGCTTGGGAAGATTGGCCAGCATTCCAGCTGTCTTTGCCAGAACTCTCTCATGGGGCCAATTAACTGGGTGTTATGGCCAACAGGTGCCACTGGGCCAGAGGAAAGGCGTCTGCCAGTCAAGACTGTGGCTGAGCAAGGGCCAGAGCTGGTGGGAGAGGATTTGAAAATGACAGAAGCCAAATCTTCAGGCACTATAATTTACCGCAGTGGAATTCTGATTCCCCACAGAAATGGAGGCAAGCAGACAAATCCAAACACCCAACCCCATCCAACGCACACGGCATCCCAAGTGAGAAAGTTCATGGCTGGGGCAGGATGCAATACTTGTGACAAGTCCTTCAAATTCAGGACTTCTTGTACATTCAACAAATATTTTTAGAGCACCCGTGTTGTGCCAGACACTCTGCTGGGTGCTGCACACATGGGCGGTGGGCAAGAGTGGCCCCTGCCCTCATGGAGGCTACATTTAAGTAAAAGGAAACAGACATTATTCAGAGAATCAGATGGTTTAATTGTGCTGTGGTTACATAAGTGAATGATTTTGTACTTAGAAAATAATGCTTAGGTATTTAAGGGTAAAGGGGCAAGATGTCTGCAACTTATTCTCAAGAAGCTCAGAAAAAAATAACAATCGATATATTATCTATATATGTATGATTATATTTAACACACACACACAGAAAATGATACAGCAAATGTGACAAAATGTTAATTGTTGAATCTGGGCCAAAAAGTAAACGGGAGGGAGTTCTTTGTATCATTCTTATTTTTCTGAAAGCTTGAAATTCTTTCAAAATTAGAAATTTAAAAAAGGATCACATTCTGAAATTGCAACTTGTCCTTTCTCTTAGCATTACAGATTTTTGCCAAAAGAACTTTTTTGTGTCAAATATTGATGTGTGGAAGTGAAGGAGCTGGTCTGCTGAACCAGGAGTAGTTTGAGATACTGAAATGTCATTTTTGCACCTTTGAATCCTTTGCAGGCTAGCTTTGTATAAACGTATCCTTTGTTTTCCTATTGTAAATATTTAGACCATAATTTCATTATAAATAAGTGAATAAATATTCAAAAAAAATTTTAAGGCTCACATAAATACATGACAAATTATAAACAGTGAAGAGTGCTATTTTTTTTTTTAAAGTATGTAGTGGTGTAAGGACCTAAAGACAGAGTGATTTGTCTTAGATAGGGAGGTCAAGGAGGGCTTCCTGGAGGCGGCAGGTTTGAGCTGAGGTCTAAGTGAAAGATGACCAGAGGAGGAGAGTTCCTTCCAGGAAGAGGACACAGCTCCAGCAGGTCTTCACGGGAAAGAGCAGAGCACCCTGGAGGAACCAAAGGAAAGAAATCAGGGCAGCTGGAGCTGAGCGCTACACATCCTCTCCTTCCCAGCAGAATGGCAAGGAGCTGGGTCAGTGGCAGGGTTTCTAGAAAGGGCTGCTATTCTGGCCCAGGATGAGGTCTGTTTTGTTTCTCCCTTACCCTTTCCAGCTCACGTTCTCATGTATCTTCCTCTGGCTCCCCTCCGACCCCAGGTCTTAAGATTCTGCTCGAATGCAGCTCCCCAGGCCAAGGTCCAGAATCCCAGCAACATATGGCAATGTGAGCTGACATCTTCTCACTGGCCCCTTCCCTTTAGCTCCATCTCAGCCCCCAATCCCTGGTTGCCATCCGTCAACCCCTTTACCTGCCATAAAAAAACCCACTGGTCTGTCATTTAAACTTATTTCTACAATTTGCTTCCCGGGCCTCAGGCAACCAACTCCATCTGTGGATGCCTCTGTGCAGTTTCCATCTGGTCTCCATCCACCGCTGGTTTCCTGAGAGCTCATATAGAGCTGCCTTTTGGATTTCCTCCAGGGGCTCAGCCAAGTGCAACCCCAGGTGATTCTGGAGCATGAACCTGTATGATAAAAGTGTGGTGTCTCCATGGCATCCTTCATCTAGGTTAGCCAAGCATTTTGCAGACATGAGGTATCATGGAACCAAACCCTGGTAACACTTTCTAAAGTCCAGGGGATGAGCGCCATTTCGTTAGGTGTTCACTGAATCACAGAGTTAAGAACTCAAAAGGCAATTTTGAGATCCTGGGGTCGAACACTCTCATGATGCAGATCAGCTCAGAGAGGTGAAGTAACTTGGCCAAGGTTGCAGAGCAAGTTTGTAGAGGAGCTGGGCCTATAAACCAGGTTACCTGAAGCTCAGTGGAAAGGCAGAGTCCAGTTAATGCACCAGGTAATAAACAATATACATGACCTCCCAGGAAGCTAATGCTCTCACAGCAGCAGCAAGACAGTCCTTATCTAAGAAGTGAGCGGTCTGAAGAGGCTTGGTGGGAAACTGGCCAATGAATCTGTCTTGTTACATTTAACAGCTACTTGTGTTTTTTGGTTTGTTTGTTTTGTTTTGTTTTGTTTTGTTTTTTTGTGGTACACGGGCCTCTCACTGTTGTGGCCTCTCCCGTTGCGGAGCACAGGCTCCGGACGCACAGGCCCAGCGGCCATAGCTCACGGGCCCAGCCGCTCCGCAGCATGTGGGATCTTCCCAGACCGGGGCACGAACCCGTATCCCCTGCATCAGCAGGCGGATTCTCAACCACTGCGCCACCAGGGAAGCCCTGTTGTGTTATTTTTATCCGTTTGGTTTAACTTTAGACCTGGTTCCTATTTCACATTTATAACTACAGGCCCTTGGGTGAGGAAAAGGAAGTCAGGAAGAAGATTCTTTTCGTTTGTACTCTGCAAACCTTTCCAGACTTTTTTGTTGTTGTTCTTTTCCTTTATAACATTTCCTTTCCAAGGCCCCCAAAGCTTCTCAAATCTCCTGCATTTCCAATCCCCTGTTCAGCCCTCACTGTAATTATCTTGGGAAAATTTAAATTCCTTATCGTGGCTTTGTGACAATACTGGCTCAGGATAAGCACATTCTGAGGTCTTGTCAAATTGCCCTCAATAGGTTCATTTAATAGGAATTACCGTTAGATTTTTCTTTAAGTGTGATAATGGTATTGTGACGCTGTTAAGGAAAGAGACCTTATCTTGTTGAGATACAGACTGAAATATTTATGCATGACATGATATGAAGTCTGGGATTTGCTTCAAAATACTCTTGTGGGGAGAGGTCAAGAAAAGCACACTCCTTTACTACACTGTTCTCCACTGCCTTTCTCTCGCAAGTTTGTTTTGTGCTGCATCTGCCCCTCCCCCGATCTATGAATCTGTTTATTTCATATCTGGGGATGGGATTTGCCTCCTGGGGTCGCAGCAGAGGAGAGAATATATAGGTGCTGGAGCCAAAGAGGCTTCGATTCAAATCCCAGCCCCACCCTGATGGAGCACAGGGACCAAGGACAAGGCATTTAAGTGTCTGTCTTAGTTCTAGTTTTCCAGTCTGCAAAGTGGAGATAATACATTGACAACAAAGAGCCTACTTTTCTAATTTGTTCTTTTCCTCCACTTTTTCCAATTCTGCCTCCACCTGCCCTGAAAATGTGTCTTCTCTCCAGGAACCCCCCTTGTCTCTTTACGGCTCCTCCTACCCCCCCCCACTGCCTCCTCTGTGCCGGCTCCCCGCACCCCCAGCCCAGATGGAGCTCCAGACTAGATCCAAGAGCCTGTTACCCACTTCCTCCTGGAGGCGCCTTGAGTCCAGAAAAACTCAACATTTGTAAATTGGAACTCATTGCTCTTCCTCCCAATCTGCCCCCCAAAGCATCCGATCACCCTTCAAGTCCCCCAGCCCCTCCCCCTCCTCCACCTCCCTCATCCCGTCTACCTCAGGCCCGTGGTCCCATCTTTCAGAGAGCCCTCTCAAATCTACCTCAGGTGGGCCTCCTCGGTGGGCCTTGGTTCAGGCCCTGAGGCTCGCAGGCCTGACCATCTGTAAAAGCTTCCTTCCCCGGGCTCCTCCCCTGGGGCCTCTCTGCTTTCAGTCCCCCATCCAGGCTGCTGGCAAAACTCTCCTTCCAAAACCATCACTCTTGGGCTTGAAGGCCTCCCTTGGGCTCTCTCCGCTGAGAAGAGAAAAGGCCCAAATTCCTTAGCAAGGTATTTGACACCCTGCACAGCTTGGCCTCCACTTGTTCCAGAATCGTCCTCTGCATTCCCTGCAGAGGAAGCACTAGGCCTGGGTTTCTCGGACTGCCATCTCTCACATCTGCACCATAATCATCTGGGGCCTTGGTGAAAAATGCAGAACCCTGGGCCCTACCCCAGACAACTGCATCGGGGGGTCTAGGCCCGATGTACACAAAAGCTGAGCATACTCACTCTAGCCACAGCAAACTGCTTGCCTGGATCATGCCTCCAGGCCTCTGTTCATGCTGTATTAATGTTTCCCATCTCTTCAAGGCCTAGCCTAAATGTCATCTCCTCTGCAAAGCCTCTCCTGCTCCCCAGCAGAGTGAATTCCCCACCCACTCTGCTCCTATAGCACCAGGCACACACCTCTATGGTAGACCGTGTGTATCACACTGTATGTAATTATCTGTTTGCTGCCTGCCTGCCTTCCCAGCTAGAATGAAATCTCCACCAAAGCAAGTCCACAGAATGCCTGGAGCCCCCAACACAGTGAACGGCACCCAGCAGGCACCTGATCAATATTAATTAATTTAAATTGTATCTTACTATTTCTTGGCTCCTGGATCTTAAACATAATGCTTAGCTCCTGGCAAGGTTTTACTACAATGATGTTTGATGGATGAATTATCAGAGGAAAGATGAGAGCCCGAAATGAATGATGAAATATGTAAATAAACTAATGATGAATTTTCATCGTTGATTAGTATTCTGGAAAGCCTGGGTGTGCCTGAGACCATCTCTAACCTAAAGGACGTGTGAATCGGGTCGATGTGAGCCCAGGACTTTTGGTTCCAGGTTCACTGCTGAAATCACCAAAGTTCTGATATTAATCGGAAATGTCACTGTCACCATGATGAGTGTCATGTGAAAAGTACAGGGCCATCTCCCATCACAACTTCCCTGGCATCAGCCCTAGGAAATCCTCACTTATCGCACTTATCATTCCACCTCACAGGGTCCACAGAGAGCCTACTGATACTGCCCAAAGGGAAATCTGATATCTGTCACGAGGAGCTGGCGGAAATCAGCCTTCAGATGCTGAGTCTGGGGAATTCCCTGGAATCCAGTGGTTAGGACTCTGCACTTTCACTACCGAGGACCCGTGTTCGATCCCTGGTCGGGGAACTAAGATTCCCACAGGCCACACACAGCATGGCCCCCCCAAAAATGCTGAGGCTGAGGTAGCGGGTAGCACTGCTGGAGCGAGGGCAGTAAGGCTTGTCTGGAGGGAGACGGGTGCCACTTCTAGCCCTGGCTTCCCCATTTACTGTCTGTGTGAGGTTGGACAAGTTACCCAATGGCTCCAAGCCAAATGGCTTCTTCCACCATAAAATGAGATCACTTTATGCTCCTAACCCTTAAGGTTATTGAAGTCATGTATGTTACATGACTAGCACATAGTAAGCATCAAGAGATGATACTCCTACGCTGCTGTGACCCAGGACAACTAGATTCCTGTAAACGACTGGGTGGTGGTGAGTGGGGCTGACCCAGAGGCTGGAATGACAGGAGTTAGGAAGCCAGGTCTCCACCACCCATTAGGGATGGATTCCCAGGTTAGAGGAGAATTCCAGCTCCAAGGGTGATGCTGAGCATGGAAACTGATCTTCATTCTTCTCTGTAGCCTGGATGTTCAGAGAAAACATGATGCAGGGTGAGGGAAAGCCAGGAGGATATGGCCAGATGGGGAGCTTTGGCCCCAGAGGGAAACCCCAGCAATTCTGCTTCCAGTCTGGAGTAAGGGCTCTTTGGCCAGGTTTGCTGCAACCACGGCTAATGGGGCTCCCTTAACTGCACTGTAACCGCAGAAGGGAAGTGAAGCCATAACCCCGCCCCTGGCACTGGGCACCGATTTCAGATGGGAAACTGGAAACTAGAGTGCCAGGCGGGCCTTGGGTTTTTCCTATAGACACTCGACTTTCTCTCTCTGTGTCTGCAGGTCCTGCTGTCACTGAGATGCAACAACTCAGACTCCAAGTGAGAAGGGGCCTCCCAAAAGATGTCTTCATTCTCATCTGGGCCATGTTCTTGCCTGATGAGCCAGGCCCTAGGGAGGCTCCAAGGGCTGAGTTTTCGCCTTTGGGCTTCCTCCTGGGGATCCTGGGGCAGGGGCTGGGCTTGGGGATCACACAGCCTCTCCTAACTGGAAACACGGGTGAGAACCCAGGGCAGGAACTGGGCAGAGAAAGATGGGGAGCGTGGGTGGCTGAGGAGAGGATGCCCTGGTGGATGTAATTGACCTGGACCCCTCGATGATCCCAGGCTTTCAAAATGGACAAAGCCCTGGCTTTGGGGCCTCTGGCTTTCTTCGCAAAGCCCGACACGGCCAATGACTGGGGAAGAGCGACATCTCCTGGCTGCCTGTGTCCACGGCCCTCCTCCCTGGTTGGAGAACCCCAGGGCGTTCCAAGACCACTTAGATGCCTTTAGAATCCTGGAACAAAAGGGAATTTGGCCTCTGATTCAGTCATCTAGGGTGGAGCCTAAGATTCTGCATTTCTAACAAGCTGCTGATACCACTGGTCTAGGGATGGCACCTTGATCAGAAAGTTTTATATATGTCAATTATATCTCAATAAAGCTGGAAGAAATTAAAAGCTTTGGGGGGTTCAGATATGAATCAGATCTGGTCCCAGGCATCCCAAGGGTCTTAGAGAAGGAGTTGCTTTACCACATATAAAATCTATGAATCACAAGGCAAGACCAGAAGGGAATGCTTCTTGGAGAGGTGGGATCCAAAGGGTGCTTTGAAGGGTGGTCACATAGATCTTCACCAAGGAGAGCTTGCCTGAAGGATCAGCTGGGAACAGCCTTCCTGTGCTTCCTGCCTGGCACCTGCACTGTGTCTACCAACCCAGAAAATCAACCTAACAGCCATAATACCTGACTTGGGGCAGGCCCAAAGATTCCAAGCAAGGTGACTGTTTAAAATACTCATGCGAGTAACATTTCTGAGCAACCCAGAGTCACTTAACTGATTTGCTAAGTATAATCGACTTTACCTCTACCTCTTAAAAGGAACTCTTCTAATGACCTTCCCAAATGCAGACTTTTCAAGAAAGAGATGAACCTCTAACAGTGATTGGATCACCCTCCAAACACAGGCCCTTCTGCTTGGGTAGGACGTGAAGTACGAGAAACGACCCCACTGGCCCTGTTTCACAGAAGAGGAAACTGAGGCTCAGGGAAGTCACATCACTTTGCCTGAGGCCACCCAGCAAGGCCACCCACTAGCCCCTCACTCTGACACAGCACTCCTGTGCCACCTGCTGCCGCTGACTCCATAAAAACAGTCCCAGAAGGCACGGAGTGGGGGGCAGGGGGTGTCAAGGGAATCTGGGAGTCTGGGGTCCAGGCGTTCCGTCCCTGCACGGTGGCCTCGGGCTGGGAACACTGCCATCATCCAGGGAGGGCAATGAAAGCAGCTTTTACAAAGCAGGGTCTGAGGCCCTCGGACAGGCCCCCTTTGTCGACTTCCTCTGTCCTCCCCACCCCCAAGCCCCTTGCCTTCAGCATCACCCGCTTTGAATGGCTGGCTCCAGCACACTGCAAATTTGCAACACAAATGCACTGCTTGTCTCTTGGCGGAGCCTCACTGCCCCAGCCTTTTGGAGCCTTTTAAAGTCAGCCTTTCTCTGGGGCGCTTTCTTTCCACAGCTCAAGCCCCCAACCCTTACACACAGGCCCGATCTTGCTAATTAACGCTGGATGAAAACCCGTCCTGGGAAGAGAGCCGGGTGGTGAGCGAGCTGTTCCCACCCCTCTCGGAGGATGAGGATGAGGACGGAACTGGTGGAGGGGGCTGGGCTCTCAGTCTCAAGACTCGTCCAGGCTTCCTCCCTCCATCCTCTTCCTTGATGGGTTTAAGAATTTACAGCAAGTTAAGCTCATCACCCACGATGGCTCCCAGCTCTCCCTGCCCAGCTTTCAGAGCTCAGCTCTGATCCTAAGAACTACAGTAAAAAATAAATAAATAAAATAAAAATTAAAAAAATAATTTTAAAAAAAAGAACTACAGTAACAGCTGACACTGGCCAAGTGTACCAGACACTTTACAAGCATATTTCTGATTCTCACAACAACCTGGGGAGGCAGGTATTATAGTGCCCATTGTACAGATGTGGTAACTGAGGCTCAAAGCAATTAAACACTTAGTGTGTCCCTCTCTAGGTCTACCTGCCTGAGGTGATGGTGGAACAACTGGATAAACTTGTGAAAACTCATTGAACCGTAGACTTCAAACAGATGACTTTTATGATGTGTGAATTGTACTTCAATAAAACTATTAAAATTCTTTAAAAAAAAAACACAAAAAACAGTAGGAAAATAAGAATTGGTGGACCATGGGACATTAGCTTGTTGCGGAGCACTGAATTTGCAAGTCAGAAATCTTAGAGTCCTGGCTCTACCACTGCCCAGCTGTGTGACTGTGGGAAAGTGGGCAGCCTCTTTGTGCCTTTTTCCTCATTTATAACAACAATGATAACAGTGGTAAGAGCTAATCTATGAGACTTACTGTATTCCAGGCCTGTACCTTATCCGCTGTCACATTTAATCCTCACCCAACAGCCTCCTGAGCCTCACTCCCGCTTTACAGATTAGGAAACTGAGATCAAGCATGAAGTTTTTAGCTCAATCCCTGGCACAGAGCTTCATCTGGGGTTGAATTCTGAGTCCCATGGTTTCTTCAGCCAATTCTGTGTGTCCTATATCTCTCCCCTGGCCTTGTGTCCATTCTGGGCGCCCAGCTCTCTGTGGTCCCCACCTTGTGTTGGCTGAGATAACCCCACACCTCCTGATTGTATGAGAGCCCATTGCCCTGGGGGCTCCCAACTCGTCCATCTGCCACCTGTTGCTGTGACCTGTCAGCCTACTCTTAGTCCCTGGGGATCTGGCCTGACCTGATCACTTTGTGTCCAGGCCTTCAGGGCGACATGCCACTCAGTCCCTGCTTCTCTGGGGAACAACCCATGTTTGCCAAGAACATGGCTCAGTGCAAGCTAAGAAACAGGATCACAAACGTCACTGCTAGGAGGTTCCTTCAGACATTACTGGTTCTAAATGTGAACTGCAGAGTTGTTCCAGGGGCAGGCAAAGACAGTCTCCACTCTCCATTCAACCAGAGCAGCCCCGTTTTAAAAAATCTGTTTCATATACTGCACTTTCATAGAAGATTTCCGAAGAAAATCCATGTTTCAAACTCTTTTAAAAGTTTGAGGGGGCTTCCCTGGTGGCGCAGTGGTTGCGAGTCCGCCTGCCGATGCGGGGGACGCGGGTTCGTGCCCCGGTCCGGGAGGATCCCACGTGCCGCAGAGCGGCTGGGCCCGTGAGCCATGGCCGCTGAGCCTGCGCGTCCGGAGCCTGTGCTCCGCAACGGGAGAGACCACAGCAGTGACGGGCCCGCGTGCCGGAAAAAAAAAAAAAAAAAAGTTTGAAAGCTACTGTTCTCTGCTGTTTCGCTGGGGGTGCATGTGGGAATTGATGGTATAGAAGCCGAGGCTTGGAGGGTAGAAGTAACTTGCTGAGGGTCACCGAGGCCGTGATGGACAGGCACAGGAGGGACAGCAGGTGTCTGGACTCTTACCTTAGGGCTATTTCCACTCGACAACAGCTGTATGGGAAACCAGAGCTTCTGCCTCGCACACTTTCATGCCATTCTTGAAGATTCTTTAGCTATAGGCTAGAGAAATCTGGAAACACTGCTCTCCCAAGATTTCCATCTCTTCCCTCTCACTTCACACACCTCTGAGGTGACTATTGACCTTTGGCTGCTCTGACACACGACTATGGACGCCCCCCGGGCTAGCTGCCCACACCAGTCTGTGACCACAGCGGGTTAAGTCAAATAGAGGAAAAGCTTGATAATTGGATAAAGGAAATCGCAAACAACTCTCCTCACTAAGGGGAGAAAAACACAAAACACTTAGTCTGTAAAGTTGACTGCCCTGAAGTGAAATAAAGTTGCACACGGATAAAACAAGATTATATGAACTTTTCAAAAGGCTCATTTATCTCAGAGAGTAAATGAACCCTGGTGTTCCGCTGTAAGGAGTACTCCAATTATTAGAGGAGTAGTATTAGACTCTCTAGTCTTCTTGGAATAATATGATAACTTTCTGCTCTGTCTGTCCTCTCAAAGTTAAAGGCAAAGCTCATTATGAGCCTTAATTTGCAAGGGGCAAAACCTCTTTCCCCTAGTAGGGTTTGTCAGTGTGATGCTAAAAATGATCCTTTGGTGGACTTGTGAGTAATTGATTCTCTGACGCTGACAACGCTCGGGAAAATGAAGGTATAAATGATGGGAGCGCCACGCAGCCGCTGGAGCAAACGCCGAGCGCGGGGCCCGTGGAGCTGGAGTAGCGTCTCAGAGCAGAGGGAGACCCACCACCTCGGAGGTGAGAGCGGGGCGGCCCAGGGGGCTGGGCTGGATGGGGGTGAGAAAGTTGAGACCAACTCAGAGACACCACGTCCAAGAGGCCACTGCCATCCTCTTTGCCCGTGAACTGGTGAGTACATATTAGGCCCCTCGTTAGGGGCTCTGGAATATGCTTTTGACGGTAGGTGCCATTTTGAGGTTATCTCGAATGCGTGGACCTCAATCCCTGGAGAGGTGGCAGCAGACACGTGCCAGGTGTCTGTCTGGGGCAGATGAGGTCTCAGTGCTCCTTTGAGGGTGTGCAGGTGGGCTTCTGGGGCAAGACACCACCTGGCTAGATTCTCCTGTCAAGCACAGGATTCTGCCATGGACCAGAAAGGAACCAAGTGGCTGTGCAAATCAATACCGCGCACCGATCGCTCAGAACAGATTCAGCATAATTGCCTGGAAATTGATAACGTTTTGCTTTCTTGCTCAATTGCAGCCGCGCTCCTTACTCTAGGTTTTAGACACAATTATCTGCCCTTGGAGCACTCCATTACCCCCACGCTCGTCTCTGGACCCGGGCTTTAATGGTCCTGAAATATCTGTATCTTTTACCATAAACCATCTCAAACCCTTTCTGGAAGGAGGTGGGGTGTCACTCTTTTGAATGACCATTCAAGATGCTTCCTCATGAAAAACTTAGATCTCCTTTGACTTGGAACACTATCGGTGAAACAGTTTATAAACTGAATCAGGATGCCAGTGCTTTGGGGTTCTTAAATTACACAGCAGAATATTTAAGAAAGGTAAAAGATTTTTTTTCCAGGAGCTCAAAAATGGCCTTGCTAGTTTGGCACTTGAGACCTGACCTCTGCTGTTAGCTGAAGGTTTATCTGCAGAATTCCTGTAGCATTCCAGGCATGAAGGCTGGCAAAAAGTGCCAACTGATGTAAATCAAATGCCCATTTATCCTGAATCCAGACGACCTCAAATATATCTAATCACAGAATTAGTTTGTAAGCACTGCGGAGAGCTAACTGATACTCATAATGATAGATGATAAACCCTAAAATGCCTTCAGAGCCATCAGGGAGGTGTCAGTGATGCTCTCGGACTCATGCTCAATTTAATTCAGTGAATTCTAGCTCCTTAGACTGGCCAGGTGGAAGATGTCTGCCAACAGCTATTTCAGTCCTAGTGACACAACCTCTATTCTCATCATACCAGAAACTGGATAATTCTTGTTGTTTTCCCTCTTTGTCCAGTGGGATTTTGCCACCCCATGGATTAGGTTCTCATACCCCAGAGGTTACAGTGGTGGCTTGACCCATCCCTGGGGCAAGCAGTTAATGGCAAATCTTGTGCCTCTTGGTTGACCAGATTATGAGGCTGTCCAGCCTCCTTCTGCATGACCACGGGTTACTGGATTTACTCTGACTTGCCCCCCAAAGTCTGCCAATATCAGGTTATTTTCAACTCCCTAAAACCATCGGTTGTGCACAGGGGACACGCCCACCAAGCAGGTGTTCCTGTTTGTCCCCCTTGTTTCTTCCCCAGAGACCCAGTAACAAAGAGCAAAAGCTTTCAGTCTTCTCAGAACCGTTTCCCATGCTCAGGTAATGAATTCTGAAGCACCCCATGAATAGGAAGTCTTGTGAATAAGGGCTTGTTCCTGAGAGGCCCCCGTGCGGATAAGGAGGCCCGTTCTGAAGTGCCCACTCCGAAACTAATTTGATGGAGGACCATGGAAAAAGGCCCTTCTCCTCTCTAGGCTCATTTCCTTGGCTGTAAAATTGGAGGTCGTGATACCTGCTCCCGAGGGCGAGTGTGAGGGTGGGCTGTGCGGGCCGGGTGGGCCCAGGGGCTGGGAATCACTTGTGCCAGCCCTGGGAGAAGGGGCAGCCGGTGGGGAGGCTGAGGTGGAGCTTAGGCCAAAAACAGGGGTTAGGGCTTCGCTCTGGAGGAGGTGAGGTGTTACGGGCTTCTGAGAGGTGAGTGAGGTGACTGGGGGCCTGGATGTGCTCAGGTCATTACAAGATCAGCAGGAAAGAAGGCGAGAAAGTCCCGGATGCAGCTGGGAGACAGAAGAGCAGTCAGTGGTCATGTCAAGGAGACCCCTTTGCCTCCAAAGATCTCCTTACTTAGGAAACTCCAGCTGTGGACCAGGTCGGGAAAGGGGGTCCAGGTGTGAGAGTGTGTATCACTGAGGACAGAAGACTGAAGATCCTTGGTCTGGGGGGCCAAGTTCTAAGTCAGATGCAAAACGCATCTAAAGGGCTTGTCCTGTTGATGAAGGCGCAGAAGGTCTGGGAGGCACGGCAGGTGGATGTCAAAGGGGCAGCCCGTGGGGCCGACACCACGGTCTCATCTTTTCTCTAGCCTCAATCCTTACCGGAATAGTAAACGCTTAACAAGTATTTGCAGGATAAGGGGACTTGGACTTGGTGCAACGAGGAAAACTTCCTAACAGGAAGAGCTGCCTGGAAATAGGACAGACTGGCTTAGAGTTAGTGAGCTCCCTGCCACTCACCGGCAGCAAGTGTTTGAGCTGAAACTGGAGCATTGTCTTTGGGCGGGGAGGATGAAGGGGTGCACACCAAAGAGGGGCTGATGACTGAGGCCTGGATGGCTGCTCCCTCCAGCTCTGGAGGTGCAGGGGTCTCGGGCAGCATTGAACAGTCCCCGGGGTGCTTCCTGGAGTCTTAGGGTATCCCTGGGTTAGTCGAGACCCCAGTGTCTGGGAGAAGAGGGGTGATGCCCTGAGAGGGCAAGTGAGCCCAGGAAAGGAAGTGGATTCCCTCAGGGCTGGCCCTGCCTGCCGGAAATCCCTCCTCAGCAGGACCAGCTGGAAATGGAACAAGGCGGGGAGATGGTGGAACATGAGGGGTCCTGCCCTCTCAAGGGCTGGCTGAGGCTCTGGAGGGGTCTGTATCCCCATGGAGTGCACATCCTGCTGAGAGGGGGTGCCCCTGGGAGATGAGAAGACCCAACTCTGAGATGGCTGAGTCACTCCAAGGCCAGCCGTTTCCACACCGTGGTCTGACAGCAGTGGCACCACCCCAGCCGAGGCAGCTCTCTCCCTGTGGGCTGTCAGCAGGCCCCAATGAAGGATAATTACGTGATCTATGAGATGATTCTGCCTCATGGGCTCCCCGGGCTCCCTGGTCTCTTCCAGGGCAAAATCTAAGCATCTGGAGCAAGATGTATAGCCTTCCTCCCTTTCTTCCAACTCCTCACAAAATCAGGACAGCCTGCTCCCTGAGCATTAGGTCATCGGAGCCAGAGGTGTGTGGAGAATTGCCCACGT